>NC_090401.1:57348867-57973867 GCF_036365525.1 Heterodontus francisci | reverse complement strand
GATGGCAGGGAACAGTTTAGCTGCCTGGAGGCATACTCCCGGCAGCAGACAGTGGGGGTCAGTACTCCAAACAGGCTTAGAGGCCCTCCCTGCTGGCTTGGGTACAGCAGCAGCTGCAGGCCACCCTGTAAAGAGGCCCACTCTTCCCAAAGTGTTGGTCCGGTTGCAAAGGACATTTTTAATTTAAAGTTTGTAAAAGTTGGAGAGAGGGAGCCTCCATTTTGAAGCACCCTCTCTCTCACTTACCTGCCGTGCCACCTAGCTGCTGCTTTCAGGCTGGAAGGCCTCTGATTGGCCATCTAGCTTTGAGGGCTTGCCCACGGTCCTTAATTGGACAGCGAGCCTCCTCTCTGACCATTAATGGGCTACTCTGGGAAAAATCACATTGAGTGATTGTTTCCCACACAGTGCGGGCTTTGACCCCCATTTGAATCTGATGGCAGGTTTCAGAAGCCCCCAGGAAAAATGCAGCCATTGTTTTTTGTTAGGAAAGATCCTTTTACTGGTTCACACTGAGGTTCTCAAAGATCATTGAATGAGACCACATGAGGCAGTTGAATTTTGAACAATTTAAGGCATTAAGAACAGATACTGCAAACGCTTGGCTTGAAACTGAACTGTGTGATATCATTTGTAAGTTTGTGTGAAAGTTCCTTTGTTGATGAAATTGATAACAAATTTCTTTGAAATACAGATATTTATTGTATTTTACTTAAGGGTGACAGGCTTTTGGAATGTCTAGTCATAAGTAGAAATTAGCAGGGTTCAAATCTTGTGCAACTGAAAAAAATTGTCTTCCTCATCTGCTGCCTAGTTCGAGCCATGGGTGAGAATACATCACTACACTCCATTACCTCCAGACATGCTGTTCTCTACTCCTTATTGCTGGCTGGCCCTCTCCAACAGTAGAGAGTCACCCTTTGCTGCAGTCTGACTTCCACAGCATGGTCACTGAATAGGACCATTCTGCACACCCCACCCCTACAACCATTTTTGGCAAGTTAAAAAGAAGTCCACATTTAAGGGCAGCCAACAGTCCTTTAAGAAGTCTGGTGCAGGAAATCTTGCCCCCTCCCCTCGCTAACCACCCTCCGCAAACCCAGTGCATCTCCAACATGCAAGGTTCTGGGATAAAATCAAAATACTGCAGATGCTGTAATGGTCTTGACAAGGTGGATGTGGAAAGGATGTTTCCTCTTGTGGGTGAATTCAGAACTTAGGGGGCACTGTTTTAAAATTAGGGGTCACCCTTTTAAGACAAGATGAGGAGTAATTTTTTCTCTCAGAGGGTTGTGCGACTTTGGAACTTTTTGCCTCAGAAGGTGGTGGAGACGGGGTCATTGAATATTTTTAAGGCGGAGGTAGATATATTCTTGTAAGGCAAGGGAATAAAAGATTACTGGGGGTAGATGGGAGTGTGGAATTCGAAACAGAAACAGATCAGCCATGATCTTATTAAATGGCGGAGCAGACTAGAGGGGCCGAATGGCCTACTCCTGCTCCTAATTCATATGTTCATATCTGAAATAAAAACAGAAAGTGCTGGAAATACTCAATAGGTCAGGCAGCATCTGTGGAGAGAGAAGCAGAGTTAACGTTTCAGGTCTGTGACCAGTTCTGATGAAAGGTCACAGACCTGAAATGTAAATCTGCTTCTCTCTCCACAGATGCTGCCTGGCCTTCTGAGTGTTTCCAGCACTTTCTGTTTTTATGCAAGGTTCTAGAATCAGCTTAGAAAGATACGAATGAACTGAACTTTAATAAGTAAGCAAGGCGAGTCACTTCAGATTCCATTACCACCTCCTATGAATTTTCAGTGTAGGTTTTTGATGTTATTGCCCAGTTAAACAAAAATCAAAGAGGTCATTATTGTCACTTGATCAGATATTTTACAAGCGATAATGATGCAGTGCAACCTTACTATGTTTGCAACTAGCCATGGCAAACATCTGGAGAGAGTTTGAAATACAATGATCTGTTTTACTGCATCTTACTAAAAAGGTTTTTTTGTACTAAACCGTTAAAGCATTCTGCTTTAATTTATGAACTGCTTTTTTTAAAAAACAAAATTAAACAAAAAGGGGTTGCATCAGAGATGCATAAATTAAACAATTATTTTCACTGTCAATGGGACTTCTGGCAGTGCCGTGATATCTGGGTGATGAACTGCTTTATGAGCAGTGCTCTTACCATGGAGACTAATACAAAAACATATCCTTTTGTGCCCATACACCAAGTGAACTGTTTTATGTACTGCTGTGCTCACTTATTCCACTTTAATAACTGTCTCAACAGTCAACAGCTGTAATTACTAAATATCATGCCAAATGTCAATTTTATTAGGCACCTGATAGCAATCTTTGCATTTTATAGCTGGGCAGCCTTCAGTGCTCACCAGTTTTACTATAATAGGCATCATTGTGCAAGCCACATGAGTGAAAAGTTTCATATGTGCTACCAATTTCTTCCACAGAATTGGCACAATACGAAGAGCAACAATAATATTAAATCGCTGAAATTAGTCAAAAAAGTCAAAGTGAAATAACAGAACAATAAATGGTGTGCAAGCTTTCAACATTGTCCGAAAGATCTGGGCCCTGAAACTATGATGTGGATGCAGCAACGACCATCTAATAATTCATCCGAAATTTCTCTCCCCACTATTTTAGTTGGAGGCATTAAACCTGTTTTAATTCAATAGGTTAAAACCTCTGCTAAAATTGTGGGAGAGCATTTCCGAACAAAGGCTTTGAAGAAAGAAAAGACTTGAATTTGTACAGCATTTTTCATGACCTCAGGACATCCTAAAGCACTTTAAAGCCAAGGATGTGTTAAATGTAGTCACTGCTGTAATGTTGGAAATGCAGCTCACCACCACCTTCTCAAGGGCAATTAGGGATGGGCAATAAATGCTGGCATAGCCAGTGACGCCCACATCCCATGAATGAATTTTTTAAAAGCACCCAGTTTGCACACAGCAAGCTCCCATAAAAAACAATGAGATCGATGACCAAATCATTTGAAATTTATCTGTGGACAAGTCTTGGGAAACCCAGTAGCTAAACCCAGGTGAGGGTTGTTGGATGCAAGAGGTAAGTGATTTTCCACCTCCATCCCCTGTGATTGGACCCCCGCAACCCTTCTGACCTCTGCCTGATCTATCTCATGAGGCTACCGATCCTCCCTTGCCCTCAACCTGGCAGCCCACGACCCACCCCTCCAGGTCTCCACACCACCCCACTCCCCAGGCCTCTGACTTCCCATTGCCCCCAGGCCTCTGACTTCCCATTCCCCCCAGGACTCTGAGCTCCTTCAGGCCACTGATGCTCCCCACCGCCAGGCCTCTGATCAGGCCTTTGGTCCCCTCCCCAGACCTCCAATCCCATTCCCTCGATCTTCCCCTCTACTGAGATCTCTGATCTTTCCCACCTTTGAGGCCTCTGATTACCCGCCCCACCCCATCCACCCAACCCCTGCCCCACCAGCCTCCAACCCATCCCAACCCCCCAGCCTGGGGCCCTGGATTGGCATCCCTACACCCTCAGGGATTGACTGCCTCAAGTTCAACCCCCACCCACCCTGAAATCAACACCCCTCCCACCCCACCCCCGGCCCGGGATGCGGACCTAATGTTCTGTTGCCTCCTTTGGACTGTTCCCTGTCTGACTGGAATTCAATCAGCACCAACTCATCCCACAGACCGAGGCTGTGTCAGGGATATTCTGGCTGGTTTCAGACAAAGAAGAGTGGATAGAATCAGTCATGGTTTCTACTCCTGATCACTGCCAGTGAAACCTAGTAGAAGTGCATCTGTGTGGATGTTTGGTGAGAACACGATAAGAGTTGAATGTAATGGTTCCCATAGGTAAATATCCCATATCACTAACAGAATAGACACAGAAAGAATGACCACTTGTAGAGAGATACTGAAGGACTGGGGGGGGGGGGGGGGCGCAGTGGGGGTTGGCACAGTGGCGCAATGGTTAGCACCGCAGCCTCACAGCTCCAGCAATCCGGGTTCGGTTCAGTTCTGGGTACTGCCTGTGCGGAGTTTGCAAGTTCTTCCTGTGACCACGTGGGTTTCCACTGGGTGCTCCGGTTTCCTCCCACAGCCAAAGACTTGCAGGTTGTTCGGTAAATTGGCCATTATAAATTGCCCCTAGTGTAGGTAGGTAGTAGGTGAATGGTGGGGAAGTGGTAGGGAATATGGGATTAATGTAAGATTAGTATAAATGGGTGGTTGTTGGTTGGTTGGCACAGACTCAGTGGGCCGAAGGGCCTGTTTCAGTGCTGTATCTCTCTATGACTGCCTTTGGGTCATAGGATAAAGAGAGAAAATTGGAGAAAAAGAGTATGTTATTGTTATGGTCGTCTTTGTGTTAATCAGCAAGCAATAGAATAACTGGGTCCCATGCCAGATCATCCTATAAACATCAGCAAGAGGCCGCACTGGCCTTTAGACTGAATCTAAATCCTTGGATGTTCTGTTAATCTGAGGGATCCAGCAGTTGATGCAGGGGTTAATACTGTGTGACTGACAGACACAGAAAATATGGCAGACTCCAGCATTGCTGCTTATGGAACACTACCCTCCCGTGGTTTCAGGAAAGAATGATAAGGGGAGAAAATCAAAAAGAACAAAAATTGAAAAAGAGCAAAAGCACACCGATCATATTTGAACACTAGCTCACTGCATCAAAATCCTGGAACTCCCTCCTTAGTAGCACTGTGGGTGTACCTATCCCACAGGGACTGCAGCAGTTCAAGAATGCAGCTCACCACCACCTTCTCAAGGGCAGTTAGGGATGGGCAACAATTGCTGGTCTTGCCAGTGACGCTCACATCCCATTAATGAATAAAAATAAAATACTGATTGCACATATGTTTCTAAAGGAAAAATTATCCTGGCTTTTACAGGCCAGATGCAGACAGTCCGCGTTATTGCCAAAACAAAATACACCCTTAACTAGAAAATTGAGTGGGTTACTCAATTATCCCAGTTACACACATCTTTGGCATGTGGAAATGAATGGTATTCAGTCTGGACAATATGTAATCCTGGTGTTGAAAGGTAATGCAAAATATAAACAGGCAATAGATTGCTGGGAAATAGAATTACCACTGCAAAAAAATTAATCGTAACTTAAAGACAACTAAAAGTAATACTGCACAAAATCAATTGCAAATGGAACAATATATCTCACTGCTAAAAGTTCACAATCTGCACAGCCAAGAATTATTACTCAATTAATCTGCCAATTAATCTACTCACAAAACTTATTTTAGAAAAGAGGGAAAAAAGAAAGATTTGCATTTAGATAGTTCCTTTCATGACCTCAGGATGACCCAAAGCACTTTACAGCCAATGAAGAACTTTTAAAGTGCAGCCACTATTGTAATATAGGAAACATGGCAGCCAATTTGTGCACAGCAAGCTCCCACAAACAGCAATGTGATAATGACCAGATATCTGATTTTTTGTGATGTTGATTGAGGGATAATGTTGGCTAGGACACCGGGGAGAACTTCCTTGCTGTTCTTTGAAATAGTGCCGAGGGATCTTTTATGTCCACCTGAGAACAGACAGAGCCTCAGTTTAATGTGTCATCCAAAAGACTACACCTCCAACAGTGCAACACTCCCTCAATACTGTACTGAATGTCAGCCTTGACTTTTGCACTCAAGCCTCCAGAGTGGGATTTGAACCCACAACATTCTGACTTTGAGGTAAAAGTTCTACCAACTAAGCAATGCCTGACATTACCAGAGTTGAAGAAATTTGAGAAGCCAAGTTACTGCCTCATGTAATACAAAGCCATAAAAATCAGAATTCCCAAGTTCAGTTCTAGATTTGAGCTTAGTTAGCTGATCTCTGCTAGAGTAACAGCAGAGCTGCTAATATTGAATATCAGTACCTCTTGGGTAGGATGGGAGGTAAACAAATCAGTAAGGGTCCATCTCCTGATTTCTATTCAGTGGAAATTTCATTTCTATGGACATCTGGTGAAGTCAGAATCTGAAGCAGTTGTGATGACTTCCAGAATTGACAATTGTTAGGACCAAGGTCGGCGAGTGCACTGTCTTTCTCTAGTTCCACTTCTGCACAAGCCACAAATATATTTAAATGTTTACCTAGTTACATAATCCACCAACCAGGTTTCTTTAATAAATAGCACAAATGTTAATTTATTATCAAACAAAAGTTAGTCAATAAAGATGCAAAGCTTAAGACACAGTTTGAAATATGACAGTAAATATATACATTCCCTTCTAAATACCCAACACACACACACGCACAAACACCGTTTAAGGGAAAAATAAAGATACTTTGGCCAAACAGCGTGTTAATTCTTGCAGAAAAAAGATAAGATATGTTATGTTCCAGATGGCATATAGTCTGGTGTCCGAGTACACGTAGACGGGTCACTGGGATCTTTTCAGAAGCAGTTCGTTCAGGAGATGTTGACAGGAAGTCTTCCAGAAGCTTCTCAGGACAAATGCTGCTTCAGTTTCTCTATTTCCTACACTTGAGTCTCAGGGTTTCTCAAAGAGGTGAAGCAAAGATGAACTGGTCTTCTCTTTTAGCAGGCTGATCTCCAACTGACTCAAAACAGTATTAAAAAATGAAACCCTTGAGCACCATAAATCTTGACATGTCATTTCACTTGTAAACAACTTTCATAGCCAGAAGGCACCTATTGTTTACTTAGCTGAAGACATGTGAAATCCAGCAAATGTTGTTCTTAAACAGAGTTCTTCCAGTGACCCTTTTAAAAAACAAAGTCCAGCATCTATGGAATCACTTCAATCCTCCAATGAATCTATCTCCACAATTCTAAAGCAAGAGTCCTCAAAAAATATTTTAAAAATAGAAGCACTTTCATTACACAACCTCATCTTAGACATGAAAAATGGCCCCTTGGATAAGATGTTTGTGAACAACTGCCTCACATGGAACCAAACCCTGCTTAGAATCGAAACCTGCAACAGACAAGAAAATTGATATAAATAAATGGCAGTGGTATATATGAAGTTATGTTTCAGACAGATAAATAAGACGTCAGGATCAACAATTCTAATTTTGTAATATAAGGAACATGATAGCTATAGAAACATTTGTTTCTTGTCAATTTTCTCTTCTCAGCAGATGTTGACTCATTGCTGCCTATGAATCCATGGGCATTGTTGCCCTCCATTATCTTGCCCTTGACAGCGAGCTATGTCACCACGGAGATCTCAAATCATATACTTTTTCAATGCCCAAACAATCCACTTTCCAGCATAAAGCTTGAGATAGATAGATAGATAGATAGATAGATAGATAGATAGATAGATAGATAGATAGCAAGCAGTCAGAAATACAAACCCTGTTGATTTTTCCCTTCAACAAAGCAACAAAAACTTATTCAAGCACCTGAACCACCAACACAGCTGAGTCCAGCCACTCAGCACCATCAACAATCATGGCTGCTTGTGAGAAAGAACAATTCACCTTGAATTTGTACCGCTTTTTCACATCTCCCCAATGCATTCCAAAGTACCCTGAGTTACTTGAGTTACTTTGAAGGAAGAAGAACTTATGACTTGCATTTTTGTACACAGTGCCTTTCACAACCTCAAGATGTCCCAAAAGGCTTTGGAGCCTTTTGAAATGTAGTCACTGTTCTGATGTAGACGAGCACGGAAGCTGTTTTGGGCACAGAAACAGTGGTGAAATGAAGGATCAGTTGATGGATTTTTGTGGTGTTGGCCAGCCAGGACACAGAGAACAACCTGTTCTTCAAATTGTGTCATGGAGTGAAGCTTGAAACTACAACCTTCCAATTCAGAGGCAGGAGCGTTACCAACTGAGCCAAGGCTGACACTGCAGTAACGTCTCAGGCATACGCGATAAAAATAATACTGCTATTCATTCTCACTCATTATTTTACTACACGGTGCAAGAATAATCTCATAAGGTAGACTGAGGTTCTGCTGGCAGAAACACCGTTATTCTCCCTCATGGCTTAATGGTTAACAGCATTGCCCAGTGCAGCACACAGCATTTGAACCAATTTGATCTCCTATTCTGAATTAGTTGCCCACAGCTTGGGCCACAGTTTGGCATTACAATTGGTCCCAGTAGCATTGAACATTAACAACAAGAAGTTGCATTTATATAGCACCCTTAAAGTAGTAAAGCCACACAGGAGTAATTATCAATCAAAATTTGACACAGAGCCATAGGGCTGAGTTTTGTTCTGCCTTTGGAGGTGGGCATGTAGATGGCGGGGGGGGGGGGGCAAACAAAATGGCAGAGGGCATCGATCCAGATGTTGCCCTGGCCCCCTGCCATTTTATCCAGGGTGGGAATACTCCAGGCCAATTGAGGCCCTTAAGTGGCCAATAAATGGCCAATTAATGGCCACTTTAGGGTCTCTTCCCACCTCCACCAATTTTGTAGAAGGCAGAGAGACTCACCGCCGCATGGAGATGCCACCACATAAAGCCTGGTGGCCTCCTAGCGGGGTCGGGGGTGGCCTTCCTTTGGGGACAATCCAAGGTCCCTGGAAGGTCCCCCTGGCAGCGATAGAAACATAGAAAATAGGAGCAGGGAGTAGGCCATTCAGCCCTTCCTGCTCCGCCATTCAAAAAGATCATGGCTGATCGTCTAATTCAGTTCCCTATTCCCGCTTTTTCCCCATATCCCTTAATCCCTTTGGCATTAAGAAACATATCTATCTCCTTCTTGATCATCGCCCCTCCACAAGAAGCCCCCCCCACCCTCACAAACCACCCCTACCCTGTTGCCGGGGCCTTTGTGAATGACCTGGTGACCCTGACCCCATTTACCTCTCCTGGGGTGTCCTCCTCTTTTGGCAGTGCAGGGCCACCTGCAGTAGTGGCAGTGGCCACCGTTCCCTATGGCGCTGCCAGTACTGCAGAGCTGTCAGCCTTCGATTGGCCTGCAGCTCTGGAGGCGGGAGCTTGTTTCTTAAAGGGACGGTGTCCCCAGTGGCGGTGGTTAATTGGTTGTCCATTCATAAATAGCTACAGAGGTTCAAAGGAGGGCAGAGATGGGTTCTCCCCCACACCCCACTCCACCGCCTTCCGGCCCTCCACCGGGACCCCTGTTGCCAGAATAAAATCCAGCCCATAGAAGGAGATATTAGGGCAGATGACCAAAAGCTTGGTCAAAAAGGTAGGTGTTCAGGAGCATCTTAAAGAAGGAAATCAGGAGAGAGAGGCGGAGACGTTTTGGGAGGGAATTCCAGAGTGTAGGGCCTCGGCAGCTAAGGGCATGACTGCCAAGGGAGAAATCAGGTGAGATTCCTGCTCCTGATCGCCATTCAATTTTAGCCTGGTAAGTATGCAAGCATGGTCAGGGAATGAGAACAGTATTGTGCTTAACTCTGAGATCTTCACTGTTGAATAATCTTTTAATACTCACCATCTCGGTTCACAAACCAAGGATGACCATGTAGGAAAGGCACCAAAATGCTGTCAGTGCCTGTGGTCACCATCCCAGCAGAGTTGGTGCCTTCAGGAAAGGAGATGAGAAAATAGGCCGGGGAGGGAGGGCATTGTAAAAATTTTTTTTTAAACTTACGCCAGGCAAAACATTTCCTGTCAAGCAAACATTATAAGATGTATTGAGAATCAATCAATGATTCAGAATTGCTTGCATTAAAGAAAACTCTCCAATTAACAGATTGCCAATTAGTTGTCAAATGCTGTATAACATTGGTTCTCAAATCTTTTGGATGAAGTATATCTTTTCAAATGGATTAGTAATCTCAGATCCTCATCTAAATTATAATTCTATAAACTCCTTGTACATTTACATTTCTGAATGTAAAGTTCATCAGTGTCCTGTAAAAGGGCCTTGCATAATATTTTACCAGGGCTGGACAATATAGTGAATATTGAGGTGATTGGTGATGTGAAAACTTTTATCTTCCCTTAGCTGAAAGGTAATCCCACAACAATGTGCCTGCCTTCACTGCATGACACCTCCCTGCTCTTCCTAGAGTTGTAGGATCCTGAACTTGGATCAGGTTCGGTGGCTCCTGTTGGGAAGATTTGCACCGTTTCTGGTGTAACCCTCCACTGCCCACCTACTCACTGCACAGCTGCTGGATGGTTTCAGGATTTTCCCTCCCCCGGTTGATTGCACTGGAATGTCACTTACACTCTACGTGTGTGCAGCATTTCTGGCAGCAGGACACAGCCAACAACTGGGATAGCCAACAGCGCCTACAGGACCCATGCCATGCAGCAACAGGTCCCCTTCATGTTATTCTGCAGGTCCCCTGGCAAGTCCCTATGGACCCATAGCAGTCCATGGACACAAGCTTGAGAACCGCTCCCATATAATACCCATGTAGCAGATGACAGTTTTGACTACTTTATTCCTGCTCCAATTGAGGTCAAGGATAGAACCTATAGTTATGAAGAAAGTCTTAAGATACTGAAACTATTACCACTTTTTTTTCCCAACCGAAGGATGAACAGGAAAGGAATATTTCCTCATCTTGGGGTCATAGATGAAGGGTCATCAATTTAAAATGGTCACTAAGAGAGTGATGAGAGATAATAAATTCCTTTACACAGAGTGTTGTTGGAGCTTGGAATACTTTACCACAGAGCGTGACCGAGGCGGAGACCATTGCATCTTCTAAGCGAAAATTGGACATTTATTTGAAGCAGGGGAAAATGCAAGGCTATTGGGAGATACCGGCATTAATTTTGGATTGTTCTAGCAAAGAGCTGACACAGAAATATAGACCAAGTGTTCACCTTCCACAAACTCCTATGGTGCTATGCGTCAAAAAACCTTTCATTTAAATAGTTCTTGCATCTGGAGGGGAATAAGCCTAACACAAAAATGTATTAATCATTACAGCTGTTGTACCATTCACTGTAATTATAAAGGCCAGTTCACCTTTCTCTCTGCTAGTATAAAGTAGTTTGGTTTTATATGGAGTTGCTCTTGATGAAATGAAGCCACCTCCACACAATGCACTGCAAAGGAAACACTCTTCAACAATGCCACTATATTTAATTATAGTTTGTTCTCAGTGCTGTCAATGTCATTGTCTGTGCAGCATACATTTGTCTTTCATCATCTGTAATAAAAGGATTGTCCAGAACCTCTTACAAAGAGGAACGCTGTCCAAGGTTCATTGAGTGCACTGAAAACGGTTCTTGTTTTGTCCAAGCGTGTTGAATTAAATAGTTTTTACAGAGCTCATTTAGTTTGTAAGCTATCAAGGAGAGTGACTAACCTGGTGAAACATTACTTTTTTTTCAGTTAAACTGCCTTCCTGTCACAGAACACCACCACATATTTTGTTTACTTCTAAAGCTTTCTCTATTTGTTGGATCATATAAAACCACAGATCAAAACTTGATGGGTAAAACGGCAGTTGTAGCTGCAATAGAGGATGTAAACACAAATAGGAAAGCAGAGCAACTGCAGAAAATGTTTTTTTTTGGTCTATGTCTGTAAATATGAGGAAATTTTTCATGAGACCACTAGTAACACAGGAGCTCCCTGGAAATGGCCACTGGCCACACAACCAGGTGTACAAAGCCACTGTGCATGGCAATTGGAGGTCACCGATTGGAAGGTCAGAAAGAAGACTGTTCTGCAGGCATATGGGAGCCCCATTTAAATAGAACAATTTGTTGATCACACAACACATCACGTCAGTTCTGATGCTACAGCGTGTACCTGCCTATGTAAAAGGGGGACATGGAAAGTCCTGGAACCTGATCTGCTCAGGTTGACTTCCAAAAGCGAGAGACCATTTTGGTTGATAGTAAAAGTGTTTTCTTAAATTACATTTTGATCCATGCATTAGTTGATTTTGAAAGGTGATCTCCCATTTTGGAGGGTTTCTCTAACTGAGACTTTCCCTGCCATTATTCTTGATTGCTGATAGGATTATGATTGCACCAGACAAGTTGGTGAAGTCAGGTATCGCTTTGGGAAATTCCACAGCACTGCATTGTTTCATGAGGAAGAGTTCACAAGAGGAAACACATGAAGGTGCAACAACACACAAGACTTTTTGTCTGGTCCCGTCACTACCCCTGGACCCACATTTATAAACATCTGCACATTCACATGGACGTAACTCGGGGACTTCACATCCATGCACTCAAAACAGACTGTCATGGAATTGCTTGCAGAGATAGTGCTGTTCTGTAAAAGTGAAGACTACATAGCAAGGAGCTTTCTTGCTGCAGGATCCTTCCAAGCCGCTACATAACAAATAAGTGACAGAAATGCAAACACAAGCAGGAAAACTGAACAGCTATAAAAACATGTCCTTTTATTAAAATCTGAAGTTGCAATCAAGGGACATCTTTGTGGTTCACAACATTTTCACCACCTTCCCTGTGTCTATGAGGCATCAACTGGGCAGGATGTAGCAATTTCTCCAAGTGTCAGAATTACTTCAAAACAACAACAACTTGTATCTTCACAGTAGTGTCAATCAAATGGAATTTGGCACTGTGCCACATAAGGAAATATCAAGGCAGATGACTAAAAGCTCAGTCAAAGAGGTTAAGCAGTGTCTTAAAGGAGGGAAGTGAGATGAAGAGGCGGAGAGGTTTAGGGAGAGATCCAGAGCTTAGGGCCTCGGCAGCTGGAGGCATGGCCACCAATGGTGAAGCAGTGAAAATCTGGGATGTTCAAGAGGCTAGAATTGGAGAAGCACAGATATCGCAGTGGGTTATAGGGCTGGAGGAAATTACAGAGATAGGAAGTGGTGAGAATTTTAAAATTGAAATGTTGCTGAACCAGGAGCCAACGTAGCTCAATGAGTACTGGCGTGATGGATAAACTGGACTTGGTGTGAGTTAGGATAAAGGCAGTAGTGTTTTGGATGACCTTAAGTTTATGGAGTGTGCAAGATGGGAGTCCAGCCAGGAATGCATTGGAATAGTCTTAGGCCCAACCTGCTTCATCAATGACCTTCCCTCTAACATAAGGTCAGAAGCGGGGATCTTGTTCTGATAATTGCTATGTTTTATACCATTCGAAACTCCTCAGACACTGAAGCAGTCTGGGCCCACATGCAGCAAGACCTGGAAAACATTCAGGCTTGTGTTGATAAGGGGCAAATAACATTCATGCCACACAAGTCCCAGGCAATGACCATCTCCAACAGGAGAGAATCTAACCATCACGGTTCAACAGCACTACCACCAAAATTCTGGGGGTCACCATTCACCAGAAACTTAACTGGACCGGCCATATCAATACTGTGGCTACAAGAGCAGGTCAGAGTCTGGGAATTCTATGGTGAGTTACTCACCTCCTGACTCCCCAGACCCTGTCCACCATCTACAATGCACAAGTCAGAAGTGTGATGGGATACTCCCCACTTGCTTGGGTAAATGCAGTTCCAACAACATTCAAGAAGCTTGACACCATCCAAGACAAAGTAGCCCCCTTGATCGGCACCCCATCCATCACCTTAAACCTTCACTCCCTCTACCACTGGCACACAGTGGCAGCAATGTGTACTATCTACAACAGTGGTTCACAAAGTGTGGTCCGTGAACTGACCACTGGTGGTCCGCGAGGTTCCTCAAGGCGGTCTGCGTACTGGTCCAAATTTCAGGTCACTAACACACAACATCATGGCTGAGGCTATACGAGAGAACAGGCCAGAAGCCTCATCCCCACCACTTGCATAATGTCACGGAACCAGACTGGCTCTCATAAGTGCAGCACGAGTCAATATAAGCACGAGCAACAACAATGTAGTTTTATAAGCAAGATTTATGTTACTGTTATAACATACCATTCCGAGATCAGATTTTCAACACTTGTGGGGCTGAAAATAAAGAAGAGGAACTGGCTGAGCATGGTGCCAGTCACAAGATCGAAGCTCTCCAGCTTGAAACCAGACATCACCTCATTTGTGTCTTATCAAAAGCAGTGCCATTTTTTCCATGATTTCAGATGATTTTTTTTGGTGGCAAGCGAAAGCAAGTGGAGTAGGACCGGCAGGTGGCCCACAGGGTCTTTTTCCCCACCTCAGTGGTCCTCAGACAAAATAGTTTGATAACCACTGATTTACAAGATGCACTGCAGCAACTCACCATGGCTCTTTCAACAGCACCTTCCAAACCCGCGACCTCTACCACCTAGAAGAACAAGGACAGCAGATGCATGGGAACACCGCCACCTGCAAGTTCCCCTCCAAGCCACACATCATCCTGACCTTCACTGTCGCGGGGTCAAAATCCTGGAATTCCCTCCCTAACAGCACTGTGGGTGTATCTATACCACATGGACTGCAGCGATTCAAGAAGGCAGCTCACACCACCTTCTCAAAGGCAACTTGGGATGAGCAATAAATGCTGACCATGCCAGTGATGCTCAAATCCCAGGAATGAATAAAAAAAAAGTCACATCTAGAGGAAGACAAGGCATGGAGGGGGGTTTCAACAGCAGATGACCTGAGGCAGAGGTGAAATCAGACAATGTTATAGAAGTGAAAGCAGGTGGTCTTAGTGATGGCACAGCTATGTGATTGAAAGCTCATTCAAGTGCAAGGTGCTGCAGATGACATCCTTGTAGGCATCAGGGTTTCGCATTGTCAACTAACCTTACAGACTACATGAACAGCTAGGGTTTGTATTGAATTAATGTTTGCACAGAAACATATACATCAACAGTCATTATCCAGGAAATTGCCATGATGCCTTCCTCGTGTGATAATCTACTGTCCTGCATAGTTGGAACAGGAAGAAACACTGGCAGGCATGGCTTCTAAGTAATCAAAACTAAGCTTTGCATCCATGGCTCCTGACTGCACTGAGAAACTCTGTAGCAATGGAGAAGTATCTTGGGCTTGATGCCAGAGCATCTGATTGCTGTTCTTTGGCAATTACATCCATCTACAGATAAAGTGTATTGTTATGCTTTGGTGCAATGAAAAGGTGCATGCAAAACAGCAATCTTTATGTAAAATCTTTATGGGCAGCACAGTGGTTAGCACCGCAGCCTCACAGCTCCAGCGACCCGGGTTCAGTTCTGGATACTGCCTGTGTGGAGTTTGCAAGTTCTCCCTGTGACCGCGTGGGTTTTCGCCGGGTTTCAGCCAAAGACTTGCAGGTTGATAGGTAAATTGGCCATTGTAAATTGCCCCTAGTGTAGGTAGGTGGTAGGAGAATGGTGGGGATGTAATAGAGAATATGGGGTTAATGTAGGATTAGTATAAATGGCTGTTTGTTGGTTGGCACAGACTAGGTGGGCCGAAGGGCCTGTTTCAGTGCTGTATCTCTAAATATAGCCCTAGGAATGGCACCTTCCAGATGGTATTGGAGTTTCTAACTTATGTGTTGGTCATGTCTGAAATGTGTGCCAAAGTGAGGAATTCACCTTTCTTTGTCTTCCTCCTTTGCAGACAGGAATGAGAGCACTGGGTGACTGCATTGATGTGATTGGTGAGGTCCTTCTGTGCAGCTCGCATCAGTTCTTTCTGGATGGTGATATTGTGTTAGAAGCTATAGTGAAAAGATTTTAAATGGTATCATAAAGCTGGTGATAAACGGGCTGAGCTGTACCTGCCATCCTCTGTTGGCTGTACAGTCCAGCTAGCACTTTGGGCCAGTTCAACCCCATTTGCCTCTGCCACAACATCTGGGCTATGGTACAAATGAAATATGGCTAGGAATATGATACAACTGCGACATTAAGTTAAACAATCTGCTTAATCTTCACAGTGAAATCAGTAATCCTCACACTCTAGCCTCTAATGCATTGTCATCTGTCTTTTGTTGCATCTTCAATGCAATAAAATTAAATATGATATGCAGTCAGTAATGAACTCAGGAAGTTTGTATCACTGGTCTTAACAGACCAGAAATTCTTTCGGCTTGAGGTAGTCAAGTGATGAAAAAGATTTGAGTAGCCCGATGACACCTTTGTAAAGGTACATGTTTTGGCTCATTCGTATACTTTTGACACAGGCATGTATTACGATTTAATGATAGAGTTGTATCTCTATCAAAGAAAGGCTCTCCTTCCAAAATGGCTCCCAATTAGGACTGTGGGATCAATGACCCTACGCTATAGCACAATAACAAAATCATGCCATCGTTCTGGTTTTGCTGTTTGCACTGCTGAAGTTGGTGGCTCCTCTTGCAGTAGGTTTCCATAGTTGTCCAAATGCTTTTTGGTAGCTCACCCAAATGGCCTTGTCCATTTGCGAGCATAGGGAGCGAGTGTGCATCAAAGCCTCCTCCAATGCAGTCATCAACCGACATTCACACTTACTAGCGGGAGTTCCTGGACAGTAATCAGGACGGTGTAACTTGTCTTCTTTTTCCCTTTTCCTAACCCAAGGCTACTGAAGTCAATGTAATCCCCCAACTGAGGTTCATTAAGTCAGCACTGTCTAGGAATTATTTTTTTTATTCATTCATTCATTCTGCCGAGTCTGGCATCTATTGTGCATCCACAGCTGCCCTGATCAACCACGTGGTGTGGGACTGGCCATATATGGACTAGAACGAGTAAAGATGGCTGGTTTCCTTTTCTGAATGACTTAATTGAACCAGTTGGGTTATTGCAATAGACCAACAATTTTTCATGGTCATTGGAGAAGCTGGGGTTGTTCTTCTTAGAAAAGGTTGAGAGGAGATTTAATAGAGGTGTTCAAATTCATGAGAGGTCTGGATAGAGTGGATAGAGAGAAACTGTTCAGAAGGGTCGAGAACCAGAGGACAGAGATTTAAAGTAATTGGCAAAGAAGCAAAGGTGACATGAGGAAAAAACTTTTTACTCAGTGAGTGGTTACAATCTGGAATGTACTGCATGAAAGAGTGGGGCAGCAGATTCAATCATGACTTTCAAGAAGGAATTGGATAAGCACCTGAATGGGAATAAAATTGCAGGGCTACGGGGAAAGGGTGGGTAAGTGGAACTAGCTAAATTGCTCTTGTACAGAGCTGACATGGACTGGACAGGCTGAATGACTTCCTTTGGTGCTTTAACCATTCTACGACTCAAATTCTCAAACTCCCATGACAGGAATTGAACTCATATCCTTCAGTTTACCAATCTAGGTCAGTCCAGTAACACAACCACTGTACTACTGTGCACAAAATGGAAAACCTTTGGCTTAGCATTACAAAGGCAGCACCTTTAACCAAAGGAGAAGCTTTAGTTTTGGTGTTTTTAAAAGACAGGCAGAATTTCTCTTCATCCAATTCATAATCTGAATTATCAGCATGATTTTTAGCTACTTCAAGAGAAATTACATGCTTTTTGTATTGCACAGCAGTCGACACAGCCTGATCCAATTTTTGAGAAATATTTCACTGTTCCTGTCGGGAGGAGTATGTTTACATACCAATCAAAAAATATAAAAGGACATGTTGTTAGAACAAAACATATTTGATAAGCTTAAGGGTTAGTAGTTACACCTACATTACAAGGAAAACCAAAGCAGACAATACGGTGCAAATATTTAACATGTTGTTCCAAGTTCATATTTGTAGAGTGATTGCACCACACTTTCTCTCAAAGCAATGTAGATCCGATCACTATACTTTAACAATCTGATATCCTGTTGTACATGTTTTTGACCTGATACTACCAGAAGGATGTACATGTATGTGGTGTATTAGGATGACACTGACATTATTCCCATCAGTGCCAAACAACTCCAGTACAGTTTTTATATACCTAGAACACTGGTTTCTCATTGCTCCTTTAGCTGACACAGCACTTTGTGAATCTCACGTTGATGTAGCTTTTAGCTTCTTGCAAGCCATGAGCAATTAACTCTCTGTTCTCTCAGCAAGTTAGGTAGTGGAGCAAGAGAAGCTCCGAAGAAATTTATACCCCTGTGTCCAGGGTTGTTGGGGGAAAATTGCCAATTGAAAGATCATTGACCATACCTAGGATTATGTTTTATCATAGAATGTTAAATATGCACACTTTCAGGCCACATTTATTAAGATTATTTTCCTGCTAGTACTTAGGCTTTCTTGAGCCTTCTGCCAGTTGTCCTTAGTTATTATTTTTTTGCTCCCAGCACTGTTACCAGTGCCAATATCTTTCTCAGTGGGAAATCTCGAAACTGACAAATACTAAGGAAGAGGCGGATACATGGAGCAGTGCCAGGCAGATCTGGCAGTTGAGACATGCTCTGTGCTTTCCTGCCCATCCCTGCATCCCCACAACAGTAAAGAGAGTTAAAATAACCTCACTTTAGTGGGAGTAGTGCAGGAGAAACTCGTCTTCCCAAGGGCCCAATGGTATCAGTTCAGTATGAGATTATCCATTACACTGCATCATTCCTCAATTGCAGCCCAAATATATTGTGATGCCTGAAAGAAAGCTGGGCCACTCTGTCACTTGTCTAAAACTTGTGCCTTACTCTTCTTAATCACCTGCCACTTTAGCTTTGCTAGTGGGTTGAGTTGCCTTCTGAGACTCCCCAAGGCTTTTTGAATTTTTGCCTCTCTTTTGTAACTCTCGTCTTTCCCTATAACTTTAACAAACACGCAATTTTCCTCTACCACCACTAGGATCTGCCAAGACATGCCCAAGTTTGTGCTAGTGCTATGAATAGTTGTGCAAATGAGATTACACTAGAGAATTGAACACCATCGGTATTGACATGAGGAGAAATCTTTTCACTCAGAGAGTTGTTCGGAACTGGAATTACCTGAAAAGGTATTGGAAGTTGATTCCATAAATAATTTTAAAAGGGTGTTGAACAGATGATTGAGCGTGAGGAATATACAAGGTTACAGACAAAGAGCAAGAATGTGACACAACAACTCTTTCAAAAAGCCAGGACTAGAATGACGGACTGAATGGCCTCTTTCTGTGCTGCAAGTTTCTATGATTCTATGACATTTTGAGGGATTCTGGTAAACTGACTAAGACTTGTAGACCAAAATAGTTTCTGTGCTGTTGGAACTGGAGCAATGGGGTAGAGTACCATGTATGGCAGATAACAATCCAGAGTTGAATTGAGGGTATGTGCAAGCTGATGATTATTCTGTAAAGAAAAAGAAAGAATTTTCATTTATATAGCACTTTTCATGACCCAGCACATCCCAAAGTGCTTTACATCCAATTAAGTACTTCTGAAGTATAGTTGTAATGGAGGAAACACAGCAGTCAATTTGCACACAGCAAACACCCACAACTGCTAAACTGTTCTTTTAGTGATGTTGGTTGAGGGATAAATATTGGCCAGGACATTGGGGAGAACTCCCCTGCTCTTCTTCAAAACACTGCCATGGGATCATGTTCACCTGAGAGGCAGACAGGATCTTGGTTTAACATCTCATCTGAAAGACAGCACCTGTGACAGTGTAGCACTCCACTGTCAGCCTAGATCCTGTGCTCAGATTTCTGGAGTGGGGCTTGAACCCATAAGCTTCTGACTCAGTGACCCATTAAGGTACAGCTAACATCACAGCTTGGCTAAATTACCCTTGGGCGCTTGAAAGTATTTCTCCTCAGCAAATTAAATATGTTGAGTGAAGTTTATGAAATAAAGATCAGATTATAACTGGCCTGTAGAAAGCCAAAACATCTAGGAACTGATAGGATTGATCTTGCAATTCAGGCTCAGTCTAGGCTTACCTGCTAAGCTGCCAATTACAAAGTTAACCAATAGCACAGTGAGCTGTCTGCCATCAATTTTGCAAGGTCAGCCCATTTCAATAATTATTCAGCTTTGGCCTTGTACAGAAAGCAAGTCTAATTCCGGGAGGGAGCAGGATGGTGGTGTGGTGCAAATGATAAGAAAAATCTGGGCAACAGCTCACATTTAAAGCAATATGTGCAGTTGAAAGTAAGAAGCTGTAGATGGGTTGCCTATTATTCGGGAGGCAGACGCTTTACTAGACCATCACTTGCCCACAGAATCCATTTCATGCCTCCAAATTGGGTTTCCTTTTACTTCATTTTTGAGACTGGCACCTCCCCTCAACCCACCACCATGCTTTGGAAAAGCCACCAAAGCGAATAGCAACAGTGTTACTATTTTCAGGATTGTGCATAATCTAGCTGTATCCTAAAACCAGCCTGTGTCTTGTTACCGATAATGTCTATGTTGTTTTATCCAGTCACCTTGCATAAGTGTGCTGCCTCTTCGCACAGTGATACTCAACTTCTGACAACCTGCATTTTTTTGTGTTGGTGTACTGAGCATGATGGTGTCTTCAGATAACATGATGTTTCATTAGTAGGGCCCTACTAAATTCACAGCCATGAAAAATGCGGACCTTGAAATCGCAGATCCTCCATGAAATCTCAGGTCCTCCGTGAAATCGGCCATTTTACGAACTTCGCATGTTTTATTCATTGACACAAGGCTCACCTCTGATTGCTGGGCATGTTGTGAACATCGCGTATTTTAATAATTGACACAAGGCTCAACTCACTGATTGGTAGATGACGGAACACTTCTGGTGCAGTTTTGAGGGAAGCAGTCTCAAGTATTAGCAGACAAGTGAGAATGCCAGAACGAGCAAAGCAAAAACGGCCACACCCATTACTACAGCACATTGAGTGAAAGAATTTGGAAGTCAACTTCTGCATGCCAATGGTGGAATACTGTTTTGTATAAGCTTCAATGTTTTGTTGGATCACACACAGCGGGCAACTGTTCAGCACCACTTAGAGTCCACAAGTTATTGCTACAGAAAGATAGCATCCAACACTGCACTGCTGGAAAACGAACACACACAAAAAGGCAACAATTTCATCTCTTTTTAAGAAGTCGACAAAGAGCTCAGAAAATTATCAGTAGGTTATAGTGGAAGTTGTGGATGCTTTTGCAAGCGCCAACATACCACTGGATAAACTTGATCACCCAAAGCTGTGGATATTCATTCAACGTAATGTGCAAGATGATGGTTGCTTGCCAAGTGCAAATATACTACAACAGGACTACCTACCAAAGGTTTTTGCTACACATTGTGAGGAGATGAAGTCTCAGATTAACATTTGTGAGTTGTATGACAATTCCAACAAACTCTCAAGATGCAGAGAGAGCTGTGTCTAAACACAGACAGGTGTTCACAAGGCAGAGAAAGGGAATGAAGAAGGAGACAGTTGCAGGTTGCTCCATGCTCACAACCACTGACCTCAGTGATGTTCTAGTCCGCTTTCTACAAAGTTTTTGAGTGGACAATAAATGCCATTTGAAACCAGATACCTCCCTTGTCTTTTTTTTTGTTTTAAATAGATCATTTTCATGGTTTGTTGCGACACTGAAATTTATGATTTAAATATGTGAAATTGTGAAATTCACGATTCTTAAAATGCCTTGACCGTGAAATTTGTAAAATTTGACTGTGAATTTGATAGGACCCTGCTCATTAGCAGTCAGTACAACCCACGCTGAGTGATAAACATTACAGACAGGACAAGGGAGGAAATTGGTGGAAGAAATTGAGAGAAAAGAAAAAAAACAGAGAAAAGCTTTATCAGGGCATAACACAATTTTGGTTTAGATGACATTTATGAACTGTATGATTATGCTACACCCTTGTAACACACTCACAGAACCTATTATCCTATGTGGAAAACTTTGCCTGAAGCTGCCTGGCTCCTTAAACTTGTTTATGGTCCATTTGACAAGTTTTATAATAGCACAGTTAGGCTACCAGATCGAGTCAGAACTGAATGAGTTCCCACAGTTGCAGACAATATCTCCAATTTAAAATGGAGTGTCCTACCCCCACTGAAGTCTGAAAGAGAAATATTGTTGTGAGCACAAGTTATTTTCTGTCCTTCTAGAAGTCATGGAGAAAGATGGCGTCTGGGCCTGCAGCTGCCTACTGTGCTGTCAGCCGTGACACAGTCAGAGAGTCAGAAGATTGAGGATTCAAGTCTTATCTAGATTGGCACTTCAGTGCAGTACTGAGGGAGTCCTTCACTATTTATATAAACCAATAAGTCACTTCAACCTCTTCACCATCAATGACCACTTTCGTCAGCCTTTTTGTGCTCTAAGTATAATTATAATTCTGGATCTTTAGGAAACTGACGTTCACTTTCCATATCAACAATCATCTCCTTAGTCATCATGATGGCACCAATTAATAATCAATTAATAATGAAACATCAAATGCAAAATTCAAGTCCTTTACCAGCACCTAGTCTTTGCTAACATGTTCAGAGCCTGTGCTTCTCAATGAACATGTTAATATTGCCAAGATGTAGCAAAACAGAAGTAATTTTAATGCAGACAATTAATACTAATTATGCATCATGATTCAGATAACAAAGTAATTTATTTGTGACTAGGCACAGCAGAGCAGACAGATGCAGAAAATAATGAAACCAACTGTGTAAATAACTCAAATAAATATATTCTTTTTCAATGAATATACCTACACTTCCTATTCTCTCCCAACTTAGGTATTGCTGTATTAAACTGAAAGAAATATAGTTGCTCTGGATTTTGCGGTAGTAATGTTGCTGAAACTGTCAGCATTCGCCATCATTACTACCCTGAAACTGACAGCACATGCACAATTAAACATGGCAATCCAGAAGGTGATTTCAATGATTCTAAGATTCTCTAGAGGGTGTACTATTGATTCCCCCAGACTGCAATCAAATAGAAATCACTGAACTGATGAGAACTTGCCCTTTTATGCTATTAGTCTCGCTGTAAAAACCCCTGAAAAAGTTACACCTTGTTGAATGAAGTGTAACTGTGGTTTTAATGGTGTACTAAGTTCAGAATTACTGATGAACAGTCTCACTGGCCCTGAAAAACTAATATTATATTTGTGGAATGTCAAATTTCCCCATGAAAGAAGAATCACATATTTTAAAAATAATATAACTGTTTAATTTATTTATGAAATTTTAGGTTCTAATTTAATACCATATGTATGTCCCAATAATTTATTTTGTGGTCTGTAAAATTTAATTAAATGTGAAGGATAATCAGAGCATTTTACTTCCTGATTTACTGTCTGTGAGAATACCTCAAGGTGATTAGCTGCTTATCCTGCTTGATGACACCATATTGCTGGACGCCTGGAGATTCCCTTGATTTGGCGCCAGATGAAAACCAACATCAGGACAGGGGAAATCCACACCACAGAGTTTGTTAGATCTTTGTGGGCAACTTTGCTCAAGGTCAGCGGTGAACACCATTACTTTGCTGCTGACCACAAAATCCAGGTCATTACATTTTTCTGAACACTTAATGGAGATAATCATTTGAGAAATGAGGGAATGTGAAATATCAAGAGAATGATGATAAGCCAGCACATATCTCTATATTGCTATTTCATCTTGACTTTGGGAGGAGATCTTAGAGTTTGGTTGTACACATGAATATTCTGTTAATACAAAATTCTGAAGCAAACTAGTTATTGATTTGAGTTTCCCTAACTCTTCAAAACTGGCCAGTGTTGGATATATAAATTTTTTCTTCCAATTTTTCCAGTCAGTTTTTCCCCTTTATTTTGCCTTTCCAGAAGATGTTGGGTCACACTGTGGTATTGATGCAGGGTGGTGTCATTTCTCCAATAGACTGTGAATCTTACTGTAATGTTGCTGTGCATCGACTTCAATGAGCTTTCAATGAACTTCAGAGTTTCTTTTTTTTAATGCTCCCTGAATTTACTTGAAGGTTTTGTAAGAATCCTACTGCAACTGCAGCAAACCCCATTGCAAAAAGACAGGGACCCAGTTATATCAAGTTTCTGCTGGTTCCAGGAATTTCAGTCATTCTTGCAAGAGGCAGAATCTACACTCATCCTTTCCAATCTATACACCCAATCCTCAGTTACCCTGTCCTTTCTCTCCCATCCCCCACTCTCTCCAAGCTTATCTTTTCCATGAGATCCACATCTTCTTCCCTCAATCCTTCCACATCCATCTCTGAATATGCCTCACCTCTGTTTTGCCTCTAACATTGTTAATAGCTCACTTTGCTCAAGTACTGTCACTTTGCCTTTCAAACGTCTCATCATTACTTCCACACAACTACACTTGCTCCTGTCCCCCTGTGTGTTCAATTTAAACTCTTTATCATCATTATCTTCAAATGCATCAACAATCTCACCCTACCCTAATATTGCAACCTCCTCCAGCCTTACATCTCCCCCTATACTCTTCAGTCCTCCACTCTTCTGTTTTGAACATGTCTTCCACTCTTCATCCTACAATTTGCAGTAGTTCCTTCAGATGCTTTGGCCTTAATTTTTGAATCTCCCAGCGTAAACCCCAGCATGCCTTTAAAAACCTTCTTATTAACCAACCTTTTAACCATGCTTTAGTTTACCTTTCCTAATTCTCATGCCATGGTTTGATGGACATTCCTTTTTCTTTCATCTGCCCCTCCATCAAGCAACTTGGAATATTTTTCAATGGTAAATCTTTAAATAAATTGTTATTGTGTAATATCTCATCCTGAAACATAGACTTTGAAACCACAAACTCTGCACCACAATCAAGAGCTGAAGACTGCAGTCTGAAAAGAGTATATTTGTCCCTGTGAACTGATTCCAGGATCTCTCATATAAATATTGGGCTGTTTAATATTTTGCATTTCTGCTTTGGTGAATTGTTTTTAGTCTAAAAATGAGAGCCAGACCTTTCAGGAGTGAAATTAGGAAACACTTCACAAAGGGTGGTAGAAGTTTGGAACTTTCTTCCACAAATGACAATTGATGCTAGATCAATTATTAATTTTAAAACTGAAATTAATAGATTTTTGTTAACCAAAGGATATGGAGCAATGGCAGGTAAATGGAGTTAGCTGGTAGGTCAGCCATTGTTTCACTGACTGGCGGAACAAGCTCAAGGAGCTAAATGGCCTCCTCCTATTATAGAGCACCGAAACAGGCCCTTCGGCCCAACGAGTCCGCGCTGACCATCAACCACCAATTTATACTAATCCTACATTACCACCTACCTACACTAGGGACAATTTTTACAATGGCCAATTTACCTATCAACCCACAAGTCTTTGGCATGTGGGAGGAAACCGGAGCACCCAGAGGAAACCCACGCGGTCACAGGGAGAACTTGCAAACTCTGCACAGGCGATACCCAGAACCAAACCCAGGTCGCTGGAGCTGTGAGGCTGCAGTGCTAGCCACTGCGCCACTGTGTTCCAATGTAATATCCTGTTGCATGCAGCAGAAATATTGAGGACTACTACTATAACTTTGTGCTTATCCTGCAGTGGCATTTCTGCAACAAAAGTGAAACCAGAACATAATTGGTAGCTCATCTCAGTAGCACTGAAAAGAGCATATTACTCTCTCGTGAAATAATTCAAAGTCTCTCAAATGGCCCTCAAATTCAATTTTCCCAATTCCTGTTAAAAGCAAATGCAATTTACCCAGCAAAAACTGCTCATAACAAGAATGAATCATTTTGCTGTTACTAAATAATTTAAAATTGATACATAGGGATAAATGCGTTTTCAACTCCATGCCTTTAAGTTAGCACATTAATGAAGCACGATACAGTAGCTTTCTAAAAGATACACATATATAGGAACACAGAAATATAGGAAATGCTGGACAAAAAAAGACTAAGGTCCAGTTAGTTCACCTTCTAGCATCCTGATAGTTACGTGATACAACAATAATGGAGTTGTTGACTAATCATAGCAATTAATCTCTACCAAATAGTCTACAATAGACCCAAATATGAGGCGAGAAAAACCCCAGTGGTGGAGAGCTTTGGGAACCATAAGCCCAAAGTCATCTGTTCCTCCCAAGAATGTTATATTTACCATGTCATGTCACAAATCACTAATATGCTGCACCCAAAAATGGTATTTCCTGAAAGCAATCTATCTAATTTGAATTTGAATGAATCAGTGCTGACTGCTTCCACTGGGAAATCTGTTCCATAGATTGACCTCTCGCTACAGAAATATTGTTTCTGCAGATTAGTTTTGAACTTACCCCCTCCGCCCCCTTCAAGCACAGGCTATGTCCTCTGCTTCTGTTCTAGTCAAGATGAAAGAGCTGGTCATGGTCAACATTATCTAATCACTTTAGAATCCTGAAAACAACAATCACATCACCTCTCAATCTTCCCCTTTCCAGTGAGAACATGCCCAGTTTACATAATTGCTCCTTATAATTCATTCCCTCCATCCCCTCAATCATTCTGGTTGCTCTCTTCTGTATGCTTTCAGCAGCAGCGATATCCGGGTGACCCGAGCTGTAAACAAAATCCCAGTGCAGTTGTACGAATGATTCACAAAGTGGCAGAATTATCTTAATTATTCTTGATTTTTTTTAAAGAATATCTTAATTATTTTAAAGTAATTGGCAAAAGAACCAGAGGTGACATGAGGGAAACAAATTCATGTAGTGAGTTGTTGTGATCTGGAATGCGCTGCCTGAAAGGGCGGTGGAAGCAGATTCAATAATTACTTTCAAAAGGGAATTGGATAAATACTTGCAGGGCTATGGAAAAAGAACACGGAGTGTAACTAACTGGATTGTTCTTTCCAAGAGCCAGCACAGGCATGATGGGTTGACTGGCCGCCTTCAGTGCTGTATCATTCTGTAATTCTATTCTTTCTCACTTTTTGACTCAATACAGACCTTTTAACACATCCCATCATCTGTCTACTTTACTCACAGCCAGTGCGATCACTTCCATTTTCGTTTATTTTCTTTTTGTTGAAGTAATGGTCCCTTCCTGGATATTTTGCCCCCATGTAAAGCATGTTGTAATTCTCTACGTCGTATTTCATCTGCCCCAATTCCCAAGTATATTCAAATCCTCCCCTAGCTTATCCAGGTCAGCTTTGGAGACTACCACCATCATTCATTTGCATCATCTGTAAATTTAACCATTGTGCTTGTGATTCCTAGCTCCAGATCATTTATAAATATAAAGCAAAAGAGGTCCCAAAACAGACTCCTGTGGAGCAATGGTAACGTTCTCTCAGGCTGATGACTAGTAATCCGGAGCCCAGGCTAATGCTCTGAGGGCAGGGGTTCGAATCCCAACACAGCAGATGGTGAAATATGAATTCAATTAATAAATCCAAAATTATAAAGCTAGTCTAATGATGACCATGAAACCACTGTCGGCTGTTGTAAAAACCCATCTGGTTCACTAATGTCCTTTCGGGAAGAAAATAAGCATCCTTACCTGGTCTGTCCTACATGTGGTTGACACTTAAAAATGCCCTCTGAAATGGCCTAGCAAGCCACCCAGTTTAAGGGCAAATTAGGGGATGGGTAATAAATGCTGGCCTAGCCAGTGGCGCCCACATCCCACAAAATGAATAAATAATAAAAAAATCCCTGTACCACCATTAGGGTGCTATCAGTCAACCAATTACATAAACATTGCAAAATATTTCCACTGATTCCCCTCTTTATTTTCAGTGCCAGCCTTTCCAGAGCAACTGTATCAAATGCCTTACTGAAAACCAAGCACATCAACTGCCTGACCCTGAACAAGTTCCATTCTCACACCCTGAAAGAAAGCCAATAAGTTAGATTGGCAACACCTCTCTTTTATTAACCCATATTGACTTCCTTTTATAATTTTATTTCTATCCAGCTGTTTCATGATCTTGTCTTTAATGAAAGATTTCCATAACTTTACCCACATTGGCTGCCAGACTCACTGGTCTGTAGCATCCTGCCATTGATCCACTGATTCCCAGCTTACTTCCCATTACATTCTGCATATTGAAACTAAACAAGAAGAATGCTTACAGGACGAGTCTATTGCCACTGAAATTTAGTACTTTGGGAAATGAGTGACAGAGACATCAATATATGAAATAAATTGGCTTTTAAGTGAAATTTGCCCTTATCAGAGTGAACTGTAATCATCATTGGACGTTGCATTTAGCTTTATAGGCAGCACAGCAGGGAGTGAGGAAGAACCTTCCTGAAAAGATCTGCCGTACTGTCACTAGGAAGTATGGACACGCCTGGATTCAGAACATATAAATAGGCTGCATTTATAGTTCTTTCTCATTCCTAAGGCAATATGCAACTGGAAATGTCACAAATTAGCATTTTCTGGGTACTTTAAAATCCTTTCTAATTTTCTGCAACGTTGCCAAGATAACTCTCTTCAGTAATGTCAACATGTTTTCTCACATAGGCCGCTCAAGTTATCAATTGCATAATATTTGTCAGAGACATATTGGATACCAAGAATTCTGCACTGAATTCCTTACTTAATGAAACATGTCTGAAAGAGTCTTCAAGATTCCTGGGAGTCTGAGTAATTTGTTTAGCTGTTCAACGGCTCCTGAATGAAAGCAGATTTTGCTTTATATAAGGTAAACTATCTGCAATCTCACGGCCTACCTTGAATATATGAGCTGCTGGTGTGTTTTCCTGTTATAGAAATTTCTATGCAGTCGATTCCTCTTAAGTAAACAACCAGATGGCCACAAAATATAATTTAGTTTTTTTTAGGAGTATGGGGTCTTAAAATCACTTAGCAGGAATTCACAGTGAAATGTTCATGGTTACATTGTGTAGTAAGAAAGGTCTCATATTTCTAAAGCTGAGGGGCACCACAAGTAGTAAAATTAGTGATTTTTTAAAAAGCCCGCTAATTGCTGCAATGCAGCATAAAGATGAGTTTAAAGTTCTTTTCATATATTCCACAACAACATATATTTATAGAGTGACTTTAATATAGCAAAACATCTCAAGGTGCTTCACAGGGTGGGTTAAGGGTGATGGTCCCAGTAGGGGGGGACGGAATTAGGGGAGCTGGCTGAAAGTATAGTCAAAGATGGTGATGGAGTTATGGATGAACTGGAGTTTTTATAGGGTGGAATTTGGGAGGACATCCAAAGAATTGAGACTGGAGATGAGAAAGACATGAATGGAGTTAAAATTGACAGTGAAGGTGAGGAAGACAGGGCTGAATTTTGCGGGCCCTTTGGGGACAGGCTCAAAGACAGGAGGGGAAAGACTATCAGGGCAATTAAGGATGGGCAATAAATGCTGGCTTAGCCAGTGACACCCACATCCCATGAACGAATAAAAAACAAGAAGCACGATGTCTTCACGTCATAACCAGATGTTGCGAACAGCGGTTGCCATGGCGGGAAGACTTAGTGCCTGAATGTGGCAAGAAGGTAATTAAGCCAATTAATTAGCCATTTGACAGCAATTTTATGGGGGGTTTTGGATTCCAAAAGGTGCACAGAAACCATGGGGCTTCAGAGCCTTGTCTGGAAGAAGGAGCCAGCCAGCAAGTAGGAGCTCAAAGCTGGCTTCATCTGGCTGCCATCAAGAGTGCCAGGGGCAATGGAGCAGCACAGGTATAGGCAATCACAGGCAGGAGGGGTTAAAGGGTGCCAGCACTGTGGGGGAATGCTGCCAGGGTCCCATCTGGGCACTGGCACGTGCTCAATAAACGGGCAGGGGGACAGGGGTAAGTTGGGGGTGGTGGTGTGGCGGTTAGATAAGAGGCCCTAGAAACTGAAAAAGATCACCTGCCATAGGCTTCACTCACTCAGGCTTTGGCACCTCTAGTGAGCAGGAGCAGCAGAGAGGGAGGAAGATGCAGCCACAGGTATGGGGAGAGCAGCATTCTCAAGGCCAACTGGAGGGGCTGCCTCAGGATGGGGAGGCAGGAAAAGATGCAGAGGGCCACATGAACAGCCTCCCGTGCACAGAAGAGGGTACCCGTCAGAGGCTCAGCTAACTTCAAATGTCCATCGGCAGAGTCGCCCAAGACTGCACTTCTCCAGGGAGGCTGTCACAGAGCTGTGTGCCATGATGGAGGACAAGCTAAGCCACATGGGAGGTGGTAGCTAGTCAATGCCAGTGGCACTGAAGGTCACCATGTGGCTCATCACTGCATCAAGGTGGTGACTGATGCCCTGTTCAAGAGGGTCAGAAAATATATGCATTTTTGCACCAATCTGGACAGTCAAGCTGAAGAGCCAATGGGTTGGGGGCCATCTCTGGACTCCCTCAGTTGCAGGGCGTGATTGACTGCACGCATTTGGCCATTAAGGCTCCCACAATCCAGCCAGCGGCCTTCATCAACAGGAAGGGCTTCCATTCCATCAATGCCTAACTGGTGTGTGATCACCGCAGAGAGATGCTTCAGGGTGTGCACAGTTCCCGGGAAGCAGCCACGGCGCATACGTACTTCTGCAGTCCCAGGTGCCACAGCTTTTCCGACCCCCAGCTTGCCTTCAGGGATGGATACTGGGAGACAAGGGTTACCCACTGAAGACCATGGCTACTAACACTTGTGAGGAACCCAGGCACTGTTGCAGAGGTGAGATACAACACTTTCCACAGAACAACTTGAGTGACCATCAAGCAGGCCATTGGTCATCTGATGATGCGATTCAGGTGCCTTGATCAATCTGGTGGAGCCCTTCAATGTGCCCCAGTAAGAGTCTTGCATGTCATCGTGGTCTGCTCTGTTCTGCACAACATGCTGGTCCAGAGGGAGGAGGTGCTGGATGTGGAGGAAGCTGCTAACCAGGCAATGCAAGATGAAAGGCCTCAGGACCCATAGGCAAGGTGCATTGAGATATGCACAAGAGAAGCTCAGGACCTGCTAATACACAGGTGTTTCAAAGGACCCTTAATAACTGTTGGATCTAGTCCAATAATGCCTCACCTTTCTGCAGCCCTGCTGTTGCCTCATTCATTTACCATTCCACTGCCTTGCGACCAGTTACACATTGCACAGAGGCAAGGGTGAAGCTTCGATTGCAGGCAGCAAGGGTCCCTCACATCCTGCCCCTTGAGGGAGCCAGGGTACACTGGAATTCCCAGAGGCCCACAAAACATGGAAGGAGAGGTTGCTCCACCACATTAAATCTTTATTAAATGGAACAAGAAGTGTGAGGCTTCGCATTTTAACACTCTCTTCACCTGTGAACCCCAAGTGCAACTAGGTGCTCTTCTTAAATCACTTAGGCATGCTCCTATGAAGTGCTGTCCCTTTTGAGGTGCAGGCAGGCTGCTGACCTTGCTGCACTATGGCTTGGGATGACCTCGGTGGTCATCCTCTGGCTGTCTGAGGCCTGGAGGGCCTAGGCCTGCTGAAGGTCTCCAGCACAGGTGAAGGACTCTCCTCTATTGTTGTGGCTACTTGAGGTGCTGGTGTCACTGGCAGAGGGGCTAAGGAGCCACTGTCTGCACCAGGAGTACTCGGAGAGGAGGCTCCAGATGCAGAGGTCAACCACTCCTCTTTCCTTGCAAGGCACATTTGTACCTCCCTGATCACCTGAGAAGTATGAGAACCTGGTGAAGACTCCATGAGCTATGTACCCCCTCTCGCTTTGCCACATGGACGAGGTGATAGCATGCAGATCTATGCTCATCTCCGGCATCCATTCAGTGGTCTGCTGGAGCAGGCTCTCCATGAAGGTCATCAATCTCTCAAAGGAAGAAGCCAAGTGCGCACCTGTCAGAGACATGGCAGAACTTAAGGCCTGGATGGACTCCTCCACTGTCCATGCCAGGGCGCACAAACCCTCTGAAAGCTCTGCCAGATGTTCCCTGACCTCATGCTGCAGCTTCAGGATTTGCTGAGGTACATCATCAGCCTGGGGCTCAGCATCACCCTCGCCTCCGACAGTCCTCTGAGTATCAGTGGCATCGGCTGTCACAGCCTTCATTAGCTTCTCGGGTGCGTCTGTGTTGTGCTCACCAGGCTGTGACCCTGAATCTATGGGTGAATGGACACCCACCCCAGTGTGAAAGTATCTGTGCTGGTGGATGGTTTGGGGAATGATGTGGCAGTGCTTCCGCTGAGGTCCCTTCCTCCTCCTCAGAGGTGGGCGGCTGTCCCCCGATCATTGTAATTCTTCTGCATGACCTGCACGAGAGAAAAGGTAGATCAAAGGGTTTATGCACTTCCCATTGTGTCCTGCCAACTGCTCCTAGTGTGAAGCTCCATGTGTCCTGTGGTGGACATGAGCACAAAGCCTCATGTGCACCAGAAGCTTAGCTGTGCCTATGCACTCATCAATTCACTCTCTTGTGTCTGCACTCCCATCTCACCATCTGCGATGGAGTGGCCCCTGGCTGCCCTGCCAATTCCACTGCCTCCTTCATGGAGGTTAGGATGGCCAAGTATGGAACCTTTCTGCTGGTCTTGGCCTGTTCCTTAACGTTGGGGCTGTCTTCTCCTGCAGCACAAAGATGAACACTGTTATTCACCCCAGAAAGACAAGCACAACACTTATACTGGTGGCAGCCCAGCTGTCCATGATGGGGGCCACACGAATGTGGCCACTCTCGAGGGACCTTGCTGGAGTCAGCAATCACAGACAGGCACCTCTCACCGAGATACAGCAATGCCTCTGACAGGATATGTTGCTGCCTGACCTCATTGCCACTGACTGGGTGGTCACTCCCTCTCCACCAAACTCACCCCCTCGCGTTGCCACATGCAAGCCCCAAAGGGAAAAGAAGTATGGAGTACACACGTTGGCAGAATGAATAAGGCAATTGACATGCTTATGGCACTGGAACAAGGTTCTGGGGGTGAATCTACATTTCTAACCTCCTCTGTAATCCCTGTCCAGGCTTGCTTTGTCAGTCAGGCCCGTCTCCTCCTTCCCATCCTGGGGAAGAGGAACGTCCGCCTCTCCCAGGAGGAGAGCCTGCAGGGAGGCATTGCTGAACCATGGGGCCACCCAGGATCTTCCTTCCATCATTGTCTCTCTTGATTTCCTTTCCTTCTGCTGATGTCCTAGCAGTCCCCATGTTACTGAGTGCTGGCAGCCCTTTAAATATGGCACCAACAACTGCCACACTGTGACCTCTGCCACCTCACTGCGTACCTCCACTGCCTTAGTGATCAGACCTTGCACATGTCAACTCTTAATTGGTCTGCCGCCAGAAAAGTGCTTGTGGCCGATCAACCCCTACCCAAGTGATAGCGGCTCCCGCTTCCGGTCCAGATGGCAGGGCCTGGGGCATAGCCGCAAAATTCAGCCCTCTATCTTGAAGGTACTCATCCTTTATAAACTACTGTTTAGGCCTCAGCTGGAGCATTGTGCTCAATTCTGGTCGCCACACTTTAGGAAGGATGTCAAGGCCTCAGAAAGGGTGCGGAAAAGATTTATTAGAATGGTACAAGGGATGAGGCATTTCAGTTATGTGGAGTGACTGGAGAAGCTGGGGCTGTTCTCCTTGGAGCAGAGAAGATTAAGAGAAGATCTGAAGGAGGTCTTCATGATCGTGAAGTAAATAAGGAGAAACTACTTCCAGTGGTCACAGTGGTAACTAAAGGACTCAACATGAGGAAAATAAACTTTACATAGTGAGTTGTTGTGATTCGGAATGCATGCCTGAAAGGACGGTGGAACCAGATTCAATAGTAACTTTCAAAAGGAAATTGGATAAATACTTGAAGGGAAAAAATGTACAGAGCATGGGAATGGGGTTAATTGGATAGCTCTACCAAAGAGCCAGCACAGGCACAATGAGCTGAATGGCCTACTTCTGTGCTGTGTCATTCTATGATTCTATAACCTGCTGTAGCAGCTGATTCTGAACAATTGTTAAACAAGGAAACAAGTCAAAACAAGAATGAACTGGTATAAACTAACCCTTCAATTATAACCCTCAAGTAAAGGTGTGGATTTCTTTACTACTGAAGTGGATGAGTTCCAGTGGAACTGGCTAAAAAATCCCACTGGAGTTATTTCTGTATGCAACATCTGTTATACAAAATGTATATTATCAAGTGTATCCCCCAGGGTGAAAATGGCTTCAACAAATGTTTTCCTAGGGTCTATAAAGTAATTGTGCTCCATAGATTATTTTCACAATAAAACTGTATAAACTGGGTAGAAGATATTTCATTAATTTGTCTTTGTTATTATATCTACTTCTGGGTAGTCAGTCAATTGGCATAGGTCTGAGCTTTGTGCAAGTTCTAAAAATAATCACATATTATTCTTTCTGCAATTTCAAAAGATCCTTGGGTGATGGATTACTAGGATAAAGAAATCGCTCTTGGTTTTAGTCTTGTGTGTATATTTGTGGCTTGCCCAAAGCCAACTTGGGACCACATGTACCTACGTAATGCACCACAGCCATCCATTATTTTGTTTAGTGTGTATTAATAGTTTGTCATTATATGTATGAAAGGCATTACATTTAAGCAATCACTGGTGCCTTTTGCATTTTTTTTTAGAACGGATATGATCCAAAGGTAGAAATTCAATTTGTCATCAGTAGCCAGGCGGCCTATCTACTCATCAAACTTGGCAGCCATCCAAAAGATGTTCGTGACCTGAGCCAGAGAACCATGAGCAAGTCAGACACGTCTTTGGTTCTCACTCATCATGCATAGCATGTGTAAAGCCATGCAACTTTCTTCTGGTAAAATCATTGATATCTCAGTACATTCTGAATACATAGAGAAGCATTATTCCATGTAATAGCAAAAGTCAATACTGATTTGCATGTGGTAAGCATTTAATGTATTTCCGCACACTTTTGAGCATAGAACATAGAACATTACAGCGCAGTACAGGCCCTTCAGCCCTCGATGTTGCGCCGACCTGTGAAACCATCTGACCTACACTATTCCATTTTCATCCATATGTATATAGAACATGTTGAGATCACAGTAATGATCTTCATGCAGTAAAACATGATAACCAACAGGGCGTCTAACTTTGAAATACAAAGGCCCAGCTAAGATGTCAGTAACATGAGGCTATTATCTAGTATAAAAATAATCTGGATTTATCACTCTCCCTACCTATGTAAACTGTAATTGTAATACCAATTAACTTCATCTTGTAAAGAACACCGTTGAGCTTCAGCGTCCAAGGTAGATGAAGAACTGGAAACTGATTAATGAGGAAGTTATGAAGAGACAGTAGCAATTAAAATCACTGGTGGGTTTTCCTTCTTAGTGATTTCTTGACAACCAGTCTAATGGCTGATTAAAAAGTATATTGTAAGTACTTAGATAGACAGCTCTTAAAGACACCTGCAAAATCATCAGCCAGGAAAACTGATTTTTTTTTAGTATTATAATGAGTGAAGACCATTGGTAGCATCAGCCCTCCAATTGTTTCATATTATCACTCAAAATAATGAGATTCTGCTTCGTCATCTGTGATAAATAAGGTGTCACTTATATACATGTGACAGTGTATACCTGTTTAACAGGCGGCACCACTTTAATATAATCCACCCATTTCACAAAAATGTGGGGCATCCATGTTGCTCCATGTTAGATCAGCCACTTCCATGTAAATCTCAGTAGATTTGAGAAATACAGGTATGGAATTTAGAAAATGTTCAAGGTAAGAAAACAACAGCCATGAAATCTGTAAAGACTGTATGCATAAATGGGCCCAGATGATGATTCATACATTGTTTGTTGGGTTCGGCATTAAAACTCCATACAAGACCAAAATAAATTTAGAACCTGTTATCCAACAGCTAAGTTTAGCAAGATTTAAACAGGATTTTTGTTCGGCTATTTTTTTTAGCCCATCACAATAAGCTTTATGGTAGCAAGAGATTTGCTCCATTATTACTAATGAGTGGGGAGAGGAATGATAGAAAAATATTCTGGGATAGGAAACAATTATTAAGGGTGTTTTACAGAAGTGCTTTTTTTTCCCACTCTTCCCACATTCCTTTGCATGAATTGTGCTACAACCTTGGACTTTAAATTCACATGTTGGTTGGGAAAAGAGTATTACAAATTGGTGGTTGTTTGCTGTCATTAAAATGACAGTGGTCAGAACCGGTGATTGGAACTATTTTGCACCCAATGTTGACACCAAGCACTCCCACATTAGGTGCAGCATGGCCACAAAAACACGCTTTGAATGCAGCCTCCAAAGTGGTCCACCAGCTGAAGTAATCATGTTCATCTGGAACTTATTTAATTGCCTTAGAGAATTGAGCAGGATTTCGCAAACCTTTTCTTAAAATTGGTCACAAGTTTTTTTTACCCTCTGGTTAACAAGTGGGGAGGGTCATGCTTGAGGCTTCAAAGTCTCACAAGTAGGGTGAACATTGATGGGCTTCCCTCATCCTTTTCACATGTTGAACAATGACTTGTGTTTATATAGCACCCTTTCAAAGTAAACTTCCCAAGCCACTGCAAATATAGTTACAAGGAAAACAGACAATAAGTCATGAATGGAGAGGTTAGGATGGGTGACAGAAAGCTTGGCCAAAGAGTTGGGCAGAAGTTTTTCAAGGTGGAGACTGAGGAGGACAGGAACAGGGTGGGCCCGAAGGAATATCGCAGAGGCAACTGACACATTTGACACAGAGTACTGACACACAGTACTGAAGACCTGTGCTCCAGAACTTGCCGCGCCCCTAACCAAGCTGTTCCAGTACAGCTACAACACTGGCATCTATCCGGCAATGTGGAAAATTGCTCAGGTGTGTCCTGTGCACAAAAAGCAGGACAAATCCAACCCAACCAATTGTCGCCCTATCAGTCTACTCCCGATCATCAGCAAAGTGATGGAAGGTGTTGTCGACAGTGCCATCAAGCGGCACCCGCTCTGCAATAACCTACTCACTGACACTCAGTTTGGGTTCTGCCAGAGCCACTCAGCCCCTGACCTCATTACAGCCTTGGTCCAATCATGGACAAAAGAGCTGAACTCCAAATGCTTCAGCCTTGCCTTTTGCACTGATGTGCTGGGCTCCCCTATCGTTAAGGACGGGGATATTTGTGGAGCCTCCTCCTCCCGTTAATTGGTTAATTGTTCATCTCCATTCACAATTGGATGCAGCAGGACTGCAGAGCTTAGATCTGATCCATTGGTGGTGGAATCGCTTTGCTATGTCTATTGAATGCTGCTTCCTCTGATTAGCATGCAAGTAGTCCTGTGTTGTACCATCCCCAGGTTGACACCTCATTTTGAGGTATTCCTAGTGCTGCTCCTGGCATGCCTTCCTGCAATCTTCACTGAATCAGGGTTGATCCTCTGGCTTGATGGTGATGGTACTGTGAAGGATATGTCCGGCTATGAGGCTACAGATTGTATTTGAGTACAATTTTGCTGCTGCTGATGGCCCACAGCACCTTATGGATGCCCAATTTTGAGTTGCTAGATCTGTTCTGAATCTGTCCCATTTAGCACGGTGGTAGTGCCACACAATACGATGGAAGTTATCCACAGTTTGAAGACTGGGCTGTGTGGTGGTCACTCCTACCAATACTGTCATGGACAGATATATCTGCAACAGGTAGATTGGTGAGGGCGAGGTCAAGCAGGTTTTCCCTCTTGTTGGTTCTCTCACTACCTGCTGCAGGCCTAGCCTGGCAGATATGTCCTTCAGGACATGGCTAGCTCAGTAACTAGTGGTGTTATTGAGCCATTCTTAGTGATGGACATTAAAATTCCCCACCCAGAGTACATTCTGTGCCTTTTCCACCCTCAGTGCTTCTTCCAAGTCGTGTCCAATGTGGAGGAGTACTGATTCATCAGCTGAGGGAGGGCGGTAGGTGGTAATCAGCAGGAGATTTCCTTGGATATCACGATTACACTGGTGGGCAGGGGAGGAGGGGGTTGGTGCATGGTGGCTGGCAGCAGCCTGTGTGGTTTGTTCGTGGAGCTGGGAGAAACACTCTTGCTTCTCCCAGCTCCTCACCCAGGTAAGTATATTTTGAACACTTGCCTCGTTGGTCGTGGCCGACAGTGGTCCCTTTAAGGAACGTCGGTTAGGTCGCATGTAGACCTGATTTTCTAAAATTCAGACGGCCCAGTAGACAGTATTCTAATGAGCGTGCACTTCCTGCCCACCATTTAGAGGCTTAGGTGCCCACATAGCTCCTGGAAAACAGAAACTGTGCCACCCAATTTCGAAGACAATGATTTCAATGTTTTGTTATGATGTGCAAATGTTCCGACCCAAAAAACCCGACAAGTAAGCATTGTTTCCAGAGTTGCTTCATTTTTTGTAGTAATTTATGCAAGCTGATTAATGCTGCACTCTCATTCCATGCAGGGTCGTAAACAGTTATTCAATTTTTCAACTGAAGTACCTCCCCTTCTGAAAAATCTTTACATTATTTGAAAAAGAGCCGAGGGACAATTGAAGGATTTTGAGTTTCCACACAAAGTTTCCTAGTTTTTCACATCATGCTCTTTTGTAGCCTCACTGAGGTCCGAAGCCCTTATGCAGCACATACCCGTGAGTGCCTAATGACATTGCGGGTGAACTGGAAAAACCAAACACTATTATAGTGTGTTTTTATTTCTGTCTGGGTATACAGGAATCCTCGGCACAAATATTCCATATAAATTCCTTTTGAAAACATTTTTTAAAAACTACAGTATCAGCAAATTGTTTCAGATGTGGTGAAGCATTTCCCTTTTTTAAGCTTTTATTATATGGGTCATAGCAACCACAAAAGATTATTTTATAGCACAAAGATCGTGCTGACAGATATACAAACTATCAGACAGATTCCAAAGTCGAAACTTTTGAAAGTTCATTAAACATTTTCTGGTGTGTTGTTAGTATTGACTCATTGGCAATATCTAGCAGTTGATGCAGGTTGTTTAAAAATGTGCATCATAATTTGTACATTTTAACTCCCAATTGTTCTTGACATCCCAATTGACAAAGGTAGGCCTTCGATACCTGACTGCAGTAAGGGGAGCTCTGTACCAGGTTCACTAGTGAGCTACTGGAGCAGGGCAAAGTTCCTTTCTTTTCCTCCCTCTTTCCTGAGGTTTGTTGTCTATTTGCTAAGATACAGTTACATGCCACATGCCAGTACCCTCACCTAATCGACTCGTCTACATGTGTAACCCTCAACATTTGAGTGTCGACAAGCTCTGTATACACACACCAACTTACAGCAAAAGACACTGGACACTGGCCCAGAATAAGAGTCTGGATGATCATTTAACTGTCCTCTCTTTGCTAATCATTGGCTAAACTCATTTTGCCATCAAATAGGAGTAGGGAGGAGCTCTTGATGTAGGGCAGCCCACTTGATTGGCACCCCATTCACAACCTTAAACAGTCACTCCCTCCATCACCGGGGCACAGTGGCAGCAGTGTGTGCCATCTACAAGATGCACTGCAGCAATTCGCCAAGATTCCTTCGACAGCACATTCCAAAACCGTGACCTCTACTCACCTGGAAGAACAATGCCAGTAGACACATGGGAACACTACCACCTGCAAATCCCCAACAAGTCACACACCATGCTGACTTGGAAATAAATTGCACTTCCTTCATTGTCGCTGGGTCAAAATCCTGGAACACCCATCTTAACAGCACTCTGGGTGTATCTACACCACATGGACTGCGGCTCACCACCACCTTCTCAAGGGCAATTTGGAATGGGCAACGAATGCCCGCCTTGCCAGCAATGCCCACATCCCATGAACAAATAAAAAAAAAATTCCTGTTCCTGTGCCTGTGCATTACCTAAAGATACTAAATAGAAGATAAATGGGAGAAAGAACTACAAGCTTCCCAGATCTTCCGTGGTGCCCAATTTGATCAATAGTGCAATCAATGAGTAAACTCATTTTACTTGGGGCTTTGTGGTTTCCTGCGCTAGAGAGTGGGGGAGAAATCCAGTGATCCTTGGTGGAAAGCGTACAAGTGTGGATATTGGATGAGAAAGGACAGTCTAATGTCCTCTTTGGTCAAAGAAGCAGCTGAGCCTCAATGTGTAGGGTGACACATGAACAATGATCACTTGGGTGAGTTACCAGAAAGTTTTCTGCTTCTATGGGCCAGAGTGTGCACCTTCAGCCAAGAAGGGGAGGGAAAAAATGTTTATGTCAAGATTGCAGGCCTGTTACATATGCCACCATCTTTAATTGTATCAGTCCCCTTCGGTTCTTCAGTACCATCAATGCTTCATCCCACCCTATCTATATTATAATACTTCCAATGGCCATATGAGTCTTCTTCTTCTTTGGTTTCCTTGTCTCGAGAGACAAAGGGTAAGGGTGTAGAGGTGGTCAGTCGTTTGTGGAGCAGCACCTGGAGTGTCTATAAAGGCCAATTCTAGAGTGACAGACTATTCCACAGGCGCTGCAGATAAAATTGGTTGTCGGGGCTGTTACACAGTTGGTTCTCTCCTTGCAATTCTGTCTTTATTCCTGCCAACTGTTAAGTCTGTTCAACTCACCACTCTTTAGCCCCGCCTTTATGGCTATCCGCTAGCTTTGGCAATCACTGGCAACTGACTCCCACGACTTGTGATCAATGTCACAGGACTTCATGTCGCGTTTGCAGACGTCTTTAAAGCGGAGACATAGACAGCCGTGGGTCTGATACCAGTGATGAGCTCGCTGTACAATGCGTCCTTGGGGATCCTGCCATCTTCCATGCGGCTCACATGGCCAAGCCATCTCAAGCGCCGCTGGCTCAGTAGGGTGTATATGCTGGGGATGTTGGCCACCTCGAGGACTTCTGCATTGGAGATATGGTCCTGCCACCTGATGCCAAGGATTCTCCAGAGGCAGTGAAGATGGAATGAATTGAGACGTCGCTCTTGGCTGATATACGTTGTCCAGGCCTCGCTGCCATAGAGCATGGTACTGAGGACACAGGCTTGAAACACTTGGACATTTGTGCTCCGTGTCAGTGTGCCAATTTCCCACACCCTCTTGGCCAGTCTGGACATAGCAGTTGAAGCCTTTCCCATGCTCTTGTTGATTTCTGCATCGAGAGACAGGTTACTGATGATAGTTGAGCCTAGGTACACAAGTACCAGGCACACAAGTGCCAGGCAATGACCATCTCCAACAAGAGAGAATCTAACCGTCTCCCCTTGACATTCAACGGCATTACCATCGTTGAATCCCCCACTACCAACATCCTAAGGGCTACCGTTGACCAGAAACTGAACTGGAGTAGCCATATAAATACCGTGGCTACAAGAGCAGGTCAGAGGCTCAGAATCCTGAGGCGAGTAACCCACCTGCTGACTCCCCAAACCCTGTCCACCATCTACAAGGCACAAGTCAGGAGTGTGATGGAATACTCTCCACTTGCCTGGATGGGTGCAGCTCGAACACTCAAGAAGCTTGACACTATCCAGGACAAAGCAGCCTGCTTGATTGGCACCCCATCTACAAACATTCACTCCCTCCACCACCGATGTACAGTGGCAGCAGTGTGTACCATCTACAAGATGCACTGCAGCAATGCTCCAAGGCTCCTTAGACAGCACCTTCCAAACCCGTGACCTCTACCAACTAGAAGGACAAGGGCAGCAAATACATGGGAACACCACTACCTGCAAGTTCCCCTCCAAGTCACACACCATCCTGACTTGGAACTATATCGCCATTCCTTCACTGTCGCTGGGTTAAATTCCTGGAACTCCCTTCCTAACAGCACTGTGGGTGTACCTACCCCACATGGACTGCAGCAGTTCAAGAAGGCAGCTCACCACCACCTTCTCAAGGGCAATTAGGGATAGCGACACCCACATCCCACGAATGAATAAAAAAAAAGGTAGGTGAACTCTTGAAACACTTCCAGAGCGTGGTCGCCGATATTCATGGATGGAGCATTTCTGACGTCCTGTCCCATGATGTTCGTTTTCTTGAGGCTGATGGCTAGGCCAAATTCATTGCAGGCAGCTGCAATCCTGTTGATGAGTCTCTGCAGACACTCTTCTGTGTGGGATGTTACTGCAGTATCGTCAGCAAAGAGGAGTTCCCTGATGAGGACTTTCCGTACTTTATTTTCGTTCTAAGATGGGCAAGGTTGAACAACCTGCATCTGATCTTGTGTGGAGGAAAATTCCTACTTCTGAAGACTTGAACGCATGTGAGAGCAGCAGTGAGAAGAAGATCCCAAACAGTGTAGGTGTGAGAACACAGCCCTGTTTCACGCCACTCAGGATAGGAAAGGGGGTATGATGAGGCACCACCATGCTGAATTGTGCCTTTCCTATTGTCATGGAATGAGGTGATGATACTTAGTAGCTTTGGTGGACATCCGATCTTTGTTAATAGTCTGAAGAGACCACGTCTGCTGACGAGGTCAAAGCCTTTAGTGAGATCTATGAAAGCAACGTAGAGGGGAATCTGTTGTTTGCGGCATTTCTCCTGTAGCTGGCGAAGGGAGAACAGCATATCAATGGTGGATCTCTCTGCTCGAAAGCCGCACTGTGCCTCAGGGTAGACACGCTCAGCCAGCTTCTGGAGTCTGTTTAAAAAGACATGAGTGAAGACTTTCCCCACTATGCTGAGCAGGGAGATTCCAGGGTAGTTGTTGCAATCACCGCGGTCACCCTTGTTCTTATAGAGGGCGATGATATTGGCATCGCGCATGACCTGTGGTATTGCTCCCTCATCTCAGCACAGGCAAAGCAGTTCATGGAGTGCTGAGAGTATAGCAGGCTTGGCACTCTTGATTATTTCAGGGGTAATGCCGTCCTTTCCAGGGGCTTTTCCACAGGCTAGAGAAGCAGTGGCATCACTGAGTTCTGAATTTGTTGGCTGTTCGTCCAGCTGATCCATGACTGGCAGAGACTGGGCTGCATTGAGGGCGGTATCAGTGACAACATTTTCCCTGGAGTACAGTTCCAGTAGCCCTCCACCCAGCGGTCTATTTACTTGCGTTGGTCAGTGATCATTTCCCTGATTTAGACTTGAAGTGGGGGGGGGGGGGGGGCGATCTACTTGATGGTTGGCCCAAAAGCTCTCTTAATGCCATCATGCATTCCTCTGATGTTTCTGGTGTCAGAGGCCAGCTGAATATTACTGTCTTGGTGTTGCCAGTAGTCATTTGCACAGCACCTGGCTGTTCTTTGTGCAGCACTTCTGGCTGCTTTAAGTGCTATGGATGTTAACTCGCTGGGGGCTTTCTTGTAGTTCAACAGTGCAATGCGCTTAGCGGCTATGACAGGTTCCAGCTCTTCAAAGTGAGATTGAAACCAGTCTGCATTCTGCTTCTCACATTTGCCAAAGGTGGTCATTGCTGAGTCATAGAAGGAGTCTCTGCTGTGGGCCCACTTCATCTCTGCATCCCCTGCAGGAGTGTTTTGAAGGGCTTTTTCAATTGAATTTAGAAACTTATGGAACAGCTGTGTATAAGAAATTCTGCTAGTGTTGATGCGCGGGCGGCCCTTCTGTTTGGAGTGATGTGGCTTCTTTGGTTTGAGTCTAACTTTGCTGCACATCAGGGAGTGGTCGGTGTCACAGTCCGCACTGTGGAAGCTGCGTGTGATTTGGACACTGTTTATAGAGGCTCGCTTAGTGATGATGAGGTCCAGCTGGTGCCAACGACGTGATCTTGGGTGCCTCCATGAAACCTGGTGACAGGGTTTAGTATGAAAGAACGAGTTGGTGATGCAGAGGTTGTGATAGGTACACAACTCAAGCAGCCTCTGTCCATTCTCCATTTGACTAACTCTATGCTTATCCAGTCCATCAAATTAGAGGCTTTCTTCCTATTCACGAAAATTCCTGGATCTGATTTTTGTTTGAAAGATGACACTAGTAAAATGCTTGTATCATTTTCTCTTCAAACTCAGGCTTATTGTTCTAGTGCCACAGCAGAACCCTCATTACCTGAATAATTAATTGTATTTATTGAATCAGGAGATCTATGCGATAACAACGAATGAGAATAGTCTATTGGAATATTATTTCAGGGCTTTCTTCCGGTCCGGCAAGTGTTTATCCCACATTCATGGTAACATACATTATGGTGTGTATGCTGCAGCAGAGCCTGGGTTTACTCCACACACTGCCAACTTTCACAGCAGCAGTCAGTCTCTGGTACGGCAAGAGCAGGACGTAGCCATGACAACAGCTGGGCACTGGCAAGCAAAGGAAGAATCAAGTGTTTAGAATATATTTAGCCATGAACCACATGCAGCAGGCAGCTTGATGAGCTAATGGGTTACTGCTTCAGGCATAGCCTTGAGCTAAAACCACATAATCTGTAGCAGACTCCAGATCGTTAGTCCTTGTCAGCATTCTCCATGGGAAGCACTTTTGCAATTGTTCTGTGAAGGTTATCAACATTTTATTGCACAGATACACAAACACGAAAATGGAGAGGATGTTCCATATATACGACATTTCTCCATGTTTGTTTACTATCCAATTTCAGTTTTGCTTTTTAATTTGCTGCCTTTGGAATTTGATGGTTTGGTCATTTCCTCTTTAGAGTAGAACATTTCAATAACACCTTGCTCTTAACCAAATTTTCTTCATTAAGTATCCAGCCCCCAGCTCTGGATAGGCAATTGAGCAGGTCATACTGATGCAATGCATACAATTCTGGTCGCCACACTACCAGAAGGACGTGGAGGCTTTGGAGAGGGTACAGAAGAGGTTTACCAGGATGTTGCCTGGTCTGGAGGGCATTAGCTATGAGGAGAGGTTGGATAAACTCGGATTGTTTTCATTGGAACGACGGAGGTGGAGGGGAGACATGATAGAGGTTTACAAAGTTATAAGTGGCATGGACAGAGTGGATAGTCAGAAGCTTTTTCCCAGGGTGGAAGAGTCAGTTACTAGGGGACATAGGTTTAAGGTGCGAGGGGCAAAGTTTAGAGGGGATGTGCGAGGCAAGTTCTTTACACAGAGGGTGGTGAGTGCCTGGAACTTGCTGCCGGGGGAGGTGGTGGAAGCAGGTACGATAGCGACGTTTAAGAGGCATCTTGATAAATACATGAATAGGATGGGAATAGAGGGATACGGTCCCTGGAAGTGCAGAAGGTTTTAGTTTAGGCAGGCATCAAGATCGGCGCAGGCTTGGAGGGCCAAATGGCCTGTTCCTGTGCTGTACTGTTCTTTGTTCTTTGTTATGGAGTCTGTAATATTCAAGGCATTATGACGTATCTAAGACAGCGTCTTATAAAAATATTTTCTCTCCAATTTCCACCCACTGCAAATCAGAAATGGGAGTCTTGAATATGTTGCGTGCTATCTCACCATACTCTTAACCCTTTGATTAGAATTTTAGAGTAATTGGAAAGGGGAAGGCCATGTAGGTTTGACTTGTTGATTTGCTGAGATGTAATTCACAAAGATGGAGAAGATTCAAAGTAAACTAGTCATGACAGCAGTGAACTACTATTTAAGAGAAAACACCTGAAGCAAGTGTTTTGCCACTGGCACACATCACTGAGAATGAAATGGCGCAGATAAACCCTTTTGAGTACTGAATGCCTTTTGAAACTTGCACGCCTGTTAAATGCCAAAAATGATTTTTCTCCTGAAGGCAGCATGTCCCTTGGAGGAGCACAGTTCCCCAGATAGCAGTGCCTTCTAAAACCTGTTCCAATGAAAGGTTACAGACCTGAAACGTTGACTCTGTTTCACTCTCCACAGATGCTGCCTGAGCTGCTGAGTATTTCCAGCACTTTCTGTTTTTATTTGAGATTTTCAGTATCCGCAGTATTTTGCTTTGGTTGGGTAGAATGAGCTTATATTCCCTGGAGTTTAGAACAATGAGAGGTGATCTCATTGAAACATATAACATTCTGAGAGGGGTTGACGGGGTAGGTACCAAGAGGTTGTTACCCCTGGCTGGAGAACATGGGGTTCACAGTCTCAGGATAAGGGGTCAGCCATTTAAGGACTGAGATGAGGAGAAATTTCCTCAATTAGTGAACCTTTGGAATTCTCTACCCCAGAGAGTCATGGATTCTGAGGCATTGAGTATATTGAAGGCTGAGATTAATAGATTTTTGGATTCTAAGAGAATCATGGGGTATGGGGATAAGCGAAAAGGTGGAATTGAAGTTGAAGATCAGACATGATCTTATTGGATGACGGGGCAGGCTCAAGGGGCCGAATGGCCTACTCCTGCTCCTACTTCTCATGTTCTTATGCACTTCCAGTAGGGTTCACTGTACTGTGATCAGGAGCAGGACCTCGAGTCAATTTTCCCCTTTCAACTCCAGAGGTGCTGCCGATGTCTACTACTTTTATCCTAAAAAGGCCTTAATTGGGAGCCTTTTGCTTGGATCCTACTTTAAGTGCATTTAGATATTTACAGTTTTTCAATTTTGAACGAAAAATAACTTTTGGATAAGCAGGTCTTCAAATGACCCCTCCCCGACCTCCATATTTCTCGAGGGTGCTGTATAGTGCTATATACAGTTGACTAAACCTATTTCACCTGGCCTTGTGCAGCACATTATCAGGGGAATACCATCAGACATCCAGAGGGTTGGAATGCAAAATTCTGCCTCCTCATAATGGCTCGAGTTTAAGATGGCAGAAAAAGTGACGTTATTTGCTATCAAATATTTGTGTATTCTGTGCTTCTACTTTAGTCATTCCACTACTGACAGGTTAACATTGCTGGGGAAAGGGATGCTTGAAATTATTTGGGGCTGTAAAAGTTAAACATTTCTAAGAAAAACAGTTTCACACTTTTATTACAGGATGTATTTGATAGTTGATAGCCCAAGGAAATGCAATTTTCATTCCTGAAAAAAAGAGGGCTATTTAGCATCTTCTCAGCACCTGAAGCTAAACACTTTGAGACTTTTATCATTAATCACACAAGGTGCTTGAGAAACATGGAAAGGTTTCACAGATCACTGGGGTAGACTGATGTTGAGAATCATAAGCCCGCAAAATCAGTGAGCCGCAGTTCGAGCGATTATGTTCCATTTTGACTGTTGTTGGCTCCTTTATTCCTTTTTGTATATTTCTTTTCCTTTTCCCCCCTCTGTAAAGCATCTTGGAACATTTTCCACCTAAGAAGGTGCCATATAACTGCAATGTTTTCTTATTATAATAAAACCATTTCTAGCCCATCTTACATTAATATTGTCTGATATACTTCAGACACTGACTGTTGTGGGTCAGTTAATAGCAATCTTACTCTTCAGGCAGAAGGCTGTGGATTCAATTCCGACTCCAGAGACTTGAGTGCAAAAATCTAGGCAGACGCTCCCAGTGCCGTACTGAAGGACTAATACGCTGTCAGAGATGGCATCTTTTGGATGAAATATTAAGCTGAGGCACAGTCTGCCCTCTCAGGTGGAGATAAAGGAACCCATGGTACAACAGTAGGGAAGTTATGGCCAATATTTATCAATTACCATCACGAGAACAGGTTAACTGGCCATGATCACATTACTGTTTGTGGGACTTTGCTGTGTGCTAATTGGCTGGTGTGTTTCTCACATTACAACAGTGACCACTCTTCAAAACTACTTCATTGGGCTGTAAAATGTTTTAGGACATCCTGAAGTCATGAAAGGTGCTATAGAAATGCAAGTCTTTCTTTTCTTTCTTTTTTCATACCTTTCCCCCCAACTACCCCTACCCCAATATTCTCCCCGCATGCCCGCATGTCCTGAAGGCATCAACCATTGTTGAGATATGGGGCTGGATTTTATTTCCGCAATGGGGGCAGGGTGACCCCGTTTCAGCTTTTTATAGGACCCTCTGGCAGAATTCAATGGCGGGCGGGTAATTATCTGCCCGCTGTCAGGGATTTTTCCCCTTTAAGGGACAAGTTCCCGCCCCAAGACCTGCTGGCCAATCAGAGGGCCGGCAGCTCAGCAGTAGTGCCCGCACGACCGGAGGTCACTGCTGGTACTGCAGGAAGCCCAGAGCAGCACAGATTGAGGAGGCTCCGGGACTAAGGTAAGTGGGGTCAGAGTCGCCGGGGCCAATCAGTGGGGGTGGTTGGTGAGGGCATGGAGGGGGGGGTATCTTGCCATGAGGGCGGCAATCACCGCTGTTGGGGGTCCTCTGCAGGCCATGGATTGTCTCCAGAGGTGGGACCCTCCCCAAGCTCACTAGGAGGCCACCAGGTCTCACCTGGCAGTGTCTCCACATGGCGGCTTGCTCCTCCGACATTGGCTAAATGCCAGCAGAGGTGGGAGCTGGCCCTTAAGTGGCTTATTTGGTCTCCCAGCTGACTACCCTGACGCCATCCCACGCCATTTTGCCTGACCATCCCCCCCAGCCCCCTTCTCCCCCACCCGTCTCCCAGCCCACCTCCAAGGGCTGGATAAAATCTCGCCTATGGTTTCATGACTGGTTATTCTCATGTACCTCACCAATATAGCCATTTTCCATGTTTTATCCAAGACATTGAGTGGTAATAGTTCCTTTTCTCTGTTGGAACACTGCAGTCAAATATAGTGCTGTACAGTGTTTCATACCTGTGCATATTTCATCAGGAATGTACAAGGTATCTCCATATTTAATGAGGCAGCCTCATTTGTAATGAACTGGATCTGGTTTTTGCCTTGGGGTTGTTAATGTGGAATAAAGGGGACCCTGCACAGGAGCAGGTACAGCTCAGAAAAGAAACTGACCAGGTAGTGTCAATTAAGTAAATTCTGACCACATTTTTGGGTGAAAGAGAATTGTTGGAGCTGATAATGCATCAAGACAGAATAAAATTGAAGAAATACTTAAGATGCAGTTCAAATTTGAACAGAAAATTGTCAAAATAATAAGTTAGACCTTTTTTTAATACACAAGTTTGAAAAATCTACAAAAAATTAAAGAACTCCCTCACTCCCTCCCTCCAAAACTGGCGTGATACGAAAAGGCTACAATAGATGCTGCTTATTGTCTTTTTATTCCAAAATGTCCCATTGTTCCAGGTGATCCCACTCATTTTTATTTTATAGTCACTTTTCTTTTTAACATTTCCCATTGTTACTTACAACAGTCCTGAAGAAATACACTTTACCATCATATTATTGTCACGGATGTTAGGAAGTCGTGTTCCCAGCTCCCTCGCTGAATATGCAGCATAATCAAAATCTTTCTCAAAACTGTACTAAATGTCATTTTAAAAAAGAAACAAATTACTTATTTTATAGTGGTTTTATTGCAAGGTGGTTGCATATTTCCTGCAAGGAAGCAACCTTATATTGTACTGAGTCTGTACAATCACCTCCCCACACCCAAGCCTTTCTGGTTCTTACTGCCAACAGCAGCTGTTCATGTTTCAGGTTGAGATACTAAATTCTTATTGAACAGCTTTGCAAATATCTTGTTTGGTCATCAAAATGCCAACCAGTGGAGTGAGTGATGTAACAGATGTAATAACTCACAGGTTCATGGGTTGAAGTAACGTGTCAGGAAAATAAGATTTTGTTTTTCATGAGAAAAGGTCATTTGATCAGAAATATTGTGGGTTTATTTACTCTCCTCCCATCCTTTTCATATGCTCCATCTCTCCTGAAGCCACCTTGTGGTCTCCCATGGAGGGGTGATTGGGGGAGGGGGGGGTGCGGTTGGTCATTTGTATTTTGCCCACGTGTCCATTTTTCACTTGTAAGGCTGGAGATTGTGTGTTCAAGGTGACATTTGCTGCATATGTGTGTGGACATACGTCGAGCACAAGTTTGAGCTGCTCCAAAGGGTGAAAGAGTCTGCCAATATTCATTGCCTAGACCCAGACACGATAAATGGCTAACAAGATGAGGCAGTGGAGGGATGCCAGCATCCATAGAACCAAATCCTAGCATGGCCTTCAGGTAAATATTACTCGAGTCTAAGGTCATATTTGGGATGCAGTTGGGGTAGATTATCTTCTAGTGCGGACTTCAAGTGCCAACATGATAGCGCCAGCAGACGATCCCAGTCCAGTTTGAAGACCACTGGGCTGCGGCAGGTTCTCCAGGGTAGCCCGCCAACTCCAGACCAATACAATAGTGGGCAGCCTGCCTACCTCCAAACTGAAAGATTGTAGATCCAAGGTGGTGGGGAGGGGAAATCTGATCTCAGAGAGTTGGATCCAAAGTGTCAGTAGCCCATGCTGGCTTTGTGGAAAACTGAGGAGCACTTTTGCTCCTCCTAGCCCAAGCAAAAAAATCGTAAAACTTACCTGTGGGCTGCTTTTCTGCTGGACCCCTCAAAATCTCCTCCATTTTGGTGCAATTTTCACCATCCTATTTTATGAAGATATCGAGACGATGCAGTGAAGATTCACTAGGATGTTCTGAGAGATGTAGCTTCAAGAAAGAAAAAGAAAGACTTGCATTTATATAGCACCTTTCATGACTTCATGTCAGGGAGGCTGTGGCATAGTGGTATTGTCACTGGACTAGTAACCCAGTGATCCAGGGTATTGCTCTGGGGACATGGGTACGAACCCCACCACAGCAGAAGGTGGAATTGAAATTCAATTAATAAAAATTTGGAATTAAAAGCTCATCTATGATCATCTAATGATGGCCATGAAACCATTGTTGTAAAAAACCATCTGGTTCACTAATGTCCTTTAGGGAAGGAAATCTGCTGTCCTTACCTGGTCTAGCCTCCATGTGACTCCAGACCCACAGCAATTGACTCTTAAATGACCTAGCAAGTCACTCAGTTGTATCTGACCGCTACAAAGTCAATAAGGAATGAAACTGGATGGACCACCCGGCATTGATCTAGGTACCGGAAACGAAAAAAGCAAACCCAGCTCTGTTGACCCTGCAAAGTCCTCCTTACTAACATCTGGGGGCTTGTGCTATAGTTGGGAGAGCTGTCCCACAGATTAGTCAAGCAACAGCCTGACATAGTCATTCTCACCGAATCATACCTTACAGCCAATGTTCCAGACATCACCATCACCATCCATGGGTATGTCCTGTCCCACCGGCAGGACAGACCCAGCAGAGATGGTGGCACAGTGGTAAACAGTCAGGAGGGAGTTGCCCTGGCAATCCTCAACATCGACTCCAAAACTTATGAAGTCTCATGGCATCAGATCAAACATGGGCAAGGAAACATCCTGTTGATTACCACCCACCGCCCTCCCTCAGCTGATGAATCAGTACTCCTCCATGTTGAACAGCACTTGGAGGAAACACTGAGGGTGGCAAGGGTGCAGAATGTACACTGGGTGGGGAACTTCAATGTCCATCACTAATAGTGGCTCGGTAGGACCACTACTGATCGAGCTGGCTGTGTCCTCAGCGGTGGTGAGGGAAAAATATACTTGACCTCGTCCTCACCAATCTGCTTGCTGCAGATGCATCTGCCCATGACAGTATTAGTAGGAGTGACCACCGCACAGTGCTTGTGGAGACAAAGTCTCGTCTTCACATTGAGGATACTCTCCCATCACGTTGTGTGGCACTACCACTGTGCTAAATGGGACTGATTTCAAACAGATCTAGTAATGCAAAATGGCATCCATGAGGTACTGTGGGCCATCAGCAGCAGCAGAATTGTACTCAGCCACAATCTGTAACCTCGTGACACACATATCCCCCACTCCAGAATTACCATCAAGCCGGGGGACCAACCCTGGTTCAATGAAGAGTGCAGGAGGGCATGCCAGGAGCAGCACCAGGCATACCTCAAAATGAGGTGTCAACCTGGTGAAGCTTCAACCCAGGACTACTTGTGTGCCAAATAGCGTAAGCAGCATGTGATAGACAGAGCTAAGCGATCCCATAACCAACAGATCAGATCTAAGCTCTGCAGTCCTGCCACATCCAGCCGTGAATGGTGGTGGACAATTAAACAACTAACTGGAGGAGGTGGCTCCACAAATCTCCCCATCCTCAATGATGGGGGAGCCCAGCACATCAGTGCAAAAGATAAGACTGAAGCATCTGCAACAATCTTCAGCCAGAAGTGCCGAGTTGATGATCCATCTAGGCCTCCTCCTGAAATCCCCAGCATCACATATACCAGTCTTGAGCCAATTTGATTCACTCCACGTGATTTTATTTTATTTATTTATTTATTTATTTAGAGATACAGCACTGAAACAGGCCCTTCGGCCCACCAAGTCTGTGCCGACCAACAACCACCCATTTATACTAATCCTACATTAATCCCATATTCTCTACCACATCCCCACCATTCTCCTACCATCTACTCACACTAGGGACAATTTACAATGGCCAATTTACCTATCAACCTGCAAGTCTTTGGAGGTGGGAGGAAACCGGAGCACCCGGCGGAAACCCACGCAGACACAGGAAGAACTTGCACACTCCGCACAGGCAGTACCCAGAACTGAACCCGGGTCGCTGGAGCTGTGAGGCTGCGGTGCTAACCACTGCGCCACTGCGCCGCCCATAACCACTGTGCCACTGTGCCGCTCATCAAGAAACAACTGAAGGCATTGGATACTGCAAAGGCTATGGGCCCTGACAACATTCCGGCAATAGTACTGAAGACCTGTGCTCCAGAACTTGCCATTCCCCTAGCCAAGCTATTCCTGTACAGCTACAACACTGGCATCTGCCTGTCAATGTGGAAAATTGCCCAGGTATGTCCTGTACACAAAAGGCAGGACAAGCCCTACCCGGCCAATTACCACCCCATCAGTCGACGCTCAATCATCAGTAAAGTAATGGAAGGTGTCATCAACAGTGCTATCATGCAGCATATGCTTAGCAATAACCTGCTTACCTACGCTCAGTTTGGGTTCTGCCAGGGCCACTCAGCTCCAGACCTCATTACTGCTTTGGTTCAAACAGGAACAAAAGAGCTGAACACAAGAGGTGAGGTGAGAGTGACTGCCCTTGTCATCAAGGCAGCATTTGACCGAGTATGGCATCAAGGAGCCCGAGCAAAACTGAAGTCAATGGGAATCAGGGGAAAATTTTCCGCTGGTTGGAGTCATACCTAGTGCAAAGGAAGATGGTTGTGCTTGTTGGAGGTCAATCATCCCAGCTCCAGGACACCACTGCAAGAGTTCCTCAGGGTAGTGTCCTAGACCCAACCATCTTCAGCTGCTTCATCAATTACCTTCCTTCAATCATAAGGTCAGAAGTGGGGATGTTCGCTGATGATTGCACAATGTTCAGTATCATTCGCGACTCCTCAGATACTGAAGCAGTCCATGTAGAAATGCAGCAAAACCTGGACAATATCCAGGCTAGGACTGAAAAGTGGCAAGTAACATTTGCACCACACAAGTGCCAGGCAATGACTATCTCCAACATGAGAGAATCTAACCATCTCTCCTTGACATTCAATGGCATTACCATTGATGAATCCCACACTATCAACATCCGGAGTTACCCTTGACCAGAAACTGAACTGGAGTACCCATATAAATACTGTGACTACAAGAGCAGGTCAGAGGCTCAGAATCCTGCGGCGGGTAACTCACCTCCTGACTCCCCAAAGCCTGTCCACCATCTACAAGGCACAAGTCAGGAGTGTGATGGAATACTCTCCACTTGCTGGATGTGTGCAGCTCCAACAACACTCAAGAAGATCGACACCAACCAGGACAAAGGAGCCTGCTTGATTGGCATCCCATCCACAAACATTCACTCTTTCCACCACTTACGCACAGTGGCAGCAGTGTGTACCATCTATAAGATGCACTGCAGCAATGTACCAAGGCTCCTTAGACAGCACCTTCCAAACCCGCGACCTCTACCGACTAGAAGGGCAAGGGCAGCAGATGCATGGGAACACCACCACCTGCAAGTTCCCCTCCAAGCCACACACCATCCTGACTTGGAACTATATCGCCGTTCCTTCACTGTCACTGGGTCAAAATCCTGGAACTGCCTTCCTAACAGCACTGTGGGTGTATCTACCCCATGGACTGCAGCAGTTCAAGAAGGCAGCTCACCACTAACTTCTCAAGGGCAATTTGGGATGGGCAATAAATGCTGGCCCAGCCAGCGATGCCCACATCCCAGGAACGAATAAAAAAAAAGTCCCAAAGCGCTGTACAGCCAATGGGGTACTTTTGAAGTGTAGTCACTGTTGTAATGCAGGAAACACGGCAGCAAATTTGTGCACAGCAAGATCCCAGAAAGAGCAATGTGATAATAACCAGATAATCTGTTTTTTCTGATATTTATTGAGGGGTAAATATTGGCCAGGACACCAGGGATAACGCCCCTGCTTTTCTTTGAAATAGTGCCATGGGTTCTTTTCCGTCCACCACAGAGAGCAGACAGAGCCTCGGTTTAACATCTCATCCACTAGAGTGTCAGCCTCGGCTGACAATTGGAAAGCCAGGCTTGGGAAGTTAGTTTTTTTTACTGGAGCTGAGAAGTTTGAAAGGTGACTTGATCAGAGTCTTGAAGATTATGAAGAGTTATGAAGGTTCTTAAATATTATTAAGGGTTATGGGATTTTGAAATGACTATGAAATAAAAATGAATGTAATCCACTGAAGCAGTGGGGCCTTTCAGAATTAAGTGGCAATAATTTTGTTTAAGTATTTCTTCAATGTTATATGCCATTGGCCCACAAGATGGTAACAAGGGAGCAGAACTTTAAGATAATTACATAAAGTATTAAATCAGAGGTTGGAAAAAATCTTTACAGAACGTGATTAGAATTCTCTGCTATAAACTATTATTGAAGAGTCCGTAGGTCCTTTTAAGCAGGAAAACTAGATAGTTGTTTGAATAAGAAGGAATATTAAAAGGTCTGTGGAACAAGCAGGGATTAGACGAGATGGCTCATATGGAGAATAACATTGGTGCAGAATTGATGGGCTAAAAAGTTAGTTTCTGTCCTGTAACATGCTATAATTCAGTAAAAGGGGAGAAATTATGGAGGTGGTGGGATAGGGCGGGAGGGGTGACAGCACAGTTACTTCCAGGAATCCATGCCAAAGGCCTAAAGCTCAGTGATTTCACAGCCATTGTTTTTTAGAATGCTTTTTAGTGTGCAATACAAGAGGTCACATTGAAGGTTACTGCAATTTAGTAATGGGAATGTTGAGGCTCAGGCTGATGTTTCGTTGCACAGCAACACCGAGTGAATGATTCTGGTGATTTAAAAACTGATGCCGACAGTGTTTATTGTCCAGGACAGCAGTCAATAAGGTGAAATACAATGCCCAGCTCTCTTGTTTGTGTTCAGTTCATGAGAGTCTGCAGATGAAATCAATACAGTGGCTAACTAGCTATGAACTGGAGCCAGATCCACTGATTGGCTTCTCAGCTAGCTGACTAACCTTGAAAGTAGTTAGTGCCAATAGCTTATGAAAATATAAATTTTGAAGGAATTCCTTGACATTTTACAGTTTACTGTTTGTTTTGTGTGATATACTTTCCAAATATTAATGAATTGTAAATCTATTACTTAACTTTCCACTAGAAGGGGATTTTCCCTGGTCTTTTGGAATACTAAAACATTAGAGAAAAACTGTTAAAAACTGGCTAAAAATACTCAAAGCAAAACACTTCCATGGATGATATGTAAGCAATACCCCACAAGTTGGTTTAAGGTGGAGTAATATTTTAGTGCTGTATTTCTCATTGCAACTGTTATCAAAGAACTACCTTACTGTTCCATCAAGTGTTCCCTGCCACCAGTTCATTCCACAACATAAACTGAATAATCCTGATTAATTTGAAAGGAGCAGTGACTTTCCAGTTAAAACTTTTTATTGAATGTAGGTGGAGAGGTGAGGGACCGCATGTCATCTCAGATACACTGACCTTTTGGGGAAGTGACACAATCTTGCCTTCAGTGTTATTTAAATTCATCCTGTTGTATGCCTGTAAACATTTAAAAAAAATAGGTTTGGGAATATTTTTTTCGTGAAGGTGCTTCCCCTTTAGTTATTTTTATTTGAACTTTTAAAAAAATGACCAATTCCTTTGATTCAAATGTCAAACCATGTAATCACTTCCTCAGTAGGGGCACTTTAGTTTAAGGATATATTTGATGTTATTTTTCTCCCCAGTTGAGCCTAATTTTATATTGAAATTCCAAATACTTGGCTTTCCCCACCCTAGAATGTGCCTTGAGCAATTAGTCTGGTAAAAATGAGTTTTCATTTGTTTGGGCTTGAAGAGCTTTGGATTAGTTTCCATCAATGATTAACATAGAGTAGCTGGAAAGAAATTTGCCTTGGCAACAACCCAAGCACACTCTTACAAACTCTGAGCCAGAGGAGGGCTTGTGCTCCTTTATTGTGCTGGCCCAGTTTCGCCTTCTGTAGGCTGAGATCAGAACAAACCACTCCACTCAACTATTTTTAGTTTTAAACTATTGTCCTTCACTGCATATTTGGACCTCCTTCAAACTTAAGAACATAAGAAATAGGAGCTGGAGTAGGCTATTTGACCATTTGTGCATTATCTGCCATTCAACATGATCATGGCTGATCTTCTACTTCAACTCCCCGCACTATCCCCATATCCGCTGATTCTCTTAGTACCCAAAAATCTATCGCTCTCTTTCTTGAATATACTCAATAACTGAGCATCCACAGCTCTCTGGGATAGAGAATATTAAAGACGAGTGAAGAAGTGTCTCCCCATCTCAGTCCTAAATGGCTGACCCCTTATTCTGAGACTGTGATCCTGCGTTCTAGATTCCCCAGCCAGAGGAAATATTTTCTCAGCATCTACACTATCAAGCCCCTTCAGAATTTTATATATTTCAATTAGATCACCCCTCATTCTTCTAACCTCCAGGAAATATAGGCCTAGTCTACTCAATCTCTCCAACTTTGAGTGTTTTCAAACAGATAAGTGACTAGGGGTTGGTGTTTCTCAGGGTGGATTGTGTGGAATAAGGGCGTAATGGGGCTATTATGTAACTTAGTATATCTGAGGACCTTTTGTTGGAACAAAAACCTTTCTCATCATGTTCCCTCCAGATCAGGGTTGTCCAACATAAGGCCCGTGAGCCAGAATCCATCCCGCCAAAGTTTTTCATCCGGCTTGCGGATGTAAACTGTACTCAGCCGTTCCTCCTCCTTGCTACACAGTTTTTGCCTTCGGTCATTTGCTTTCAGTAAGGAAATTTCTTGCAGCCCGCCAAAGATTTCTATGACTGACAATTGGCCCCCTTGCTGTTTTCGGTCAGTGAGCACCTGCTGGGGAATATAGTCCCCCTGCATCCCGGTCCCCACGGATGAAACTGTAATCAGGATGGCAACCCCCAGAGAGCACCGATTGGTTATGGCCTGGCGCCGTGTCACTGGATGTTAATGAGAGGAGCAGGTCACAACGGAGATGGTAGTCGCGGTCAGCCTGAGGAATTGACAGCATGCTGATTAAAGTGAAGGCGAGCCCGAGGCTTGCAGCCTAAGCCTGGCAGGAGGAAAGGAGAGAGAGAAACAGACAGGGAGGAAGGGAGAGACACACAGAGAGGGGGAGAGAGAGAGAGACGGAGAGGGGGAGATAGAGAGAGACAGAGGGAGATAGAGAGAGACAGAAACGGAGAGAGGGAAAGACAGACAGACACAGAGTGAGGGAGAGACAGACAGACACAGAGCGAGAGAGAGAGACAGATAGACGCAGAGAGGGAGAAAGTGATCACAATCACTCCTGATAGATAGTCATCTATCTGTAATACTCTGTATTGCTACATCAAGTGTGCGGGCAGACATTGACTACTGGTGTAAGCAAAATCAATGCCTGGTATCTCACTAAATCAGTGTCCAACATAGTAAATTAATAAATTAGTCTTCTCATTTAAAGCTTGTTCACAAAAATGCACACTTGTTGTTGTTTTGATTAATAGCAAAATAAATTTCTAATGCCTTTATCCTTCTGAAATTTGCTCACCAGCCCCCTATGTAGGCAAGATTTGTAATGTGACTCCTCACGCAAAAAGGTTAGATAATCAGTATTCATACTCTGCCTAGTCAGCAGTATGGATAATTGATCAGACATAAAGGTCCCGATTTTAAGTCTGCCCGAGTGAATGGGTTTCGAATGAATTCAAAGTGGACCCAAAGTTTCCAACTTCCAAGATACATTTCACCTTCATGTTTTGTTTCGACAGATAGATTGATGACAATAGCTTCCATGATCTTAACACAGTAAGTTAGATGCACAAGGTAGGTCCCAGGTTTGATCCCTACTCTGTGCTGAGTTAATTGATTGCAGCCGAGGGAACACGGAAGCTTTGCAGTTGTCCTCAATACTCCGGAGTTAGAGAATGGGAGAAAAAATGTGCTTTTGATCGATATCCAATGACCCTGCTGGAAGTGCCATACATGGTTATCAGGTGAGGGTAGGATTGGGCATACATGTGATGCCCATGTGGAGAAAAGCCTGTGGAAATTCCCTGGAGTAAGCTGACTTCACAAAGAGTTGCTTCCAGCAAGAGTGCATAATCAGGAAAAGATAGGAATTTTCACCACAATTTTCTGCACATTCATTTTAATATGCAAAAAATCATGGGGACCAGGTCAGTGATTTCATAATATGTTCTCACTGTGAGTGAGGCTATCCACCATGCGGCACAAGTTCATAAAATCACCCCTTACATTGCAATGCTTCATTGAACTGGATTGCATATTAGAATTAGGGTGGGGAGGGTAGGACACCAGGCAGAATTTTCCACCTATTTTAATTCTAGATTCAAGAAGAGTGGACACTTTGGAAAGTGATCAGCAACTTTTGAATTGTACATCTGCTAAGGGGGACAATGGAAAAGGGCAAAATTGTTATGGAGCAAAGGACTGGGAAACAGTTTGCAGATGCATTGCCACTGTATCACTCTGTGTGCACTCCTCCAATTCTGGCCTCTTCCGCATCCCGGATTTTAATCACTCTACCATAGGTGGTTGTATCTCCAGCTGTCTGAGGTCTGGAATTCCCTTCCTAAACCTCTCTGCCTCTCCTTTAAGATGCTCCTTGAAACTCACCTCTTTGAGCAAACCTTTGGCCCTCTGCCCTAGTATCTCCTTAAGTGGTCCAGTCAAATTTTGTTTAAAAAAGCTCCTGTGAAGCACCTTGGGATGTTTTGCTACATTAAAGGTGCTATATAAATGCAAGTTGTTGCTGTATTTTGGAATATGACTTCTTTAGGATCAAGCTTTATCGATAGTGATCCTATAAATTATATTCTATAAAATCCCTACAAAATCCTATAAATAAAAATGAATGCAGTAATTCTCCTAATGGTTTACTGGGTGAGAAATTCCCTGTTTTTTGTCCTGGAAACTATAACGGCCCAACGTTAGCTGATTTCAGCTGGGTGTCAGGATGGGTGCTACAATTGATCTTAGTGTTCCTGGGATAGGAGCAAGGAGCAAAAACGTTATTCATTGTTGCTGCTCCTGATCACTGCCCATTTGCCACTACTGGAATGGCAAGTGTGAATGCTGTGGCTCTGTGGGTAGTCCTCTTGTCTCTCAGTCACAAGGGTCTGGGTTCAAGTCCTACTCAAGGGCTTAAGCATAAAAATCAAGCCTGAAACTCCAGTACAGTAAACAGGGAGTGCTGCACAGTCAGAGGTGCTGTCTTTTGGATGAGATGTTAAATCGTGGCACTACTTGCCCTCTCAGGTGGATGTAAAAGATTCCATAGCACTATTTCAAAGAAGAGCAGGAGTGTTATCCCTGGTGTCCTGGCCAATATTTATCCCTCAATCAACATCACAAAGACAGATTTTGTGGTCATTTTGACATTGCTGTTTGTGGGAGCTTGCTGTGCCCAAATTGGCAGCTGCATTTCCTACATTACAACAGCGACTACACTTCAAAAGTACTTCATTGGTTGTAAAGTACGATGAGATGCCAGGTGGTTGTGAAAAGCACTATATAAATGCAAGTCTTTCTTTTTTCCAAGGTTGAATAATTTACTCAATGATCACTGTCCAGGTTCACCTAATAGGAACAGTCAAAGGGCTGGATGAATGGTAACAAATGTAGAAAGAAACCTCAGCAAAAGATCATGACTTCAGGAGAGAAGAAGGAGAATGAAATTGAACCCAAACTATGAATGGGAGAGAAGTTGATGAGAAGAAATAGATTTATTACTGAACCCTCATGGTCAGCCTACAAAGAAGTCATAAATTCAGACAGATGAGAAATTGTCTTCCTTGTGGTATTGGGGGTTTGGGGAACATACTTTTATAATATTTCCCAGGCCTGTCTCCTTCTCTAAGTGGCTCTGATAAAAAACACATTGGCTGTAAAATGTTAAACATGTGGATCTTTATGTCTTTTTCAAGTCAAACGTTACCTTTTTAAAAATGTAAGGACCAGAAAAGCAACCACTAAAAGTTTTGGACACACTTGCATTTCCCATCATCGAGGCCAATGAGCTATTTGACTCAAACAGGTACCTCACATAGTTTTTCTGTTATTTAGATGCTTCGTTTGCATTTTCAATTACCCTGCATACTACACGATTAAATATTAAAAGGAATTTGATTTAAAATATTTAAATAACAGTTCAAAAATGTTACAGTGGTCTTGGCAAGTTGCAAGCAGTTTTTCCTTCCATGTACTTTTATTGCTTCCTTGACTCTGCAGACCTGCATTCCCAAATGCTTTGTCTTAATCTTAAAAGCTGCAACTTTATGAAATATTGGGAATACTTGGCGGAAGACAAACAATCTTTTTCTTGGCAGCTCTTAATTTAAGTAGGTATTGAAATTATTTCACCTGAGACTGTTCAGTTCCTGCCCCACTCAAAATAATTGTCAAGCTAATCCAGCAAATATCATTAACCTAGATTTTCCCATCAGCTTTATTTTAACACCAGCATTAGCCCATTTATTTTAAAATGGGTTAATGCCCATGTTAAAATAAAGCCAATCAGAAAATCTAAGCTGTTGTCCCTGTGTGAATCGCTCAGTATGTAAATTCACTATGTAACAAGCCATAAAGATCAAGAAAAACCCAGGTTCCATCTACAATGTAGGTTAACAGCTTATTTTTGTCACTCCAATTGTCCTTGTCCCAGGCTGAGGAAAGTGGAAAATATCAGTCAGGATTCCCAATCCTGATTACTACCCAGTGATCTCCCCTTCAACCTCTGCACAGATGTGGATGTAGATTGAGGAAAGGACTGAGATTAGTTGAAGTAACTCCAGTGTGGAATGGCTACCAGCACCAATATTTATCCCTCAACCAACATCACTAAAAGCAGGCAGATTATCTGATCATTATCCCATTGCTGCTTGTGGGAGCTGGCTGTGGGCAAATTGGCTGCCATGTTAGTTATGTTGCAATCTTGACAACACTTCATAAATACTTCATTGGTTGCAAAGTGCTTTGGGACATCCTGAGGTCATAATTCAGTAATTGTTGTTTATATCCTGCCTGAACAGTTTTCCTTCATGGTGCAGGAGCCCGGGCAATTTTCTTAGAAAAGTCGACTCCTCTTAATTCAAAGTTGATTGATCTGAATTATCCATTAATCTGAAATGAAAATTTGCAAAACTTACCTCCTGTGCTGTTTTGTTATGAGTACCTAATTCAAATGACCAGATAATTCCAATCTTTTCAAGCAAAAACTGGCTTTGAATTATTAGGAGTAAACTACAGCTTGACTCGGACACTCTGAGATGTAATGATGTTTTCCAGCATATACAAGCTGCTTAAGTATACAGCTAGATTAAATGGCAGGGTGTTGTTCTTCACCCAAAGGATTATTACTGTGCAAATAAGTTGCCAGCTCATGCAATAGAAGCAGATGCACTGAAAGTGTTCAAAAGGGAGTGGGATCAGGCTCCTGAATGAGACAGATATTGCTGCATACATATAGGCAGGTGTCATGTTGGGGAATGTAGCTCACGGTCATTGTAATCTCTTGGAACTCGTTTTTGATTGTCTTCAGAGGTCAAAGAGGAATTTCCAAGAACTTTTTCCCCAAATTTGCCGAGAAACTTTCTTATCTGTTTTCTTTTGTCTCTCCCAGGAGATTACATGGCTGCTAATGGATGGGGGTCATGCTGCTTAGTTGCTGAATGGGACAGACTCAACGGACCAGCTAGTCATTTTACATCTGCCTTCTTATATGCTCGTATTTTCATGTCAGATTCCTGGCTAACCAAAATGAAATAAATTCTCACAAAAAAATCAAGTTATTCTTGACTAGTAATGAGGTAGCATTCACCCAAAGTTAGTTCAGTCAGAATAAGACATAACCTAGTGGGTCAACGTGGCATAGAGTGGGGAGAGATGTCATCAATATATCCACTAGGAAGCAAAATTAAATGCATCAATATAGTTGATGATCCATCCTCTCCTATGTCTGCTTCTTGCAAGATGCAGCTGTTAGAACATGACAAAGAGCTGGGCAGGTGGGGGAGGGTGGTGCATGGGGCACAGGACTAAGTGAAAATTATGACAAAGTATTTGGATTTGTCTTACTGACATGCCAGTAAAGTAATCCCTGGTGGTAAACTAGAAACAGTTTATTTACATTGCAAGACAACCATGAGCGGAGGTTGACAAGAGAGCCCATCCGGGACAAGCATATTAACGAGACAGCTGTAGCCACTTCATCCTCTCCTCCTGCATCACAGTGCTGATGAGTCTTGATGAACAATTAGTGATGTAATTGTTCAGGGGCAGCCGTGAATCTTATGAATGGCTGTGACGGTGGACGGGTTCACTTGTGGAAAATGCTGCTGCCAAAATTACAGTCAAACTAAAACAGCTATCAGGAATTCAACCTTGAATTCTCAGTAATTGTGTGTTTAATCATTTCTGTTAACTGAGTAAGTTATAAAGCACGGTGCAGTTTGCAGCTCGCTGCATGTCTACTGTAAAAAGAATTGAAAGCAGAATAACCAATTGACTGAAAATCCAAGAATTTGACATGGAGCGGTTAGTGGAAGGTGGAACCTTTCAGGAACTAATTTAGAAATCAATGGATAGAAAATTGCCAGAATGCAGCTATGATTTTGCAATCTGCACTGCCAGTAGGCAAGAATCCTTGGCACCATCACACACTGGGAAAATTATCCCCATCATTGTATTTTTTATTTGTACTTATTTTCTCCCCCTACTCCTTCTCACTGGGTGGCAGTGACATATGCTGAATAATGGTTCCACGGACACCAGAGACCTCCAATATCTCCCTCAATTGTTGTTCCTTCATGTGTGTACCTGAAGGAAAAATTGGTTCTCATTTTAAAAACTCCAACTTCTGGAGGCTGCGGCCAAAGACACCTGAAAGATATCAGACCAGAAAATGGGTTGTGTGATTTTTTTTTCAGGCAACCTTGTCAGCCAGCTGAAACAGAGGTTAGACCTGGATTCATAGAGTCATATGCAATGGAAAGGGCCAAAACTCCCCTCTGGTCCAGTCCTGAGTTAGGTCAGGAACGAGTTATGTAGCAACTTTAACGCCAGTACAAAGCAGAAACTACAGATAAAATATGAAAACTCATTCTAAAATATAGCATGTGATATCGCTGCAGCTGATTTGCCAACTCTGATTCCTTTAGCATGAAAAATTATTGTAAAAAATGGAGACTGCAAGATTCATATGTACAATGAGAGCATAAGCATTGAACAAGCTAATCCCAATACTTTGTCTTATTTAGAGCGGATTCCAGATAAATGCAGTAGTCATCCAAGCATACAATTCCAATCTATAAAACCATTTCCAGGTGAGGCTGAATGCATATGGGACACATTGAGCTAGTCAAGCAGTATGCTGCCAGTAAAGTTTGAGGTACAGTTTGAACACTGCTCTCCTTAATAAACAAGAAGTTGGGGGAGGGGAGGGGAGGGAAATTCCTTGAACCTATTTTTGAAGAGTAGTAATACTCAAGTATTGAGTGCTGCTGGAGGGCACAGTGTGAAGAAGAGAGTTTGGTAAGTGAGGGAGTTTGGTAAGGAGGGGCTCTATAAATTAAGAAAAATTTAATCTGATGGCACTGAGAGCTGCTTTGAGTTCACAGAGTGTAAAGTGGGAGTTTGGTACGTGAGGGAGGGGCTCCTTTCTTTCTTTCTTTTACTTTTTTTCAGCCTCCAGTAGCTGCCTCTTTCTTCAGTACAGGGGAAGAAGCTGATTTTTTAAAAATTCATTATGGGATGTGGGCGTTGCTGGCCAGGCCAGCATTTATTGCCCATCCCTAATTGCCCTTGAGAAGGTGGTGGTGAGCTGCCTTCTTGAACTGCTGCAGTCCATGTGGGGTAGGTACACCCACAGTTCTGTTTTTATTGACTTCGTAGCAGTTAGATACAACTGAGTGACTTGCTAGGCCATTTCAGAGGGCGTGTAAGAGTCAACCACATTGCTGTGGGTCTGGAGTCACATGTAGGCCAAACCAGGTAAGGACAGCAGATTTCCTTCCTGAAAGGACATTAGTGAACCAGATGGGTTTTTACAACAATCAACAATGGTTTCATGGCCATCATTAGACTAGCTTTCTAATTCCAGATTTATTAATTGAATTCAAATTCCACCTTCTGCTGTGGTGGGATTTGAACCCATGTCCCCAGAGCAATACCCTGGGTCTCTGGGTTACTAATCCAGTGACAATACCACTACGCCGGTGAGTAACTGGTAAGTTATTCTACTTCTTATTGTAATAAAAAGTTTTTAAAGTTATGGTATGGCTGGTCAGCTTGGAAAAGTGGAATGTGCAATGTCCTGTGGTTTGTGGGAAGTCATGGACGCACCACATGTCCTAGATGAACACATCTGCAGGAAGTGTCACCAGCTGCAGAAGCTTGAGCTCCAGGCTTCAGAGCTCGAGCGGCGGCTGGAGTCACTGTTGTGCATCCGTGAGGCAGAGGACTACGTGGCTAGCACGTTTAGGGAGGTGGTCACACCGTAGGTTCGAAGCATGCAGGTAGAGAGGGAATGAGTGACCGCCAGGCAGTCTAACAGAACCAGGCAGGCAGTGCAGGAGTCCCCTGAGTCTATCTTTCTTGCTAATTGGTTTTCCATTTTGGATACTGGTGAAGGTGATGGTTCCTCAGGGGAGTGCAACCAGAGCAAAGTCCATGGCACCATGGGTGGCTCAGCTGCACAGGAGGGGAGGAAGCAGAGTTGTAGAGCAATAGTAATAGGGGATTTGATGGACAGGGGATCAGAGAGGCGTTTCTGTGGCAGTAAACGTGACTCCAGGATGGTGTGTTGCTTCCCTGGTGCCAGGGTCAAGGATGTCATGGAGCAGCTGCAGGACATCCTGCTGGGGGAAGGTGAACAGCCAGAGGTCGTGGTCCACATTGGTACCAACGACATAGGTAGGAAGAGAGATGAAGTCCTGAAAGCAGATTTTAGGGAGTTAGGAAGGAAATTAAACAGCAGGACCTCAAGAGCAGTAATCTCCGAATTACTCCCAGTGCCATGTGCCAGTGAGCATAGGAATAGGAGGATTGATTGATTGATTGAATATGTGGCTGGAGAATTGGTGTAGGAGGGAGTGCATCAGGTTTCTGAGGCATTGGGACCAGTTCTGGGGCAGGTGGGACCTGTACAAGATGGATGGGCTACACCTTAACAGGATCAGAACTAGCATCCTCACAGGGAGATTTGCTAGTGCCGTTGGGGAGGGATGAAACTAGCTTTTCAGAGGGATGGGTACCTGAGGGGTATCTCAAATTGGAAGGAAGTAAAGCTGGTAACAGGAGATAGAAAATAGCAAGTGACATTAGAAGGCAGTGAAACAAAGGCGAACATCAACTAGGCTTAGAATGCAGATTAATGTCAAGAAGACAAGGTTAAGGGCACTCTACCTGAATGCACACAGCATTCACAATAAGGTAGATGATTTAGAGGCCCAAATAGAGGTAAATGGGTGTGATCTAATTGCCATTACGGAAACATGGCTGCAGGATGACCAAGACTGGGAACTGAATATTCAAGGATATTTGACATTTAGGAAGGACAGGCAAAAGGAAAAAGGGGTGGTGTTGCGCTGATAATAAGGGATGGGATCAGTACATTAGTAAGGGAGGATCTCAGATCGGAAGAACAAAATGTGGAATCTGTTTGAGTAGAAGTAAGAAACAGCAAGGGGCAGCAAACATTGGTAGGAGCTGTTTATCGGCCACCAAACAGTAGTGGTAGTGTGGGGCATGGTATTAATCAGATTAGAGAAGCATGTAGCATGGGTAATACAGTAATTATGGGTGACTTCAATATGCATATAGTCTGGGTAAATCTAATGAACACTAATGCTGTGGAGGATGAGTTTCTGGAGTGTGTTAGGGATAATTTGCTAGAGCAGCATGCTGAGGAACCGACTAGAGAACAGGCTATTTTAGATCTAGTATTATGTAATGAGAAAGAGCTAATTAATAATTTTGTTGTAAAAGAACCTTTAGGGACGAGTGACCATAATAGGATAGAATTTTACATTATGTTTGAAAGTGAGGTAGTTCAATCTGAAGCCAGGGTGTTAAATTTGAACAAAGGAAATGATGAAGGTACGAGGTGTAAATTGGCTGAGGTGGATTGGGAAAATACATTAAAAGGTATGACAGTACATAGGCAATGGATAGTCTTTAAAGAAATATTCCATAGTTTACAGCGACTATACACTCCTTCAAGGCACAAAAACCCCAAAAGTAAAGGCAGTCAACCGTGGATAACAAAGGCAGTTAAGAACTGTGTAAGATTAAAAGAAAAGGCCTAAAACGTTGCCAGAAATAGTAGTAAACCTGAGGATTGGGAGGAGTTTAGAATACAGCAAAGGAGGACGAAGAAATTGATAAAGAAAGGGAGAATAGAATATGCATGTAAGCTAGGAAAAAACTTAAAAACGGACTGTAAAAGCTTCTATAGGTACGTAAAAAGAAAACGTTTGGTTAAGATAAATGTGGGTCCATTACAGGCAGAGTCAGGAGAATTTATAATGGGAAATAGAGAAATGGCAGAGAAGCTAAATGATTACTTTGTGTCTTTCTTCACTGAGGAAAATATAAGAAATCTCCCAAATTCTATAGATTCTGGAACAGTTCCTGCAGATTGGAAGGTAACAAATGTCACCCCACTATTTAAGAAGGGAGGGAGAGAGAGATCAGGGAATTACAGACCAGTTAGTCTTACATCAGTCATTGGGAAAATGCTAGAATCTATTCTAAAGGATATGATAAATGAACACTTGGATAATAATGATCTGGTTGGGCATAGTCAACATGGATTTATGAATGGGAAATCATGTTTCATGAACCCCTGTTGGAGATTTTGGAGGATGTTACTAAAGAATTGATAAAGGGAAGTTGGTGAATGTGGTATATTTCGATTTTCGGAAGGCTTTTGATAAAGTCCCCCACAGGAGATTGGTTAGCAAAATTAAAGCACATGGGGTAGGAGGTTATATACTGGCATGGATTAAGGATTGGTTAACAGGCAGAAAGCAGAGAGTAGGAATAAACGGGTCATTCTCGCGTTGGCAGGCTGTGACTACTGGGGTAACACAGGGATCAGTGCTTGGGCCCCAGCTGTTCACAATATATATCAATGATTTGGATGTGGGGACCAAATGTAGCATTTCCAAGTTCATGGATGACACAAAACTAGGTGGAAATGTGTGTTGTGAGGAAGATGCAAAGCGGCTTCAAGGGGATTTGGAGTGGGCAAGAATGTGGCAGATGGAATATAATGTGGAAAAATGTAAGGGTATCTACTTTGGTAGGAGGAATAGATGTGCAGAATATTTCTTAAATGTTAAGAGATTAGAAAGTGTAGATGTACAAAGGGACCTGGGCGTCCTTGTCAATAAGTCACTGAAAGCTAACATGCAGGTGCAGCAAGCAATTAGGAAGGCTAATGGTATGTTAGCCTTTAGCACAAGAGGATTTGAGTACAGGAGTAGTGAAGTCTTGCTTCAATTGTATAAAACATTGGTTAGACCGCACCTGGAGTACTGTGTGCAGTTTTGGGCCCCTTAACTTAGGAAGGATATTATTGCCATAGAGGGAATGCAACAAAGGTTCACCAGACTTGTTCCCACAATTGTCCTATGAAGAGAGATTGGGGAAACTGGGCCTGTATTCTCTAGAGTTTCAAAGAATGAGAGGTGATCTCATTGAAACCTACAAAATACTTAAAGGGATAGGCAGAGTCGATGCAGCTAAAATGCTTCCCCTGGTTGGGGAGTCTAGAACCAGGAGACACAATTTGAAAATAAGGGGGAAGCCACTTAGAATAGAGATGAAGAGAAATTTCTTTGCTCAGAGGGTTGTGAATCTTTGGAATTCTCTACCCCAGAGGGCTGTGGAAGCTCAGCCATTGTGTATATTTAAAGCAGAGATTGACAGGTTTCTAAATACAAATGACATAAGGGGATATGAGGATAGTGTGGGAAAAAGGCACTGAGGTGGATGATCAGCCATGATCATATTGAATAGTGGGGCAGGCTCGATGGGCTGAATGGCCTACCCCTGCTCCTATGTTCCTTTGTTCCTACATGAACAATCTATGACTGCTTTCATTGGTATTACGTGTCTGCTTAAACCTGATGACATCTTCCATAAAAATTAATGCGTAGAGAAAAATATGATCGCATAATATTTAACACAAAATTCTGATCCACACAGAATATATTTACCTATTATGTGACTTTTTTTTTGTTAATCATTTATGACCCTGAGATGAGCTTTCAATCATATACCTGTGCCGTCACAAAGATTGCCTATTTCCACCTCTGTAACATCGCCCATCTCAGCCTCTGCCTCAACTCTTCTGCTGCTGAAAGCCTCATCCTTGCCTTTGTTACCTCCAAACTTTACTATTCTAATGCACTCCTGGCTGGCCTCCCGCATTCTACCCTCCGTAAACCTGAGGTCACCCAAAACTCTGATGCCCATGTCCTACCTCACGCCAAATCCCTTTCACCCATCACGCCTGTGCTCACTGACCTACACTAGTTCTGGTTAAACAATGCCTTAATTTTAAAATTCACATTCTTGTTTTCAAATCCCTCCAAGGCCTGGCCCCTCCCTATCTCTTTAATGTCCTCCAGCCTACAATCCTCTGAGATCTCTGCCCTCCTCTAATTCTGGCCACTTGAGGATTCCTGATTTGAATCACTCCACCATTGGTGGCCATGCCTTCAGCTGTCAAGCCTGTAAACTCTGGAATTCCCTCCCGAAATCTCTTTGCCTCTGTACCTCTTTCTCTCCTACATTAAGACACTCCTTAAAACCTACCTCTTCATCTGCCCCAATATCTCCTTATGTGGCTCGGTATCATATTTTGTTTCATAATGCCTCTGTGAAGAGCCTTGCGACATTTTATTGCATTAAAGGCACTGTATAAATTCAAGTTGTTGTTGTTATATTTAGTTTATGTGCTGCCAACTTTGCCTTGGAGATATTTTGGAGAACTAATTTACGCCCTTCTGTAAAATGTATTTTCTGCTGTTTTCTGCAGAATAAATTGTTGACTTAATGAAATGGAATGCATTCTGAAGATTTGCAAATTAGAAATTCTAATCCAAGCATGACATTTTTTGGCAGGTTTTGCCTGGTGTTCCATCTCTCAAGATAAGTGCAGCTAATCAAGAACACTGTGATCTGAGCCCTCACTGGCACAAGGTCCTGTACACCCATTGCTGCTATTCTTACCCAGCTCCAGTGATTCCATGGAATCAGAAAATTGACTTCAAGATCCTAGTTCTCATTTACAAATTCCTTCACAGCCACCATATAGAAGCTTTCTCCATCTGCATTTCCCAGCCCACCCCCTCAATTCCCAATCGTGGAATACTGCTTGACTCCTTCCTCTCCCTTCCATTATCAGAGATCAAATTTCAGCCATTACGTCCATGCCTTTGAAAACTCCTTCCAGAACACTTCGCTTTTTCTGCACCCTCCCCTGCTTTCGAATGCTAACCACCTCTACAACTGTGCCTTCATTACCTAGCTCTATCCACCCAAATTCCTTGAACTCTTGCTCGATGCCCCCCCTTTTCACCACTTGTAAAGTGCTTTGAGATTATTTTTGTTAAACATGAGAAATGCTAAATCAATGCAAGTTACCGTAACTGGCCGGTGTATTACACATTTCATACTGTGGCCCTCTGTGTCCCAGACACAAAATCAATGCACAATATGAGAATGGACAGACAGTAGTCGCTGAAACAATTACATCACCTGACAAATGTTTCTACTTTTCTCACAGATTGTTTATTGTTCTGGATATATGAATTACAGTAACTCAATTCAATTCAAGCTAAAAGGTGACTGGCATACTCGGAGTTAACCTGGATTACTACAACCCCCTGAACCAACATTAAATCACTCAGTTAGCAAGGTCAAAGATCAAAATCAAAGAATGAAGTGTTTGCTGTACCATTTGCAAATCTTTCCAAAATATGGATGGCCCGTGGTATCACTTACAATGCTCACTTGGAAACATGTTTGACAGCTCAAGGACATTGTGAGATGTAAACGTGAACCATGGCATTGTTTACAATGGTGAAAATTCACTGCTACAAGATATGTTCTTCTCTTATCAAAGATAGTCCCTGTGAACAGTTTCAGGCATTTTGCAGGTCAGCAAACATATCCTGATGCTTTTCAAATCAATAGTTTCTTCTGTTAGAATCTAGACCGTAGGCTATTTGATTGAGTGCTCGACTGAATATGTTGGCATACCTTAGAACATTTACTGAATTTTATCTCTGCTTCTATCTAACCTCAGTGTGGTTGGCAAGGACAATAAATGGTCAGGATCACCAGTGATATTAATTAAGTACGTGAATCTGATGCTGAAACAACTCGGCTAACAGCTCTTATTGTGCAGATATTTGGTGTTGCAAAAACTCATCATTCCTAATGATTATTTTCTCACTCATGCTATCACCTGGCCAAAGTTAATGTCACAAAAGTACTTGCACATAATAAATTGATGTACAATTAATATAATTGCAACCTTGGCAACCTGCAACATTCTATAAAAGCAAAATACTGCGGATGCTGGAAATCTGAAATAAAAACAAGAAATGCTGGAACCACTCAGCAGGTCTGGCAGCATCTGTGAAAAGAGAAGCAGAGTTAACGCTTCGGGTCAGTGACCCTTCTTCGAAACATTTTATGTTTGGTGGTAGTTAGTTTTAATTCCATTGACTGCTCTTCATTAAGAGAAACACTTAAAAATAACTTTTTTACCTGGTTCTTTGGAGGCCCAAACACATTCTAACTGATCTTTAACTACAACATCATCAATGAGACCCCCGTCAGCAACTTCCTGCTGTCACTAAAGGCCAGGAGCTTAACTGGCTTAACCAGCCATGTGAATAACGTTGCCACAAGATCAAGACAGACATTCAGTAGTCTGCAAAGAGTGGTTCACTCATGACCAAAGGCCCCGATTCTAAAGGCAGAGCGGGTACGGTGTGTGTGAGCCCCGAATCCAGATAGTTCGGGCACATGAGAGGCACGGCGAATCTTAACAGCCAGGCCTCGTATCCATAAATTGTCTCAGCGACCCAGGCCGAATCTGACCAGATTCACTACCTGGCTGATGGGTCCATTTGGTGGCAGGAGCCAGGGAACTGTGACAATGGTTCCCGACAATCAAATATGTGGGTGACGGGAGGACTGGACGCAATCTGGGGGCAAGGTATGGTGCCTGGGGCAACAGAGGCCTGAATGGCATTGTCTATTTCAGTATTGGTAATAAAGCCTGGCTACCCAACCCAAACTCGACCTAACCCGACTACATGTGTCAGGTTTGGGTCGGGTCAGGTCTGTATTCTGCGTCCAGCATTCGGGGCTTGGGTCGGGTCGGGTCGGGCTGGACCGTACTGTTTTGTTTCATATTGATTACATTTTAATCTACAATTTTTTTTCTGTTTCAATAATATGTTTGTAAATTTCAGGTCGAGTTGGGCATTTAAAAAAATTAAAGGACTCGGGGCCCGGGTCAGGTTCGGGTTGGCTGCTGTCGGGTTGGGCCCGGGTCGGGTTTTAATTTTATACACAAGCCTGGGTTTAAGTGGTAAGAGCATCCACCTGGGTAGCGAATTTAAAATGAAATAATTTAAATGGAACTGAGCCATTCATTTGGAAAAATTCAAAATGTGCTGCAAGATCCATTCAGTATGCATCCAGCATGATATCAGCTGTTAAGCAATGCACATCTCTGCCCCTCCATCTATCAGTAGTTGGAAACCAGTGATAATAGATAGAGGTAGATTGATTCCCTAAAGTTTAGAAGAATAAGAGATGATCGCATTGAGAAGTATAACATCTATAAGGGGCTTGACAGGGTAGACGCAAGGAGGATGTTTTCCCTGGCTGGGGAGCCCAGAATTAGGGGTCACAGTCTCAGAATAAGGGGTTGGTCATTTAGGACTGAGTTGAGTGAAATTTCATTACTCAGCGTTGTGACTCTTTGGAATTCTCTACCCCAGAGGGCTGTGGATGCTCAGTTGTTAAGTATATTCAAGACACAAATCAGTAGATTTTTGGACTCTCGGGGAATCAAGGGTCATGGGATAATGCAGGAAGGTGGAGTTGAGGTCAAAGATCAGCCATGATCTTATTGAATTGCAGAGGAGGCTCAAAGGGGCGAATGGCCTACTCCTGCTCCTCTTTCTTATCTTCTTATGCATAGAGACATCGTGATATATTCTTCTCCAAAACATTAAGAATTCTATTACCATTAATACCAGATTTAAAAAATAGCCCCTTTAAAAATGTATCTGACTTTCAGCACTGAGCTTCATCTTTCTGCCTAAACAGTCTCTCTCCCTGGGGTGTTAAACCCCAAATTAAATGCACCTTCTCATTCATTGTCTAATTAGAACACGGTTATGAAGTATTGTCCTTACATTCTGGAAAGTTAGAGCAAATACAGCCTAGACAGATGGGATAACTGTGTCATCTCTCTGATGACTGTTGAGTCATAAGTAAAAATGAGCTTGGGCTCGATCAGTGAAGCTTGGCAAATCTCCAGTATAAAAGCTGCCACATATTTGCCGCTTAATTTCGGCAACTTGAAGTCAAGGATAAAGACTGTAAAGAATCAAAATCTCAAAGGGGCAGTTTCTCTCCTGCTGTTAGAGATTAGGTGTACTGGTGGGAAAACGAGGGACAAAGCCTGTAGTACATTTCCTGAAATTAATTACTGGTATTGGATTCCAAAAAATATATTAGCCCCTGTTTTAACATGGGGCACTGTTCGATGCAGCTAGGATGTGGGGGTGGGCGGAAAACAACTTGCATTTGTATAGCACCTTTCCAGTAGTAAAATGGTCCAAAGTGCTTCACGTTGTCAAACAAAGTGACCAGATGTTTGATTAAAGAGGTAGTTTTTAAGGGGCACCTTAAAGGAGGAAAGAGAGGTAGAGGAGCAGAGAGGTTTTCAGGAGGGAATTCCCGAGCTTAGGACCCAGGCAGCTGAAGGCACGGCCCCCAATGATGGAGTGATTAAAATCAGGGATACGCAAGAGGCCAGAATTAGAGGAGCGCAGCGATCTCAAAACCCCATGAACTCCTTTCCATGAAGCCCGGGTCATTTTGCTGAAGGAAAGCCCAGGGGAGAGATGAGTCCCAGAGTTCCGAAGAAGGGTCACTGACCTGAAACGTTAACTCTGCTTCTCTTTTCACAGATGCTGCCAGACCTGCTGAGTGGTTCCAGCATTTCTTGTTTTTATTTCAGATTTCCAGCATCCGCAGTATTTTGCTTTTATCCCAGAGTTTCTTTGTTGGGTCAGGAGGGGCACATCTGCTCCTTAAGGAACCTTACGAAAATCTAAAAGCACAACTTACCTGCGTCTCTTCTGGCCAGTTAACGATTGTGTTGTTTGGTATTATGCATCCCTCCCTATTCCCAGAATTAAAATCATGTTATGGCACCAATGACGTTATGAGGTCTTGTTTTTTTTTCCATTTTAATTAGGTCCCCACCTAATTAGACAGATACACACACACAATTTTCTCCTTACCAACCCAGAAATTGAGGCCACTTTTTAAACACCTTTACTGTTGCATCTTGCTCAGCAATGCCTAGGGATCAAAACCTTTGACTTCTCTATTTGTATTGTTTAGCTACACACTGAGACTAGCTAACTGAGTCATCAGGATGCATTTCTATTTTTGTAGTATGGGTTTCTCCATTTAGGGTAGGTCTCAGTTGCATATTTGGACTCTGTGTTCACCATAGCGCTCTCCACCCTTAACCAAGTTTGCATGTAATGCAGGACACAATCATACAAACAAAAGCTGTTTATTTAAACACGTAAGGAAAGCTAGTTTTTCGCTCTTGTTTGTTCACCGATCACATACTGTGCTGCTAGCCATTCAGATATGTTACATTGTGCATAGTCTTAACCTATAGACTGCCAACAACAATTTGTATTTATATAGAGCCTTTAATGTAATAAAGCGTCCCAAGGCGCATCACAGGAGCATTATAAAACAAAATATGATTCACAGCCTCCGAAAGAGATATTACAGCAGATGACCAAAAGCTTGGTTAACGAGGTAGGTTTTAAGGAGTGTCGTAAAGGAGAGAAAGGTAGAGAGGCAGAGAGGTTTAGGGAGGGTATTCCAGAGCTTGGGGCCTAGGCAACTGAAGGCACGGCCATCAATGGTGGAGTGATTAAAATCGGGGATGCTCAAGAGGCCAGAATTGGAGGAGCGCAGATATATTAGAGGGTTGTGGGGCTGGAGGCCCAACAAAACTATGTTTATAAGCTCATGAGTAAACTGTACTGTCAGAAATAGCTCTATTATAACAATAGCATTGTAGATTGAAAACATGCACTTAAAATATATACTTTGAATTAAAAATATAAGACTGAAACACCTTAAACTTGTTCACTCCATCTGCAAGCTTGGCTCAGTGGTGACATGGGCGCCCTTTACTTTTGAGTCAGATGGTCATGAACTTGGACCCAACCATAGGAATTCAGCACACAATTGGTACTTCAGTGCAGTAGTAATATGTTGCTGTGGATGAGGTCATCTAGGTGAGATGTTAAACCTAAGCTCTGTTTGTTTAAAAGCAGAAAATGCCAGGAAAGATTCAGCAGGTCTGTAGCAAAGACTACGGCTCTCCAGGGAGGCCATCACTGGCTTATGTGCCCTGCTGCAGGATAAGTTGTGACCTAAGGGATTTGGGGGGTCACTCTATGCCCGTGGCCTTGAGGATCACCGTGGCACTTAATGTTTACTTGTCTGGATCATTCCAAGGATCCACCGGGGTCATGTGTGGCATCTCCCAGGCAGCAGCCCATCGCTGCATCAGTGAGGTGACCATACGGACATACGAATTCGGAGCAGAAGTAGGCCCCTCTAGCCTGCTCCGTCATTCAATAAGATCATGACTGATCTGTTTCTGTCTCGAATTCCACACTCCCATCTACCCCCGGTAATCTTTGATTCCCTTGCCTAACAAGAATCTATCTACCCCCGCCTTAAAAATATTCAATGATCCCGCCTCCACCACCTTCTGAGGCAGAGAGTTCCAAAGTCGCACAACCCTCCGAAAAAAAAAATTTCTCCTCATCTCTATCCTAAAAGGGTGACCCCTAATTTTAAACCAGTGCCCCCTAGTTCTGGACTCACCCACAAGAAGAAACATCCTTTCCACATCCACCTTGTCAAGACTGTACAGGATCGTATATACTTCAATCAAGTCTCCCCTCACTCTTCTAAACTCCAATGAAAACAAAGACAGTCTGTCCTACCTTTCCTCATAAGACAACCCGTTCATTCCAGGTATTAATCTATTAAACTTCCCCTGAACCGCCTCCAATGGATTCACATCCTTCCTTAAATAAGGAGACCAAAACTGTACACAGTATTCGAGATGTGGTCTCACCAATGCCCTGTATAACTGAAAAATAACATCCTTACTTTTATTTTCAATTCCTCTCATAATAAAGGATAGCATTCCACTAGCCTTCTTTATTACCTGCTGTAACAATGCCTTGTTCAAGGGGGCTGGTGACAATGTGTGCTTTCGGACTGACCCTGACATTTAGGCTGAGAGGGCCACTGGATTCGGGGCATTGCTGGATTCCCCTAGGTGCAAGGTGTGATAGACTGCACACAAGTGGCCATCAAGTCTCCAATGGACCAGCCAGCTGCCTTCATCAACAGGAAGGGCTTACATTCCATCAATATCCAGTTGGTCTGCAACCACCAAAAGGGTTTCCTGCAGATGTGTGCCCACTTCCCGGGAAGCAGCCATGACACCTACATACTTCGACAGTCCCAGGTGCTGCAGCTTTTCCCTCCCCCGCTCGCCTTCAGGGATGGATTCTCGGGGACAAAGGCTACCCATTGAAGACATGAGGAACCCTTGCAGTGCTGCTGGAGGCGAGATACAACACTTGTCATGGCTCCACCCGAGTGACCATCGAGCAGGTCATTGGGCTGCTGAAGATGAAATTCAGTTGCTTGAATCGAAATGGTGGAGCCCTGCAGTTTGCCCCAGTGAGGGTCTCACATATCGCGGTGGTCTGCTGTGCTCTGCACAATTTAGCACTGCAGAGGGGGGAGGCCTTGCATGACGAGGACATGACTGAACACCACTCCTCAACCGATGAGGAGGACACGGAGGAGGGTGATGAGCAGGCAGTACTGGATGTTGAAGCCCTTGCACTGGAGGCCAGGCACATTGAGCGACAAGCCAAGGAGGCAAGAGACAGCCTCACACTTACCCACTTCCAGCCACCATGATGGCCTCTCAGAGTAACATCAATAAAGAATCATCGCAATGCATTCAGTCTGTCGCCTCCTTTCACTTTGTCTTCCATGCCTAGCACCCAGCAGAACCACACGCTATGGCCCATTGGAGACACTAATCAAATGAGGCTTGTGCTTACATTGGCATCCAAGAAGGGGGAAGGGTGAAGTCAGCAGCTCACGATTAATTCATGATAGAATAATAATTTTCCACAATGAAAGTTAAAAACAAAACTTTATAAGAGAAAACAAATGTCAAATGTCAAACTCCTGAAACCGCATTCTAGCTGGTTTTCTTTATACATTTTCAAGTGCTTCAACGAGGTGTAACCCCTGCGACAGCAGCTAGGTTGGAGGCAGGCTGCTGATCACGCTGCCCTTCAGCCCGTGATGACTTTGGCAGCCATCCTCTGGATGCCTGAGGCCTGGAGGGCCCTGGATGCCTGAGGGTTTCCTGCACTGGTGCAGGAATCTCCTCAGGGGTTGTGGCTAAGAGCTGGACTCACTGGCGGAGGGACTGAGGAGCTGCTGTCCACACTCAGAGTGCCCTGAGGGGAGCCCCCAGCTGTGAAGGTGAGCCTTTCCTCCTCCTTTTCAAGGCTCACTTGAACCTCTCTGCTGACCAGAGAAAGACGAGGTGCTGGAGAAGAGTCCAGGTGCCTTGTCCTTCTCTCACCTTGCCACTGCTGCATCAAGCTCATGGCCAAAGCGATGGTATACAGGTCTGTGCCTGTCTGTGGGATCTGGCTCTCCATGAGGGTCACCAATCTCTCGATGGTGGAAGGTGCAGGAGAGTCATGTGACAGTGAATTCTCTGACTCCTGATCCTCCTCAGAAATAGAATTGTGTCCCCCCCTCTGCTGGATTCTCCTGCGGTCACTGACCTGCACGAGAGAACGCAAACGTGTGTGTTAGGATGTGCAGATCTCGTCATGCCAACCATGTGTGATGTGGGTCTCCAGAAGTGATCTGTATGTCAATGGAAGACAATCCTCACTCTCTTGCATGGAGACTGCAGTCTCTCCATCCACTATTGAGCCGCCGCCCTGGTTTCCGTTAGTTCAAATGCCTCCTCCTCAGCCGTGGAGAGAGGCCTGATGTCTGGGATGTCTCTCTGCTGTTATGGGCCCTCTTGTCCTGCAAGTGGAAAGAGGGGAATGACCTATCTGCGAAATATGACTAACATAACTGTTCTGCTAGTGGCAGCCCCTCGTCCCCTACTGGAGTATCCTATACAGCTCATCCTCCAGTCCGCTCTCGGGAGTTAATGGGGGTGAGTTGTGAAAGAAGGTGGCCAGTGGCCGAGATGCAGCCATGCATCTGTCAGGCTGAGGTGATGCTGAAGCCCCCTTTCCAGTCCTTTGTGGTGCCTCCCTCCCCATGGCCCACTTCCTCCTGCATAGCTACATGCAATTCCTAAAAAGGAGAGAGATGTGGAGCAGTTACCTTGGCAGAATGAAGGAGGTCGTTGACCCCCTTGCAGCACTGGACCCATGTTCGGGGGGAGGTGACCCCACGGCTGCTGACCTCCTCTGCGATCTCCATCCAGACTTGCTTGGTCAGGCGGGAGGACCTGTTCTTGCCATCACTGGGGAAGAGGATCTCTTGTCTTTCCCTTGCTGCCTGGAGGAGAATCTCGAGGGATGTGTCACTAAACCATGGGGCCACCCTGTGTCCTCCTTCAGCCATGGTCGCTGCAGGCACACGTTCAGCTCCTTGCCTATCAGGCAGCAGAGGCAGCAGACAGAGTCCTGGGGCAGCAGAGGGCATTCAGGAAGGCACTCATTTAAACCAGGCAGGAGTGAATGCATGGATGGTATATGGCGCCAGCAGCTGCTCTGGAATAATCTGATATGGGATTCGACACCTCGAATCCACGCACCCCCCCCCCCCCCCCCCCGCCGCCCCCCACCCCCGGGCCCCCGTCGCGTAATCAGCCAAGCTCCGGCACCTTAATTTTTATAGTTAGCCGTCTGTCACATGATCGCAGTGGGCCGGCCACACACATGATGAATGGGGATGACAACCATTTCTGGGTCTGCTGCCAGGACCCACCAAGGGCTCACTAAATCCATCCCACTCTGTGCAAATCAGGTGCCGTGTTTTCTACATTACAGAAGTATGTCATTGGCTGTAAAATGTTTTGGGACATCCTCAGGCAGTGAAAGGTGCTATATAAATGCAAATCTTTCTTTCTTTATAAAAGATCCTACGGCACCCATGGGAGGTTCTCCCAGTGTTCTGGCTAACATTCATCCCTCATACAACACAACCAGAAACTGGCCACATTTAACTACAAAGCCAGTGACTATGGCTGGGATTTTGTCAGCACTCTGGAGAAGGGTAGGGGTGGGAAAATGGCGTGGAATGGCATCGGGATGGTTCCCTGATGCACTCCTTCCACTGAGCCATTTTCCCAGCGGGGACTTGGCCACAACCGACCAGAGACGGGTCGCCAATTTAAGTAATTAAAAGGCAAATTGACAGTTATTTTCCTGCGTGGGGTGGGGGGAGCGGTCCCCAGCCCCATCCCCTCTCGCTGTGTGGGGAGGCTGTCAGCAGCATAATGGCAGCCTCCCAGCGGCCTTTGCAAGGGTGGTCTTGGTTCCCAGAGGATCCATGGCCCAAAGAGGGGGCTGCCAACGGCACAGGCCGGCCCTGACCCCGCTGCTGGAGGGGTTACTCCTCCAATTGTCGGGGCCTGCCTGCCTGGCCCTGGCAGAGAAATAAATTTTTCAACTTCCCTTCGAGGGCGCCACAAAATGGAGGCGCCCTCCTGTTCTCCTCGCAGCCTCAGCAGCGTCCTCCACTCTCAGTGGCGTTGCCGATGCTGCAGAGATGCTGGTCTTCTGATTGGGCCAGCAGCACGAAGAAGCAGCATGCCATCCTGAATCTAACGGCGGGCCCAATGACGGCCTCTTAATTGGCCACTGCCGGGGAAGTTGCTGCTGTGGTCCTGCTGCCTGCCCGCACGAGTTCGGGACCCGTATTTGATCCCGACATCAGGACTTCCCTCGTGCTGGGGAAATCCCAGCCTATACTTCAAAACTAATTCATTAGCTGTGAAACGCTTAGGATCCTTAGGATGTGTAAGCCGACATAAATGAAAGATGTTTTTTAATTTTATTTCCCCTTATTTTTGATTCTATCGCTTTCTTATCTGCTCTTTTTAAAGTTTTTTGTTTTAAAAAGCTTGTTTTTTCCAGTCTAACCTTTCCCTTGTTTTCATACCATTTTTCATTTTTTCTTTACAAATGTTTCAAATCGTTTAGTTACCTGAGGATAGGTTTGAAATGTTAAGTTTCAGAAAAAACAAACTCTGTACAAGAAATCCCATTTTGTTCTCCCACTGACCTCTTTGCTGAAACTGTCAACAGGAATTTTGTTCCTGCTTTCTTCCTCTCCTGGATCCCACTGTCCTATTGCACCAAAGGTAGGTTCCTGTTGGCTTTAAACAGTCAGTTCTTCAGTAAATTCAAAACATGCTTTAACTTGTCAATTTCTAGATAAAGTTTTTTCCATTGAAAATCTGATAGTTCTTAGATGAGTGAAATGATCACTGGCATGTCAAGAGTTAATGTTTTATCAGGCTCCATATCATTATATGTTTACAACAAGTCATTTATTTATTTATTTAGAGATATAGCACTGAAACAGGCCCTTTGGCCCACCGAGTCTGTGCCGACCATCAATTTATACTAATCCTACACTAATCCCATATCCCTACCACATCTCCACCTGTCCCTATATTCCCCTACCACCTACCCATGCTAGGGGCAATTTATAATGGTCAATTTACCTATCAACCTGCAAGTCTTTGGCTGTGGGAGGAAACCGGAGCACCCAGTGAAAACCCACACAGACACAGGGAGAACTTGCAAACTCCACACAGGCAGCACCCAGAATTGAACCCGGGTCGCTGGAGCTGTGAGGCTGCGGTGCTAACCACTGCGCCACTGTGCCATGGAATTTCCCCAAGATATATCCCAAGATGTTGGAAAGATGCGCTACAGACTTTCCCATTCCCACTTCAGCCCAGAATTTAGGGCAAATTTTAAATTGAGTGGATACTTGATGGTTCAGAGTCCTGCCCTAATTTGCAGTCTCCCTGCAGCTAATTTGCTTCCTTTACACCCTCATCAGCCCCTGGAATTATAGATTTTAAAAATCTAAAAGAAGAAAGAAAGCTATTCACTCCACAATGGGTTTTACTGACCTGGAGCCTAAAATTTACAAGCAGCTGCGATTGGCTAGTTGACCTCACAGGTTATGGAAGCAGTTATAGATATGTGCCTTTGCCTATTTATACTGTTTCTCCTTAGGAAGTACTTGAGGTGTCAATAAAAGGGAAAAGACCCAGTTAGCAGTTAAACATCACAATTATACACCAGACTACACATGAGCAATGTCACAGGAGATCCTCTCATTCAGAATACAACTCATTCAGTTACTTTCAACAATATTAAATAGTCATCCACAAGCCCTGCGTCGCTGGTCTTGACTCTGCTGATTTTGTGATGGAATTATTTCGTAAGGTACTCGCAAATCATGCTGTTCATGGCACAATAGCATAATGAAACTCTATCTTTTAAATGTGACATATATCGCTGCGATCATAACTAATTGTTTTTGAAATATTTGTTTTTCTAACCCACTTTTAATCTCAGGATTACATCTATAGTATGCAATTACACTGACAGGTTACAGTGAAGACCAAGCTTACCATACCAATTAAAGCTGGAAATAGCTTTCCTTTACAGTTTCCCCTACATTTCAGCAGGAAATTACTTCACTGAGTTAATACTCCAGGCAAGTGAGAGGCTCAGTATATCAGGAGTCTCCAAATCACATCAGAGTCACATCCAGTTGATTACTGGTCACTGCCTCTGAGAGAATGGGACCTCAGCTGGCTAAAATATTTTCCTATTGTGTTTATAATGAAAATCAGTCAGTAAATAGTAGATAACAACTAGATTCATGAAATAGCACATTAATCTTGGAAAAGTATCACAAAGGCTTGCAGCGTACAAAAGACAGTGATATGCACTTGCACGGAGTGGCTTTCACTGCGTGTTAACATCTATCTTTAGTTTTTGCAACAGGTTTATTCCAACTGTTTATAATTATCATCTTCCTGCTGGCTAGCGCCAGGATTTTCCTCTGTGGGTGTTGCTGATCACGAACTGTCTCCTGATGTGATCATTCAATGCAGTGAGATTAAAAACAATAATTCATTGCACTGAATTACAGCAGCTACAACCCGTATTTATTTAGCGCCATTAATGTAATAAAATGTCCTAAGGCATTTTACAGGAGCATTATCAAACAAGACGCGACACTGAACCACATAAGGAGGTATTCGGGCAAGTGACTAAAAGCTTGGTCAAAGAGTCTGATTTTAAGGAGCATCTTAAAAGGAGGGCAGAGAGGTAGAGAGACGAAGAGGTTTAGGGAGGGAAGTCCATAGCTTAGGGCCTAGGCAACTGCAAGTATGGCTGCCATTGGTGGAGCAATGAACACTGGGGATGTGCAAGAGTCTAGAATTGGAGGAGTGTAGATATCTTGGACAATTATAGGGCTGGAGGAGATCAGTGTTTCATTACTCAATGCGCCAACTCCATCCCAAATTCCAGAATGTTTCCTTTTTAACGGGCTGCCTTATTTTCCAAAATGTACAAAGTATGAGTTGGCTGACAAGTCCAATGGCTCAGTGGGTAAACACCCTGCATATGTATAGTGGACGCTACAGGACACTCCGTCTGCAGTCTGTGCTCAAATAGACAATCTCAACTTCAGCCACATTGAGCCTCAATGTCCCTGAATGATCCTGCTGAGATACTGAGGTTGATTCCATAATCCACACTCCTAGTGGGAATCACAGCCTGCATGTTCAGAATGCTCTCATGGAATTGGCCCATTGTCATTATTACAGTTTCTGTTTTTTTGTTACCTAATGTACAAAACAAAACTGACTGCAGTCAAAGAGTATACAAATCATACTGACTGCTTTCAAGGTCTATCATTTTAAAAAAATATACATAAACTTCCTGTCTGTGCAACAAACACCGTGTCCACAAGTGTAACAGAAACTGCCTATTGTAAACTCATCATATTGGGCTAGATTTTCTAGAGGCCTCGACGTCAGGATCTGTAGCTGAGGGGGGGCATGAAGATTGCCCTTGGTGAGGCCCACCACGGACCTCAACCCTGGCAGGACCCGCCCCGATATTGCCGGCGGCAGCGAAGCCTAGTGGCGGGCCCCTCCCCCCCCCATCCGCTCGGCGACGGGACCATAATTTAAATATTAAAATAAATTTGCTTACCTGCATTAATGACTTTCCCGTTGTCTCCTGAAGTGCCGCCGCGATCTTCATTCCAGCAGCCAGCACTGCTGTGCCTTTGGATCACATCCGGGGAAACGAGGCACAAGACTGGTGGGGAGGGGGGAGGAGGTATATTTCTCAGTGTGGGGTGGGGGTCAAATGAATGCCACGGATGTAGGGGATGGTGAGAAGGTTTATTGTTGAAAGTTTGTACAGTTTGGGGGGGGAAAGGTCAGATTGTGAAGGTAAGTGTTTTTGGGGGGGTAAGGGCAAATAATTAATTTAATTCGTATTGGGGAGGGGAGAGGGGCAAAAGAAATATATTTATTTTCTTTCATTCAATGTTTCTTTAAATATTTAAATTTACTGGTAGGGCTAACAGCCCTTCAAAAATGGTGTCAGCGCCTGCACACAGGCAGCTGATGCCATTGCTGGGGACAGACAGCCCACCCCCTCCACATGATCGGGAGGGGGGGCAGCCCACCCTGGCAATTTAAATAAGCCGCTGCGCTTGGAATTGGCGGCCTTATAAAATTCAGCCCATTGTAATCACACCCTTCCACCAGTGGTAGCTCTGTAGCACCTCAGTCTGCATTTTCCACCTCCTGTCTGTACTACAGAGAAACTCTTCAACCAACTCTACTTCCCTTCTTCCCCAATTACCATAAATGTTGCTATTTAACTGTAAGTAATAATAGCAAATCCAAATATTATTTCAAATAAGGACAGAAGGAGTTTAAAATAGAGTTTGAATTACGTATGTGCACCCTGACCCAATTATGTGGCACCACCCTCTAACTCTACTTTACCTGAAGACTACACTTGGTCTTGACGCACAATGTGCACTGAAGAGCAATTGACATATTACTAAAAATTTTGTGTATGCATGAACTTACTGTCCAAATTTCTGTTGCTATGATTTTTGTCCATTCTTGAAAATTTAACACTTAAACTGCATTTGTAAACGCACTTACAATGGTAATCTTGGATGTAAACAGTTGCCTGTCAGATGTAGGTGCATGCTGTGCCCCGTAAGATGGCTCAGTGGTGCAAGTTTCTATTGTCTCTACCATCTCTTGTCACCATCTTCTACATAAAAAAGTGTCCATCCATTGAGCATGGAATATTTATTAGTATTAAATTTAAGTATTTCGCTGTAAGTATTTGTAAGTATTTCTCTGGCACTTAATGTGAGTCTGCTAACGTGGTTTTAGATTTAATTTCAGTTTTAGATTTTTTTCCTCAGGTTCCTATGTTGGAGAACGGCTCCCCTAGCATCAGTGACCTTCAAATGCTTCCCAAGTGTCCCTTGCTCATGTGCAAGTGTACACAGTGAATATAGATAGGCTGTTTGAGCTGACAGCTAAATCAGTTTGGCCCCGTTGGTAGCATGCAAGAAGGTATTGGCTTCAAACCCCACTCCAGGACTTAGCACATAATCTAGGACAACACTTCAATGTATTACTGAGGGACTGTTAGGTGATGCCGTTTGAACGGGACATTAAACTGAAACCTTCTCCGCCTGCTTCAGTGAATGTGAAAAATTCCGTGGTGCAATTTGAAGAAGAGAAGAAGCTGTTGTGGTGAACATTCATTCCTCAGCCACCATCGCCAAAGCAAATTATCTGGCCGTTTATCTTATGTTATTTGTAGGGCCTTGCTGTGTACAAATTGACTGTTACAAAACAATAGTGCTTTGGGATGTTCTGAGGACGTAAAAGGTGATATGTAAATGCAAGTTATTTTGTTCGTGAAGCTTTCAGCTTTACGTTTCTAAGTCCCTTCGTGAGCATTTTAGACAGTGTTTTTAATGCTGTAGGCAACAATTACAATCAATATTGTAACAATTTTCTGCTATACGGGGTGCAAATATCTATTCAATGGATACTTAAGTCTAGGATGAAATAAGCAATGTGACAGAGATATTCAGGCGCTCAACACAACATGGACAGTTGTATTCAAGATTCATATCCATCTGTACAGCAATTAAACTGCAGCTGATCTGCTTACATCATTGACTGCCCACATTATTGCATTCTTTGGAGTAAGGCAGGATGTCGAACATTATTTGGTTTAAGGGCCTTGCCAACTCAGTCATTTAATTCCCCACAGAAAAATAAACATTGACATTACTGTTTATATTTGCAAAAGCAGCACAGTGCTTGACTTTCTGCTGCACCTGAGCTTTGTGGTAGTAAATCGTATAGTCATCGTTAGAACAACAAATTCTTAAAGAGAGTTTTGTCCTGTTACAAACACTTCTAAATATTGCAGATCATTCTGAAAACATTACCGAAGTTTTGAAATTACCAAGCCTTGGCAGCCTAGCAGGATGGAGAATCAAGAATCCTGTAATGAATGGGGTTACTTTTCTTTGTTTGCTGCTCAGCTTAGGCATGGTTTTAGGAGGTGCAGACTTGCCTAACATCTGCAACCCCCTTTCGACCTCGTAGGCTGATGTCCAGAGGAAAGATGAAAGCCTGTACGTCGGGGGTCTATTCGGTTGCAGGAGTTGCCAGAAGGTGCTAACTTGATGGAAACACCAATCGCCTAATGGCACTTCACTCCAGATTTTGTTGGGTTTACTCCCTTAGATATTAGCTCTTGATGTTGTTGTTAATGTTGAAGACACCAACAGGCATTGCCCAAGATTGGCACTAGAGTAGGTGTGATCTTATCCTCCAGGTGTGCGAAGAGGCAGCTACAGGTCGCTGCTTCCACACCTCCAAGTTGTCACCACCATCCTCCGAACCCTCCAGCTACTACGCCCTCAGGTAATCAGTCTGACATGACTGTGGGTCGCTTAGGAGTGAACACAGCACAGGTGAGTGATTTTCTGGCCAGGAATAGGCTGGAGCAGAAAAAACAGTATAGCCAGTGGCCAGTCATAGGCTCAGTCGGAGATTGAAATCTCTCAATCACATCAGTGGTGGAGGAAGGGCAGTAAACTGATCAAAGTTACTTTAAAACGCATGGGGAAGCACTGGCAAAAACTACCTGCAGGTTGGTGAAGTAAATCCTTCTTTTCTATCACCTTCCCTCCCCCGGGATAATGACCAGGACTACTTCTAGGCTGCTGTTTTTTTTCTTTGACAATACCATATTGTACAGGAAAGATTTTTCTTTGGTAGTGAGCTTACCAACTGACTTACTGGCATCTCTTATCTTAATTTCTTTTCTGGTCACTGACAGACAGAATTCTGGTGGGAAATTATAAATGAACAATGTAAAAGATTATGGTTTTATTTTGGGTGTGTGCCTAAACATCAACCCCCCCTCCCCCAACAACCCCCCCCACCCCCCACCCACCCGGCACTCCAACCCACCATTCTCTCCTCATTGCTTCTCAGGCATAAGCTCCATCAACAGTCACTTTGCTACCATCCAGGTTGGTAAAGGCAATCCTAATGTAACAAATGCTGCAGCCTAACTTTTTATTGATGTGTGGCCTTTCAGCACTTTATAGATCCTTTAGTCTTTATAGACTTGTATTGATGATTGCTCTGCTAAATTTGAACTTTGGAAAACGCAATCCCCTGATCAGAAGGCTGAAACCCATAGAAGCAGGAGCTTTTAAAATACATCAACCCTGGCAGTCACATTCAGATGCACAAACAGCGGAAGCAGCATGCAATATTGCAGGGTTAAGCGATCCCACAATCAATGGATCTGATCTAAGCTCTGCAGTCCTGCCACATCCAGTCATGAATGGTGGTGGACAATTAAGCAACTAACAGGAGGAGATGGCTCCACAAATATCCCCATTCTCAAGAATGGGGAGCCCAGGACATCAGTGCAAAAGACAAGGCTGAAGCATTTGCATCCAACTTCAGCCAGGAATGCTGAGTGGATGATCCATCTCAGCCTCCTCCTAAGGCCCCAGCATCACAGATACCAGTCTTCAGCCAATCTAATTCACTCCACGTGATATCAAGAAACGCGGAAGGCACTGGATAATGCAAAGGCTATGGGCCCTGACAACATTCCTGAAGACTTGTGCTCCAGAACTAGCTACGCCCCTAGCCAAGCTGTTCCAGTACAGCTACAACACTGGTATCTACCCGGCAATGTGGAAAATTGCCCATGTATGCCCTATGCACGAAAAGCAGGACAAATCTGACCCAGCCAATTACCGCTCTTTCAGTCTATTCCCGATCATCAGCAAAGTGATGGAAGGGGTCGTCAACAATGCTATCAAGCGGCACTTGCTCAGCAATAACCTGTTCAATGACACTCAGTTTGGTTTCTGCCAGGGCCACTCAGGTCCTGACCTCATTAGAGTCTTGGTCCTAACATGGACAAAAGAGTTGAACTCCACAGGTGAGGTGAGAGTGACAGTCCTTGACATCAAGGCAGCATTTGACCGAGTATGGCATCAAGGAGCCCTAGCAAAATTGAAGTCAATGGGAATCAGGGGGAAAACTCTCTGCTGGTTGGAGTCATACCTAGCACAAAGGTAGATGGCTATTGGAGGTCAATCATATCGGTCCCAGGACATCACTGCAGGAGTTCCTCAGGGTAGTATCCTAGCCCCAACCATCTTCAGCTACTTCATCAATGACCTTCCCTCCATCATAAGGTCAGAAGTGGGGATGTTCGCTTATGACTACAGAATGTTCAGCACCATTCGTGACTCCTCAGATACTGAAACAGTCCGTGTCCAGATGCAGCAAGATCAGGACAACATCCAGGCTTGGGCTGCTAATTGGCAAGTAACATTCGCGCCACACAAGTGCTAGGCAATGACCATGTCAAACAAGAGAGAATCTAGCCATTTCCCCTTGACATTCAATGGCATTATCATCACTGAATCCCCCACAATCAACATCCTGGGGGTCACCATTAAATAGAAATTGAACTGGACCAGCTACTTAAATGCTGCGGCTACAAGAGCAGGTCAGAGGCTGGGAATTCTGCAGCGAGTAACTCACCTCCTGACTCCCCAAAGCCTCTCTGCCATCTACAAGGCACAAGTTAGGAATGTGATGGAATATTCTCCACTTGCCTAGATGGGTGCAGCTCCAACAACACTCAAGTAGCTTGACACCATCCAGGACAAAGCAGCCTGCTTGATTGGCACCCCATCCACCACCTTCAACATTCACTCCCTCCACCACCGATGCACAGTGGCAGCAGTGTGTACCATCTACAAGATGCACTGCAGCAACTCACCAAGGCTCCTTCGACAGCACCATCCAAACCCGCGACCTCTATCACCTCGAAGGACAAGGGCAGCAGATGCACGGGAACACCACCTCCTGCAAATTCCCTTGCAAGTCACACACCATCCTGACTTGGAACTATATCGCCGTTCCTTTACTGCCGCTGGGTCAAAATCCTGGAACTCCCTTCCTAACAGCACTGTTGGTGTACCTGCATCCCAAGAACTGCAGCGGTTGAAGAAGGCAGCTCACCACCACCTTCTCAAAGGCAATTAGGGATGGGCAATAAGTAGCCAGAGACACCCTCATCCCCCGAACGAATAAATAAACATGACGATTTACCATGCTGAAAGTCTATGTGCATAACAAACAGAATCACAGCATATTTTGCCTATCCAGGTATATGACATTCAGAACAACACTGAAGTAGTCCAAGTAAGATTAGCTCAAAATATTCATTTCAAATTCAACCCTCATCCCCATAGGTTATTACGCAAATATAATAAACTTTTTTGGCCATAGGACTGGGTAACACAGTAGACTAGAATAATCTTTTTTTAATCTGGATCCACATTCGACTTCTAACCAGTATATTATTGGAAGATCCAATTTGCAGTCTCTGATCTGTGTTGCTTTACCAATTCTCAGCTGGGATGGGGGAACATAGGAACAGGTGGAGGCCAGTTATCTCATTGAGTCTGTTCTGCCATTCAGTGAGATCATGGCTGATCTGTGACATAACTCCATATACCCAGCTTTACTCCATATCCCTTCATACTATTAGCAAATAAAAATCTATCAATCTCAGATTTAAAATTAACAATTGATCAAGCATGAATTACCATTTGTGGAAGAGAGTTCCAAGCTTCGACCACCTTTTGTGTATAGAAGTGTTTCCTAATTTCACTCCTAAGAGGCCTGGCTGTAATTTTTTAAACTATTCCCATTAGTCCTAGATTCCCAGCCAGGGGAAATATTTTCTCCCAATCTACACTATCTGTTCCCCTTAATACCTTGAAAACTTCGATCAAATTATCCCTTAAACTTATAAATTCCAGGGAATACAACCCTAGTTTGTTTAATATTAATAATAACAATAGAAAATTCTGGAAATATGCAGCAGGCCAGACAACATCTGTGGGGAGAGAAACAGGTCGATGACCTTTCATCAGTTTATATAATCTCTCCTCGTAATTTAACCCTTGAAGCCCAGGTATCATTCTGGGAAATCTACGCTGCACTCTCTCTTTACTAATGTGTGGTGCCCAGAACTGCTCACAGGACTCCAGGTGTGCTCAAGGGCACTACGTTTGTCTGAGTTTCCCTGGACTATTCAAAAAAAGAAGAACTGGACTTTCTGTCCTGATCAATCTACCTGCTGTGTGTGGATGCTTGGCGGGGCAGGATTAGCCTCAAATATGTTGACCCTCTCCCTGCCCCATAGGAAATAGCTTCTTCACTATATACTCAACACACAAACATTAAGATACAAGAGGACTAATCAGTGGCTAAGGAGACATACCCCACTCTCAGTAACTGCCTCCAGGAAAGAGAAGGCAGAGAAAGATGGTAAATTGGCACAAATCATCAATTAGACATTATAGAAATGCCGCAAAAAAACTGTTTTCGTTTTATGGCTGTAATCATAGGAACATGGGAGCAGGAGTAGGCCATCAGCCCGTCAAGCCTACTCCACCAATAGTGCAGCGTTAGTGCAGAGAGGGTCAAGTGGTTCAAGAATTCACTTACCTAGGCTCAACTATCACCAGTAAGCTGTCTCTAAATGCAGAAATCAACAAGCGCATGGGAAAGGCTTCCACTGCTATGTCCAGACTGGCCAAGAGAGTGTGGGAAAATGGCGCACTGACATGGAACACAAAAGTCCAAATGTATCAAGCCTGTGTCCTCAGTACCTTGCTCTATGGCAGCAAGGCCTGGACAACGTATGTCAGCCAAGAGCAATGTCTCAATTCATTCCATCTTCGCTGCCTCCGGAGAATACTTGGCATCAGGTGGCAGGACCGTATCTCCAACACAGAAGTCCTCGAGGCGGCCAACATCCCCAGCTTATACACACTACTGAGTCAGTGGCGCTTGAGATGGCTTGGCCATGTGAGCCGCATGGAAGATGGCAGGATCCCCAAAGACACATTGTACAGCGAGCTCACCACTGGTATCAGACCCACCGGCCGTCCATGTCTCCGCTTTAAAGACGTCTGCAAACGCGGCATGAAGTCCTGTGACATTGATCACAAGTCGTGGGAGTCAGTTGCCAGCGTTCGCCAGAGCTGGCGGGCAGCCATAAAGGCGGGGCTAAAGTGTGGTAAGTCGAAGAGACTTAGTAGTTGGCAGGAAAAAAGACAGAGGCGCAAGGGGAGAGCCAACTGTGTAACAGCCCCGACAAAAAAAATTTCTCTGCAGCACCTGTGGAAGAGCCTGTCACTCTAGAATTGGCATTTATAGCCACTCCAGGTGCTGCTCCCCACACCACTGACCACCCCCAGGCGCTTACCCATTGTCTCTCGAGATAAGGAGGCCAAAGAAAGTGCAGAGAGGGTGTTAATGGACAAAAAAATTCGTTCAATAATTTCAGAGCATGATGGGTCCCCCTTTTTATATTTAGTTATTTTTTTCTTTTTTATTATTTTTTATTTTTTAATTGTTTATTTTATTTTAGTTTGTTTCATCATTCATTTTTTTACCATATGCCTGCCCATTGTTTATTTATGTTTGTGCTTTGGGCCAGGGCTGTTAATTAACACCCTCTCTGCACTAACTTTTGTCTTTCAGCATTCATTTCATTAACATAGCGTTTGCCTTTGCTCCATGACCTTCTGGTCAGTTATTCTCTGTGACCCTCTGTCCTATCAACACCTCGCCTTTTGTTATCTCTCGCCCCACCCCCGCTTTACTTGCTTAAAACCTTTTACATTTCCAATATTTGTCAGTTCTGATGAAGGTCACTGACCTGAAACGTTAACTCTGCTTCTCTTTCCACAGATGCTGCCAGACCTGCTGAGTATTTCTAGCATTTCTTGTTTTTATTTCAGATTTCCAGCATTTGCAGTATTTTGCTTTTATGACACAGGAGTTGATGTTCATTGCCTTCACCTGGTGTTATTACGGCTAGTAATGGCCTTAAAATGGGGTCAATGGCTTTACATTTAATACAGGTGATATGTCCAACTACATTTTCAAAGGGTCCTGGCTCAGGCGATAGGCTCCATTTAATATTGAATATGACTTAATTAGGACCGCAGTTGGCATTTCAGCCTGAGACTGGTCACAGCCTGTGCTATGTAATTCTGACCAGTTCCCTGGGACTAAGAGGCCTGCCAAAGTTAAATGTGAAATTATTTTTGTGGGTGGAGCAGGAATGCTGCTGCCCTGGGAACACCCAATCTCCGCAATCATAACCCCACCCTACAACCTGCCTTACTGGTGGATGTCCTGGGGCAGAACAAAGCCTCAGTCCAGCGAGCTGTAACAGGATGTCTGCTCAGCACTTCACCTGCCAAATTTAACTGAGGCCGGGGCCGGATAGGGCAGTTGATCAGAACTTTTTGCAAGCCAGTTGCCCTAAAACTCAAAATCGATCTCTCAAAAGATCTAAGGAGTCTTTGTGACAATAAGTACTTGCATTTAAGTAGCAACTTTCACAACCTCAGGATGTTCCAAAGCACTTCTACAGCAAATGAAGTACTTTCCAAGTGCAGTCACTGTTGTAATGTAGGAAATGAGACCACTTCTATACCAGGCTGATAATGGAATCATAGTTTATTTATGAAGTCCACATTCAGATGAATGAGTGGGGTGGGGGAAGGTTTACACTGACAGTGTCATTCTGCAGATGAATCATTACTGGGCACCTTCTGACAGAAAGTAATGTATACAATATGCTACTTTCCTGACTTAATCTTCAACGCCTGCGCAGTCTTTGATCTACAGCAGCATGCACATGCAATGCTTAAAACAAACATACTTAAACATGACAGAACATGCAGTTAAATACAGGATAATGAATACACAAGTGATTATCAAGCAGAAATTTCATCGAGAGGTTTAGATAATGCATTACCATAAACCATGAGAACTAAAATGCCTTTTGAACCCTGAAATAAGTTATAGACTGGAAGTCATTCCTATGACCTAAGGGTCAGTTGGTGTTATCCCATGCACGTTTTGCAAGTTGGCCAAAGGTGGTAGCTGCTTTCCCTAGGTGCGTATCAAGCTCTGCATCAAGGGACAGATTGTCTGTCACCGTGGATTCAAAGTAGCAGAATTTGCTAACCACTTCCAGTGGGGTGTTATTTATTGTGATCTGGGCGGAGATCCAACACCTCGTCCATAACCATGATTTTCTTGACGCTTATAGTCAAAGAGTACAAGTTACGGGCATGGCAGACACAGTCCATGAGTCTTTGCAGCTGAGTTTCCATGTGAATGACTAGCACAGCGTCATCAGTGCAGAGGAGTTCTCTGATCACGACACAACGTGTTTTTGTCTTCGCTGTCAAGCCTTGATAGATTGTAGAGCTTGCCATCTGACCTGGTGTGCAAGTAGACTCCGTCCATATCTGCAGCGAAGGTGAAGGCCTGTGTTCTCAGCACTTTGCTGTATGGCTCTGAAACATGGGCGACTTACAGCTACCAGGAAAAGAAGTTCAATAATTTCCTTCTTCGGTATATCCTGGCAGGAGAAAATCCTCTCAAAGACAGAGCTCCCAAGTGTGTTTGCACTAATCAAACAGAGGCGGCTTCCGTGGATTGAACATGTCCGCAGAATGGATGCCAGTTGCATACCCAATGACCTTCTGTACGCTGAGATAGCTGTGGTCAGACAACTAGTGGGGCGCCCAAAGCTTCACTTTAAGAATGCTTGCAAGCATGATATGAAGGCCCTAAATGTCAACTATCACACCTGGGAGTCACTAGCTGGTGAAAGATGGAAATGGTAACACATCCTGTGGACTGGTGTGCACTACCATGCTGACCAGCAGCCTCAGCATCTTGGCAACAGGCAACAACGCCGAAAACAACAACTCACAGCGTCACTTGGCAGCTTCACGTGCAGCACTTGTGCCAGAACCTGCCTCTCAAGGATTGGCCTTCACAGCCATCAGCAAAGGTGCACCAAGAGAAGACACCCCACCGAAATGGATGGTTTGCTGTGTGCCCATCATCTTTCATAGATGGAAGGATGTCAACCAACCATTCCTATGTATCTGCTGTGATTTCTAATATGGAATGGCTTGGGGTTTGGGGTTTGGGGCAAGTGTTGGATATCACAATCATTAATCTTTCCATGTCTCAGGCATTACCATTAGCAATGCCACTCTAACGAAAAAGCAAAAAGGGACTCAAAATGAAACAGAGCTGCCCCACGAAGAAAGAAAATGATTTATATAAAACCTTTCACAATCTCAGGATGTCCCAAAGTACTTTATAGCCAATGAAATACTTTTGAAGTGCAGTCACTGTTGTAATTTAAGAAATGTGGCAGCCAATTTGTGCACAGTAAGCTCCCACAAACAGCAACGTGATAATGACCAGGTAATCTGTTTTTGTGACGTTGGGCTGAGGGATAAATATTAGCCAGGACACCAGGGAGAGCTCCTCTGCTCTTCTTCAAGAAGTGCCATGGAATCTTTCATATCCACCTGAGAGGACAGATGGGGCCTTGGTTTAATCTTTCATCTGAAAAACAGCACCTCCAGCAGTGTACTCCCTCAGTACTGCACTGGAGTGTCAGCCTAGATTTGGCAGGCAGGTCTCTGGGGTGGGACTTGTATTCACAACCTGTAAACTCAGAAGCACATGTGCTACCAACTAAGACACAGCAACACCTATACAACTGATTGATATTCTCGATATGATCACATTTGTACCAGATCTCACTCTTGCAGTTCATGACATCATCTGCACCCTTACGATTGCAATAATCCAATTTCCAGAGGAGTCCTACTTCACTGTCTTCTATTGCAGGTTGAACTCCTATTCCACTTTATTCATTATATCATAAATAACAAGTGTTGCAAATATCTATGACTAACCACACAGTTAATAAAGATTGAAGCCAAAGATTGTAGCTGCAATATCAGCAGAAACAGTGTTGATGGGTGAGTAAGACTTTGTGCAAGGCAGGATATGGACAGCAGAGTTTTTGATGAGCGGAGGTTTACAGAAGGTGGAGAGAATTTACAGGAAAGCATTAGAATTGTCAAGTCTGGAAATGGAAAAGGCCTGGATGAGAGTTTCAGCAGCAGATGGATTGAGACAAGGGCTGAGGCAGGCAATATTACAGAGGAGGAAGTAGGCAGTCCTTGCAATTGAGACTATATGGAGCGCTGGAAGCTCAGCTTGGGTTCGAGTTTGCAAATTTTAGTTTAGAGATACAGCACTGAAACAGGCCCTTCGGCCCACCGAGTCTGTGCCGACCATCAACCACCCATTTATACTAATCCTACATTAATCCCATATTCCTACCACATCCCCACCTATCCCTATATTTCCCTACCACCTACCTATACTAGGGACAATTTATAATGGCCAATTTACCTACCAACCTGCAAGTCTTTTGGCTTGTGGGAGGAAACCGGAGCACCCAGAGAAAACCCACGCAGACACAGGGAGAACTTGCAAACTCCACACAGGCAATACCCAGAATTGAACCCGGGTCGCTGGAGCTGTGAGGCTGCGGTGCTAACCACTGCGCCACTGTGTCACTGCGCCACGAAAGATACTGGGCTAGAAGAGGGCAATGGAATCACTGGCAAGGGTTTGGAGATTGTGGCGGGGTGGCGAGGCTGTGAAAACAATGGATTCGCTCTTCCCAATGTTAAACACAGCTGTTCCCTACAGTTCTGGAGGGAGTTTGGAGCAGACAGAATTAAAGGAAGGACAAAGGGAACTAAAGTAAGGTTAAAATTATCATAGATTATTCAGTTTGGTTGTTCATAAGGCTAAGATTTCGCTAATAAACTTATTCTTGACTTTTGAATGACTTCATTATTTTAATATTAGTGCTTTTTTCCAAATCACAGCGCTATAACTGAAAACTATTATATCACTGAACCTGAAATTTCTCTGAACATTCCAGTACTCAGTGTTAAGTAACAGTTCAGATCTGGATTGTAATGAGACAGCAGTTGTAAAGCACTTTAGTTTCACTTTTATAGTTGAAAATATTATCTTAGCAAAATGTGTACCTGGATAATAATTCCCAGGTATTCATTGTTCTCTATTCTCAAAAGTTAATAATGGATTTCCATTGACTTTTGGCAGAAGAGATAGGGAGAGGCAATATCGACTAAATGGTACAGTTCTGAAGAGTTTACAGGAACAGAGCGACCTGGGTGTTCATGTGCATAGATCTTTGAAGGTGGCAGGACATATTGAGAGAGTAGTTAACAAAGCATATGGGATTTTGGACTTCACGAATGGAGGTATTGAGTGCAAAATCAGGGACATTATGCTAAACCAGGGTTATCCAACATATGGCCCACGAGCCAGTATCCGGCCCGCCAAAGGTTTTCATCTGGCCCACAGGTATAAATTGTTCCCTGGGCAGTTCCTCATCCTCACCATGACTGGAGATGAGAAATTTCCCGTTGTCGTCTTCTTACAGAGCCACCTTTTCAAAAGATTGCGCTGTCAATTTCACAGCTGTCAGCTACTGATATCGGGAACAGTGGGTTCTGACTTCGGAAAACCCAGAGTCTGTTGGGAAATGGCTGTTCCCGGTGTCAGCGGCTGTCACCTGTGAAACTGAAAGAGCAATGTTTCTAAAACCATCCGCTAAGCGTTCCGCTCTCTGCAACTGAAAGAGAGAGGGGAGAGACAGAGGAAGAGGGGGGAACGGGGGTGGGGGGGAACAGAGAGAGGGAGAGAGAGGGGGCAGAGAGAGAGAGGAGGGGCAGAGAGAGAGAGAAAAAGAGGGGACACGGAGAGAGCAAAAAAGGGAGAGAGGGTAAGAGAGAGAGAAAGGCGGAACAGAAAGAGGGGGGGACAGAGAGAGCAGTGAACACTGAGGGAGAACACTGAGTGGGCAGCGGGGAGCACTAGAGACACGGGGGTGGAGAGAGAGTGGGGGGAAGATACGGGGGGCGGGGAGGGAGACAGAGAGACAGACATACAGGAGAGGGAGATACAGAGACAGAGAGGGGGGGAGAGAGAGTCAAAGAGTCATTTACTTACAGCACAAATGGAGGCCATTCTGTCCATCGAGCCCATGCCAGCTCTCCACAGAGCTCGCGGTCTGCAGTCAGTCCCGCTCCCTGGCTCAATCCCCATAGCCCTGCAAGTCTATTTCTTTCAAGTGGCCATCCAACTTCCTTTTGATGTAATTGATCGTCTCCGCTTCTACTACCCTTGTGGGCAGCGAGTTCCAGGTCATTACCACCCGCTCCATAAAAAAGTGCTTCCTCATGTTTCCCCTGCATCTTTTGCACAAAACTTTCAATCTGTGTCCCCTATTCCTGGTGGGCGGGGGGGGCGAGGGGGTGATGCGCGAGGGAGGACGAGAGAACGAGACACACACACAGAGTACGGGGGTGAGGGGGAGAGAGATCAAGGTCTCCTGAAAGATGGACCTCTATCCAGAATACTCTGCATTGCTACTTCAAGTGTGCAGGCTGAGATTGACCACTTATACCAATATGTCACTAAATCAGTTTTCAGTATAGTGATGAGAAAGTAAGTCAATAAATTAGTCTTCTCATGAAAAGCTTCTTCACAAAAATGCACATTTGTTCTTGTTTTTATTAGCTAGATAAATTTTTAATGAGTTTATCTTTCAAAATTTGCTCACTGGCATCCCCCCACGGCCGGGCCAAGCAAAAATCGGAATGCAGCCCTCTGCCCGAAAAGGTTGGGCAACCCTGTGCTACACCGTTATAAAGAGTATTGCATCCAATTCTGATCACCACACTTTAGGAAGGATGTAAGGGTCGTTGAGAGGGGACAGAGGAAACTTACCAGAATGGTTCCAAGGATGGAGAATTTCAGCTACAAGGTTAGGCTGGAGAAGCTGGGGTTGCTCTCCTTGGAGCGAAGGAGATTGAGGGGAGATTTGATAACGGTGTACATGATTATGACAGGTTTAGATAGGATAGACAAAGAAAAGCTGCTCCCATTAGCTGATGGTACAAGGACTAGCGGATGCAGATTGAAGATTTTGGGCAGAAGATGCAGGGGCGATGCGAGGAAGAACTTTTTACACAGTGAGTGGTAATGACCTAGAACTCGCTGCCTACAAGGCTGGTGGAAGCAGAGATGATGAATGATTTTAAAACGAAATTGGATGGGCACTTGAGGGAAATAAACTTACAGGGCTATGGAGATGGAGTGGGGTAATGGGACTGATTGGATTGAGGGCATTTTATTGTGTTAAAAGTGCTATATAAATATAAGTTGTATTTTTATTCAATGCTAAACCTATAGGTTTCTGGTTTAGCACTTCCAGGCAATTTCAAATTATGATAATCCATAATTAGGATTAAAATTGCATTCTAAACACAGAATTTGAAACAGGCGTGTCTTATTAGTAAAGCATTCATTTAGCACTAAAACAACAGTCCCCCAAACGCATCTTTGAAATACAGCATCTAAATAGAGCAAATGTTTAGAGATTTTTTAAAAATCGGCATTAAACTGGTGCCCATTTAACACAGGCATTAGACAGCAACACAAGTGATGCAGTCACAGTATGTGTCTTGGGGGCTTTGTATAACACAGGGACAATTATAAAAATAATGAGGTCACCTTTGAAGCTCATGTCCCACCATAGTCCTGATTTATAATCCTTTATAGGTTTGGACAAGGCTTAATTGAAATATAACTCAAGCACTGACACAACCTTTCAGATCTTTGACACTGTCTGTTCATGACTATTTTGCTGCAGGGCGTGTCCTCATTTGCTTAAATTTCTTGCTCCCCTTTCAAACTCATTCAATGAATATGACCCAGGCAGATTCAACCCAATAACAGCACAGCACACAATGTATTTGCATTAGAACAGTCCCCAGCCATTTGCTTCAGCCATTATGTTTACATGTGTTCCTTTACTCCCTGCACCCCAGTGGTCTCCCAAAAAGAAGTAGCTGGCACCAGAGATGATTGGAAAGGGAATTTATTTCATGAGTATCCATTCCACACACCTGATCACCCCAGAACCATCCATCCTAGTGGTCAGATAGGAATAGCAACCTTCCAGGATTGTCTGAGACTCTCTAGGAATTGACAGTTACTCTCCAGGACACAAGAGGCATATTTTTTAAAAAGATATTTCAACACTTTTGTTTATTAGTCATAAAAATGTTGAAAAAGCTGTTTGACTGACAGTTGGGCAAAGAGTCTGCCTGCTTTCCAATTGGTGTTATGAGGTGAAGGATGTGAGAATTATGAGAATGGATGTGTTGGGCAACCAATAAAGTGAGCATGGGGAGGGGGGGGCGGCAGTTGGAAGCACGACGTCATGTGATGAATACATCCAGCCAGTCTTGGCAACTCCAAGTTCAGATACTCAAGCACTTACCAGAAGTGTGGATAAGAACGTGGAGCAGGAACCAGTTAAATAGAGACCCATCACTAGGACCAAGGACTCCTGGCTTCCAGGAGCTGCCGATCACAGACAGCTCATTAACGAACAGCAACACTTCAATTCATGTGGCCCTCCAGCTTCCTTAATTGGACAGCAAGTCTGCCCTCTGGCCACTAACTGGCCAATTCCGGGAAAATCACAGCTGAGTGGCTGTTCCCCACACAATGCGGGCTTCTGACCCCCATTTGAGCCTGATTGCAGGATCCTGAGGCTCACAGCAAAACTCCTGCCCCAACAGAAGAAGGTGCCCCTTGGTATTTACAAGTACTGTGGGCGCCTGGCTCCTAGAATGAGACTGTAGGTGCAAAAATGCCTCATGTGCATTTACACCTTTACTATCCCAATGCTAACGGAATTCTTCTGTTGGGCATCTTATTTGCCTCTAGCGGAGAAAATGGAATGCAGAAAAGCAGCAGCAGCAGCTGGTAAAGCAACAAGGACAACACAGATAAAGATACCCGAAAAGCAAAGACTGATGAGAAACAAAGCTTCTTAACAAAACTTGGCAAACACACCTTTCGTAGTAAATTGCAATAGTGCCCGTTTATGGAGTGAACAGGTGAAAAACATCAATGGTTTTGTCCGAACGGCTCAGTTAGTAGAACTCTTGCTGCTGAGTCAGGAGGTTGAGTGGTTGTGAACAAAAAAAAATCAAAGCTGGCACTCCAGAGTAGTACTGAGGGAGTGCTGCACTGTTGGAGGTGCTGTCTTTTGGATGAGACATTAAACTGAGCCCCCATTTGCCCTCTTAGGTGGATGTAAAAGATTCCATGGCAATATTTCAAAGAAGAGCATGGGAGTTATCCCTGGTCATGAAAGGTGCTATAAAAATGAAAGTCTTTCTTCCCTTCATGAGAGAGATTTGCGCGAGATTGCCTTGAATTAGGACCGAGAATTATTCTCATGAATCTTGTCGTAAGGCCTCCAAAACGATTCAAAAATTTAACATCAGTGCTTGGTGAATCAGACATTTGCCCAGCTAAGGGAGACACATTCCCACAACAAAAAACATGTTTAAGGACCATCCCATCACTGGTACATCCCTCCCATCGCTGGTACAGACCTCCCATCGCTGGTACAGCCCTCCTTTGCCCCTTTCTTTGCTGCCTGCAAAAAAGAAAAAAGTAAAACTGGCATGTATATAGCACATTTCACTACCAGATGTCTCAAATTGCTTTACAGCCAATAAAGTACTTTTGATGTGCAGTCACTATTGTAATGTAGGCAGTGACATGTATTGGGTGGGGGTTGGTGTGGAGGTGACGGAGGGAAGTGGGGGGATTTGACACTCCTGGCATATGTGCATAATTGGGAAATTTTGTACCCCAAATTTTGCACCCCAAAATCACAATACCGTAGAGGAGGAATTCTTGGAGTGCATACGGGATGGTTTTCTGAACCAATACGTTGAGGAACCAACTAGAGAACAGGCCATCCTAGACTGGGTATTGTGCAATGAGAAAGGAATAAGTGACAATCTAGCTGTACGAGACCCCTTGGGACAGTGGCGCAGTGGTTAGCACTGCAGCCTCACAGCTCCAGCGACCCGGGTTCAATTCTGGGTACTGCCTGTGTGGAGTTTGCAAGTTCTCCCTGTGTCTGCGTGGGTTTCCTCCGGGTGCTCCGGTTTCCTCCCACATGCCAAAGACTTGCAGGTTGATAGGTAAATTGGCCATTATAAATTGCCCCTAGAATAGGTAGGTGGTAGGGAAATATAGGGGCAGGTGGGGATGTGGTAGGAATATGGGATTAGTGTAGGATTAGTATAAATGGGTGGTTGATGGTCGGCACAGACTCGGTGGGCCGAAGGGCCTGTTTCAGTGCTGTATCTCTAAAAAAAAAAGAATATGATAGAATTCTTCATCAAGTTGGAGAGTGACGTAGTTGATTCTGAGACAAGGGTCCTGAATCTTAATAAAGGAAACTATGAAGGTATGAGGTGCGAGTTGGCTATGATGGTTTGGGAAATGTTACTTAAAGGGATGACGGTGGATAGGCAATGGCAAACATTCAAACAGCGCATGGATGAACTGCAACAATTGTTTATTCCTGTCTGGCACAAAAGTAAAACAGGAAAGGTAGTCAAACCATGGTTTACAAAGGAAATTAGAGATAGCATTAGATCCAAGGAAGAGGCATATAAATTCGCCAGAAAAAACAGCAGACCTGAGGATTGGGAGCAGTTTAGAATTCAGCAAAGGAGGACCAAGGGATTGATTAAGAAGGAGAAAATAGAGTACGAGAGCAGGCTTGTGGGGAACATAAAAACTGACTGTAAAAGTTTCTATAGGTATGTGAAGAGAAAAAGATTGGTGAAGACAAATGTAGGTCCCTTACAGTCAGAAACAGGGAAATTTATTATGGGGAACAAAGAAATGGCTGACCAACTAAATGCATACTTTGGTTCTGTCTTCACAAAGGAGGACACAAATATCATACCAGAAATGTTGGGGAACACAGGGCTGAGCGAGAGAGAGGAACTGAAGGAAATCAGTATTAGTAGAGAAATGGTGTTGGGGAAATTGATGAGATTGAAGGCCGATAAATCCCCAGGACCTGATGGTATGCATCCCAGAATACTTAAGGAAGTGGCCCTAGAAATAGTGGATGCATTGGTGGTCATCTTTCAAGATTCTATAGACTCTGGAACAGTTCCTACATATTGGAGGGTAGCTAATGTAACCCCACTATTTAAAAAGGGAGGTAGAGAGAAAGCAGGGAATTATAGACCAGTCAGCCTGACGTCGGCAGTGGGGAAAATTCTAGAGTCCATTATCAAAGATTTTATAGCAGAGCAGTTGGAGAACAGTGGTAGAATCGGGCAGACTCAGCATTGATTTACGAAAGGGAAATCATGCTTGACAAATCTACTAGAATTCTTCGAGGATGTGACTAGTAGAGTTGATGAGGGGGAGCCAGTGGATGTGGTTTATTTGGACTTTCAGAAGGCTTTCGACCAAGTCCCACATAAGAGATTAGCGTGTAAAATTAAAGCACAGGGAATTGGGGGTAGTGTATTGCCAAGGATAGAAAACTGGTTGGCAGACAGGAAACAAAGAGCAGGGATAAATGGGTCTTTTTCCGAATGGCAGGCAGTGACTAGTGGGGTACCGCAGGGTTCGGTGCTAGGACCCCAGCTATTCACAATATATATTACTGATTTAATGAGGGAACTAAATGTAATATCCCCAAATTTGCAGATGACACAAAACTGGGTGGGAGGGTGAGTTGTGAGGAGGATGCATAGAGGCTTCAGGGTGATTTGGACAAGTTAAGTGAGTGGGCAAATGCATGGCAGATGCAGTATAATGTGGATAAATGTGAGCAAAAACAGGAAGGCAGATTATTATCTGAATAGCTATAAACTGAGAGGAGAATATGCAACGAGACCTGGGTGTTCTCATACACCAGTCGCTGAAGGTGAGCATGCGGGTGCAACAGGCAGTAAAAAAGGCAAATGGTATGTTGGCCTTTATAGCGAGAGGATTTGAGTACAGGAGCAGGGATGTCTTGCTGCAATTATACAGGGCCTTGGTGAGGCCGCACCTGGAATATTGTGTGCAGTTTTGGTCTCCTTATCTCCTTTTTTGTTGCATAATGCAACAGTAATATAAGCAGGGATGACAAGATGTGGAGCAGCTACACTGAATACATCTTCTTCTGTGTGTTTCAAACCTTTTTACTGCAGTACTTACATTTATTTGCTGGGAGCCGGGAAAGAAGTTCTACCGTCAGCTGGATGGTGACCACGAGCGCAGCGTCAGCCTGGAGAACGCTGATATCGAGCAGGCCGTGCAGGCTGTGGGCTGGCCCACTCGCCAGGGTCCCGATCCACTTGTTGACGAAGACGATGCAGATGGAAGCGAACAGGTTCACCGAGAGCCCGATTACCCTGATGAGGTCCTTCCTTCAGTGCATTACTACTAACCAATTAATGAAGGTACCCCACCAGCATTCAGATTACTAGAGGACAATGGTGGGAGCTGATGAAATGTTTTATTACCTGCACCCCTTCCCTCCACCCCTTCCCACCGCACCCCTCCCCCTCGCACCGCCCTCCCCGACCCCCGCACCCCGTTCCCCCCACCGGTATCCACCTATCCCTGAGCAGGGGCCCTAACAACCCCACTGCCTTGTGGGTGTCTCGGGAGAGACCAAGGCTAAGGGAGTAAACCCTAACAGAAAATCCGGAGTGGAACTGCGAACTGTGTCACCTTTGACATGTTTCCGGCAGTTCCTGCAGGCATACCGGTGCAAACGTCATGCTCTGCGCTCCTTTGGACCCCACCAGGAAGACCGAGAGGGGGGTTTTGACGCTTGGATAACTCACAACCTCCATACATCCGCCCAGGCATGCGCCATGCAGAGGTCACTCCAGAGTCACCTTGCAGCGACCAAAACAACACAGAAGGCAGCAGTTACGGGTTATAAGTCCAGCTCAACTGGCGTAGAGATTGGGCACCATGTGTTGCCTTTGTCGGTGGGAGAGGTCATCGCATCTCACTGGACAGCTACTGCCTGCCTCAAACTGGGCAGCCCCTGGTCAGTAAGGTTCTGGCCGGCCACAGTCCACCTGCTTCAATGGGTGCTTGGAGCTCAAGGTCATTGCCCGAAAAGTGGACTGTAACACCGCACCAAACAGCATGACAAAAAAAGGAAAGAAGGTACCAGCCCTTCGTTTTGCAAGCTGGAATGTCATAACTATGTGTCCTGGCCTGTCAGAGACCTTACACAAATCAACGTTTCTCGGAAGACCGCCATCATGAACAACGAGTTCAGTAGACTCAATGTGGACATTGCAGCACTTCAGGAGACACGCCTCCCTGTGAGCGGATCTCTAAGAAAGCAAGACTACACCTTCTTTTGGCAGGGTAGAGATCCTGAAGAACCAAGACAGCATGGACTGGGCTTCACCATCAGAAACTCTTTGCTCAGCATGATCGAGCCACCTTCAAATGGCTCGGAATGCATACTGTCCATCCGACTGCTCACCGCCTCTGGTCCAGTACACCTACTCAGCATCTATGCTCCAACACTCTGCTCCCCACCTGAAGCTAAAGACCAGTTCTACCAGGAACTCCATAATATCATTAGCAGCATCCCCAATACCGAACATCTGTTCCTGCTAAAGGGGACTTTAATGCCAGGGTTGGGGCTGACCATGACTCATGGCCCTCCTGCCTTGGGCGCTATGGCATTGGAAGGATGAATGAGAATGGACAGAGACTGCTTGAGTTGTGTACCTATCACAACCTCTGCATCACCAACTTGTTCTTTCATACTAAACCCTGTCACCAGGTTTCCTGGAGGCACCCAAAATGACATCGTTCGCACCAGCTGGACCTCATCGTTCAAATCATACGCAGCTTCCACAGTGCGGACTGCAACACCGACCACTCTCTGGTGTGCAGCAAGGTTCACCTCAAACCAAAGAAGCTACATCACTCCAAACAGAAGGGCCGCCCGCACATCAACACTAACAGAATTTCTTATCCACAGCTGTGACATAAGTTTCTAAATTCACTTGAAAAAGCCCTTCAAAACACTCCTACAGGGGATGCAGAGACCAAGTGGGCCCACATCAGACAAGCCATCTGTGAATCAGCAATGACCACCTATGGCAAACGTGAGAAGCAGAATGCAGACTGGTTTCAATCTCACTTTGAAGAGCTGGAACCTGTCATAGCCGCTAAGCGCATTGCACTGTTGAACTACAAGAAAGCCCCCAGCGAGTTAACATCCATAGCACTTAAAGCAGCCAGAAGTGCTGCACAAAGAACAGCCAGGTGCTGTGCAAATGACTACTGGCAACACCAAGACAGTAATATTCAGCTGGCCTCCATCATTGGAAACATCAGAGGAATGTATGATGGCATTAAGAGAGCTTTTGGGCCAACCAGCAAGAAGATCGCCCCCCTCAAATCTAAATCAGGGGACACAATCACTGACCAATGCAAGCAAATGGACCGCTGGGTGGAGCACCACCTAGAACTCTACTCCAGGAAGAATGTTGTCACTGAGACCGCCCTCAATGCAGCCCAGTCTCTGCCAGTGATGGATGAGCTGGACGTACAGCCAACAAAATCGGAACTCAGTGATGCCATTGATTCTCTAGCCAGCGGAAAAACCCCTGGGAAGGACGGCATTACCCCTGAAATAATCAAGAGTGCTAAGCCTGCTATACTTTCAGCACGAAACTGCTTTGCCTGTGCTGGGACGAGGGAGCAGTACCACAGGACATGCGCGATGCTAATATCATCACCCTCTAAAAGAACAAGGGTGACCGCGGTGACTGTAACAACTACCGTGGAATCTCCCTGCTCAGCATACTGGGGAAAGTCTTCGCTCGGGTCGCTTTAAACAGGCTCCAGAAGCTGGCTGAGCGTGTCTACCCTGAGGCACAGTGTGGCTTTCGAGCAGAGAGATCCACCATTGACATGCTGTTCTCCCTTCGTCAGCTACAGGAGAAATGCCACGAACAACAGATGCCCCTCTACGTTGCTTTCATTGATCTCACCAAAGCCTTTGACCTCGTCAGCAGACGTGGTTTCTTCAGACTACTAGAAAAGATTGGATGTCCACCAAAGCTACTAAGTATCATCACCTCATTCCATGACAATATGAAAGGTACAATTCAGCGTAGCGGCGCCTCGTCAGACCCCTTTCCTACCTGAGTGGCGTGAAACAGGGCTGTGTTCTCGCACCTACGCTGTTTGGGATCTTCTCTTTCCTGCTGCTCTCACATGCGTTCACGTCTTCGGAAGAAGGAATTTTCCTCCACACAAGATCAGGTGGCAGGTTGTTCAACCTTGCCCGTCTAAGAACGAAGACCAAAGTACGGAAAGTCCTCATCAAGGAACTCCTCTTTGTTGATGATGCTGCATTAACATCCCACACAGAAGAGTGTCTGCAGAGACTTATCAACAGGATTGCGGCTGCCTGCAACGAATTTGGCCTAACCATCAGCCTCAAGAAAATGAACATCATGGGACAGGACGTCAGAATTGCTCCATCCATCAATATCGGTGACCACGTTCTGGAAGTGGTTCAAGAGTTCACCTACAGGGCCGAAGGGCCTGTACTGCGCTGTAATGTTCTATGTTCTATAGTGTAGGTCAGATGGTTTCACAGGTCAGCGCAACATCGAGGGCTGAAGGGCCTGTACTGCGCTGTAATGTTCTATGTTCTATGTTCTACCGAGGCTCAACTATCACCAGTAACCTGTCTCTTGATGCAGAAATCAACAAGCGCATGGGAAAGACTTCCACTGCTATGTCCAGACTGGCCAAGAGGGTGTGGGAAAATGGCGCACTGACACGGAACACAAAAGTCCAAGTGTATCAAGCCTGTATCCTCAGTACCTTGCTCTACGGCAGTGAGGCCTGGACAACGTATGTCAGCCAAGAGCGACGTCTCAATTCATTCCATCTTCGCTGCCTCCGGAGAATACTTGGCATCAGGTGGCAGGACCGTATCTCCAACACAGAAGTCCTCGAGGCGGCCAACAGCCCCAGCTTATACACCCTATTTAGCCAGCGGCGCTTGAAATGGCTTGGCCATGTGAGCCGCATGGAAGATGGCAGGATCCCCAAGGACACATTGTACAGCGAGCTCGTCACTGGTATCAGACCCACCGGCCGCCCATGTCTCCGCTTTAAAGACATCTGCAAACATGACATGAAGTCCTATGACATTGATCACAAGTCGTGGGAGTCAGTTGCCAGTGATCGCCAGAGCTGGCGGGCAGTCATAAAGGCGGGGCTAAAGTGTGGCGAGTCGAAGAGACTTAGCTGTTGGCAGGAAAAAAGACAGAAGCGCAAGGGGAGAGCCAACTGTGAAACAGCCCCGACAACCAATTTTATCTGCAGCACCTGTGGAAGAGTCTGTCACTCTAGAATTGGCCTTTATAGCCACTCGAGGTGCTGCTTGACAAACCACTGACCACCTCCAGGCGCTTACCCATTGTCTCTCGAGACAAGGAGGCCAAAGAAGAAGAAGATCTTAGGAAGGCTATAGAGGGAGTGCAGCAAAGGATTCCCAGACTGATTCCTGGGATGGCGGGACTGACATATGAGGAGAGATTGAGTCGGTTAGGATTATATTCGCTGGGGTTCAGAAGAGTGAGGGGGGATCTCATAGAAACCTATAAAATTCTAACAGGACTTGACAGGGTAGATGCAGGAAGGATGTTCCCGATGGTGGGAGAGTCCAGAACCAGGGGTCATAGTCTAAGGATACGGGGTAAACCTTTCAGCACTGAGATGAGGAGAAATTACTTCACCCAGAGAGTGGTGAGCCTGTGGAATTCGCTACCACAGAAAGCAGTTGAGGCTAAAACATTGTATGTTTTCAAGAAGGAGTTAGATATAGCTCCTGGGGCGAAAGGGATCAAAGGATATGGGGAGAAAGCAGGAACAGGTTACTGAGTTGGATGATCAGCCATGATCATAATGAATGGCGGAGCAGGCTCGAAGGGCCGAATGGCCTACTCCAGCTCCTCTTTTCTATGTTTCTATGTTTCTAGAACCCTATCATTGGCTACAGGTGAGGTCCCAGAGGACTGGAGACTAGCCAATGTTGTTCCTTTGTTTAAGAAGGGTAGCAAGGATAATCCAGGAAATTATGGGCCAGTGAGCCTTACGTCAGTGGTAGGGAAACTATTCGAGAGGATTATTCGGGACAGGATTTACTCCCATTTGGAAACAAATGGACTTATTAGTGAGAGACAGCATGGTTTTGTGAAGAGGAGGTCGTGTCTCACTAATTTGATTGAGTTTTTTGAGGAAGTGACAAAGATGATTGATGAAGGAAGGGCAGTGGATGTTATCTATATGGACTTCAGTAAAGCCTTTGACAAGGTCTCTCATGGCAGACTGATACAAAAGGTGAAGTCACATGGGATCAGACGGGAGCTGGCAAGATGGATACAGAACTGGCTCGGTCATAGAAGACAGTGGGTAGCAGTGGAAGGGTGCTTTTCTGAATGGAGGGAAGTGATTAGTGGTGTTCCGCAGGGATCAATGCTCGGACCTTTGCTCTTTGTCGTATATATAAATGATTTGGAGGAAAATGTAGCTGGTCTGATTAGTACGTTTGCGGACGACACAAAGATTGGTGGAGTTGCGGACAGTGATGAGGATTGTCAGAGGATACAGCAGGATATAGATCGGTTGGAGACTTGGGCGGAGAAATGGCAGATGGAGTTTAATTCGGACAAATGTGAGAAAATGCATTTTGGAAGGTCTAATGCAGGTGGGAAGTATTCAGTAAATGGCAGAACCCTTAGGAGTATTGACAGGCAGAGAGATCTGGGCGTACAGGTCCACAGGTCACTGAAAGTGGCAACGCAGTTGGATAAGGTAGTCAAGAAGGCATACGGCATGCTTGCCTTCATCGGTCGGGGCATAGAGTATAAAAATAGGCAAGTTATGCTGCAGCTGTACAGAACTTTAGTTAGGCCACACTTAGAATATTGCGTGCAATTCTGGTCGCCACACTACCAGAAGGACGTGGAGGCTTTGGAGAGGGTACAGAAGAGGTTTACCAGGATGCTGCCTGGTCTGGAGGGCATTAGCTATGAGGAGAGGTTGGATAAACTTGGATTGTTTTCACTGGAACGACGGAGGTGAAGGGGCGACATGATAGAGGTTTACAAAGTGAGAAGCGGCATGGACAGAGTGGATAGTCAGAAGCTTTTTCCCAGGGTGGAAGAGTCAGTTACTAGGGGACATAGGTTTAAGGTGAGAGGGGCAAAGTTTAGAGGGGATGTGCGAGGCAAGTTCTTTACACAGAGGGTGGTGAGTGCCTGGAACTTGTTGCCGGGGAAGGTGGTGGAAGCAGGTACCATAGAGACGTTTAAGAGGCATCTTGACAAATACATGAATAGGATGGGAATAGAGGGATACGGACCCCGGAAGTGCAGAAGGTGTTAGTTTCGGCAGGCATCAAGATCGGCGCAGACTTGGAGGGCCGAATGGCCTGTTCCTGTGCTGTACTGTTCTTTGTTCTTTGTTCTATTTCTCCAATCATTGAAGTTAGTGGCAGGGGATATGTAATTTTCCAATGTGCTGGTGTGCTGACGTGCAACTTTACTTCTAGTGTTCCACTAGTGATGGTGACCATTTATATCTCACCCAACGGGTTATTCTTTAGATGTGAGTGTAACCATGGGGGTAAGACAGCCTAGCCAAATCTGATTTTGCTCTCACCCGATGCAAATGAAACCCGACGAGCCAGACAGAACCACATCCGACCCTGAGCCAACCTGGCCCGAGTCCTTTCATTTTTTCCCATGCCTGACCCGACCATTAGTTAACCTGGCTTCCGTTTTTCACTTTCATTTTTAGTTATTTTTTCTTCCTTGTTTTTACATTGTTTTTTACAATCTTTTTTTGCATTTATTTCATTTCATCTTAATTTGTTCAGTTTGCAACCTCAAGTCCCTCAGCCTTTCCTCGTAAGACCTTCCCTCCATACCAGGCAACATCCTAGTAAATCTCCTCTGCACCCTTTCCAAAGCTTCCACATCCTTCCTATAATGGAGTGACCAGAACTGCACGTAATACTCCAGGTGCGGCCTCACCAGAGTTTTGTACAGCTGCAGCATGACCTCGTGGCTCCGAAACTCGATTCCCCTACTAATAAAAGCTAACACACCATATGCCTTCTTAACAGCCCTATTAACCTGGGTGGCAACTTTCAGGGATTTATGTACCTGGACACCAAGATCTCTCTGCTCATCTACACTACCAAGAATCTTCCCATTAGCCCAGTACTCTGCATTCCTGTTACTCCTTCCAAAGTGAATCACCTCACACTTTTCCGCATTAAACTCCATTTGCCATCTCTCAGCCCAGCTCTGCAGCCTATCTATGTCCCTCTGTAACCTACGACATCCTTCGGCACTATCCACAACTCCACCAACCTTCGTGTCATCCGCAAATTTACTAACCCACCCTTCTACACCCTCATCCAGGTCATTTATAAAAATGACAAACAGCAGTGGCCCCAAAACAGATCCTTGCGGTACACCACTAGTAACTAAACTCCAGGATGAACATTTGCCATCAACCACCACCCTCTATCTTCTTTCAGCTAGCCAATTTCTGATCCAAAGCACTAAATCACCTTCAATCCCATACTTCCGTATTTTCTGCAAAAGCCTACCGTGGGGAACCTTATCAAACGCCTTACTGAAATCCATATACACCACATCCACGGCTTTACCCTCATCCACCTGTTTGGTCACCTTCTCAAAAAACTCAATCAGGTTTGTGAGGCACGACCTACCCTTCACAAAACCGTGCTTACTATCGCTAATGAACTTATTCTTTTCAAGATGATTATAAATCCTATCTCTTATAACCTTTTCCAACATTTTACCCACAACCGAAGTTGTGTATAGGCTCACAGGTCTATAATTACCAGGGCTGTCTCTACTCCCCTTCTTGAACAAAGGGACAACATTTGCTATTCTCCAGTCTTCCGGCACTATTCCTGTCGACAATGACGACATAAAGATCAAGGACAAAGGCTCTGCAATCTCCTCCCTGGCTTCCCAGAGAATCCTAGGATAAATCCCATCTGGCCCAGGGGACTTATCTATTTTCACACTTTCCAAAATTGCTAACACCTCCTCCTTGTGAACCTCAATCCCATCTAGCCTTGTAGTCTGTATCTCAGTATTCTCCTCGACAACATTTTCTTTCTCTACTGTAAATACTGACGAAAAATATTCATTTAACGCTTCCCCTATCTCCTCTGATTCCACACACAACTTATCTGCACAAGCTTAAAATAACTGTAACAAAACCACCTTTCAAGTCCAAAAAGTACATTAATATTGGAGCCACTTACCGGAGGTGGTGATGGAGCATGTCTGACCCGGCCCCACCCAAACCGAGCCCAAATGCCAGACCCGGAAGTGCGACCTGACACGAACCCGACACATGTCGTCAGGTTCGGGTCAGGTAGCCAGCCTTTCGGTCCAGGTGCACTTTTGAGCAGGGCTTACTGTTTAAAGTCAGAATGGTTACAGCACAGAAGGTGGCCATTTGGCCAATCGTGTCCATACCGGCTCTCTGCAAGAGCAATTTAGCTAGTCCCACTCCCACACCCTTTCGCCATAAGCCCTGCAAATATTTTCCCTTCAGGTGCTTATCCAATTCCCTTTTGAAAGGCATGATTGAATCTGCCTCCACCAAACTCTCAAGCAGTGCATTCCAGATCGTAACCACTCGCTGTGTAAAAAGGTTTTTCCTCATGTTGCCATTAATTCTTTTGCCAATCACTTTAAAACTGTATCCTGTGGTTCTCGACACTTCCGCCAATGGGAACAGTTTTGAACAAATCTCCTCTCAAGCTTCTCTTCCCCAAGTAGAACAGCACCAGCTTCTCCAGTCTATCCACATAACTGAAGTCCCTCATCGCTGAAACCATTCTCATCAATCTTTTCCACACCTTCTCTAATGCCTTCACGTCATTCCTAAAGTGCAGTGCCCAGAATTGGAGGCAATATTCTATTTGAGGCCAAAACAGTGTTTTATAACTGATTTTTTATTTTCTTTTCTGATTTTTTTTCTTTTCTTCTGGGACTGTCTTATCTTTGTGGATTCGTATTAAACTGGAAAGTGACTCCATGCACTTGGCTTTGAGTTAGAACTTATAAATTAACTCCTAGCCAGGGTTCCTGCTCCTGATCAATATTCAGTCACCATTACTCAAGATGCAGTTATCAGGGAACCATGTGGGGACAGGATGCTGTGAGAACAGCTGAATTAACAGTAGCAGACAGGCATAAACTGCGAATGCTTCATATTTCAACTTTGCTTCTGCTAATTCCGCTCTCACAGTGTGAAGTTCCACTGATGACAACTTTCACTGTTGAAACAAAATTTCAAATGAGAAAGAGATGGAGGAATAGACAAAAAGATGACTCATAAAAAAAACAGGAATATTCTCTTCTGCTGAGGCCCCTCACTCTTGCTCGGGTGTAGCATTACTCTGGTATCTTAGTGAAGTAGCTGTGGCGGGACAGACAGTGAATCATAGAATCAAAGAGTCATACAGTGCAGAAAGAGGCCATTTGATCCATCTTGCCTGTGCTGAAATGTGGGCTGATGCTTACTAATCCAGAGGTACCAAGTACACCCATGAATGCTTCAGCTGAGACCAGCTGACTCAGCACAGATTGAAAATCAAACCTGAACATGTCTCTGCATACAGAAAAGAAAATCCCTGGAAACGAATGCACCTTAAGCGTAGGAGTGTGAAATCATCAAGAGTTTGTGATGATCACAGCACAACACAACACATCACATAAATATGCATCCAAGTGTCTTGTGTCTGACAAATTTAGCTCATCTTGGGCGTGAACCTTATAGCCCATTTCACACAAGAAACAATAACATCAGTGACACCAATTACACACCCATAAAATCTCGGCACCCAAAATAAACATGTTTTAGCCTGTTGATTAGTGTTGATGATAGTGTGCACCCAAGCCAGGAATCCTGACAAGGCAGAACAACTCATATTGTAATATTTACAAGTACTCCTCTTTCCTGCATGGGAACCATTGGTTTTACTAGAAAGAACCAGACAGCATCATTTCCATCATGATGGTATCACATGGGAGTGACACAAAGGCAATTTTACGATTTAATCAGCTGTTTTCACAAATCACATCATCCAGTCCTCTGTTTGGCAAAAAATAAAGGTGCATTTGCCAAATACTTATATGGCAGTGGTCCTCAATTCTCAGCAATGAGCAGTATTACAGTTTGAGAGAGGCCATAAGGATATCTTTTGTAGAAAATATGAAAAAAAAAATCCTTCTGACTGCAACAGACTGGCATTTCCAGATTTTGGATTAAGATGCATTCATGCTATTTATGTGACATTGTTAAGCCTCATTTGTTTTCTTATTATGTCTCTCCCAAAGTGTTGCTGACACCTTTCCCCACCCTTGAACAAGTTTAGCTAGCCAGCAGCTGAACCATTCAGACAAGTTCTGGTTCTGGATTCCATCTGCAGTCTCAATCGCTGATTTAACCAAGAAGTGTGTTATGCGTGGACATTGGATGAGGACAGAATTGTGCTCAGTCAAATTGTTTACCAGCACACATTGTCAAGAATGAAACTTGGGCAGGGCAGCAGAAAGAAACTAACATTTGCGCAACTATAACACATCAATAAGTCAGGGAAGGAAGGGAGCAAAAAAAATTGGTGGCAAAAAAAACTGGTATTCATAGATTCATTTCGTACAGGAGGAGGCCATTCAGCCTATCATGTCTGCACCAGCTCCTGATAGAGCATTCTAATTGGTTCTAAACCTCTACTCTTTCCCCAGAGCTCTCAAATTTTTCCTTCTCAAGTATATATCCAATTGCCTTTTGGAAGTGATGAGTGGATCTGCTTTCATCAGCCTATCAGGCAGTATATCCCTGATCATAACAAATCACTGCTTTAAAACAAATTCTCTTCATATGTTATTGCAAAAAAAAGCAGTTTTGATACACCCCAAAAAGTGTGGGTAACATTCCCAGATTTTCCAGTTTGCATGGCAAATTCTCCAGTGCACAAACTCAGAAAATTACCCTTATTGTCCTTCGTTAGAAGGACTCTGACTGTGTAAATTCATGAGAATCACAGGTCCTTTCATGCTTTGTCTATTAAATTAGATTCAACCATAGTTGGCTGTATGGTTAAGTGATTCATGCCTTCTTTCCTGCCAGTGGTATTGAATACTACTGGGCATAACCAAATTGCCACAGGGCATCAGTAGGAATGCCCCAGTAGCCTCATCCTCCTCCTCCTCCCCCTTTCCTCTCCACCCTAGGCTAGGACAAAGGAGGAAACTAATCAGCTCAGATTCCAATTCCTACTTACTATTCAGTGAACACGTTGGAAAGTGTACACGAGTGGACATGGAATGGGGGCAGGATTGGGTTGTGCTGTGATGCCAGTAATAACCTACCAACACAGTCAAGGCTCACATATGAAGATTTTGATTTTTTTTTTATTTATTCATTCACGGAGAAATCCCCTGCTCTTCTCTGAATTAGTGCCATGGGATATTTTATGTCGACATGAGAGAGGGCAGATGGGGAGATATCTTGAAGGCTGTGGCAATCCTGGTCACCAGGTCAAAATAGAGACATTCGAGCTGTGGAGATGGCATAGAGAAGAGCAATGAGATTGATCTTTAGCATCAGATAACTGAGTTATGAGAAAGATCTGGTTAGACTTGAGCTATTTAGCCTTTACAAGGAGGCAATAGAGAGGGAACCTTGTAGACATGAATTAGATAACAAACAGTGCAACAGGTAATCAACACATGGGATCGTGAAGGCAAAGTTTCTTGAACCATTTAAGAAACAGCTGGATGGAGGGACTGCAGGCTTTTTCTGGATGCATGAGCTAGATAGCGCTATTGCTGTATCTATCTAGTGATCATTGGTCCAATTAAATGCATTGCAAAATTGTAGTGGTTCAAAGCTGTCAAGTCCTGACATCCTGGAATATCATCATATTATAGCATTTTAGCTAGGGAATATCAGCGGAGGTTGCATCGAACTCTACTCAGTGGGGGAGGGGCTTGTCCAAATGAGTGATGGGCAGGGGCGGAGTGTCAGAAACACACTCAGCAGGATTTGAGGTTGTCCCTGCAGGGCAGGGAGAAAGGTTGAGGAGGTTACAGAGATGGGAGGGGTGAGGCCAGGAAGAGATTTGAATAAAAGATAAGAATCTTAAATTTGAGATCTTGGGACACTGGGATTCAATGTGGGTCAGTGAACAAAGGGGTGATAGATGATTGGGACTTGGTGCAGGATAGGGCATGAGCAGCAGAGTTTGGGATGAATTTTAAGAAGGTTAGAGGATTGGAAGCTGACCAGGAGACCATTGGAATTGTTGAGTTGAGAGGTGACAAATGCATGGATGAGAGCATTGACAGCAGATGGGCTGAGACAGGGGTGGAAATGGGTGCCATTATAGAGGTGGAAATAGACGATCTTTGTGTTGGAGGGATATGGTTGTCATTAATGTACATGTGTAATCTGAGCCTAGGTCTTCAGATAAAGTAGCCAAGGGCTGCATGTAGATGAGGAAGACGATGGGACCAATGCTAAATCCTTTGGGGGCTCCTGAGTGCACAGTGGGAAGAGAAATCATTGCTGGAAATTCTGGCCTCTTGTGCATCCCTCACTTTAATTGCTGTGCCATTGGTGGCTTTGTCTTCAGCTGCCAAGGCCTTAGGCTCTGAAATTCCCTCCCTAAACCTCTCTGCATCCGTCACCTCTCTTTCCTCCTTTAAGATGCTCCTTAAAACCTATCACTTTAACCAAGCTTTTATTCACCTGCCCTAATATCCTCTTATGTGGCTTGGCATCAGATTTTGTTTGCTAATGCTCCTATGAAGGGCCTTGAAATGTTTTACTATGCTAAAGGTGTTATATAAATGCAAGTTGTTGTTGTTGTCATGCCAACGTGCTAAATTGAATGATAACTTTTTTCAATCCACCGGCTGGAGACCTGAATTTACCTTTTTTAAAGAAATGAAAAAGGAACAGATTAAAGGTGACTTTACCATCAGCTTAAGGTGGCCACCTAATTTGCAATACTGTATCCTCCATTGCAAGGCCTGTGAGGTGGAAGTGATGTGTCTGCCCCATCCTAACAAGAACCAAGAGCTGGGAAATTTAAGGGAGCTGTCTGTTCCCATTAGAACGGCATCAAGACCATCACTTGAAGAATGGGGCCCTGGTTGGGAGAAAGAAATCCCCAGACATGGGCTGTTAAGTTGCAAGAAGAAATATATGCTGCTAACTACCATCCTTGAATCACTGGGTGACTCTCATGTGACAAGCTCTCCCCCCACCCCACCCCACCCCCATCTATATGTTTTTAAACTGGTGTTTCTCTGCAGCAGGCTGGCAAGCATCTGGACTCTGACAAGTGCAGACCCACTTTCTCACTCTCTCTCTCCATTCCAGATTGCAAGATTTGAACCCTGCCTGCTGATTGTGACCACCTCGGCATACCTCAGTTGCAACCAGAGACCCCTTGAAGGAAATCATCTGCATCATTGTCTCCAGGAGATGCACCAAAATCAGCCATCTAGCTCTTCAAAGCAGAAGCTCTAGAACCTCCAGCTAGAGTCAGCTGAATCACCAAACTCCACAGACTGTATATCCTTTTTGCTAGGACTGTAACTCGTCCAATCTACACTTCCCCACTCTGTAACCCATTTAGGTATGTGAACTTCGAGAGTTTGTGTGTGTGTGTGTGTGTGTGTGTGTGTGTGTATGAAAGTTGGAGCGTAGCTTATCATTTTACTTAAATCGGTTTAACTACAATAAAGCTAACCTCTTTCTCTGTTAAACTCAAAGAAAACAGTCCAATTGGTTCTTTTTATGATCATAGCACATAAATAATCAAACACTCACAGAATTGACAAGTACATCCACTTTAAAAAGAGAAATAAACCTGTTGTCGTCAAAGGGAAAAGAGGGAAGCCCTTTGACCCCTCCTCACCTGACCGTAACATTGTTGAGATGCTCTGGGTACATAAAACAACCTTTAAATACTCATTGCTGATCCAGAATACAAAGAATAGAGTTCACCCCCCACCACACCTCTACCTCACACACAAAATCCATCACTTTAGTTGTAGTTTAATTTTTAATTTAGCTAATTTTATGCAGTTAGGTTGGTAGCATATTACTAAATTAAAACTCAATGAATATAACATATGTTTAAAATTATGATGTTTAAATTCATAATAACTAAAGGACTCAACAGCAGTTTTTTCCCCAGTAATAGAATAATCAAAAGATCATCATTATATAAATATTTGGATTAGTTTGTTCCTTCTGGGGTGTCTCCACATCAGGATGCATTTCAATTGGCCTGTGACCCTCTATGTTTTGCATTCCATTGTGTATATAATTTGTATTTCCCTAACATAATCCAAGAAGGTTAAACAAAGACAATTGGAGTCATATTTAACAGTCTGCATTATCTTTTCAATTCAAATTCTTTTGTGATAAAGTAATGATGTATGTGAGAAAGTAGTAGGCTGAACATGACGATCAGATGGTGTCATCTTGGAATATGCATCCGTGACAAAGTTTGCACATGCTTCACTTATAGCCTGTAAAGCATCCGTGGCTCTGTTTTTTTTGTATAGAGTTTGAAAGCGAAAACTAGTGTGAACCCAAAGGGTAAGCTATACGCTTGAGGTGTACGTATTTCCAGTGTGGTTTGTGAATAAGAAACATTGGAACAGACTTAGGGTCCAACAAGTCAATCAGTCTATTAGCTATGGCCCGGAGGTAAGAGCTACAAATTACCTCATACCTGCCAATCATCAATTTAGTGTCCATGAACAATATGTTTTTTGTCATTTTTTGCTTCGTGATTATTCATAACCCAGTAGGGAGGCCGCCATATCTATTAAGCAAAGAAACACATCTTTAACCCATGAAGCTAAATAACTGCCTTTAAGACCCCGTATGCACAGATCCAGCCAAAGTAGTAAGTGCGCTTGACCCAAGTATTCGCAACCCATTCTCTGTCTCGGAGTGATTTTACACTCCGATGATTTAGGATTGATGGAACATTTTTTAAAAAACATTTCCCAGTGTTAAATGTGAACTGTGGAAACTTACTTATTTTTGAAAAAGAGTTGAAAAGTTAAACAGTGGAACAGTAGAACAATAGCTGCTTTGTTTGCCACTGGCATGAAATAGAAACAGAACCCAGAGAGGGCCTTCTGATCTTGGTGACATCATCAGCAGGCAACAGGGACACTCCTTGTGGGAATTACAGGCACAGAGAATCATTGACCCAATGTTAAAGAAACCTGGCTTCATTAAGTGGATGGGATGTGTTTACCATGAGTGAATTCTTTAGTTACATTACATTATCTACACATCTTATGTGGTGAGAAAGCTGTTGCATTTGGTCTAAAAACAGGAACCTTGTCTAATCCACTTTTCTATAACTCATATGCATTGATAATGTTAGGAATGTGTTGATTTTCAGACTTTTGGTTCTGAACCAAAACTTCAGGTGTTGATCACCCACTGGTTCACTGAGTACGTGCAGCATGTGGTGTTGTGCTGAGCAGCATGAACTAGGAAATACCAGGTTAGATCCTTCATCTGGGCCGAGTTAGCTGCTTTCAGGCAGGGCAGTAGATGGATCATTCTCAACTAGCTCATCAGCCCAGGGACAGGAAAGGCAAAAATCAGTCAGGCTCCCTTCTTCCGATTGCTATCCCATCACCCCACTGGGAAGTGCACTGATATGGATTGCAGGTAAATACAGGCAGCTTCAGAAACGAGATCTTCCACAGTCAAATAGCCAACCAATGTTCACTACCTAGGATCCTACATGAAGAATAACAAGGTGCAGGAGGGCAACTAGCCACCAGGCAACTTGTATCCCCCAACTAGGAATCAACAGCATTGGCGGAGGAAAGATAAAGAGAGAAGAAAATTAAAACAAACAACTTCAACGCTCAATGGTAATGACCTGGAATTCACTGCCGATGAGGATGATGGAAGCGGAGATGATGAACGATTTCAAACAAAATTGGATGGGCACTTGAAGGAAATAAACTTGCAGGGCAATGGGGATAAATTGGGGAAGTGGGACTGACTGGTTTGTCTACAGAGAGCTGGCATGGACTTGATGGGCCCAATGGCCTCCTTCTGTGTCGTAATGACTCTATGACATTAACTTTTGTTTCCCTTGGGGAACTACATGCTCCAATAGTGAATTTACTTTACCTGACCAAAGCTTAGGAGCCCCACCCCCAACAGAAACTGGCAACCATTTTCATGTGTTCTGTAGTCAAAATGGCAGCAAAAGGATTTGAAATTAATGATTATGTCTGATAGAACATTCAAAGCTAAAGAAATAATGAAGTTGGCATGCTTGGTTTATTTTGTTTAGTCCATTCTGCTGCTCAAAGGTGAGTATGTGCAGTAATAAGAGACATAAGATGGTGTGATGGGGACTGAAGGGTTATTGTGGAAGATTGAATTAAGGTGGGTTGAATGATCTTCATCATCAAGTTCCTTATAACCTTGTGAACATCCTAGATCCCCATTATACCAGAAAGGTTTTGAATACAGGCAAAATCCCACCCCAGATGTTCAAATGCTGTTAGCACAAACCTGTGGCTCAGTTAGTAACAATCTTGCCTCTGAATCAAAAGGTTATGCATTCAGATCCCACTCCAGAGACTTGAGCACAAAGTCTAAGCTGATACTCTACCATAGAACTCAGGGAGGGCTGCAGTGTCAGAGGTCTTTGGGATGAGATGTTAAACCAAGGCTGTGTCTTCCCTGTCAGCTGGACAGAAAAGATCCCATGGCACTATTGTGAAGAAAAGCAGGGAGTTCTTCCACAGATGCTGCCAGACGTGCTGAGTATTTCCAGCACTTTTTTATTTTATATTAGGGAGTTCTTCCTGGTGCCCTGCCCAATATTTATCTCTTAGCCTCACAAGTAGATGATCTGGACATTATCACTTTGCTGTGTGCCAATTGACTGCCACGTTTTCTACATTATGACTACATTTGAAAAGTACCTCATTGTCTGTAAAGCACATTGAGACATCCTGATGTTGTGAAAAGCATTATGTAAATCTAAGACTTTCTTTTCATAAAGTGGTGTTATTACCACATGGATCCAACTGGAGTATAACTGCAAATAGATCCATGTTTTGGGTTGTACACACAATACGTCGTACATGATGCAATCATGTAGTTACATTATGATGTGTGCCTCATTGTTCTCTAAAAGTTAAATATTTGTTATCAGAGGCACCAAAACCATCCGAGCTAACAAATACCCTGATATGGGTTTGCAGGGAGGACTCACACAATCTGAGGTTGGTTCTGGATGCACATGTATTACATAGGCTGTGCAGCTGGAAACAAGTTCTTCTGGTAAAAAGAGAAATGGCTCCAGGTTGTTTACACAATAGTACAAAGGCCGGAATTTTTCCACAACTTCTGAGGTCCTACCGCCAAGGTCGAAGGTGGGCGGTGACCCCGCTTAGGGAGGCAGCAGGACCCAGAGAGGCATCGTCCCGGTAGTGACCAATTAAATGGCTGCCGCTGGGGCCACTATCCTTATGATATGGCAGCCCAATTAGCAGGCTGAGAGCTCAGGTAGCGCTGTTGCCACAAGGGCATTGCCAAAGGAAGGCTGTTCTATGGGCCATGGAGTGCCCAAAAAGGAGGGTCTCCCCTGCCCACCACTCCCCAACCTGGAGCCCGCTAGGTTTCACTGGACAGTCTACCCATATGGCAGCGGGACCCCCAATGCGGGCAAAATGCCCACGGAGGCTGGAAGTGCCCCTTAATTGGACACTTAAATGGCTCACTTGGGCTCCAGGCAGGTGGCTTGCCTGGTGCCTTTCCTACCACTGGCAAAATGGCGTGATGGCAGGAAGACACTGGGCACGCCACCCGACGCCTTCCCACGCAATTTTGCCAGCCTTCCCGGTTCCCAGCCTATCACCAAAGGGCTGGTAAAATACAGTCCCAACTGTACATAAGTTTTCTCTTACGTTTCAAAAAGTACTTACTTGTGATTAATTTCCAACCCAGCACATCCAGTAGAACAAATTCTTCTTGAATATTAAACATAATTGTCAACATACCTCATTTTCTACCAGTAGTCCATGATCTGCAGCTTTTTTAGTAGGCCCTGGGATGTTGAGGTCATTGGCAAGGCCAACATTTATTGCCCATCCCTAATTGCCCTTGAGAAGGTGGTGGTGAGCTGCCTTCTTGAACCACTGCTGTCCATATGGTGTGGGCACACCCACAGTGCTGTTAGGAAGGGAGTTCCAGGATTTTAGAGTCATAGAGTCGTACAGCATAGAAACAGGCCATTCGGCCCATTGCATCCATGCCGACCATAATGCCTATCTATACTAATCCCACCTGCCTGCATTAATTCCATATCCCTCTATGCTTTGCTCATTCAAGTACCTGTCCAGATGCCTCTTAAATGTTGCTACTGTCCCTGCCTCCACCATCTCCTCTTGCAGCTCATTCCAGATACCCACTATTCTTTGTGTGAAAATTTACCCCTTTGATCCCCTTTAAACCTCCTCCCTCTCACCTTAAATCTATACCTTCAAATTTTAGTCACCCCTACCATGGGAAACAGACTCTGGCTATCTACCCTATCTATGCCTCTCATAATTTTATATACCTCTATCATGTCCCCTCTCAGCCTCCTTCACTCCAGGGAAAATAGACCCAGCCAATCCAATCTCTCTTTATAACTCATGCTCCTCAAACCAGGCAACATCCTTGTGAATCTTTTCTGCACCCTCTCTAGCTTAATCACATCTTTCCTGTAGTGTGGCGCCCAAAACAGCACACGGTACTCCAAGTGCGGCCTAACCAACGTTATGTACAACTGCAACATGACGTCCCAACTCTTGCACTCAATGCCTCGGCCGATGAAGGCAAGCATGCCATACGCCTTCTTCACCACCCTGTGTACCTGTGTTGCCACTTTCAGGGAACAATGTACTTGCACCCCAAGGTCTCTCTGCTCAACAACACTCCCCAGGGCCCTGCCATTCATTGTATATGTCCTGCCCTGGTTTAACTTTCCACAATTCATCACTTCGCACTTGTCTGTGTTAAATTCCATTTGCCAATCCTTTGCCCTCTTTCCCAGTTGCTGTATATCCTGTTGTAACCTTAGACAACCTTCTTCACTGTCCACAGTTTTGGTGTCATCTGCAAACTTACTAATCATGCCCGCTACATTCACATCCAAGTCATTAATATATATGACAAACAACAGAGGGCCCAGCACCGATCCCTGCGGCATACCACTAGTCACCGGCCTCCAATCTGAAAAACAACCCTCCACTACCACCCTCTGCCTCCTATCACCCAGCCAATTTTGTATCCAACTGGCTAGCTCACCCTGGATCCCATGTGTTCAAACCTTCTGGACCAGCCTACCATGCGGGACCTTGTCCATGTCGACATTGTCCACCGCCCTGCCCTCGTCAATCCTCTTAGTCACCTCCTCAAAAAACTCAATCAAATTTGTGAGACATGATTTCCCAGCGATGGTGAAGGAACGGTGATATAGTTCCAAGTCAGGATGGTGTGTGGCTTGAATGGCTTGTAGCGTTCCCATGTGCCTGCTGCCCTTGTCTTTCTAGGTGATAGAGGTTGTGGTTTTGAAAGGCGCTGTAGAAGGAGCCTTGGCAAGTTGCTGCAGTGCATCTTGTAGATTGGACATGCTGCTGCCACTGTGCGCTGGTGGTGGAGGAAGCGAATGTTTAAGGTGCTGGATGGGGTGCCAATCAAGTGGGCTGCTTTGTTCTCATTACAATTATTATCATTAAGGGGAAGGCTATTGAACATTGTCTTAACCTGCAATCATAGAATCCTTCCATCCCTCTAGCTTCCATCTCTCACACCCTTTTAATGTATCACATTAAACTCTGGAGCGGCCGCACCTGGAGTATTGCGTGCAATTCTGGTCACCGCATTATAGGAAGGATGTCTTCTTCTTCTTTGGCCTCCTTGTCTCGAGAGACAATGGGTAAGCGCCTAGAGGTGGTCAGTGGTGTCAGTCGCTGTGAGGCAACTATGGAGTGACCTCTCCATGGCGCATGCCTGGGCGAATGTACAGAGGAGATTTACTAGGATGTTGCCTTGTATGGAGGGAAGGTCTTACGAGGAAAGGCTGAGGGACTTGAGGTTGTTTTCGTTAGAGAGAAGGAGGAGGAGAGGTGACTTAATAGAGACATATAAGATAATCAGAGGGTTAGATAGGGTGAATAGTGAGAGTCTTTTTCCTTGGATGGTGATGGCAAACACGAGGGGACATAGCTTTAAGTTGAGGGGTGATAGATATAGGACAGATGTCAGAGGCAGTTTCTTTACTCAGAGTAGTAGGGGCGTGGAACGCCCTGCCTGCAACAGTAGTAAACTCGCCAACTTTAAGGGCATTTAAGTGGTCATTGGATAGACATATGGATGAAAATGGAATAGTTTAGGTCAGATGGTTTCACAGGTCGGCGCAACATCGAGGTCCAAAGGGCCTGTACTGCGCTGTAATGTTCTATGTTCTATGTTCTACAAGTTGTTGTAGCAGCTTGGTAGCATTCTCAACCATGGGTTATAAAATTGTGGGTTCAAGACTCACGCTAGGAGTTTCAGCTCATAAATTACGTTCTGTGTTATAGTGGCAGGTACTGTACTATTAGTAGCACTGGCATTCGATAAAACATAAAGCTGAGGATGTTAAAGAGCTCGTGGTACTATTCAAACAAGAGCAAGGAGTTCATAGAATGGTACAATGCAGAAGAAGGCCATTTGGGCCATCATTGTCTTGTTGTTCTGCCCAATTCTCTCGCAACCAAAGTAACAGGTTAACTGAAGATTCAACTCACTGAGCTTCACATGGCCGCTGGGATGTAGACATCACCGACAAGGCCAGCATTTATTGCCCATCGCTGATTGCCCTTGGACTGAGTAGCTTGCTTGGCCATTTCAAGAGGGCAGTTAAGAGTCAACCACATTGCTGTTGGTCTGGAGTCATATGTGAGCCAGTCCATTAGTGAACTGAATGGGTGTTTACAACAATCAATGATAGTTTCATTGCAGCATTATCAAGACTGGCTTTCAATTCCAAAATTCTATTAACTAATTGAATTTTTTTTTTATCAATTAATTGAATTTAAATTCCACAAGCTGCCATGGTGGGATTTGAATCCAGGCCTCAGGGCATTAGCCTGGGTCTCTGGATTACTAGTCCAGTGCTATTATCACTACCCCACAGTCTCCCCCTAATGCTTTGTAGTCCTCAAAGTAATATGTGAAGTGCTTGGAGATGATTTTGAGAGCTGATAAAGAACAATATAGATACATTTATTTTTTTCTTCGTGGTGTGATTATTTGTAATACTCTACTGCAGTAAATTCCTGTGCCCTGCCAACTTCAAAATCAGCAAAAGAGTGAAGACCAAAAGCAACAAGGGCTTCACTCCAACAAGATGTCATTTTCCTCAGGGAAGTACTCAAAATGAAGCATTTTGTAATTAGCGAACTCTGAAATACATCAGTCATATTTTTGCAGACTGCAACTGCAGTGTTTGGAGATTGCTGTACAGTTTAGAGTGAGCTGAAAGCCCATGTGTCCAACTGATGTTTCAAGAATAAACCATGTATGCGTGCAAAAACATGGCTAGGAATGACTGGCACCATTATTAGGAGACTAAACAGGTTGTCAAGACATTCCTCTGTCCATTGTCTTAACCAATGCGTATTATAAATCGAAACATTGCTGCTAAAATAGCAGAAATAGGAAGGTCATAATATGCAGAAAGTGTTCATCAGTTTAAGGATGTGTGAAAAGGAGGGAACAAGTCTGCATGGGAGAAGGATGCCACAATTGTTAGCCCCTTGTACTTCTGGGGGCGATTCTGGAAATTCTCGGATTGGAGTGCTTCGAGAGAATGAGATGGGAGTAAGGCAAGTGACTTCCCCAAGCCCCACAGACGTACCATGTAAGGATGTGAAGGCATTAGAGAGGGTGCAGAAAAGATTGATGAGAATGGCTTCAGGGATGAGGGACTTCAGTTACGTGGATAGATTGGAAAAGCTGGGGCTGTTCTCCTTAGAGAAGAAAAGATTGAGACGAGATTTGATAGAGGTGTTCAAAATCATAATGGGTGTGGACAGAGTAGAAAGAGGGAAACTGCTCCCATTGGTGGAAGGGTCAAGAACCAGAGGACACCGATTTAAGGTAATTGGCAAAAGAATCAAAGGCAAAGTGATGAAAAATCTTTTTTATGCAGCGAGTGGTTAGGATCTGGAATGCACTGCCTGAGAGTGTGGTGGAGGCAGATTCAATCATGGCTTTCAAAAGGGCATTGGATAAACACCTGAAGGGAAAACATTTGCAGGGCTACAGAGAAAGGGAGTGGGAGTGGGACTAGCTAAATTGCTCTTGCAGAGAGCCAGCACAGGTTCAATGGGACAAATGGCCACCTTCTGAGCTGTAAACATTCTATGATTCTACCATTCCTCTCTTCTTTTTCCCCTTACTCACATGAATGCAGTGTAACATGCAACCAAGGTACACAGTGACCATGGGACATACAAATGTACAAACTAGGAGCAGGAGTAGGCCATTCGGCCCCTCGAGCTTGCTCTGCCATTCTATAAGATCATGGCTGATCTGTTTGTGGACTCAACTCCACTTTCCTGCCTACCCTCGATACCCTTTGACTCCCTTGTTTGTCAAGAATCTGTCTACTTCTGCCTTAAAAGCATTCAATGACCCTGCCAAGACTGTTTTGGCAGTCGTGTATTGATTTTTAGCTGTCAGCTGTTGTATTCAATAGACAGTTATAGGTGTAAAATTTCCAGAATTTGTTCGCCTTTCAGCACAGATTGCCAATGTTGATGGTGTCTGCCTCTGTCTAACTCTGATTGTCACAGAAGGCAGCATTACTTCAATTGAAAGAACCTTCCACTGACACCGAGCAGCCACCTCACATCCTGCTCACAGTGGAAAAGCACCAAGAAGGAGCACTAGGTTAGGTTCTGCAAAATACACATCATATACTGTAACCTAAGGGAAGCACCAAGATTAAACCAATCGGCACATACATTTATTATTTTCAGAGTTTCCAATTTGGTTGCATTTTTTGAACTATCTGAACTTTCAGATTAAATGTTAAACCAAGGTGCTGTCTGCCCTCTCAGATTGACATAAAGGATCCCATGACACTACTGGAAGAAAAATAGGGAGTTCTCCCTGATTCATTTATCCTCAATTAACATTATTATAACAGATGAACTGGCCAATATTTCATCGCTGTTTGTGGGAGCTACCATGTTTCCTAAATTACAACAGTGATTACACTTCAAAAGTACTTCATTGGCTGTGAAGCACTGTAGGACATCCTGAGGTTGTGAAAGGTGCTATAGAAATGCAAGCCTTTCTTTTTCTATTTGGAATTTTATTTTTCATGGTGCAGAATAAGGTAGCATTAGGTCAAAAGACAGGCATTCATGGTATTTGAGTTTGTACAGAGAACAAAGTTGTGGAACATCTTTAGAACACATTGCACTGCATTGGGTGAATCAGGCTCTTGGGTGAAGGCCTCATCTGTGAGAATTTGGCTTATGACGTTCCTGGCTGCAAAAGTGTTTCGGCAGGAATGTCTTCTGTGTCACATTTAAGAATTCTGCTTTACTCTTGGTTGCAAGTGTGACTCGTTCTCCTCTTCCTCACAACCCCTCCCCCACAGCAAGCCCTTCTGGATCACCAAGTGGCAGACCATGCATCAGATGACCATTTGGGCTGTAATGTGCCCACTGCTCTATCCACAAAACTGGAGAACTTCACAATGTTGACTGAATTCTTGTTGATCGTCCTCATGGCCACATGTGACTTGTTCAATTCTCCTTCACTGGTGTTCCTGGCTGGTCAAAATGATGTCATGAAGCTATCCATCCCATCTGCCCTCTTCTTCAAATACCCCAAGAGCCCAAGAGATCGACAGGGTAGATGCAGGTAAGATGTTTCCCCTGGTTGGGGAGTCTAGACCAAGGGATGCAATTTCAAAATAAGGGGGAAGCCACTTAGGACAGAGATAAGGAGAAATTTCTTTACTAAGAGGGTTGTGAATCTTTGGAATTCTCTACCCCAGAGGGCTGTGGAAGCTCAGCCATTGAGTATGTTTAAAGCAGAGATTGACAGATTTCTAAATACCAATGACATTAAGGGATATGGGGATAGTGTGGGAAAAAGGCATTGAAGTGGATGATCAGCCATGATCCTATTGAATGACAGAGCAGGCTCGATGGGCTGAATGGCCTTCTCTTGCTCCTATGTTCCTATGTTCTTATGAGCCTTAATAATAGCCTTAAATGGAGGAATTCCGATGCCTGTCTGGGCCTTGACTTACATGACCCCATGTTGCTGATCATTGGCCACCTACCCACTGACGGAGTGTAAGTCAAGGCCTCACCCTTCCCTATTTCTGTAACCTCCTCCAGTCCTGCACCCCTCCAAGATATCTGCACTCCTGCAATTCTGGCCTCTTAAACACCCCTGCGTTTAGTCACTCCACCATGATGCCTTCAGCTGCCTTGGCCCGAAGCTCTGGAATGCCCTCCTTCAACCTCTCCAACCTTTTAGCTCCCCTTTCCTCCTTTAAGATGCTCCGTAACCAATCTCTGACCAAGCTTTTAGTCATCTGTCCTAATATCTCCTTATGTGGCTCTGTGTCAAAATTTTGTTTGATAACGCTCCTGTGAAGCACCTTGGGACCTTTTAATTACATTAAAGACGCTATATAAACATAAGCTCTTGTTGTTGTGTTTAAGGGCCTACATGGCCACATTGATGCCACCATTGATTCCTTTCATTCTGTTGCCGGTTTTCTATTGGAAGACATTTTTCCTGACTGACAATACACTAGTGACTTACTTTATGTACTGTGGATTGACTGATATAGTTGGTAATCTCTGTGGTAATTGAAATAAATTTGAAGCATTAAAGATTCAGGGTGTGATGGTGTTCATTGCCAGCTGCTGTGACATTCCCTGTCTGCAGGTCAGATTCCACAAGTTGGCTGTTCTATGTCACAGCCTCCCAGGTAAAGTGGATCCTGTGAAATTGCCTTCTGTTCCTAGCCAGATGTACCTGGGAACATACTGTGGGGATTAAAACAAGTGTAGGCAGTCTGCTTCTTGTATAAACAAACCGACCTCGCAACTTTCTTTCATCCTGTTCTTCCTCCTCCACGAAAAGGGTCCACAAAAACTCCCATATTCATCTTCTTGATTGTAGCAATGTCCAAATGGCATTTCGAAAAAGAATCTACCTGTCAAAAATACAGCAGTTTGGGCTTGAACAGGGAATTCAAAATGTGTCAAGCCCGCATCTCCCATTTTATTTGGCTGTGATGACATCTGCACAAGAATATCAAAAATTTGCTTTATTTCTGTCTGATTTCCATGTTGAAATAACTTTTCCCTCAGAATTTATGCCATAGGGTGTCTCGGTAATACTCAAGAGTTTCCAATTTCATACCAGCTCATGAATAAAATCTGTATTCCTTCTTTCACAGACCTTATTCATGTGAAGTCATTCAGTGATGACACATCTATTCGCCAGTTTTTCTTACTTTAATTTTTTGAATTGTGCATAGTCCCAACAGAAAATGCTTTATTTGTTGTTTAGTCATCAAGATTGGGGGAACTTGCTGATCGTTGATAAGCTAGTCATTAATTAGTTCTTGGAGCCGTGTACATTAACCTTGTGCTGAGAAATAGTAATTATTCACCAACTGAATTAAAGGAAAGGGTCTGCAGTAAAAAGTACCTTTCAGCAGCACAGCCTGTCCCCGAGTGCTTTACAGCCAATGCAGTACATCTGAAGTGGAATCAGAGATTTTGATTCAAACAGACTTTAATCACTAGACTTTCTAATTTAATATAGACATGGGATTTTAATATTACTTTCAGATATTCCAAGATTTGACGAGTATTCATTCTGTGATTTTAAAATTCTCTGATGAAAGGTCACACTCCTGAAACATTAACTCTGGTAGGAATTATACACCCACTGTTGGAGCGGGCAGGAGACAGAGTTGGGGGGGGGGGGGCGGGTGGGGGGGCGTTAAATTATGTGGGAGGTTGTGGGGGGTGGGGGGGCGGGGGGTGCCGTTCCCATCGCTTTCCCACCCCCGCTACAATTTTGGAGTGGCGGGGGAGTTGACAAACGGCCTGCCCACCCCAGGCCAATTGAGGCCCTTAACTGGCCAATTAATTGTCACATCAGGGCCTCCTCCTGGTATTCTACCAGCGGCGACTGGGACCTGCAACACCTGTGGAGGCCGCCCAGTAAAAGTTGGCGTCCTTCTCCTGATCAGGTACCCTGTGCCCCACAGAGGACACCCCCCCCCCACCCTCCGCCAGCAGCACAAGCCGCCCCCGCTGGAGCACCTCCCCCTGCCCTCCGGAGCATCCTCCATCTCCCTCACCAAGGCTCAGCTGATTGCCACCAGTGAAGCCCAAAACCCCACTCAACTTTATGGAAGCCGACATCTACAGGCCTCTTCTGGCTGGGTGCGATGATTGGCCATCAGCTTTTGAAAGTGGGCTTCCTGCTTCAAGGGGTGGAAGTCCCACCCGGGGCCAATTAAGAGCCTGGGCCACGTAAACTACGGCCTGGCTTCCAGGCCTAGCTATGGCAGGCTCGCCCCTGACTTTTTGGCCAGTGGGCAGGGCTTCCGCCCCAACTTAAATTTCTGGCCTCTGCTTCTATCTCCACAGATGCTGCCAAACCTGCTGAGTATTTCCAGCACTTTCTGTTTTTATTTCAGATTTCCAACAGCCACAGTATTTTGTTTTTATTTAAAATTCTCAAGCTTGTTTTCCAATCCCTCCATGGCCTCACCCCTCCCCATCTCTGTAATCTCCTCCAGCCCCACAACCCTCCGAGATATCTGCGCTCCTCTAATTCTGGCCTCGAGTATCCCCAATTTTAATCACTCCGCCATTTGCAGCAGTGCCTTCAGCTACCTGGACCCTAAACTCTGGAATTCCCTCCATAAATCTCTCTGACTCTCTACCTCTCTTTCCTCCTTTAAGACACTCATTAACACCTACTTCTTCGATCAAATGTTTTGCCATCTGCCCTAATATCATCTTATGTAGCTCGGCATCTAATTTTCTTTATAATGCTCCTGTGAAGCTCCTTGGGATGTTTTGTTACATTAAAGGTGCTATAAAAATATATGTTGTTGTTTCCTTCATTGTCCCCTAATAGTGAGGATGATACAAACTGCCTGCAAAAGGACAGAGATAGGCTAGCAGAATGGGCAGACAAGCGGCAGATAGAATTTAATACAGCCAAGTGTGAGGTGATGGACTTTGGAAGAAGGGAGAGGGTGAGGCAATATATACTTAATGGGACAGTTCTAAAGAGTGTGCAGGAACAGAGAGTCCTGGAGGTGCATGTGCATTGATCTTTGAAGATGGCAGGATATATTGAGACAGTGGTTAGCAAAGCAGATGGGATCTTGGGCTTCATAAATAGAGGCAATAGAGTACAAAGGCAAGGAACTTATGCAAAACCTTTTATAAAGCTCTGGCAAGGCCCCAACTAGAGTATTACGTCCAATCCTGGTCACCACACTTTAGGAAAGATGTGAGGGTCCTTGAGAGAGTGGAGAGGAGATTTACCAGAATGGTTCCAAGGATGAAGGATTTTAGTTACAATGTTAGGTTGGAAAAGCTGGAGTTGTTCTCCCTGGAGTAAAGGAGATTGAGGAGAGATTTGATAGAGGTGTACAAGATAATGACAGACTTAGATAAGGTAGACAAAGAAAAACTGTTCCCATTAACTGATGGTACAAGGACGAGTGGACACAGATTGAAGGTTTTGAGCAAAAGATGCAGGCGGAATGTGAGGAAGAACTTTTTTATGCAGCGAGTGGTAATGACCTGGAGCTCGTTCTCGCTGCCCACGGGGGTGGTGGAAGCAGAGACAATCAATGATTTCAAAAGGAAATTGGATGGGCACTTGAAGGGCGGCACAGTGGCGCAGTGGTTAGCACCGCAGCCTCACAGCTCCAGGGACCCGGGTTCAATTCTGGGTACTGCCTGTGTGGAGTTTGCAAGTTCTCCCTGTGTCTGCGTGGGTTTCCTCCGGGTGCTCCGGTTTCCTCCCACATGCCAAAGACTTGCAGGTTGATAGGTTAATTGGCCATTATAAATTGCCCCTAGTATAGGTAGGTGGTAGGGAAATATAGGGACAGGTGGGGATGTGGTAGCGATATGGAATTAGTGTAGGATTAGTATAAGTGGGTGGTTGATGGTCGGCACAGACTCAGTGGGCCGAAGGGCCTGTTTCAGTGCTGTATCTCTAAATAAAATAAATAAATAAATAAAAATAAACTTGCAGGGCTATGGAGATCGAGCGGGGGAGTGGGACTTAGTGATTACACTGTGGAGAGCCGGCATGGACTCAATGGGCCGAATGTCCTCCTTCTATGCCATAAATGACTGTAAGACTCTAATATGTATTTGTTCTTTATGTAAAGATGGTGACTGCGGTTTCTGCTTTGGTGCTTGCCAGCCCATGAAATTCTAAGCGTTAAAGTGAATGAGAGGAAAATGGTATGTTGGTGAGCACAGAAGCAGGAATCCCTGGCCAGTGAAATGTGCTGAGGTATGGCTCCATAGGTGCCCTCCAATTCAAAGGAACCACACATCTGCCTGGAGACAGTCAGTGAATGTCCACAGGCTCACGAACCCGAAGGCTAATTGCAACACCTTTAACTCAGGGTCCAGCGGGAAGTCACATGCTGAGCCTGGGATCTTCCTGCTCTCTATGGCTCACTTTGACACAAAACATCAATGATAATTAGTTTTTTTGTATTTATCAACACAATTTAAGATAGTCAAGAGAATGTAACATTAGCAGCAGCTTCATGTGAACAGCTCCATGGAAAGTTAGCCCCATGTGTTTGCTTGACTTATATCTGTAATGATCAAATGTAAATCCTGCAAGTACACCAAAATTCACCGGAGCAAACCATGTCTGTTTTGACTAGTCAGTTATATTTTCCTTCCTGTTGTTCAAAGTAATAAAGGTTATCAGCACAATGTTTTTTATATCTGTCTGGCTTTCTCGGTACAGAAGGCCTTTTGGACTCATGCTTTAATTTAAAACTGTATTGTGTTTGCGCACCTGCCACTCAAGCGATTAAATCCATTGAGCTGAGTCCCAAAACATTGCGCAATTATCAACACACAGGGGTATATTTTCCACTGGTCACCAATGTGATAAAGTCAGATCCCATTCTATACCTTGGCTGGTTTTATTTGGCTAACGTGAGAAAACAGGAGAAAATATAACCTGACGCCATCTGTAAATCACTACTCTTTTCATATTTTCTCTATTCCTTTCCTGAAGGTGCAGACCCATGCTGGTGTATGGTTCTCTGATGACAACAGCAGCAACTTCGATTTATATAATGTAATTAACATAGTAAAATGTGGCAGGATGCCTCATATGGGCGTTACCTGATCAAAAACATTGGCTTTCCCTCCACAGTCACTGCACAGTGGTTGCAGTACATACCATTTAAAAGATACACTGCAGCAACCTGGCAAGACTTCTTCGACAGCACCTTCCAAACTCGCAACCTCTATCACCTAGAAGAACAAGGGCAGCAGACACATGGGAACACCACCACCTGCAAGTTCCCCTCCAAGCCACAGACCATCCTGACTTGGAACTATATCACCGTTCCTTCAATGTCACTGGGTCACAGTTCTGGAACTCCCTCCCTAACAGCACTGTGGGTGTACCTACACCACACGGACTGCAGCGGTTCAGGAAGGCGGCTCACCATCACCTTCTCAAGGGCAATTATGGCTGGGCAACAAATGCTGGTCTTGCCAGTGCTGCCCACATCCCATGAATGAATTAAAATGAAAAAAGAGCCAAAGAAGGAGACATTAGGACAGGTGACCTGAAACTTAGTCAAAGAGGTAACAACAACTTATATTTATATAGCACCTGGAACATAATAAAATGTCACAAGGCCATTACAAAACAAAATAGGACACCGAGCCACAAAAGGGGATATTAGGCCAGATGGTCAAAAGATTGTTCAAAGAGGTAGGTTTTATGGAGCGTCTTAAAAGAGGAAAGTGAGGTGGAGAGGCAGAGAGGTGAGGGAGCATATTCTAGAGCTTGGGGCCCAGGCTACTGAAGGCGTGGCCAACAATGGTAGAGCGATTAAAATCAGGGATGCATAAGAGGCCAGAGTTAGAGGAGTGCAGAGGGTTGTGGGGCTGCAGAAGAGTATAGAGATATGGAGGAGCGAGACCATGGAGGGTTTTGAAAACAAGGATGAAAATTTTAAAATCAAGACTTTGCGTGACTGGGAGCCAATGTAGTTCAGCGAGCACAGGGGTGATAGGGGAACAGACTTGTTGAGAGTTAAGACACGCAGAGTTTTGGATGTCCTCAAGTTTACGGGTAGTAGAATGTGGGAGACCAGCCAGGAGTGTGTTGGAATCGCCAAATCTAGAGGTAACAGAGACATGAATGAAGGTTTCAGCTGCAGATGAGCTGAGACAGGGGCGAAGTCGGGCAATGTTATGGAGGTGGAAATAGACAGTCTTAGTGATGACACATATATGAGTTCGGAAGCTCATCTCAGAGTCAAATGTGACAGCAAGGTTGTGAACAGACTTGCTTAATCTCAGACTGTTGCCAGGGAAAGGAATGAAATGGAGTTTGAAGCAGGGACTGAAAACAATGGCTTCAGTCTTCCCAATATTTAATAGGAGGAAATTTCTGCTCATCCAGTACTGGATGTCGAATAAGCAGTCTGATAATTTAGCAACAGTGGAAGAGTCGAGTGAAGTGGTGGTGTGGTAGAGCTGAGAGTCATCAGCATACATGGTGAAAACTAATGGCATGCTTTCGGATGATGTCGCCGAGGGGCAGCATGCAGACAAGAAATAGGAGGAGGCCAAGGAAAGATCCTTAGGGGACACCAGAGGTAATGGTGCGGGAGCAGGAAGAGAAGCCATTGCATGTGATTCTCTGGCTACGATTAGATACATAAGAATGGAACCAGGTGAGAGTAGTCCCACCCAGCTGGATGATAGTGGAGAGGCGATGGAGGAGGATGTTGTAGGTTTTAAGGAATTATCTTAAAGGAGGAGAGAGAGGTAGAGAGGTTTAGGGAGGAATTTCTAGGGCTAAGGACCTAGATGACTGACGAAACAGTGGGGCAAAGGAAGTAGGGGGATGCGCAAGAGGCCAAAATTGGAGGAATGTACAGCTTGTGGCAGGGTGTAGGGCTGGTGTAAATTACAGAGATGGAGGGGAGGGGGGAGGTGCGAGGGGTCGAGGCCTTGTGGAGATTTGAACACTAGGGTGAGAATTTTGAAATTGAGGCTTTCAGGGATCAGGAGCCAATGTAGGTCAAGCACACACAAGGCATGATGGATGAATAGGACAGATGGGATATGGGCAGCAGAGTTTTGGATAACACCTATCCACGGGGTCATTCTTCATACATTAACTTCCATTGGCTGTGGAACAGGCAATTAAAGCAAAAGTAGTTGATGCAAGAGTCAAATTTGATCAAGGCCTCTCGACTGTACATTGCTGTACGAGATGCTGGATAGGAATCAGAAGCATCGCCCACCTTTTTTAAAAAAAAATGCCCCTTATTTGCAAATCCATTTCTGTTTCAACCTTAGACAAATATAAAACACATCTTAGTTTTCCAGGAAATGCACAACAGCTTGCATCACAGACTGCAACAATAACAACTAAAGTGAGTCAAAAACCATCTGACAAGCAAACAAAACCTGGAGCAAGGCCAGCCTTAGCGGATCTTAGGCAGCTGATGCTTCATGGCTGCTGCACAGACAGGCAAGGAGATGCAGCATCAGATTTTAAAAATACTTAAACATCTGATGTGAATGAACATATTAAATCAACTGGAAATCTCAGCAGAGGGCTGTGAGTGCTTGTTAACAATCCATAGAGTATATCCAGCCTGGAGTCTGAAGTGTTTGACCTTCCAAAGGTCAATAACCCTTTGTAGCTGTTTGAAAAACAATGCACATTTACTAGTGCTTTCAATGGTATTGCCATTCTGAAATCTAGTCAGCTTTTCTTTTAAGATAGAAAATACTCTAAACAAAATAAAAGTTTTTTCTAAGTTCTCAAAATGCAGAAATGTTACTTTTTCGTGGCTGGAGTCTCAATTTGACCACTTTCACATCATGAACATCGAGAGCTGAGGAAAAAAAGTGACTAACTGCCTGAAATTACACGCAGAGCGAGCACCTTGTGCCCTGTGTTGGCATCCTTCCATCTACGAAAAATGAAGGTCACACAGCAAACAATCCATTTCGGTGGTGTGTCTTCTCTTGGTGCACCTCTGCTGATGGCTGTGAAGGCTAATCCTTGAGAGGCAGGTTCTGCCACAAGTCTGCTAACAGCACTGTGGGGTGCCCCCACCTCACTTGCTTATAACTTGTGACATTTTTAATATTTGTCAGTTCCGAAGAAGGGTCACTGACCCGAAACGTTAACTCTGCTTCTCTTTCCACAGATGCTGCCAGACCTGCTGAGTGGTTCCAGCATTTCTTGTTTTTAATTCAGGAGTAGATACATGGTAGAGAAAGACCTTCCTTAAAAATGTCCACCCACTATTCTCAACATCAAGCATGGAATTTGTGTTGGAGCAGGATTGGTGATTTTCTATATCACAGAATTGCACCACTAACTTGTCTGGTCTATGAAATGTGTGTGCTAATCTCTGCATTCAATATTCTGATTAGTGCTCCTGGTGTCTAACAAGCAGTCAGGGCTTACAGGAGAGGAGGAAGGGAAAGAAAAAGGAACTTGCTTTCTGTTGAAAAAGGGATCTGACCTGGAGTTAAACCTTTTAATTACCCTCCACAGCCACATGCATCCTGGGCAGGTTTTTATGGCTCATCTTTAAAAATGTCTTAACAAGTAAAATGCACCAACCACCACTGGCCCACCCATCCCCTGCCTCCCACGCTGTCTACTGATATACATTAAAACATTTTGGAGGATAAAAATCAATCTAAGAAACATTAAACATGACCAAACATGAAGGAACATTCTATTGGTGCTATCAAAATCCGGGAACTCCCTTCTTAACAGCACTGTGGATGTACCTACCTCACATGGACTGCAGCGGTTCAAGAAGGCAGCTCACCACCACCTTCTCAAGGGCAATTAGGGATGGGCAATAAATGCTGGCCTAGCCAGCGACGCCCACATCCCATGAATGAATTTTTAAAAATCTACTTTTTGATTAACATTATCATAGTGGAATATATAGAGCTAGTCTTGCCTGCTACAAATCCATATTGGGAAATTCTGCAAATGTGCGATTTCTCCAGACAGGACCCAGGCTGGTGAGACTCCGTGTAGCAGCACAGCATGGAAAGCTTTCCCAATCCATTTCAATTCATGATTTATTTCCCCCAAACTCTCTACTTGGATTCATTCAGTTTCTATCAACAGACTTGTGCTTCCTAGGATCTGTAACATACCACTTTGTGCACTATCCCATTCATAAAATGCATCACAGGGCCAAAAATTATCCTTTGACTATAGTGTTAAGCACCAGCGAATCACATAAATAAAATGAGAAGAAATATGAACAGGAAGAGGCCATTTGGGCCCTCAAGCCTGCTGCACCATTCCGTAAGTTCATGGCTAATCTTCGACCTTAACTTGATTTACCTGCATGACCAACAGGTTGTAATTCTCTTAGATTCCAAGAATCTATCAATCTCAGTCTTGAACATCCCCAATAACTGAGCATCCACAGCCCTCTGGGATATACAATTCCAAAGATTCAGAACTATCTGGGGGAAGAAATCTCTCCTCATCTCAGGCCTAGGAACATAGGAACAGAAGGAGGCCATTTAGCCCCAGGAGCCTGTTCTGCCATTCAATAAGATCATGGCTAATCTCTGGCCTCAACTCCATTTACCTCCCTGAACCCCATATCCCTTAATACCTTTCGTTAACGAAAGTCTATCAAAGATAGGTTGCTCATCCACGCTACTGTTCACTTAAAAAAGTAGTCAACATCATTATGCCACATGATATTTATAAACAGTACAATATTTTGCTTTCACAATACTCAGCTATTCCAAACCAAAAGAATATATTAAATCTTCGCTGTTCTGTTTGTAACCTTTTAACCGGGTCTCTTGATATAAATGACATGGTTGCTCAGCTCCCCAGAATACATTCCACTGCATGATGTAGAAAAAAAGGCAGGGGAATGAGGAATGAGGGACGAAAGAGAACCGGCAACACTTGTAACACTTCGTCCATTGACCATCTGATCAGAATACTATTTTAGTCAGGTTCTGGCACACCAGACCAGGATAGTCCTAATCTACTAGGCTAGCAAGTGTTTTATCAATTTTACTATTTACATAAGGATGAATGTGCGGAAACAATGGCGGTCCGCACCGCCATGCCGGCGCAATCCAGCGCACAGCGGCTCATCTGCATACGCTGGGCGGTCCGCCACTCCACCCAATCACGTGGCGGGGTGGGCTCTGCGAGGCCGGCAATGGCGTCAGCTGCCTCTGCGCAGGCGCTGGTGCCATTTTTAAGGGCTGCCAGACCTGCAGAGTTGAAGCCCGTACGCACCCCCCACCAACCCCCTCCCAAAATAACTGTTTCTTTTGCAAATCATTCAAAGTACTGATAAAAGTTATTTCATTCAGAAAAAAAGATTTGATCTTTATATTTGGTTTCAACTACAGGGAGGGTGGAGTGAGGGGATCATCCTTATTTCTCATTATTCTGATTACCATTCTTATAACTTCTTAAAAATAATAATCAGCTCCCCTCAACTGTTTTTATTTTTTAAAATTCAGTTTTACTTCGGACAGCATATGGCGTGTAGTTTGAGAGTACATTTTTAGTTTATTTTTCATTGCACACAAACATTGAGTTGTTTTAGCTGTCTTGTTGCCATGCCAATACGATATAATACAGGCTGGTTGAAGCCTGTACCCCACCTCCCATCGCCAATACAAAGAAAATAAATGGCTGCTCCATTCCCCCCACCAAAACACTTACATTTAATATGCGACCATCCCCCCCTCAACTGCACAAAGTGCAGAGATCACCCTTCCCCCCCCCCCCCCCCCCCCACAACTACACTACACATGCAGAGTTGACCCCCGCCCCCACTACGCTAAATATGCTAAGTTCCCCCCTTCCACACCTCGGTGGCGCCAGATTTCCCTGGATGGGAAAATGAAGGCGAGAGAGTGCCGGCCGCTGCAAGGTAAGTCGCAGACAGCTGGCAAGATCGCAGTGAAAGGTATGTTAATTTATTCATGTCCTTTATTTAAATATTTAACGTTGGCTCCCATTGCTGAGCAGTGGAGCCGGGGGAGTGGGTGGGGTGGGGTGCCGCCGTCAGGAAGATCGGGCCTGGCAATCCCAGTGCCGGGCTCCCTGGCGGGCCGATGCTGGTGCGATCTTCCGGCCCACACCCCTGCACCACCCCCCACACGGAGCCTAACGTGGGGAGCTGAAGAAAATCCCAGCCATCGTGTGTAAACAATAGATCTCAGGCTGTTTAGTGAATGTTACTCTTTTCGTGACACCTGCTTTTTACATACAAAACAACTTGCCTGCTTTCATGTTGTCAACTGCCTCCAAGAACAATTTCTTAATGTCTGACAAGTGTTTGCAAGTACTTAAGTTTAACATTTCAAAGAAAATTTCAGACACAACTGACTTCTTAACATTACGGTGGAAAACCTGCTGGGATAGATGGATCCCTCCGGAAATATGAATGTCTGCCAACATTTTAATGTATGATTATCCCAGACTCTTTTCTTAAAAAAAAATTACCAACAACAACTTGCATTTATTTAGTACCTTTAAAGTAGTAAAGAGGCCCAAGGTGCTTCACAGGAATGTTATCAAGCAACATTTGACATCAAACTACATTTAAGAAGGATTTTTAAAGGAGGACAGAGCGGTGGAGAGGTTTAATGAGGGAATTCCAGAGCTTAGAGCCTCAGCAGCTGAGGGCATAGCCATGGAGGGATTTGAAAACTTGGATGAGAATTTTAAAATTGAGGTATTGCCAGGAATTGATGTAGGTCAGTGAGCACAGGGGTGATGGGTGAATGGGATTTGGTGCAAGATTAGCAGAGTTTTGCATGAGCTAAGTTTACGGGGGGGAAGTGGGAGCCCAGTCCCAAAGTCAGTTTTTATGCTCATTGCCTGCTTGACTGAGGCCTTTGTAAAAACAAATATGACGCAGATATATTACTGTTTCAAGACCCGAGAGAGCTCTGTTACCATCATACCTAAATTTCAGCTTTGACTCAACAAAACCATTCATTCCACATGTCTGCTACAGTTGGAGTGAACTTGAAAATAACGGGCGAAATTTTACCGGCTCCCAGGTGGTGGGCTAGGAGGCAGGGGAGGGGGCCGTTAGAATTCTGGGGAGCTGTGTCAGGACAGCTCCCTGATGCAGTCCCGCCACCTAGGAATTTTCCCAGCGGTGGGAATGGCAACCATTCAGCTGCCTGCCAACTGGAGGTGGCTGGCCAATTTAGACAATTAAAGGCCCAACTACAGGCTATTTTCCCAGGCCACTGGCAGCGGAGCAACCTCCGCCACGTGGGGAGGGCGTCAGCTGTAAGGAGGTGACCTTCCTGCAGCTTCCCAGATGAGGTCATTAGAGCCGAATGCTCAAGGGCCCAAACAGGGGCCACCAGCAGTACAGGATGCCCCTGTGGCCCCAATGCCACCATTGTAGGGGATACTCCTCCAATCCCTGGTACCTGCCAAATGGGCCTGGCCAAAAAAAAAAATTCTCTGCCACCTTTGTGAGTGTGCCTCAAAATGGAGGCACCCTCACGTTTCCGTTGTTGCCTCAATAGCAGTCACCACTCTAGGTGGTGCTGTCGAGGCTCCAGAGCTGCCAGCCCTCTGATTGGGCCAGCAGCATGGAAGGCCTACCTGTTGTCTTTAATTGGCCACCTGCCGGCTCTTGATTCCCGCGATATTGCCAGGATGAGGCAAGCCTCCTGTTTGAGCGTGCTGGTACCCGAACAACTGCCCGGTGTCGGGACTTCCTCGCTTCTGGGAAGATCCTGCCCAACATTTCTGTTCTACGTGACGTTAGTCAAGTGCACCTGGTGACTGGAGTTGCCGGTTAGCCCAGCAAGGAGTTGTTTGACTTTCTGTACATTTTCATTCTAGTGGTGGTTCAGTAAAAATTAATCTGTTGACCAACAGCTCTGAAGAATTGCTTTAGCAACATGAATAAAGTATTACCACAACCAATTGTGCAGCATTTTAGGTTATGGATGGATATTGACATTTGTGGTGTGTTGAAGATAAGAGAGAACCAGAGAGAGAGAGAGGGAGCGAAAGAAAAACAGAGGAACAATGAGAAAGGGTGAGAAAGAAAGACCAAGTGAGGCAAAGGAAAGAAAGATTGGACACGAACCAACTGAGCCCTAAATATTTTATCACTGACATTTGTTTTCAGACATATTTTGTCGTAACTCACTCCAAATGCAGCCAGATTAAACAGTGCATATAGCCAGTGCAGCATGTTCTGCTACTCTACTCCTACAGATAATCTTGGCATTTTAGTTCCAAATCCTGATCTGTCCTGTTCATGAATTTAAACTTGAATAAAACTAATTAAATCACTCTTTGTATATATAAAATCCCACACACTGATGGATAAGTTTTGACTCTTGACCACCCCATCCCATATGTGGATGGCTTTATAACTTTCCTGTGCTTTACTTGATTTGAGTTTGGATAGCACCTCATACACAGTAAACAGAAATCATATTTCACTCATCTGGGATGCATCATAAGTGCTGACAGCCAAGTGCATTCAAAAAGGCAATGGATTTGGATGAAGCTGTGATTTGGGGGTCCATTCAAACACTTTGGCTTCATATGGCCTTGCCTTTCCAAGATTCCAGTGGCATAATTCTGGATACGCACAGAGACATGTTGCATAACACACACTGTCATGCTTCACAGACCTCTGCTGCAATGATGGAAAAAGTAACAAGGGAGAGCAGGCAGCGTACTACTAAACATTAGATTCTCCGATCTATACATTGGACTGGCAGGAACACGATTAGTCAGTGATGTCCGAATTTTCTGTCTGATGGTGGAACAGGCTCGAGGGACTAAATGATCTACTCCTATTCTAATGTGCCTCTGATGAGTTAACTACATCTTGAATTCCTCGGGGGTCTAGCGAGTGTGACCCCTGTAGTCCAATAGATCACGTGTGAAGCTGTTTGTTCATTTGGTGAATCCATGGCACCGAAAATCTCTTTAATGAGGTGTGTTGGAGATGGTCAGCTTATGGCTTCTACATTCCCTGGAAGTCTCTGGTAGCTATACTCAACAACAACAACAACAACAACTTGCAATTATACAGCGCCTTTAACATATTAAATGCCCCAAAGCATTGGACCGGATTTATATAAAAGCAAACATACTTTGGATTTGTATTCTGGTAATACAAATCTTCTCAAGACCTAAATCTGCATCTGAACCAGAATCCAAATGGAAACATTATTTTAAATAGGAATACATGCAGCACAGAAACAGGCCATTCTAACCAAGCAGTCCAACCCGGCATTTATGAACCACTCGAATATTTTCCCATTCTTTGTCATCTAACCCCATCAGAGTACCTTCTATTCCCTCTCCCTCATGTGTTTATCCAGCTTCCCCTTAAATTTATCTATACTATTCACCTCAACCACTCCCTGTGGTAGCAAGTTCCACATTCTCACCACTCTTGGGGTAAAGAAGTTTCTTCTGAATTGCCTATTTGTTTTCCTGGTGACTATCTTATATTGATGGCTTCTAGTTTTGTTCTTCCCCACCAGTGGAAATATGCTCTCTCTGTGTCTACACCATCAAAACCTTTCACAAGGCATGGTGGCGCAGTGGTTAGCACCACCACCGCCTCACAGCTCCAGCGACCCGGGTTCAGTTCTGGGTACTGCCTGTGCGGAGTTTGCAAGTTCTCCCTGTGACCGTGTGGGTTTCTGCCGGGTGCTCAGGTTTCCTCCCACAGCCAAAGACTTGCAGGTTGTTAGGTAAATTGGCCATTGTAAATTGCCCCGAGTGTAGGTAGGTGGTGGGCATGTGGTAGGGAATATGGGGTTAATGTAGGATTAGTATAAATGGGTGGTTGTTGGTTGGCACAGACTCAGTGGGCCAAAGGGCCTGTTTCAGTGCTGTATCTATAAATAAGTAATTTTAAAGGCCTTTTAGGCCTTAGGTAATTTTAGGTCACCCTTTGCTTTTCAAGAGAAACGAGACCCAGCCTGTTCATCCTCTTCTGATATGCAACCTCACAGTTCTGGCATCAGCCTTCTAATTCTTTTTGGCAGCCTCTCCAATGTCTCTATATCTTTCTTTTAATATGGAGACTGTTTGTATTGGAAGGTTTATAATTGATAAACACAAGTGAAAAAAAATTAAGGAGGGGAGGAATGCAACAGTTTTAATCCCTCTCATTGTTCTAGTGGGTAAAGGCACCATCCAGTTTAGCCTGAAAATATACAAGCCAGAAGGTTTCAGATAGACTTTCGTTGCTGATTTGCACCGTGGTTGGGCCACTAGTTGGGTCAGGGAGGGAGAAAATGTCTCCAGGGCTCCCAGTTCTTGACCCCTGGATGGAAATTCCATGTGCATGAGCATCAGAGCTGAGCTATGAAGCATTCATGGTCAAATAACCTGCTCACATCCTCCAGCTAGGCTGGAACGAGCAATAGCCAGCAGGGAAAAGTTACAAGATTACCGCAGGTACCTTTGGGACCATACTCCAGCAACTAACAATACATTCAGCAGAGATGGGGAGCAGAGGAAGAAAAAGCAAGGCAAAGCATTGGTCCTTGCCCTCTCATAAAGTAATCTGAATTCAATTTGACACTTCACTTCCAAACTGACAAGGTGGTTAAAAAAACAAGTGAAGAGGTTCATGAAAACCATACTTAGCCAAAGAATAGTCCACTGCCTGAAAGTTAACCACAAAATAAAGTTTGCTATTAGTTAAAGGGTGGTACTTTCTTCAGTTTTCGGTGGTGCAGGGAAAAGGGGTCAGTTTCTGGTATTCCTGCTTGACATGGCTCAGAGCAAGTCATTTTCAGAGAGAGCAACTCATCTCAGCGTTCACATAGTAGGTGAGAAGTGATACGGAACACTGCCAGACCACCACGTGAACTCTAGTAACGATATGTACATTTTAAGGCTAACTGTTTCATTCTGTTGAAATTCAAAAAGAAGACAAGTGCACAATTGGTACTATGTTATATTTTCAATTCCCTCCCCCTCCTACGGACTGGTGATATCAAAAGCTGTAGAAAACAGGTATGCGAGCTTGTATAATTACATCTGTTATAATTTCCCATTTCTGGAATCAGCTTGCTGATTAACCTTCTACACAAAAGAATGAACTTGACACATGATCGAATGCAAACCTCCAGTATATAAATCATTAGTTCCTTTTTACTTTCTTGCTGTATATTTTCTCCCCTTCTTCTCGTTAGTTTAAGCTTCCACAGTGCCAGCCATCTTCAAATACCTTGTTCAAGCAGCTATCATTAATGTACGAGCTTCGGCAGAACAATTAACAAGCTGTTCTCTACGACTTAGGGTATCACTGGCGAACAGTCCTCAGCCAATTGCCAGACACACCTTCTTTCCAGCCCGGGACCATTGCATAGTAATCAGGATTGGAACCCCTGGTTGACATTCCAAATCCATGACCCTGGCGCATAATGGCCTGCTTTAATCTTCTCAATAAGAGTCAGCTTAAGTGTCAGCTGTGGCTTAGTTGGTAGCACTCTTGCTTCAGAGTCAGAAGGTTGTGGGTTCATGTCCACTTCAGGATTTGAGTGCAAAGATCTGCAGTACTGAGGGAGTTTCAGATGAAGTGTTAAACAGAGGCCCTTTCTACGCTCTTAAATGGGCATAACAGATACCATGATAGTATTTCGAAGAAGAGCAGGGGAGTTATCCTTGGTGTCCTGGCCAATATTTATCTCTCAATCATAAAGTCATTTACAGCAAAGAAGGAGGCCATTTGGCCCATCAATTTCAATCAACATCACAAAAGCAGATTATCTGGTCATTATCACATTGCTGCTTGTGGGAGCTTGCTGTGTTCATATCGTCTGCTGAATTTCCTGTATTACAACAGCAACTATACTTCAGAAGTACATCTTTGGCTGTAAAGCACTTTGGGACATCCAGTGGTTCTGAAAGGTGTTATATAAATGCAAGTCTTTCTTTCTTTTCTACTAGGACCGAGCAGGCATTTACATCAGTTCCCAGTCGGATTGACTGTGAGTCAACAACACAAACAAGCCCAAATTAAATTGGCAGTCCCAATTATAGAGGGTACAGAATGGCAGGTGTTGGGGGTGAAACTATATGGGATGTTCTTAGGGGATTAAGCAGAATGGAGGGAGCTGTACCATCCATGCCTGTCCTCTACTTAACAAGGCAGTGTGTGGTGCGAAAATTTGGCTAAAAGTAAGAAAAATGTTCTATTTCTGATCATTCTGATTCCTCGCATAAAGAATAACATTCAGCCTCATTGTCCAACCCCCAAAAATGATTCAACTTTGATCATTCTCAGAAAAAGGATCATTAATGAGTAATCTTCCAAAGTATGCGTGGGTTCTCTTCCAGCTATATGCTGATTTAATCATGTCACCGTACACGTACTGAATCGTGAGAAGGGAGGAAGTATACTCACAATCATGAGTCTTTAGGTTAGTGGAGTTGTATTTATAGTTTGTGATTCCTCCAGTAGAAGTAACCTAAACTAAAATTGCAGAATTACTGAAAGAAGTTACTTTGACATACAGACTGGTTTAAGTTCCATCTGATACCTCCAGTTTCCGATCCTTTCACACACAGGAATGTCAGGTCAGGGACACATCAGTTGTACATTAATCGCAACTGAATTAGGTTTGTGGTGTATAGAATATAGCTGAAGGGGTCCATGAGTCAGGATTTCTTAAGTTTTAATTAAACTGAAAAAGAACAGTAATTCCTGATCAATGTATTTTATATATTTTTGATGGCTAAGATAATTAAAATCACTGCATTTTACCAAGCCCACGACGTCAGGCTTTGTAACGGGGGAGGGCGGGGGCGGAAGATTGTTCCGGTAGAGGACTGCCACAGAGGCTGACTCTGTAGCGGCCCCCCCCCCCACCCCACCGCTGAGCGACAGGAACTGAATCTAAATATTTAAATGAATTGGATGAATAAATTTAAATAAACTTACCTTTAATCTTCCAGGACCGTCGCGATCCTCAGTACGGCGGCTGGCACTCCCCATCTGGGGAAAGCTGGCGCGACACTGGTGGGGAGGGGGGAGGAGGTAAGATTTTTCAGTGCGAGGGAGGGGGGAACGGGGTCAAATAAATGTAATGGGTTTAGGGGAAGGGGTGAACTTTAAATTTTGTGCAGTCTGGGAGGTGAAAGGTCAGATTTATAAGGCAAGCATTTTGGGGGGGGGGCAAGGGCAAATAGTTAATGTAATTGCTATTGGGTGGTGGAAAAGGGACATGAGAACTTCATTTGATAAATTTTAGGGGGGGGTGGTTTCTTTAAAAATTTAAATATACCAGCAAGGTTGGCTGGCCTTTAAAAATGGCGCCAGTGCCTGCGCACAGGCAGCTGACACCATTGTTTGCATCGGACAGCCCACCCCCTCCCTGTAATGAGGGGGTGGAGGAGGTGGCCTGCCGCAGCTATTTTAAATGAGCCGCTGTGCGGGTCTTCGGCCTGTGGCCTGCAGGTGTGGGCCGCTATTTTTAGAGCGATGGCAGGCTCTTAAAATGCAGCCACTCAAGTTACATGTTGTATCCCCCGAGTTATAAAAATGCTAATAAATCCATGGTCACCATTTTAAATCAGGACTGTGAGTACTGAGGCTATTCCATTAAGTAATAAATATAAACATCTTGGGCCTAGCATGCACCCATCCCATTCCGATCGTCGCACTTTAATGTTTTCACAAATATATATATATATTTTAAAAAGCACGAGAAAGGATGTCAGTTTTTTGTGTGTGTTGTTTCCGTTCTGACCAAGAAACAGAAATTTACAATCACCCACCAATCCACAAAGTTTACTCAGAACATGGTAATTGAACTCTGATATCAGGACCTATTTAAACCACTTCCCCAAGGGAGTACGTAAGCAGTGGCCTTAAAGGCTGTTCCTTCACTGTCGCTGTGTCAAAAAACCTGTAACTCCCTCCCTAACAGCACTGTGGGTATATCACATGGACTGTAGCCGTTCAAGAAAGCATCTCTTCACCAACTTCTCAAGGGCATTTAGGGACGGGTAACAAATTCTGGCCTTGCCAACAACACTCACATCCCCTGAATGTATAAAAAAGACCAGATTAATAACTAAACATTACAAGCACTGCTCCAAACTACCATTGAGTGCTGCCACAGGAGATCAACTAGTCTTATAATAATATTTCTTTTGATCATGTGTGTCTTCATCTTGACCACCTGAAGTTGTTGCTTTTGTTATTACCATCAAGCCAGTCAGTTCTGTTCTGCCACATTGATATACAACAACTTATATTTATATAGCACCTTTAATGTAATAAAACATCTCAAGGCACGTCACAGGAGCGTTATCAAACAAAATTTTACACTGAACCACATAAGGAGATATTAGGTCAAATTAAAGGCCTGCTCGAGTCTGCAAATGAAACCCGACCCGAGCCCAACAGAACCACATCCGACCCGAGCCTGACCCAGCCCGAGTCTTTGACTTTTTCCCATGCCCGACCCCCGACCTGACCCGACCCAACCACCAGAATATAATCGACTTTATTGAAGTGGTTGTGCTCTACCTTGGATGGAATCACTCACTGCAGACTAGTGTGGAGTCCAAATGCACGTTTCCCTTCCTGGCTGTCACTGTGTCTGACCTGACCCGACCCGAGCCCGAATGCCGGACCCGGAAGAGCGACCCGACCTGACCCGAACCCGACATGTCATCAGGCATGGTCGGGTTTGGGTCGGGTAGCCATATTCTAGGGCAGATGGCTGAAAGCTTGGCCAAAGGTTTTAAGAAACATCTTAAGGAAGAAAGAGAAGTAGCAAAACAGAGAGTTTTGAGGAGAGAATTCCAGAGCTTTGACCTGAAAGCACATGAGGGGATGCTCATGAGGCCAGAATTCTCAAGTGCATTTTGGGATGGCCAATAAATAATGGCCTAGCTAGCGACTTCCACATCCCATGAATGAATAAGATATTTCGGAGGGCTGTGGGGCTGGAGAAAAATACAAAGATAGGGAGGGGTGAGGTCATGAAGGGGTTTGAAAACAAAGATGAGAATTTTAAAATCAAGGAGTTGCTAAACTGAGAACCAATATAGGTCAGTGAGCACAAGGGTGGTGGATTATTGGGGTTTGGTGCGAGTAAGAACATGGGCAGCGGGGCAGATCTCAAGTTTACAGAGTGTAGAAAGTAACAAAGGCACGAATGAGGGTTTCAGCAGCAGATTGGCCGAGGCAGGGGCGAAGTCGGGTGATGTTATGGAGATGGAAATAGGTGGTTCTAGTGATGGTGCAGATTTGTGGTTGGAAGTTTATCTCAGGACCAAGTAGGAAATCAAAGTTGCAAACAGTCTGGTTCAGCCTGAGATAGTTGCCAAGGGGAGGGATGGAGTCGGTAGCTTGGGAACTGAGTTTGTGGTGGCAACCAAAACCAATGGCTTCAGCCTCCCAATATTTAATTAAAGGACATTTCTACTCTCCAGTACTGGATGTTGGGTAAGAGGTCTAACAACTTAGAGACAGTGGAGGGGTTGAGAGAGGTGGTGGTGAGGTAGAGTTGGGTGTCATCAGCATACACGTGGAAACTGAATCTGTGTTTTCAGATGATGTCGTCAAGGTGCATTGTGTCAATAAGAAATAGGCAGGACCAAGGGACACCAGAGCTAATAGTGGGAGCAGGAAGAGAAGCCATTGCAGGTGATTCTCTGGTCACAATTAGACGAATAAGAATAGAACCAGGAGAGTGCAGTCCCGTAGCCAAAAGATGGCGGAGAGGCATTGGAAAAGGATGGTGTGGTCAACTGTGTCAAAGGCTACAGACAGGTCGAGAAGAATGAGAGGGATAGTTTACCTTTGCCACAGTCACATGGGCTGCAATTTGTGACTTTGATAGGAGCCATTTTGGTACTGTGACAGGGACAGATGCCAGATTGGAATGGTTCAAACATGGAGTTCTGGGAAAAATGGGCATGGATTTGGGAGGCAATGACACGTTCAAGAACTATGGAGAGAACAAGGAGGTTGGAGATGGGGCAGTTGTTTGCAAGGTTGGAGGGGCTCAAGGGTTGGATTTTAAGTATTTAAGTCTTTGTTCCTTTCCTGTCCAATTGGATTTGTTTGTAATTTGGTTATCTATTAGTCGTATGATGCAAAACTTTTTCCTACGATTTCAATATTTCAGTAATCACATCCGACTAATAAAGAATTCCACCCACTTTGGGTCCGTGGATAGTGTTACAAGAGTTTCGTATTTTTATTTGGAAGCTTAGAATTCTGTGTGTTCTTTAAAAAAATTGAGAAAAAGGATTTTCTGTGAACATTGAATGCTGAAACTTGGTGTTTGAACTGAGTAGCACAGACTGCAAGACACCTGTTCCAAACAACAGCATGGGAAATGACAGGTCACATAACTTATTGTTAGAGTTCCGTTTCACTTTCGCTTTGTGAAAGACCAGTGCTGGACAGGTAGGAGGCAGAACAAACTGGCTGGGACCTGTTTTTTGCAGACCAGAGGAAAAGACTGCTCCCTAAAAAGGAGGGCTTGCCTCTTTTGTAAAAAAAAGAAATTCTACATTTGAGGTGGTGGATGAGGTCTGCCTGGAGAGACAAAAATATCCCTGGAGAGGAAAAGAAGAGTCATAGAGAGATACAGCACTGAAACAGGCCCTTCGGCCCAACAAGTCTGTGCCGATCAACAACCACCCATTTATACTAATCCTACATTTAATCCCATATTCCCTACCACATCCCCACCTTCCTTCAATTCTCCTACCACCTACCTACACTAGGGGCAATTTACAATGGTCAATTTACCTATCAACCTGCAAGTCTTTGGCTGTGGGAGGAAACCAGAATACCTGGCAGAAACCCACATAGTCACAGGGAGAACTTGCAAACTCCACACAGGCAGTACCCAGAACTGAATCCAGGTTGCTGGAGCTGTGAGGCTGTGGCGCTAGCTATGAAGAGAGGTTGAGTAGATTAGGATTATTTTCATTAGAAAGACGGAGGTTGAGAGGGGACCTGATTGAAGTGTACAAAATCATGAGAGGTGTAGACAGGGTGGATAGCAAGAAGCTTTTTCCCAGAGTGGGGGATTCAATTACTAGGGGTCACGAGTTCAAAGTGAGAGGGGAAAAGTTTAGGGGGGATATGCGTGGAAAGTTCTTTACGCAGAGGGTGGTAGGTGCCTGGAACGCGTTGCCAGTGGAGGTGGTAGACGCGGGCACGATAGCGTCTTTTAAGATGTATCTAGACAGATACATGAATGGGCAGGAAGCAAAGAGATACAGACCCTTAGAAAATAGGCGACATGTTTAGATAGAGGATCTGGATCGGCGCAGGCTTGGAGGGCCGAAGGGCCTGTTCCTGTGCTGTAATTTTCTTTGTTCTTTGCACTGCCCCTTAAAGGACATTAGTGAACCAGATGGGGCTTTTTTTATGGCAATCAACAATGGTTTCATGGCCATCATCAGACTAGCTTTTAATTCCAGATTTTATTAATTGAATTCAAATTACACCTTCTGTCCCGGTGGGATTCGAACCCATATCCCCAGAGCAATAGCCTGGGTCCCTGGGTTACTAGTCCAGTGACAATACCACTATGCCACCGTCTCCCCATCTCTGTGCTCTGTACTCCCCCTGTTCTCTGTGGAGGAAGGAGCAAACCTTGCATTTTTAAAGGTAGCAAGTTCCTATTCCTCCAGTTTCTGAAAAATCTCTGCCTCAGGAGTGATTCCTGTTGCTTCCTATGTTTTGGAAGATCCTGAAAGCTCAAGAAAGCTTCAATTGCTGGACTGCTATTTCAAAACCCAAGTAGACCTGTTGCTACACACTTTGCTGAAAGATCTGCATGATGCCTGCTGCAGACAAAGTGCCATGAATGCCTACCCATGACAGGCTATTCATCAACCTTGCCTGGAGAGACTTTGAGTGGCATCCAACTATTTGACTCTGGGACACCACACTGACCCGGAAATATCCTACCAGAATGCGACCTAATTATTTTATTATTCCTAAGAAGCAGCTGTAAACCAAAACATCCTTTTAAAACTGGTTAACTGTTTTTTTCTTTAAAGTATGTGTGTGTACATGAGGGTTAGGAAGAATAAGAAGTTTGAAAAGAATCCTTTCACATAAAGAGTTATCTCATTATTGTTTAAGACTTAGTTTATTAATAAATAGTTAATGTTGTTGTTGTTTAAAGAAACCTGGTTTGGTGTGCTTTATTCTGGGAGACAAATAGAGTGGTTAATGTGGCTATTTTCCGATGGGTGGGAAACTTTACTAATATGCTATGACCTGTGGAGTAGTGGGACGGAATTAACAGTGCATTACTCCCACCGTGGTTGTAACAATAGTTATTTGAATTGGATAGGTTGGGGAGATTCAAGGAACACGTATACAAGATACAAACAGAACAATGTTAGATGTTATGAGATTTCTCTTTTCAGAGGTTCATCATTCTTTGAACAGGTTTCTGGCTTGTGCAGTGGATGTGGATTCACTGTGAGCATTCTGCAGGGAGATAGATAAGTTACTAAAGGTGGCTGACCTCACAGCATATAGAATGCAGGTGGTGTATTGAGTGTTGTGACTCATGGTCACTGAGTCAATTGGAAACTTTGTTGGATTGCTTTCAGGAGTTGAAAGAGTAATTTCCCAGATTTCCCCATAGTTACATGGTTGCTGGTGGGTGGGAAGTATGATGCTCAGTTGCACCTTGACCATATGAGAAAGGCTTGATAGATCAGCTGATCCTTTCCAGTCTTTCATTTCCATATATTCTTACATTCCAGCAAGTCCACTATAAATAAAACATATCGCTTAGTATAAAAAGCATAAACTTATCCATTAACTTGTCCTGAACTAATCCCTTCACTCTTCAATATACATTAGGGAAATTCTTCACTCCCTAAACTTGCAATATAGAGTCATAGAATCATACAGCATAGAAACAGGCCATTCGGCCCACCACGTCCATGCCGACCATAATGCCTATCTATACTAATCCCACCTGTCTGCATTAATTCCATATCCCTCTATGCCTTGCTCATTCAAGGACCTGTCCAGATGCCTCTTAAATGTTGCTACTGTTCCTGCCTCCACCACCTCCTCTGGCAGCTCATTCCAGATACCCATTATTCTTTGTGTGAAAAATTTACCCCTTTGATCCCCTTTAAACCTCCTCCCTCTCACCTTAAATCTATGCCCTATAGTTTTAGTCACCCCTACCATGGGAAACAGACTCTGGCTATCTACCCTATCTATGCCTCTCATAACTTTATATACCTCTATCATGTCCCCTCTCAGCCTCCTTCGCTCCAGGGAAAACAGACCCAGCCTATCGAATCTCTTTTTATAATTCAAGCCCTCCAAACCAGGCAACATCCTTGTGAATATTTTCTGCACCCTCTCTAGCTTAATCACATCTTTCCTGTAGTGCGGCCTAATCAACGTTATGTACAACTGTAACATGACGTCCCAACTCTTGTACTCAATGCCTCGGCCGATGAAGGCAAGCATGCCATATGCCTTCTTCACCACCCTGTCTACCTGTGTTGCCACCTTCAGGGAACTATGTACTTGCACCCCAAGGTCTCTCTGCTCAACAACACTCCCCAGGGCTCTGCCATTCACTGTATATGTCCTACCCTGGTTTAACTTCCCACAATACTTCACTTCGTACTTGTCTGCATTAAATTCCATTTGCCAATCCCTTGCCCACTTTCCCAGTTGATCTATAGCCTGTTGTAACAGACAACCTTCTTCACTGTCCACTATACCACCAATTTTGGTGTCATCTGCAAACTTACTAATTATGCCCCCTACATTCACATCCAAGTCATTAATATATATGACAAAGAACAGAGGGCCCAGCACCGATCCCTGCGGCATACCACTGGTCACCGGCCTCCAATCTGAAAAACAACCCTCCACTACCACCCTCTGCCTCCTATCACCAAACCAATTTTGTATCCAATTGGCCAGCTCACCCTGGATCCCATGTGTTTGAACCTTCTGGACCAGCCTACCATGCGGGACCTTGTCAAAGGCCTTGCTAAAGTCCATGTAGACAACGTCCATCGCCCTGCCCTCATCAATCCTCTTGGTCACCTCCTCAAAAAACTCAATAAAATTCATGAGACATGATTTCCCACGCACAAAACCATTCTATCTATCCCTAATCAGACCTTGCCTTTCCAAATGCATATAAATCCTGTCTCTCAGAATCTCTTCCAATAACTTTCCCACCACTGACGTAAGGCTCCCCAGCCTGCAGTCCCCTGGTTTATCCCTGCTACCCTTCTTAAATAAAGGTACAACATTAGCTATCCTCCGGTCTTCCGGTACCTCACCCGTGGCTAACGATGATACAAAAATCTCTGCCAGGGCCCCAGCAATCTCCTCCCTGGCTTCCCATAGCATCCTAGGATACACCTGGTCAAGCCCTGGGGATTTATCCACCTTAATGTGCTTCAAACCCTCCAACACCTTCTCCTTTGTAATGTTGATATGCTCCAGGATATCGCTGTTCCCTCCCTTGAACTCACTAGCTTCCATGACCTTCTCCACGGTAAATACAGACGAGAAGTATTCACTTAAGACCTCGCCCATTTCCCGTGGCTCCACACATAGATTACCACACTGATCCTTAATGGGACCTACTCTCTCCCTAGCTACGCTTTTACTCTTATTATACTTATAGAATCTTTTAAGATTCTCCTTTATCTTATCTGCCAGGGAAATCTCATGGCCCCTTTTCGCCCTCCTAATTTCCTTCTTAAGTGTAGTCCTACATCTCCCATACTCCTCGAAGGACTCGCTTTATCCCAGCTGCCTATACCTGACACATGCCTCCTTCTTTGTCCTGACCAGACCCTCAATATCCCTCGTCAACCCAGGTTCCCTAAACTTGCCAGCCTTGCCCTTTCATCTAACAGGAACACGCCAGCCCTGAACTCTTCCTATCTCACTTTTAAAAGCCTCCCACTTGCCAGACGTTCCTTTACCTGTAAACAGCCTCTCCCATTCAACTTTTGAGAGTTCCTGTCTGATGCCATCGAAATTAGCCTTCCCCCAATTTAGGACTTCAACCTGAGGACCAGTCCTATCCTTTTCCATAACTATCTTGAAGCTAATAAGAGTTATGGTCACTGGTCCCAAAGTGCTCCAACACTGACACATCAACCACCTGCCCATCCTCATTTCCTAAGAGGAGGTCGAGTGTAGCCCCTTCTCTAGTAGGGCCAGTCACATACTGCTTCAGAAAACTATCCTGGACACATTTAACAAATTCTTCCCCATCTGATCCCTTAGCACTAAGGCAGTCCCAGTCAATATTAGGGAAGTTAAAATCACCTACTATTACAACCCTATAATTCCTACACCTATCTGTGATTTCCCTACATATATGCTCCTCCAATTCCCTCTGACTATTGGGGGGCCTATAGTATAATCCCATCAAAGTGATCATCCCTTTCTTATTTCTAAGTTCTACCCATATGGCCTCGCTGGACATTCCCCCCGGGATATCCTCTCTAAGTACTGCCGTGATGTCCTCCCTAATCAATAGTGCAACTCCCCCTCCTCTCTTACCTCCATCTCTGTCACGCCGGAAGCATCGGTACACTGGAACATTGAGCTGCCAGTCCTGCCAATCCCTCAACCACGTTTCCGTAACAGCTATAATATCACAATCCCATGTACCGATCCATGCTCTGAGTTCATCTGCCTTACCTGTAAGGCTTCTTGCATTAAAGTAAATGCAGTTTAGTCTACCAGACCTCCCACGGTCCCTGTCCTGCCCCTGCACAGCCTGCCTACTGGACTTGCATGCTTTAACCTCTACATTTGCCTCAACTATCTCATCGGAGAGACTACTACTTTGGATCCCACCTCCCCCCCCCTCCCCCTGCCAGACTAGTTTAAACCCTCGTGAGTATTATTCTGGACTAATATCCTGGACTTCAATGTTGTGTTTCAAAAGCATAATGTATTACTGCAAGTAAAAAAAAAGGAACCTCAGACAACCATTTGTTACATAAATGAGCTAGCTTTGATATTGTTTCCTGATTGACTATAAATAATACACAGAATCCGAGACTCCTAAAGAGCAGTCCAGCATTTGAATGGTGAATGGAATTTGCCACTAAGCCAGATAGGACCCAAAAAGGGAAAGTGCAGAAGAGTCAAGCTCAGTCGAGCAAGGTGACCCACTGACGGTGCTGTAGCACAGCATTGACATTATTTACATATTGCATGGAGATAAGATAGTTCAATTTTTGAATCAGGTAAATTTATTCATAGCTATTACTCTGTACATGAACCTACCTGTGGAATACAACAGTTTAACAATTTGCACCAAGCTTCACCCCATCTAGTGCTATTGGGATCAGTCCTCAGCAAAGTTGAAGAAATATTGGATACCCAGTTCAGGTCACCAAGGCATTTGTTCCATTGTTAATGGTTATAAGTCAAATTATAACACAAATAGATATAGGGTAGGGTAAGTAAACTCCCATAAAAGTAAAACGTCCTGACGACTGATCAGTAGTACCTGCCACCATTGAAGCCAAGAAGGTACCAATGAATTTGTAACTGTGCAACTATTGAGTGCCACAAGTCGCTTGGGCTGATTAAGACCGTGATCTCCTGCTCAAAGTCCCTGTGGCTGCAAGCCCTTGCTCGCTCTCGAACACTTGCTCAATTCTTTGTGGAGCCTACTTGGAGTAGGTGGACATGTGCCCACTCTGTGTGGAAATGCAAAAATTAGGATAGAATGCATGACTTTAAAATGGGGACTGAAGTAAGATTGTGTGGCCTGGTCCAATTGTCCCCACACACTCTAATGCTACTTTACACTTAGTCTTGACTTCCCACGTGCAATGTCACAGGAGGTCAACTATTGTTTTTTTAATTCTTTCATGGGATGTGGGTGTCACTGGAAAAGCCAGCATTTGTTGCCCATCCCTAATTGCCCGTAACAACTGAGTGACTTGCTAGACCATTCCAGAGAGCAGTTAAGAGTCAACCACATTGCTCTGGGTCTGGAGTCACATATAGACCAGACCAGCAAAGGACAACAGGTTTCCTTCTCCAAAGGACATTCAAAACCAAATGGGTTTTTCCCAACGATCGATGATGGTTTCACGGCACCATTACTGAGACTAGCTTTCAATTCCAGATTTTTATTAATTAATTTAATTTAAGTTCCACCAGCTGCCATAATAGGATTTGAAGCCATGTCCCCAGGCATTAGCCTGGGCCTCAGGATTACTAGCTCAGTGACATTACCACTACGCCACCATCTCCAGCATCAAGAGATGATTTTCCCATTATTGCACAGGTCATAAAGGATCGTCTGGGTGCAGCACGTAGGTGAAAGTTGAGTTGAGCCCGTACAACTCCCCTCATGTGTTGCACTTGGGTGATTGCTTATACCGAGTTCAATGACAGGAAAATCTGCCCCAAGATTGCATATTGGGTTTATTACCCATTCTCAATTCCTTTTTATTTCTGCATGACCTACTATAAATCAAATTTTATGGGGAAAAAAATTTGCAGGGCTGTGGGAAAAGGACAGTGGAGTGGGAATAATTGGGTAACTCTTTCAAAGAGCTGGCACAGACACAATTGACTAAATGGCTCCTTCTATGCTGTGATATTCTATTATTCTAAGGCCGCAATATTAACAGGGCCACGCATTTGGAGTGGGGGTGGAGGGGAGTGCAGAGCAGTTAAGGAAGGGAGACTCAGAAGTTGGTCAGGAGTGGAGGGGAATGAGATGGCAGGAGGGGTGAGGAGGGCGTTTGTTGTTGGGGTGAGTTGCCAGTCACAGAAAGTGAAGCAGATAAGCTTTGGGCTGGGGAGGTGGGGGGGGGGGGGTGGGGGGAAACCCTCCTGGTCTTCTTGTAAAGGCATCAACTTCATCGACCCAGCCCTTCTCACCTCCTTTCACCTGCCAAGTTTCCCAGTACCAGGGAAAGCCAACCGACGTTACATCCACTGTAAAAACAGAGGCACACAGACAGCCTCCTTAAAAACTGTGACCGACCAACCAACTCACCTCTTGAGAGCAGATTGGTTGCCTGCCCCATGCCCCACCTCTGTTAAAACTGGAAATGGGCAGGTTTGAAATTTTTAAAAGTATAATTTCTTACTTGACCCAAACCCACCCATTTTTGGGGGTCGAAATTACCTCCTATGATTCTATAACAACATCGACTGCACTTCAAAGTAATTTGATGTATGTGAAACACTTTGGGACCCCCCCCCAGAGAGATGTAATAAGACACTATATAAACGTAAGTCCATTCTTGCTTTGCAATTATTACTTATGCAATTACATCACGCAAAAGATGCCCATTTATTTATTTACCTGCCGTGAGTGAGGAGAACACTAATTTATGTTCCCAGTTCATTATTTTAAAATCCATAAGCTACACCACAGGAGACGCATTAGTATATTCTAATTTAAAATTCAGGCTTCATAAAGTTGCTGTCACAACAGATCCTACTGCTGGAAAATGCGACGGGTAAGCATTACTCCTCTTAATAAAAAGGAAACCTTTGTTCGGCCACATTACAGCATGTGGCTCCACTAAGAGAAATATGTGTTGTTGTTATGAGTTTCTGTCTCGTTAGCCAACAATTCCTGGATACAAGCCCTGGTTTGGAGAAAATCCAACATCTTGATGAGCATCATAGTTTTCAGCAATTTTGTTTTATAGAACTTTCACATGCAGGCTACATTTCTGAAACTAATCAAAAATTTATTCTAAAATTTACCATCTTGGATTCATCAAGTTCAAACAAAAGTATATACCTGATTCAAGCACAGAATTCAAATTGTACTGAACAACTTCCCGTTCACTCTGATTGCACAAAATTCCTAATCCAACAATGGCGCTCCTATGCAAACCCTTATAAAATGCTCCTAATGATACATTTGTGATGGTCATTACACAGAGCATGGTCCCTCCACTGCCTAAGGTGTCCTGTAAACATTTACTCAGAGTGCTCTGTGATTTTTGTCTCAAGTTGCAGAATGAATTATTAAATGGGACACAGCATGAACATTTCTAAGTTGCCTGATTTTGCTTTGAGTTTCTGGAGTTTCTCATGAAATATCTGCACTGGATAATGGTTTGTTAGGCGGCAACTGTACAGTATCATAACGGAATCCTGCTGTTGTCATAGAAGCGTACAGCACAGAAGGAGGCCATTCAGTCCATCAAGTCTGCATTGAATGGCTGACACCATTACCAGTGTACGTCACTTCATTTTTTTCCCTCCTTTAATTTTTCTGTTCTCCGTTCCTTAAGATGGCAGCTTATGTTCACATGCAGGAGTAGCCCCGAATACCTTTCCCAAAATATACGAGAACCTAGGCACCAATTGTTGCCACGTTTGATCACGCGGTCGCACAGATCTTCAACTGACGCTCACACACAAACACTTGAGCAGGAGCCACTGGATAGTGATTGGAAGCAAGGATCTTGGCTGATTTTTACCCATTCTGCATTAAGGAATGTAGAAGAGTAAATTTAGAGGGAAAAAATATAAAGGCTGAATTTAATTTCACCAGCGTCAGTCAGCTAAAATTAACATAGATCACAATCCAACCAGGGATCTTCCTAGTCCGTGTGGTTTAGTAATCTAACACCTGGTCAGCTGTGGCTCAGTGGGCAGTGCTTTTGCTTCGGAGTTATAAGGTTGTGGGTTCATGTGGGTTCCACTCCGGGGCTTGAGAGCAAAATTCAAGGTTGACACTCCAGTGCAGTACTGAGGGAGTGCTACACTACCTGAGGGTCAGTCTTTCAGATGAGAGGTTAATCCAAGCCACTACCTGCTCTCTCTTAGGTGGACATAAAAGATCCCATGGTACTATTTTGACAAAGAACAGGGAGGTTCTCCCTGGTGTCCTGGGCAATATTTATCCCTCATTACACATCATAAAAAACTGATGATCTGATAATTATCACATTGCTGTCAGTGGGAGCTTGCAATGTGCTGTGTGATGTAAGGTCACAGACCTGAAACGTTAACTCTGTTTCACTTTCCACAGATGCTGTCAGACCTGCTGAGTATTTCCAGCACTTTCTGTTTTAACTTCAGATTTCCAGCATCCGCAGTATTTTGCTTTTATTTTAGGGCAAACAATGGTGTGGCTTCTTAACCAATCAGTTTGAAGAACCGTTAATGAGTTGTACAAAGTCTAAACCAGGAAGTGTCAGTTGGACTATTTAATTCAATGTCAAATCTGATACAGAAAGAAAAATGGAGGGAAAGTAAAATGGGATTTTAGATGGGAGACAGAGAGATAAAGAGACAAGAAGAGGACAGATAAAACAGATTTATTTTTTAAGATCTCCAACAATAATTAAATCTGAAGGAATGAGACACCATACTTGTAAAGGTTCATTTTCAAGACACTGTTATAGTGAAGCTTCTGAAGAAGCAGGGAAATGCAGATGGCAACTGCCTGATTTCCATATTAAACTGTGTATGTGTGGTCACCAGAAGTTGCTATCTGATTTACACATTAATGATGGTGAGTGCTGTTAGTCACACCGTTATTTTTAAAGCAAAATCTGGCCCAAGGTTCCCCACATTGGAAAAAGAGTGGTAGAAGACACAGCCTCCATTACTGGCAAGAGCTGATCCAGGTACCTGCAGGGATAGATGTTGGATCAAACTGACCTCAGAACACTTGTCAATAGGTGCGTAACACTCGAAGCCAATCATTTACTGAATATTTACAAAATACCTTCAATGGGATTGCTTCTTACAATGGGGCAAGTGACACCCAGGTAAACTCTGTATGTTATAGCTCCAAAGTGCATTGCTCCACATGTGAAAGCCAGGAACAATATGCTATCCTTGTGCTGGATGTGAATTCAGGAGAAGGTCCAGCGTCATCTCCATTCATCACTGGAATTTGGTTTGAACACATGACCATCTGGCTTAAATGCAAGAGTGCTACCACTGAGCCAAGTGGTTACTAACATTTGGACTTATCACTGCTTTTCTTTGTGGTCAGTAGCATTTACAGTAGCATTTTACAGATCATCCGAGAATAATCAGTGCCCCAATCCTCTATTTTCTCGTAAGTAAAAACAAAAGACAGCAAATTACCTGGCATAATGACATTATCACATTAGTTTTCCCTCAGCCAATAGGAAATGCTTGCTCACCACTGAAAGCTGCCTACCTGCAAGGGGCTGATGAGATAACACAAAATCTTTAGAATTAGTTAGAAATAGGCTATTCCACCCAACCTGTTTTTAGCCGGTGTATTATACTTTGCGGGAGCCTCCTCTTATTCATCTTTGTCCAACCCGATCAGCATATCCTTCTACTCCTTTCTCCTTAAAGTGTATTAAACAAACACGCAGTCAGAAAATAAGAAAGAATCAACCTTGAGAAAATGCTTCAGTGAGAATCAAACAATACTATTCATCGCTGTACAAATATTTTCCTAGTAAAAGCAATGTATTGGGGTTTCTTTACTTCTTTTTGAAAGAACACAAGATACTTTTGGCTTTCATGTATCAGATTACTCTTATACGTAACCCTTAGCTCATAATATCCACACAGAATATTTTCCCTTGTTCAATATCTAGATAAACTGTACTGAGTCTAGAAAATGAGCAGAGAGATCCTTCAGTTCATTTGAACTACCAGTTTTATCATGTGGTCCTTCATTTCTTTGGAAGCTAGCAGAACAAGAGATTTTGACTTGGGTTTGAACTGCCTAACAAATTTAAAACAAAGATTTGCATTTATGTAGTGGCTTTCACAACCTCAGGATGTCCTAAAGCACTTTACTGCCAATGAAGAACCTTTGAACAGACTCACTAATGTAGGAAATGTGGCAGCCAATTTGTGCACAGCAAGCTCGCACAAACGATAATGTGACAATGACCAGATAATCTGTTTTAATGATGTTGGTTGAAGGATGAACATTGGCCCAGACAATATTCATAATATAGAGCAAGCAAGAAGTAGCAGACAACACATAGTTTTGTAATAGATAGCAATCTGCCTGAGGAGAGATAACCAGACCCATCTTCCATAGTGAGAACAAGGAAGCTAAATTAGAATATTTGTTACACTATAGTTTAGTGCAACCATTAAATATTATTATGCTTCCTACAGTGCAACAGTGACTACCTTTCAAAAGTACTTCATTGGCTGTAAAGTGCTGTGGAGCATCCTGATTCATGAAAAGCGCGATATAAAAACAATTCTTTCTTTTCTTTCCCATTAGTTTGAACAAGACAGATTGATAAATTCCTTCAGAAAAGTACTGAGATCAGTGTTAATTAACTGCTAAATTCCTAAAAAGCTGTCAAACATATATTTGCAAAAATCTCACTAAATGTTTGTAGTTGAATTGAATGACTTAACTACCTCCCTCAGACATCAGGCACAGCCAAACCAATGAAAATTTGCAACAATTGTATCAAGTTAAGCTAGGGCATGATTTCAGTGAATGAATCTGGTTTTCAACCCTTCCTGTGACAGAATTTAAGAAGCCAATTGCATGCTAAATCTTGAACAAAAATGCTTAGAATTATCTTCAGCAATTGCACAAACTGATCCTTATTAAATATATTTGAAAATTATTCAAGTAACTAATGTTAACAAACAAAGATGTCATGGATTTCAAATACAGAAATCGGGAATAAATCTGTTCAAAATAGTTTCAATATCATAAGACATAGGCCAATTCAATAATTAAGTTAACAGCTTTAGAAGATAAAAATATATGCATGTTGCCATATAAAGAGAAGAAATAACAGCATTGACAGTGGTTTCAGTGTTTTGATTGACTCTTCCACAATACTGAGTAAAATAATCCTTAATGCCATCTCCATCATGGTCATCAGTCTTAGATTAATACGAAGAAGTCTCGGATTAACTCCAGCGACCCGGGTTCGATTCTGGGTACTGCCTGTGCGGAGTTTGCAAGTTCTCCCTGTGACCGCATGGGTTTCCGCCAGGTGCTCCAGTTTCCTCCCACAGCCAAAGACTTGCAGGTGATAGGTAAATTGGCCATTGTAAATTGCCCCTAGTGTAGGTAGATGGTAGGGAATATGGGATTACTGTAGGGTTAGTATAAATGGGTGGTTGATGGTCAGCACAGACTCGGTGGGCCAAAGGGCCTGTTTCAGTGCTGTATCTCTAAATAAATAAATAAATAAATAAATAAACAAGGAGATAACGTCTTCCTTGTTATCAGGCATTTCACATGCGGACATATTTACTTTAACTTCTCTAACAGAAGTAAGGTTAAGAAATATGAACCAGTTGGATCCAAATGCTTTAAACTATTTAATACTCAAGCCATTTACCGTGTCAATCATGGCTCAGTTGATAGCACTCTCCCCTCTGAGTTAGGAGGTTGTGGGTTTAAGGTCCACTTTAGGACCTGAGCTCAAAAAACTTGTCTGATACTCCAATGCAGTACTGAGCCCAAGGTGCCATCTTTCGGATGAAATATTAAACCAAGGCCATTTTCTTTCATTCGTTCATGGTATATGGGTGTCGCTGGCAAAGCCAGCATTAATTACCCTTGAGAAGATGGTGGTGAGCTACCTTCTTGAACCGCTGCAGTCCTTGAGATGTTTTGGAGGGAGTTCCAGGGACCCAATGACAGGGAAGGAATGGCAATATAATTCCAAGTTAGGATGGTGTGTGACTGGGAGGGAAATTTGCAGTGGTGGTTTTCCCATGCTGTCTTTATAGATGGTAGAAATCACAGGGTTGGAAGGTGCTGTTGAAGGAGCTTTGGCAAGTTGTTGTAGTGCATCCTGTAGTTGGCACACACTGCTGCCACTGTGCGCCAATGGTGGACAGAGTGAATGTTTAAGTGGATGGGGTGCCAATTAAGTGGTCTGCTTTGTCTTGGATGATGTCAAACTCCTGACTGTGATTGGAGTTGCACCCATCCAGGCAAGTGGAGAGTATTCCAGCACACTCCTGACTTGTGCCTAGTTGATAGTAGACAGGCTTTGGGGAGTCATTGCTGTTTGTGGGAGCTTGCTGTGTGCAATGTGGGTGCTGTTTCCTACATTATGACAGCAACTACACTTCAAAAGTACTTCATTGGTTGTAAAGAGCTTTGGGACATCCGGTTGTCGTGAAAGACAGTATAGAAATGAAAGTCTTTCCTTTTTATGCTAAGGTTGATTTGAGTCTGCAAATGTTCAGTGTACACTTGGCTGACAATGTCAATGAGGTGACCTGTCCAGCTTTGGTGAAGCCTACAAGAGCTGTGCTATTAGAATATCTCCATCCACTTCTTTACCACATGTAGTTGTGATTGAAAGTCTCAGCCACATTGGTAATTATTCTGTGAATATATATGATGAGCAAAATCAAATGTCAAAGAGTTGCAACTAAAGTAGTGGTCAAAACAATACATTAGAATGGTCTAAGATCTATTCACAATGGTTTCCTTTGCCAAATATGACAGCCATCTAGACTCAATGGGATCATTCGTGTCTTTCAAAGTCTCTTGGAACATTTATCATTTTAGCAACAGAGCTCACATTAAATGGAACTAGGTGAAGCATCTGAATATTACCTCAAACATTCTCAGCTTTAGAAAGCTACAGGTTATTTTGAAGGTGATTTGACAGGAGGTGTTCATTATTTAAAAATTGTAATAAGGCACTAGGATGAAGAGTGGGAATGACACATAACTAGAAGCAAATACAATTGTTGGCACATCCTGTTCAGTATCCCAAATGGACAGTGGATTGACATGTTTATTTTGTGATGTGTACGCTGCTGTCTCCTTCTTAATTTGCCAGTGTGCGACTGGTGATTGTAAGGACAGTAACAGGAAGGAGATCTGTGTTTTCTATTCTCCTTCAGTCATAAGGAAAGTCAAGAGCCAGATGCTGTCAGAATAATGAAGCTTACCTCTTGTACAACATCAGTGAGAGTCATCTACCCATCACCAATGGCACATTATCAATACAAGGCATCTTGATAAACATACTTGGCACAGGTACAAGTAATTTTTAAAAAAGTGCTCAAAAGATCAGACTAACAAATAGACTGCTCCTGCAGGGAATACGTCACAGGACAGCATGTTGGTCAGAGCAGATGAAGCATCTGACGTGTTAGTGATATCCCAGGCACCACATTAATAGAGTCTTGGTCCCCCTCATTCATGTTACACTGCAAATTAAATGCACCTTAGCAAATGGGGGAGGAATGAGCAGGGAAACAGTAACTGAAATTTGCATGAGAAAATACATTTCCATCCTAAATAGATCACAATTTTAATACAATTTAACCCAATATTTCACTGAATGGGAAAAATACAATATTGCCGCAGACATTTTCATGCTCTGCTCTAGTAATGAAACATATAGAGATCTCTTTAGTATTAAACTACTCCCCTCTCCCTCTGCAATATTATATGATTTCATACACTTGATAGAGAGAGGTGAAAGGAGACAAACCCTACAGCAAAATGAAAAATATTTAGCGTATTCCTGGTTAGCGTTAGTTTTCATATGTATGCTGATGACGCTTAACTCTACCTGATCACCACTTCTCTTGACTTCTCCACTGTTGCTAAATTATCAGACTGCTTATCTGACATCCAGTACTGGATGAACAGAAATTTCCTCCAATTAAATATTGGGAAGACTGAAGCTACTGTTTTCAGTCCCCACTCCAAACTCCATTCCCTAGCTACCGATTTCATCCCTCTCCCTGGCAACAATGCGAGATTAATCCAGTCTGTTCGCAACTTTGGAGCACCTGGGGACATTTATTTCATTAAAGTTGCTATATAACTATAAGTTGCAATATTGTTGCCAAGCAGCTTTTTCCAGAGAGCTAGTGCAGACACGATGAACTGAATGGTCTCCTTCTGTACCATAAATTTCTAAAGATTCTATGGTTCAATACAGAACAAGAAGGTCTCAGATTCAATCTCCGGTCTAAGTGTCATTTACTCTCAGTGAGGACAGTGGTGGGATATTCAGTGTTGCAGTATTGCAGCTTAATGGGGCAACATCAGCCAAGGTTACAACTCTTAAATCACTGTACATAAATAGAGAGAAAATATTTCCACTAGTTGAGGAGTCTAGGACTAGGGGACACAACCTAAAAATTAGAGCCAGATATTTCAGGAGTGAAGTTAGGAAACACTTCTACACGCAAAAGGATGCTGGATCAATTGTTAACTTTAATCTGAGAGTGATCGATTTTTGTTAACCAAAGTGTTCAGGGATATGGAGCAAAGTTGGGTATATGGAGTTCGTTCACAGATCAGTCATGATCTCATTGAATGGCAGAACAGGCTCATGAGTGCTCCTCCTGTTTCTATGTCCAGCAACCTCTTTGCTGGAAGTAAGTGTTTGATGAGGGCAGGATTGGGTTGGGTTAAGGTGTGAAATGGCCTGTGGCTACTCACCATCAAGGTTCATGCATGACCAATATGACTATTGGGGCAATCACACAGGAGGGCCTCTCAGATCAATCTCATATTAAAGTTAACAATTGATCCAGCATCCTTTTGCGTGTAGAAGTGTTTCCTAACTTCACTCCTGAAATATCTGGCTCTAATTTTTAGGTTATGTCCCCTAGTCCTAGACTCCTGAACTAGTGGAAATATTTTCTCTCTATTTATGTACAGTGATTTAGGAGTTGTAACCTTGGCTGATGTTGCCCCATTAAGCTGCAATACTGCAACACTGAACATTGATGCCCATGCATTAATGGTCCAGCATGAAGTTAATCCTAAGGGAAGAAGAGAAAATTGGCAGGTAAAAAATGCAAATGAAGGATATCGGATTTCACCAACACCTTCCTTCTTTATCATGCTTCTCATTAAAAGGACAACAAATCGATACCAAGCAGCAGGAAGAAAGGAAAAAAGAGCAGGCTTGAGAGAGTAGGTTGTGGATTTTGCTGTGGGATGTAGAGTTTTGGATCAAATGTAGGTTTTGGAGGGTGGATGTCAGTAAGGAAAACATTGGCAAACTTGAGCATGGAGGCTGACCAGTTTGAAGAGAGGCTGAGAGAGTAGGGGCAATGAAGGGTGATGCTTCACAAGTGAAAGAAAGAGGGCCTCGCATTATAGGAAGGTTCCACACCTCTGAACTTAGGGGGAGGGCGCAGCAGCGAAACTGACGGAGATTGAGATCAGATTTGTGCCACTGTTTGGAGCAGGCGCCATGCTTCCGAATATATTCCCAAGCGATAGCGTGTAAATGATGAAGAGGAAGGACCCTGGGATGGAGGTCACTACATTACAAGTGTGAGTACATTTCATTGACTGTAAAGCACTTTGGTTTAATATTTATAAGATTGAGAGTTTATAAGCTCTTGAAATTTCTTACTTGTAAAAGCTAGACTCAACTGACAAACTTTTAGAATTTTTCTTTAGTTGTTCATTTACATCTATACTGTACAAGGTAACAAAGCAGATTGATCTAGAGGATGAACATCAATCAAAGGGACTCCTTCAGGACATCATCTGTGTGTGTGCAGGCAAGTAACTGCTTTAATGAAGAATAAAACATTATCAGGAATAATAAATAGCATAATTTAACGAGAATACATAAAGTTTGCAGCAATTTTATTTTGTTTTTCTATCATAGGTTCTTAAACATATATAGTGAATGGCAGAACAAGTGTATCAACAGGAAAATGTCTCCCAGCATTTACATTCAGAAAGTGTAATTGTCTTTACGATGAGTCATTGTGGAATTATCCTTAACAAAATAACCTGTTGCTGAATAATGCTCACTTTGTGTGTCTATTGATGTTGCTTATGTATTTTCATATGAATAATTTATTCCTTTTTTCCAAATAGCATAGGGTGGGGAAACTGGGACTGAAATAAGATGCGCAAGAAAGTAACTGAATATTAGAGCTATAGCAAACAGCCAGAGTTCCTCTCCACCAGAGCAGACTTCTGGCCAGCAGAATACACTGGCTGCTTGGTTAGTCCCAGTCCATTCAGAAAGCTGGGCCTCGTTAGCATGAGGATGGCAGGCTGTGACTGAAGAGCAAACACCCTTGGACAGCCTACTGGCTCCAGGCTGCTGTAATATTGAGCAAACTGGTCAGCCTCCATGCCAGAAGAAGGTAGGTCTGTGGCGGGGGTCGATGGGACCCCAATGCCTTGGTAGGGTTGTTCCCATGTAGCTAGATGCCTTCCAAAAATGGCAATCCGGGAGCTATGTATGACATAGGAGACAACAGCAAAAACAAATTAAATTTATAGTGCCTTTAAGGTGCATTATAAAGTAAAATTAGACACCAAGTTACATAAGGAGATATTAGGGCAGATGACCAAACGCTTGGTCAAAGAGGTAGGTTTTAAGGAGAGTCTCAAAGGAGGAAGGAGCGGTAGAGAGGCGGAGAGATTTAGGGAGGGAATTCCAGAGCTTGGGGCCTAGGCAACTGAAGGCATGACCACCAATGGTGGAGTGATTAAAATCAGGGATGCTCAAGAGGTCAGATTAGATGAGTATAGATATCTTGGAGCATGTAAAGCTGGAGGAGATTACAAAGATAGAGAGGGGTGAAGGGATTTGAAAACAAGGATGAGAATTTTAAATCAAGACGTTGCCTGACCCCATTTCCAGCTGGCTTGAAAATTCACCCCGACATCAGCAGACGGTTCCATAAATCAGATGAAGAGTAAAACACACATGGAAGCGTGGACTGTATAAAACATGACTGAAGTGTGGGAGCCTAACATAGTCAATTATTGTGAAAAGAGAATCTTCATTTCCTCAGCTGGTTAACAAAGTGTGAGTTCAAGTCCCACAAAAATCAAGGCTGACACTCCAGTGCAGTACTGAGGGAGGACTGCACTGTCAGAGGTGCCGTCTTTCAGATGAGACACTAAACCAAGTCCCCTTCTGTCCTTTCAAGTGGATGTAAAAGATCTCATGGCACTATTTTGAAGAAGAGCAGTGGAGTTCTCCCCAGTGTCCTGGCCAATATTTATCCCTCAATCAACATCACAAAAACTGATCATCTGGTCATTATCACATTGCTGTTTGTGGGAACTTGCTGTGTATGAATTGGCTGCCATGTTTTCTACATTACAACAGTGACCTACCTCCCTTCCTTCCATCCTTGTTTCCGGGTCCTGATCCCACACCTCCACAATGTCGCTCACCCGATGCTATTTTTAAATGCTAATGGCCTGATTGGGTAGGAGGTGAGCCCGGCAGCCAATTAGAGGAGTCAAGTGCCTCAAAGAGGCGGGAGCTGCCTGACTGGTGCCAGCGGCAAAGGCAGCGGCAGCCATGATGGGGCCTGCAGCTGCCTTGCTGGGGAGAGCAGGCGGCTCCTCAAAGGGACAGCACTAAATATGAAATGGAATGGAGGCAAAATGGCCAAAACAAAAGTACAATGGAAATGTTAGCACAGGCACTTCTCTGTGAGTTCCATGCCATGCTGTTCCTCCTGGATCAGAGGGACTCACTCCAAATGTGCCTAGATCAGATGTCAGATGATCCCTGACATTGATGACATCCTGACGAGACCCTTGAGCCCCATGCCAGGCCTGGCTACCTCAATGTGCAGCCAGGACACCTCTGTGTTCTGTATCTCCCCTCCACCACGCACCCCCCCACCCCGCACCCCCGCATCCTCTTCTTCTTCCTCTTCCACCTCCTGCTCCTTCTCTTCCTCCGATGAACTGTGTCGTTCCAGGGTCTCATCCTCTTCAAGGTCCACACCTCTCTGGGGGGCCATGTTACGGAGAGCGCAGCAGACCACCAGAATGAGCAAGGCCTTTCCAGGAGGGTACTGCAGGACGCAACCAGGTCCAGGCAATGGAACCACATCTTCAGAAGCCCAATGGCCTGCTCCATTGTTGTTCTAGTGAGCAGATAGCTTCAGTTGAATAACCTCTGTGCCTCTGTCTGATGGCCACCTGGGTGCAATCGATGATGCCCTGCACCTGGGAGAATCCAGTGATGTAAGCAAAATCCACTGCCATTTGTTCCTGAGAGCCCCCATCTGTCTGGAATTGTATGTACTGTCCAACTCTGGAAAAGAGGGCATCGGTGACCTGCAAGTGGTGTGCAGCCACTTGTGAGATGCTACCAGGTCTGCAGTTGATCCTTGGAAGGAGCCAGAAGTGAAGAAGTTCAAGGTCACAGTGAGTTTGAGGCTACTGGAAGGACATGGCGACCAGTGCTGTGAGGTCTTCAGTGGTGAGGGTATAGATCTCTGTGACCATCTCCCTGGAGAGTCGCAGTCCCATGCGGCACTGGTTCTCAGTGATCTCAAGGTATCTCCCTATTTGCCAGTAGATCCTGAGGGTATGGCCTCCATCTCCTTCCTGCCCCTCATTTCTCTCTTCTTCCCTCTTGATGCCTGGGGCTCTGCCCTTCCCGTAGAGGGTGATGTTTCTCGTCACCACTGAACCCAAAATCTGAGAGTCATGCCCCCATTGCCAGTTGCAGACTTCCTTGTGCTCAGCTGGTCACCCAATTATGTTTGACAGCCTCTTATGCCCCCTTGATGCCAGGAGGGTGACAAGTCTCTGCACTGCCTGAGTGCTTACTGTGCACTCTCCTTGTAGCTTGCGCTGACCCGATGCCACCTGTTTCCTAATGACTGACTCCCCCTCTGCACCAATCGCTCTTTCAAGGGGTCCAGCCAATTCCCTGGGGTCGCCATGAATGTCTCCCTACTGTGTGTCTGCCTCCATTCATCTGGTCTGTCTCAGACAGTGCGTGCAGCCCGTGTTCCCCTGTCAAAATCAGAACCTGCGCCTGAACAAACTGTCACTGAGCTCTTTAACAGCATTAATTGGCTTTCTTAATGGATCGGGCAAGATCTCTGGGTTGCTCTCCCTCCGCCCTGGTGAAACTCACTGGCGCCAGAAACGTTGTCAGAAAACCAGTACGCCAGCCAGAACTGGTATTTTCGTTCCCCATCTGCCTCCATTCCCATGCCCAGCAGGTCCTGAAAATTCAGCTCTTGGTCTCAATTGGAACCAGGATAGGAAGGAAGAAAATGTAACCAGAGTTCTCACTCCTGGTTACTGTCCAGTGTGTTTTGGGACTTTCGATTGGGACAGGATTGGATATGGCTGTGATGCCTGCCATGGTATAATAGTCTGCTAAAAATAAATGGTAGCCACTAGGGACTGAATGGTACTGTTACCCATCATGCACTCAACCCCTTTGGGAGAGAATGGGAGAAAATTGGTTCTTTGAAAAAAATGCATTACTGCCTAATTGAAGTGTCAAGATAAAAAGTATATTTCTACTGGAAAGTGCAAAGACATGGGGCTGTGCAAGGAAAGGAGTGAACTTAACTGTGATGCCATTCATTGTTGAACTGAACACTAACATGGAACATTGACCAGTGAGGGAGTTATTGCTCTCAGCAGAAAGAGGATAAAAAAACAGCAAGGACTGAAATTACAAAGGAAAATAATTGTTTGTCATGGGTGTAGAAACTAGAGATCAGCAGCAGTCTAACAGAACATTATATGGGCTTGGCACTGAATGGGTGATTCCTATCAATGTCAGGCCTATGTAACCTGAGTAATATGCAAATAGAAGAGGTTTTTAGGAGTGACCCCTGTATATGGACTAAAACAGACACAGCTAAATGGATCAAATGGCTTTCCTCATTCACCCTTTTTACCTTCTGATTAATGAGGAATATTCCAGTTCAGATTTTCTCCTCCATTTTGTTCTGCTCATTTTCTTTCCTTCCCAGCTCCCTGGCAAGTGTTGTGCTCTTGCTGAATGCCTGGCAATATCTTGTCAGAGTGGTCATTCTTCACGCAAAAGCCCAAAGACCATCACCTGGCTATTCAACTACGGTAGGCCCCACACCAGAATGGGATTTTGTCCACAACAGTAACATTTTCAGGACGAAAATGACCGAATAGCAGGAGTGGGAGCCCGAGTCAATTATTCCCAAATTAACTCAGGATCCCAATCAGCACTCTATCTGTGATCAGCCTATTCAGTCTAATACCTTCAGCTTAAGTGCTCACAAACTAGTTAGGCTTTTTTTTGGGGTGCATGTTAAACTATTTATAGAAACTGTGCTGGAACAAAACAGTGACAAACAACAATGGCAAAAAGCCAACTTTACACAACTACAGTAGAAATCATTAAAAAACCCACAAAGTGGCTCCTCTAATGTGCCATTTATATCTCCAAAACTGTCAACAGGAAATTGACTTCTCTGTTCTATAAAGTCAGATAATCTACTCTTCCGAATGCATCAAGGGTCCCACTCTGCAACGCACCAACAAAGATAATAAATTGGGGAAGTTGTAGCATTTGACAGACTTCACTTAAAAAATGTTGATACTTAAAACTGCATCTGATATTAAAACTGGTACTGAATACTTGTTCAATAATGCACTTCCCCAGTGTGGATTCAATTCAAAACACCAGTGTTCCTATCAAGGTCAGTTTCTGTTGTCACTTTATTGTCAAATATATTAAATAATTCACAAGTTTTTTTTTTTACTCTGCCACGGCTGGATCACTTACAGAATACATTGCTCTGCACACGCTCTACAGAGACTTCCAAGGTCTCAAACCTTCTGCAACTTCTTGCGTTAATACAACACAGAGTGAGTTTTCTGTGCCAAGCTTCTGCACCTGTCTTTGTTTAATATCTCAAAGCAATTTAGTAAATTGGGTGCAGGTGGAAGAGAAGTTTAGTTGGCTGATATCATTAACTGCCATGGACTCATACAGTGATACAGAATATTACCAGCATCAGGAACGAAGAGGCATAGTTTAATGGCATGATAATGATATTGAAATAGATCTAGCGCCTCATTAGAGGGGTTTTCATGTATGTTACACTCGTGCTACCTGGAATTGCGATTGCTACTCACAAATCTAAAGAGTGGACAATATGGCTGTTTTAATCAACTAGTGAGGAGATACTGGCTTAGTCCTAGTGTCAGCAGCCCAAAAATCTAAAAAGTGTGTCCCATTTCCAGAGGAAAGCAACTAATGGAAATCCAAATAAAAGAAAAAAAACAAAATCTTGCATTTATATAGCAACTTTCACAACCATAGGACGTCCCAAAACATTTACAGCCAACAAAATACTTTTGAAGTGTGGTCACTGTTGTAATGTAGAAAACGTGGCAGCCAATTTGTACACAGTAAGCTCCCACAAACAGCAATGTGTCAACAACCTGATAATCTGTTTTTTGCGATGTTGATTGAGGGATAAATATCGGCCAGGAGACAAATCCTCTGCTCTTCCTTGAAATACCACCATGGGATCTTTTACGTACATCTGAGACGGCAGATGGGACCTTGGTTTAATGCCTTACCAGAAAGATGCCATCTCCAACAGTGCAGCATTCTCTCAGCACTACACTGGAGTTTTTTGATTTTTATCCTCTCATCCTGGAGTGAGACTTTAACTCACAACCATCTGAATCAAAGGCAACAGTGCTATTAATGAAGGCACAGCTGAATGATAAAGCTAAACAAACTTAGCAAAATAAATAATAATTCTATTACCTGTATCGACTACACACTGCAGTTCCTGCAGCCGAGGAAGGCCTCAAATGTACCAGTGGACACCATGTGTTCCTTCTCCAAGGACACCCAGGCATGGGCAAAGCAATGGAAGTGAAGCAGGCAGCCTGAGCAGCCACCCCCATGGGCTATGTCAGGTCTGGACCTGTAGATGATCACCATGGCCAGGAGCAGGAGCAGATCCATAAGGGGTTCTTCAGACTTGCTCACCACACCACCCATACCCCTCTGCCGCACCCCCCTCCGCACCCCCCACCCTCCCCACTGGGTGGCCAACAATCAGGAGTGTAGTAAAAACAAGAAATGCTGGAACCACTCAGTAGGTCTGGCAGCATCTGTGGAAAGAGAAGCAGAGTCAACGTTTCGGGTCAGTGACCCTTCTTCGGAACTGACAAATATTAAAAATGTCACAGGTTATAAGCAAGTGAGGTTGGGTTGGGGCAAGAGATAACAAAGGAGAAGGTGCAGTTTGGACAAGGCCACATAGCTGACCAAAAGGTCATGGAGCAAAGGCAAACAATATGTTAATGGTGTGTTGAAAGACAAAGTATTAGTACAGAATCGGTGTTAACGGACTGAATATTGAACAGCAGCAAGTGCAAACATGAAAAATCAGGAGTGTAGGACTTGCCTGCAGCCAGATGTTGAGGACCAGCCCATTCAAATATTGGAACAAGGCCTACCACCTCTCATATTGTGTGTTAATATGGAACAGGGACTCGTTCAGATCACAGAAGTCAAGAGTGGATGGTATGGCTTGTACTTGTACTTTAGAATATGACTTTTTTTCTATTTCACGGGTCTCCTCACTTGAAGGCATTGATTAATGTTTCCACTCTGAAATGTCAATTGTGCCAATGCAAATTGGGCAGCTGGGGGTCAGAAAATAAGCAGGAGTTCTAAAGCCCAGGAACTCTGCCGCCTTTATTCCACTTCCTATTTCCGACCATCATTTCTGGCAGCTGAGGAAGTGCCAGCTCATTTTTTGGGTGGCACATGCAAAAGAGATGGTGACATCATTTCTGTCATTACCACATCATTAGCATCAGTTCATTTACTCATTGGTTTAATGAGGGTGTTCACAGTTGGTAGGAGATAGAGAGAAAAAGACAATTAAACAGTCCAGCAGATATTTTTGGCCGATTTGTAGACACCTTTTTTTTTAAGTGTTCATGGGATGTGGGTGTTGTTGGCTATGCCAGCATGAATTGCCCATCCCTAATTGCCCTTGAGAAGGTGACGGTGAACCACCTTCTTGAACCACTGCAGTCCATCTGGTGTGGTGCACCCACAGTGATGTTCAAGTGGGAGTTCCACATTTTTGACCCAGTGACAGTGAAGGAACGGTGAAATTATTCCCAGTCAGAATAGTGTGTAACTTGGAGGGGGATCTTTCAGGTGGTGTTGTTCCCTTGCATCAGCTGCCCTTGTCCTACTTGGCAGTAGTGGCCGCGGGTTTAGAAGGTACAGTCGAAGGAGCCTTGGCGAGTTGCTGGAGTGCAACTTTTAGGTCAGGGTTGTCCAACCTTTTCGCGTGGGCGGGCCACATTACAATTTTTGTCTTACATGGGGGGCCGGTGAGACTGTTTCAGAAAGATAAAGGCATTCAAAATTTATCTTACGATTAATCAAAACAACAACAAATGTGCATTTTTGTGAAGAAGCTTTAAATGAGAGATTAATTTATTGATTTACTTTCTCATCACTATGTTGGACACTGATGTAGTGTGATACCTGGCATTTTTTTTGCTTGCACAAGTAGTCATTGTTTGCCTGCACACTTGTTGTAGCGATGTGGAGTATTTCAGAGAGATGTTCATCTGTCAGGAGTGATTTCGATCACTCTCTCTCTGTCTCCCTCTCTGTCACTTTCTGTCTCTGTGCCTCTCTCTCTCTCTGTTCACTCTCTCTGTGTTTCCCCCTCCTCTGTGTTGTTCCCGTCGCTCTATGTCATCCTCACTCTCTGTGTCCCCCTTTCTCTTCCCCCCCCCTTTCTCTCTCTGTTCCCCCCTCTCTCTCTGTTCCCCTGCCCCCCACCTCTCATAGTTGCAGGGAGTGGGAGCGCTTGGCACAGCAGCTTTGTGGTTGGTCAGTTTTTGTTGAAAATCACACTGTCAGTTTCACAGCTGATAGGTGCTGACATTGGGAACAGCGGTTTCTGAACTTTGGACAGATTCAGGGTTTTCCGACAGCCATTTAAAAAGTGTCATACCCTGCTGGAACACCCCGAATCTGTCCAAAGTTCAGAAACTGCTGTTCCCGATGTCAGTACCTGTCAGCTGTGAAACTGACTAGCGATTTTTTTAAAAAGCCAATCTGAAAGAAGAACGCAATGGAAAATTTCTCATCTCTGAAATAAATCGTGGGCCAGATGGAAACCTTTGGCTGGCCTGTTCCTGGCCCAGGGGCTGTATGTTGGATCACCCTGATGTAGGTGGTACACATTGCAGTCACAGTGGTGATGGAGGGAGTTTATGACTTGATTTAGTGATTTATTGGGCATAAAAATTAAAAAAAATCTTACTATTAATCAAAACAACAACAAATGTCCATTTTTGTGAAGAAGCTTTAAATGAGAGATTAATTTATTGACTTACTTTCTCATCACTATGTTGGACACTGATTTAGTGAGATACCAGGCATTTTTTGCATGCACAAGTAGTCAATGTTTGCCCACACTCTTGTTGTAGTGATGCAGAGTATTTTGGATAGATGTCCATCTGTTAGGAGTGATCGTGATCACTCGCTCTCTGCCTCTCTCTGTCTCTGTGTAATTTCACTGGTTGACTGAAAGCCAAGAATCATTCATTCAGACACGAAGCGTCTGTTCACTGTCTAATCAGCATACGCTGCGAGGCAGGTCGTATCTGGTAACCATTGTTGTGGGGGTGGGGTGGTTCGAGGCAGGAGGACATGTGATGAAACCACCAGGGTAACACCCAACTAGATTTGGCAACCCTAGGCAGTGTAGTATAAGCTTGTAAAGGTTTACTACCAAAGACAGTGAGAGAGACCCCTACCACTGTATGAGCGATGATGTAACAGTCACATGAAATAGGCTTGAGGAGAAGAAGGTATAGCAGCACGAAGGATGCTACTTAGGTGGCTTGCGGAGATTGTATATAGCAACTGTAAATAATAGAGTTGTTAGTTAACCTTTACCGGAGCCTAAGACCTTCTCTAGAACGCCCTATAATACTACTAATACAAATACAACCGAACCCAACAGGCAGCACCACATCAGCAACCATCCTCCAGCATTCTAACAGCATATATCGGAAGAAGCATTCCTACCTTTAGCTGGACCAGAAGTAGTTCTTGCTGAGCCTTTACTTTACAAAGGAAGCTATCACTGAGTTAAGCCACATGCACCATCTGAACGACAGCCACCTCTATCAAAGGCAGTACACAGCTAGTGGCTGTATAGATAATAACTGCAATTAACCTTTCTGCTATTGGGTCTTTCCAGACACCCACTGGGACATCACTCATGATAGCCAATCACCTATACATGTATGCATTGGTTATTCGAGCAATCAATTTCACCTACTTCTCCAAGTACTCCCACAATGCTAATAGGTAGGGAGTTCCAAGATTTTAACCCAGCGATGATGAAGGAATGGTGATATATGTCCAAGTTGGGGTGGTATGTGACTTGCAGGGGACCTTGAAGGTGCTTGCACATGCAGCCCCTGGCCTCCCAGGTGGTAGAGGTTGCAGGATTTGGAGATGCTGCTAATGAAGCTTTGGAGAGTTGCTGCAGTACATTCAATAGATAATAAACACTGCAGCCATGGTGCACCAGTGGTGGAGGGAAGGTATGTTTAAGCTGGTGGATGGGGTTCTGATCAAGTGGGCTGCTTTGTCCTGGATGATGTTGAGCTTCTTGAGTGTTGTTGTAGCTGCACTCATCCAGGCAAGTGGAGACTATTCCATCACACTCCTGACTTGTGCCTTGGAGAGGCATTGGAGAGTCAGGTGGTGTGCCATTTTATCCAGAATAGCCAACCTCTGACCTGGTCCAGTGGTCATAGCATTTACTTGGCTATCCAGTTGAGCTTCTGGTCAATGATGACTGCCCAGGATGTTGATTGTGGAGGATTCAGTGATTGTAATGCATTTGAATGTCATGGGGAGCTGATTAGGAACCCTCTTTTGAAGATGGTCAATGCCTGATACTTGTGTGGTGCATATGTACTTCCCATTTATCAGCCCAAACCTGAACGTTGTCCAGTCCAGGCGAACATAAGCATAAACTGCTTAATTATTTGAGGAATTGTGAATAGAGCTGAGCATTGTACAATCATCAGCAAACGATGCCACATAATAGCACTGCCAATGACTCCTTACATCACTCAGCTGAATATAGGCTGCTTTGTAACATATTTCTGACCAGCATAACCACATCACACAGGAAACATCATCCTACATTATTTGCAAACTCGTTAATGCCATTTTGTTCTCTACAGATGCAAAGGAATTTTATTTTTAATTGGATCATTTACACTCTGTCAAGCTCCCTGACAGCATAAAATACCTTATTCAAATATTGTATGAAATATTACTACTCATATATTTGAAAATAATATCCTGAAGTTCATCTGATAATATCAACTGTTCTTTTGTGCACTGCTTTACGATCAGATTAAAACTCACTTTTAACTCCTGTTTGAGGAAGACATGCTGACACCAACATGTTAGAAGATCATATTTCTATTTAATTGTAAAATAAGTTGCTTGAAGGTGTCTGCATAATTCTAATACAAACACTCCGCCCATTGCAGAGTAAGAAATCTTAGATAGCACAAGACTATGTTTAAATCAGTAAACAGATTATTACAAGGAAAGTAATTTGAAAACCTTAAGGCTATGCAACTCTCCAAGGGAAGAATGTAGGAAAAGTACAGCTTCCAAATCATAGGCAAAGTCTGATTCTGTGAACTTCTATGAAGCCAGCAAATGAGAAATTGTAATACCAAACTCATAACCGCCACTAAGCTATAAGGGAAACCCTACACTTTCAATCAAAAGTTCCTTGATCTAGGACACATCAAGGTTTTCAGATGATTTTATGCAAAATGGAAGCATCACAATGAGGACAATAGACACATCTCAGTGAATTACAAATGAGTAATCCAATCCATTGGTGCAAAGGTATAATATCAACGCTGAAGCAGTTTATATTCACCATCGGAACCCCAATATTACATTGCATCTTGCTGAGCAGCGCTAGTTATTGAGCACAAAATCAAGCTTGTAGAAAATGATCTTTTGAAATCTGCTTCTTATGGTGCATTTCCATATTTATTAGTGTTTGAAACTGCCATGTGCCTGAACTGAGGATGTTTGATTTTGATGTGGAACTAGAAGGAGTATTGAATTTGTGACACACAATTTGAAATTATATTGAACTTGCAAGCACAAGGCAGTATTATTGAGCTATACCTTACAATGAATTACAGAAAATTCACTCCCACTTATACATTAATGATAAGAACATTCGTGCAGTAGTGCTGTTCTGTTCAAAATAGCAACTCAATCAATGCTTGTTTAAACATGTCTTTAGCCACAACATTTTAATTCACTTAGCAGGTATTTCAACTTATTAGGATTTAAATGTAAAATATTCATTAAAAACTTCTGTTGCTCCCAATGGCTCAAGAAATTTATTCAATAAGTCACCATACACACTAGGAAGGCCCTACATTCCTGACCTGATGTGTGTCGTGTTAGCTGATCTGAGCCAATTGGAAAGGCGCAAGTGCCTCTAAGTAGGCACTCTCATCTCTGAGTCAGAAGGTTGTGTGTTCAAGTCCTGCTACAGGACTTAAGTACATAATCTAGGCTGACACTATAGTCCTGTATGAAGGGAGTGAGGTGCTGTCCTTTGTATGAGGATGAGCAAGACTCAGGTGGATATAAGTGATCCCATGGCATTATTTCAAAGAAGAGCAGGGGCATTCTCCCTGATCAATAGTTATCCCTCAACCACAATCACTAAAAAAAAGATTATTTGGTCCTGGTCATTATCTCATTGGTGTTTTTGGGACCTTGCTGTGCACAAATAGAATGCAGCATTTCCTATGTGACTGATTATGCTTCAAAAAGGTGCATCATTGGCTGTAAACCTCTTTCGGATGTCCTGATGTCATGACAGGCTCTTTGAAAATGCAAGTTCTTTGTTTCTTTTAATGGATGAGAGCAAAATCAGATTTAGCTGTGGCTAGCCCCCTCCCTCTTGGTAATTAGCTTGCTGACACTCACTGTGAGGCTTGCGTGTGAATAGTGGCCACACGCTTGAGATACCCAAGAGAGTCCACTGCCTGTAGAATCATATCTGAGGAAGGCGTTGGGATGGTTTCTGGAGAGGTGAGGGGAGAAAGCGCGGCAAGAAAAAACAATGGGAATGGACACATTGACATTTTTTGCAGATTCTCTTCACTGAGTTTTTGAGAATCAAAATCAGCTAGATTCAGCCCAACACAGTTGATTTCAGACAACTTAGCAAACAGGATACATGAATTTGCTTCTTTAGTGTCTAAGGAGGCAAGAGATCAGCCAAGACTCCTGTTATCCAGTGCCCTTTGCTAAAATTGTACATGTGGACATCGTGAGGAAGGATGAGGTTCTGCTGTGATACTTCACGCTCACAGATGGAGAATGATCACTCGTATAATTTTACTACAAAGCTGCATCATTCCTTGAAGCGAGATTCCATCTTAAGTCACCATCTTCTGGAAAGGAGCAGTAAGAAGAAAAAATCAGGGGTTGAAAAAGCCTTTCCTGTTGTATAATTTCTAACATTTGTAGGAGATAATTTGCAAAGCATAAGCTGTGTTGTCTTATTATTGCCTTTAGTTAACTGTACTAAAATTGTAGAAACTAATCAGATCATTTAATCCACGCAGGAAACTGAAATTTGAATCAAAGCTAAATGCGAGAGAATGTATAGTATGGACAAAAAAAACAGTGGTTAGCAGAACAGATAAAAGTATTCAATTAATCTCAATAAAGATAATTGGTGTAGACAAAGACAGTTTTTGGATTTTGTAATTGTTATTTATTTAACCAAAAGGTGCAGTTTGCAGCTGCAGTTTGGAAAAAGCAACTCAGAACAATAAATAAATATTACAAATCTTAAAAGGAAAAAGCCTATCAGCTTATTGTTCTCCTAATGCCTGGAGTAGGAGGCATTGCCGGAGAGCAGACTATGTAATGAATGCATTACTGAACAGCTGTTACTTCTCCAAGAGAGAACGTGCATTAGCTGTATGTGAGAAGGAAATGCATTCCTCAGTTATGCGAGGTTTGAAACTCGGCACCTCTCCACTCAGATCTCGCTGCTATACTCTTCAAGATCCAGCCACAAACTACATACCACAAAGGCACTGCAGTTGTCTCATCACACAGCTGTGCACAGTCTTTGCAGTTCACACCTGCAGAACATACCACTCATGCCAGACGACTCTGTTATACCATTCCTATCACTCCCTAACCATCCCATCCTTGGCAGTTTGAAGAACCATGTAGCATTGACATTCTACAACAAGACTATGACCTCAATACAAATGTATGAAATGATGACACAAAACCCCCTTAAAGAACCTGCAGCCTTCTGCAATAACCAAGAAGTCCAAAGGCAAATAGCTTGAAGTGCACATTCTGAGCTATCTTTATATTGCACTATAAATAGCTTTGTTTATCTGTCCAATATGTATCTGTTCTCCATAAAAATCTTTTGTTTTCTTTTCTATTCTTGTATCCTGAGCCTATTTTTACTTTGGTTACACAGCCAGTTCCTGTGCAGTGAGAAACTTGTTTGCCATCAGATTTTATTCACTCATCAGAACCATTAAGTTCCTAGCATAAAATACCCGAAAAACTTTTCTCTTTTGTACAATTTCTTAGTTGTAATTGAAAAATTCTCAGCACTTTATACTGTTCCTATTTTTATGTCACTTTATTTGGGCAGATTGAATATGCAGTAGATACATATAGATTCAAAGGTTGGTAGCTGAAATTAGCACTGTACAAAGTCTAAATTGTGATGGGGGGAGGGGAATAATGTTCTTTTTAATCCTTGCAATTTTCTCTCCTTTTTCCTCTTCCTTTCCTGAAGGTACTGACTAACATTGGAACATATGTCCACAGGTCACTGAAAGTGGCAACGCAGGTGGATAAGGTAGTCAAGAAGGCATACGGCATGCTTGCCTTCATCGGTCGGGGCATAGAGTATAAAAATAGGGAAGTCATGCTGCAGCTGTACAGAACTTTAGTTAGGCCACACTTAGAATATTGCATGCAATTCTGGTCGCCACACTACCAGAAGGACGTGGAGGCTTTGGAGAGGGTACAGAAGAGGTTTACCAGGATGTTGCCTGGTCTGGAGGGCATTAGCTATGAGGAGAGGTTGGATAAACTCGGATTGTTTTCACTGGAACGACGGAGGTGGAGGGGCGACATGATAGATGTTTACAAAGTTATAAGCGGCATGGACAGAGTGGATAGTCAGAAGCTTTTTCCCAGGGTGGAAGAGTCAGTTACTAGGGGACATAGGTTTAATGTGAGAGGGGCAAAGTTTAGAGGGGATGTGCGAGGCAAGTTCTTTACACAGAGGGTGGTGAGTGCCTGGAACTTGTTGCGGGGGAGGTGGTGGAAGCAGGTACCATAGAGACGTTTAAGAGGCATCTTGACAAATACATGAATAGGATGGGAATAGAGGGATACGGACCCCGGAAGTGCAGAAGGTTTTAGTTTAGGCAGGCATCAAGATCGGCGCAGGCTTGGAGGGCCGAATGGCCTGTTCCTGTGCTGTACTGTTCTTTGTTCTTAGTTCATAATTCCATGGTTGCTCCCATTGTGTCACGCAAGCAGCCATTGTATGTGCGGGAGCCTGGGTTGTATCTGAGCATTAGAAGCATCGCAGCTGAGCTTAGAACTGATGCCATCAACACACAGAATTTTCGGGAAGGGTTATAAGATAACAATCAGGAATGGGAACCATGAATGGTTTCTCAATCCCATAGCCCAGGTGTGTTGAGGCAAATTACCTGCAGGCAGAATGGAATTTAATTTCATGCAATTGGATGGGACTAAAAAGTTGCTGATACGAATGCAGGCTTGTAATGTTACTGTGTAAGGTGAAAACTGCCTTTGGTTGAATTGGACAAGCATTTTGCAATGGTTATATAGCACCAGACATGCATAGGAGCCACCTAGTTTGGACCTGACAAGTTACTTTTTTGAAGGTCATGCTCGAAAATTTCTGAAATGAAAACCCAACGCAAAAAGATCTAGTTTTCAAAATCGAGTTCCATTTTCTCCATGTACTTTATTTTCTTACAATGTGGAGTTAGTTAGCCGAGTAATTACTTTCCATCATCAAGGTGTATAAAATTATGAGAGGCCTAGATAGAATAGATAGGAAGGACCTGCTTCTCCTGGCGGGGAGGTCAATTACCAGGGGGCACAGATTTAAGGTGATTGGTAGAAGGATTTGAGGGGACATGAGGAGAAACTTTTTCACCCAGAGGGTGGTGGGTGTCTGGAATTCGCTGCCAGGAATGGTGGTGGAGGCAGAAATCTTCAATTCTTTTAAAAGGTACCTGGATATGCACCTGAAATGCTGTAACCTGCAAGGCTATGGACCAGGTGCTGGAAGGTGGAATTAGATTGGGCGGCTAGTTTTTCGGCCGACACGGACATGACGGGCTGAATGACCTCCTTCTGTGCTGTAATTTCTCTATGGTTCTATGGTTCTATGATCGATTCTAATAATGGGAAAGAGTGGGACTAATCGGCATTGCTCTTCAAAAGAGCTGGTGCAGACTTGATGGGCCGAATGGTCTCCTTCTGTGCTGTGCTATTCTATGAGTCTATGATTTCATTAGGTAAGCATCAGAACTCAGGCCCAGCCCCTACCCCTCGCTCTGCCTTTATTACATCCTTTGGCTGGCTTTAGACTTTAGCAAAAGTTGGGTGAGCTAAGTACAATTAATCTAGGGAACTAATCAACATTGGGTAATTGTCTAACATGGGAATAAAAATGCACTAAATCAGCTCCAGATAGATGTGCACCTGATCCAAGCACAGAATTCCAATGCACCGAATCATCATCTGTTCAATCCTATTGTTCAGAATTCCTGATGCAAGCATGAAATGTTCCTGAATTGCCTGCTTTTTTTTGAAGAGTTCAGTACACTGAATACAGTGAACGCTGCCAAGCTTCATTCAGGGACTGCAGCAAATTTTCCGAGACTGGTGTAAAATATTCATTTCTGTCAAGCGTTTACAGTGTTTTTGTTCAGATTCAACTGCTAAATGAATGATGAAGTGGCTTTTATATTGATCTTCAGATGCTGGAGACTAAAATGTACAGTCTACAGAGTCTACTTAAGAGAGTCCCTACAGACAACAGCAAACAGACCAAATTACCAAAACTACAGCAATCTCCCAATAAGAGAAATGTGATTTCTCCAGCAAATGTACAAACCTAAGAAATAGGAGCTGGGTTAGGCCAGTTGGACCTTCAAGCCCGGCTGCCATTCAACAAGATTGTGGCTGATCTTCTACCTCAACTCCACCTTCCCACATTATCCCCATATCCCTTAATTCCCTCAGTGCCCAAAAATCTATCAATCTCTGCCTTGAATATACTCAACAACTAAGCAGCCACAGCTCTCTGGGGTAGATAATTTCAAATATTCACAACCCTTTGAGTAAATGAATTTCTCCTCATCTTAATCTTCAATGATTGACCCCTTATTCTGAGACTGTGATCCCGTGTTCTAGATTCCCCAGCCTGGGGAAACATTTTCTCAGTATCTACACTGTCAAGCCCCTTAAGAATTTTATATGTTTCAATTTGATCACCTCGCATTCTTATAAACTCCAGGGAATGTTGGCCTAGTCGACTTAATCTCTCCTTATAGGACAATCCCCTAATTCCAGGAACTGACCCAGTGAATCTTCATTGCACTCCCTCTGGGGCAAGTATGTCCTTCTTTAATCCAAATTATTGTGGCCTCCAGGCTTGATGGACAGGGGTATTACCCAAGCATCTCCATTGTAGCTGGAAATAGTGGCCTCACAATATGCAGCCGACTAACTCTGGCTACTAATGGTGCTGCACTAACGGCAGTTCAGTTTTGGGATGTAATATGTTAATCGTCAATGTGACAATGCCACGGCAGAGCTTATTTTATCACATTAGGGGGTAGAAATCGGACAGATGAGCAAATTGGATCATCCGACCATTATACCCAGAGGCTCTTATTTAATTTCATTGGCTGCAAAAGCGTTGAATATAAGCTGGGGGATGGAGGGGGTGTAGGGAGGAGGGCAGGGGGTAGTGGGGCGGGCGGTGATGGGTGTTGTGTATATAACACCTGGCCCATGCAATATCACTGAATTTCTAACCCTCTGTATTTTACATGTTGTGAGCTCATTTGTTGATATGAAATGGACAGTTTAATCACAGCTGCCTTGTGCACCCACAACACCCTTTGCTGCCTGTTCAAAGGAGGACGTTAGCATGTGTGCAATGCAAATTCACGACAGTAGTGCTCTTGGACTGTTCTCCCACAGCCTGGCTTATAAGCACCAAGAGACATCACAGCCCAATGAATTACTTCTGAAGTGTAGTCACTGTTACAGCGTGGATAAATGCAACAGCCAATTTGTGCACAGCATAATCCCATAAAAAAGCAATGAAATAAATGTCATTGTTGATTGGCTTTAGTGGTGTTCGTTAAGGGATAAACTTTGACCAAGAATCATAGAATTCTCGAATGGTTACAGCACAGAAGGAGGCCATTCGGCCTGTCAAGCGCATGCCAGGCCAGCTCTCTGCAAGCACAATTTAGCTAGACCCACTCCCCCACCCTTTCCTCGTGGCCCTGCAAATTTTTTCTCTTCAGGTGCTTATCTAATTCCTTTACAAAGCTGCAATTGAGTCTGCCTCCACCACCCTTTCAGGGAGTGCATTTCCCCCACTGTTTCTTTGAATAGTGCTGTGGGATCTTCCATGTCCACCCTTGGATTAATGTTTTGTGAGAAAGATGGTACTTCTGGCAATGCAGCATTCTCTCCGTTCTGCACTAATGTGTCAGCCTCGATTGTATGCTCTGAAATGGCACTTGAACCTATGACCAGCTGACCACAAAGCAAAAGAGCTGCTACCCAGTCAAATTGGGCTCAACATAAGCTGCAGCGCAAAGAATTACACAAGTGTTCATTTGCACTAAGCAGCTCTATTGCTAAACAGAAATTGGTGCATTTCTCTTTGTTGCTTCTCTGTTTCTAGGTCCCCTGGGCATTTATTAGCAGCCCTACGTGATAAAAATAAAACAGATCTCTATCATTTCAGTTAGCAGATGAAAGCTGTCTATAGGACATTATAATAAACAATGTTAATTACAATACATTAGCACTGGCAGGAATGTGAAGGTTTTTTCAGGTTTATTGATCAGGAAGATCATGGTAATTGCGATTTTTTTTTTTGCTTGTGTTAACTGGACTGACATTTGTAATGCTTGAGAGAATATGTAAAGGATTTGAAATGCATGAGAGATTCCACAAAGCACATGGAAAATTGCCTTTGACTTTCTCAGTAAAACATAAAGAGCCATCTGAAGCCCCAGTAAGCAAATTCATGCCTGTGCTTAGCTTTGTGCGAGAAAAATAAACTTGAGAATTGTATCAGGCAATGTGCATGTTGTCAAAATGATGCATTTGGAAAATAAATGAGAGGTTGTCCAATGCTAGAAAAGGTCGCCCTTCCACTCCTGAAGATAGTGACTTATGCCAAAGCACAGCTCATTATAAACCAGTATGTCCCTCCACTCTTTGTTGCAAGTGGTCTTTCTTCATGGTAGATCTAGACTGAGCAGCTATTGCACCATTAGGGCATCATGGCTGAGCTCAATCTTGTCCATACACACACACACACACACACACTCTTCCAGCTGGGAGTCACTGGATGACAATCAGTAGCAGAAACTCTGACTAATTATTTTCCTGTTTTTTGTTGACAAGGACACTGAATCTAATTATTACAACCCAGATACCTGTTTGGCTGACATTGGCAAATGTAACAGAGACCTGGATGCAAAATCCAAGCCCTTCACCATCAGCTTAAGCGAGCAACGCACTCAATGATGCATCTACGTGCTGAGTCATCAGGCCAGCCTAGCACTCTAATTGTTGTGTTGTTGTATTTATATTAGTAGTATTGTAGGGCGTTCTAGAGAAAGTCTTAGATTCCGGTAAAGGTTAACTAACAACTCTATTATTACAGTTACTATATACACTTTCCACAAGCCACCTAAGCGAGCATCCTTCGTGCTGCTATATCTTCTTCTCCTCAAGCCTATCTCATGTGACTGTTACATCATCGCTCGTACAGTGTGAGGGGTCTCTCTCATTGCTTTTTAAAAATTCTTTCATGGGATGTGGGCGTTACTGGCTAGGCCAGCATTTATTGCCCATCCCTAATTGCCCTTGAGAAGGTGGTGGTGAGCTGTCTCTTGAACAGCTGTAGTCCATGTGGGGTAGGTACACCCACAGTGCTGTTAGGGTATTATCCCTTTTCATCCTTATACTCCACCAATCACTGGCTGCAGTGCCCCTGAGCTATTCCACTCGGAATTAATAGAACATTACACAAAATCAGCAGGTTCAGCAAAGATAATGATTTTAATCTGCACCATGGATAGTAAGCCAATTAATTTAAAATGGAATCAAAGTTAATCATTTTTATATTGTCATTGTACTGGGTTTATCAAAGATCATTGTCAACATATGTTTTTAAACACTTTTTTTTGATATTAGGTCCTATAGGGACTCACTAAATAAACTGTTACCATCTATATGTAGCGCTATATTTGGAATAGTTTCAAATAGATTAGATTGTTCCCCCTCATCTTTTCTTCCCTTTTCTCGTCAGCTCTTTTGAAAACAATCAATCAGGTGGGGGTACCTTTCAATAGGAGCTAGCTGCTGTCCTGTATGGCATCCCTTCACATGTGATCCCAGAGTGCGGGCATCAAGAGATAATTCCAGCAGGAGGGTCATTATAGCCAAACCTAACCCTGACCTCTTCTGGCACATCCACACATGCCCACTTCCAGCAGGGTCAGTGGGCGAGGACAGCTTACTGGATTTTTTTGCTGAACCAGACCACGGATAACGTCCAAGCATTTTACAATCTGATCAGCGACCAAAGGCACATATACTAGCATGGTTCCCCTGCGTCTTACTATGCATTTGGGATAACAGATGTGCTTTATCAGTCAGTCTGCCCAACACTTTGGTGATGTCATTGGCATAACAGAGCAACACTCTTTTGCTTTACACAATTAGTTAGACATTCAAACTACCTGTGACTGAAGTGAGGATTAGTAGTTACATGTGTATTACTTTTGTGCTATTTTATTTGCCTGTAGCATTTTCTACATGCACACGGAACAGCTGCATTACAGTTTCCCAGATAGGCTATTAATAGAATAGCTTAATGTTTCTTTGCTGAGGAGGTACAGGAAGTTAAGAACATAAGAAGTAGGAGCAAGAACAGGCCATTCGGCCCCTTACTCCTGCTCTGCCATTCAATAAGATTATGGCTGATCTGATTGTGGCCTTAACTCCACTTTCCAGCTTGCCCGCCACCTCCCCCCCCACCCCTCACACCCCGCCCCCCATAACCCTTGCAGATCAAAACTCTGTCTAACTCAGCCTCGAATGTATTCAATGACCCAGTCGCCACTGGTCTCTGGGGAAGGAACGTGGTGCTCTTTAAAGTGGTGAGGGTGGAGCGGGGCGTGTTAACAGCCACTTGCAGTGGGACAGGAGAAGGTTTATGGCAGGATAAGCTGCCTTTTAATGGGGTGTTTGTGGAATGAGGTTCCAATGCTTGTGCTCCCAGTAGCATTGTTAACTTTACTATGACTAGCACCAGGAGCACTCGTTTTTAACTGGATCCTGTAGATGGCCTTTCATTTAATGACTCTGGTAAATTCACAGTATGGTTGCAATCACTTGGGGAACCAATAACCCATGTACTCCTGTAATGCAACAGTAAAAGTAACTGCATATGGGTCTAATAGCCCATTGGCCTCAGCTCATTCCAAACTTTCTTACATTCTCATGTAGAATAGGTCTGTTATTCTCATTGAAATCTCCTTTTTATTTTCTCCTAGCTAGTCTTTCAAATCTATTTTTTTTTTAAATGGAGGTCGGATCTCCTAGCGTGGTAACTGCTCACCATTTTGAATCAAATTGAAATTCATTCTCGGATGTTGAGTCCTATTGTTGTGCTCCTGAAGGTCTTGGCAATATTGTGTTATTCCTGCGGAGCTTGCCCTACATGCTTCCAGTTCTGGAAAAGCAATCGCATCCACCATATACATGTCAGTAAATATTCAGAGTGATGGAGCACTCAGACCTGAATGAGATGCAAAATGAGTTTGTATTACATGAAGTAACCTGTGTTCACAATCTGCTGTGTTGATGCAGGTATATGTATGAGTAATACAGATTTAGCTGTTTTCATTACTGATTGCACATGATAAGAAAAATCGATTCTCATCACGTTAAGATCTGAACTGAGCTTGAATGAAAAACTCAGGTAAATCTATACATTCCAATTTGGGAATTGCTGCCTGGATGAAATATATTGGATCTGCTTGGATAACTAGAATAATTGCTGTTGCTGAGCCACGGGTTAAAATTTTACAATGCAGTTAAAGCCATGTGGGAAAATACAAAAACCATCATTATTATTGCCCATCAGCACTTTTATACCAAGTTAGACATCATGCACATAGCACTCAGGGAGCATTAAAATTACTAGCAGGTGGATTTTTAACCCCTAAATTTTGAAAACAATGTAAGCCAGTATTGTAGCAGCAGTGAGCACTGCAGTAATTAATAGTCTGTGAGCAGGGCCAAGTCCTGAAGGGATGACAGAACACAGACACAAGCCAGAGAAAGATGAAGAACAAGGTCCAGTAAAGACATCAGTAAGGACTCAGGTTAACCTTGCTTCTTTATATTTAACTTTAAGGCCAATTCAGTCCCCATCTGGCCTGGCCCTTACTGCATATTTTTCCTCAGATAATGGCAAGTCACCAGTACCTCTCCGAAATGGCTATTATTTCATCCGTGTGCCCAGACAGTGGCAACCAGCTAGTAAACCATGAAGGACATTGCAAGCAAGCTGACCTTGTCCTCACCCATACACTATCCATTTGAAATCAGAGGGATGATTCCACGATCCAGCACTTCCAGCAAGTGCGCTGTACCTCGGTTTTAGAAAGTGCCGGGTGTGGAAATGGTAGTGTTGTGGTTATGTTATGGGTCCAGTAATTCAAATAACATGAGTTCAAATACCACCAAGCTTGAGAATTTCGAATTCAGTTTAATTATCTGCAAACAAAAAGTTTGTATCAATAAAGAAGTGACCACAAAGCTGTCGGATTGACTTAAAAATACGTCGAATTCATTAATGTCCGTCAGGGAAGCAAACCTGCTAACCTTACCCAGTCTGCCCTATATGTGACTCCAGTTCTACACCAACATAGTTGACTGTTAATGACCCTCTGAAGTGACCCAGCAAACCATTCAATTGTATCACACCTTCACAGTGCAACTAAGGATGGGTGGTGCATGTCATCCTTACCAATGACACCTACTACCTGAGAATTAATTTTGTGAAAAGGATTCATGACTTTCTATTCATTCAATTTTATAGCACAGTAATTTACAGGCCAACTACTTCCTTCCCGTAAGGAGTGCCAAATCTCTGAATCACCCTCATATTTACAGCGTCAGGAACCCAGAAGCATTGAGGTGGTTCCTTAACAAGATTGGCTAGCTCAGCACAAAATGAGAATTGGATGTGGAATCTTCTGGTCAATATGGGCTAGTACCGCACAACACAATACCTATATACAACAGGCCATGAGGAGTACTAAAGATTATACTATTCTGTATACATGGTCATATCTTCTGAAAGGCAATATGGGGATGAAATTGTTTTTGTTGAAAATTGATTTCTCAGTTTTATTAATAACAACCTTTTATTTCAGTAGTGATTTGAGTGCACACGGGATCAGAGCAGGCCATGCAGTTGCAAAACAATGCAGAGGGTGAACAGAATTTCCCTATCTCACTATCTCACTAACTCCAACAGGGGTTTCAAGTTGAAGGTGAATCTTGATTTTTTAAATGACACGCAAAGCAGAGAAAAATGTCTTGAAAAATATATTTGTTCCACTTCGTTTTCCAAGGAGAAGTATATGTTACACAATGAAATACATCTAAAGTAAGAGGGGCATTTAGGAAACCCACCCATAATGGAACCTATTTAAATTAACAGCTTGAATATTGACAACACTCTTGTCAGCCAATCAGTCAGTGGCTGGGCGAGACTTATGGCAAACAGCAAACAGAAACAGATTGATTATTTCTCAAGCAAAATGAAGTGGGTGAAGGATGGTCACCTAATATAAATTATGTACATAAAATCAATCACAGTCACTTACAGTAGTGTGGTCTCCAAAATTGGCATGATCCATGGGGAAATTACCCAATTGTCTCCATTCTGGCCAGGACTTGTGGTGTGCAGCCTAAATTAACAGGTGTAAAGGCTACAAAACAAGGTGAGTGATGCTCCCTGTTCAAGTATCCTCTTTGCATGTGCCCAGGACATTGCTGCTTTGCCCAAGTGCCAAAGAGGAAGTTCTGCCTCAGAGTGACCATTCAGCTGATCATAGCCAGTTCCACAGTTAAAAAAGGAAAGTACTCCTGTTAGCCTCAGTACCGCGAGATAAGGGTGAAGAAAACCAGCAAAGGTTTCTGCTCCAAATGATAAGCAAGGAAGATAGCACGTGTGGATACCAGACGTAGGCTGGATGGTTGAATGGCTTCCTTTCTTGCTGCAAATTTCCATGATTCTATGATTCTATGATCAATCAAGGATAGAATCAGTTTCAGTCTGTAGCCTCCTGGCCTTGGCTGCCTGGGCTCCCAATGAAGGATGGCCACTTGGACAAAGAGCGTGATACTGGTGGCCAGTGCCCATGGACTGATATCCTGGGAAGAGGTCGCACTGACAGAGGGAGGCCAGAAAACAAAGGAAGAAAAATAAAAGAAAGCTATTCAATCGTAGCTGCAGTTTCACGAAAAAAGAGCATCCGATGTAAAATAATTTCCATTACCAAAATGTAATGGGTGAGTTTCACAATTAACATCTTAACGGAATTTTATTCTGGCGGTGGTTGTCTTGGCATCCGGAAAAAGGGACACCAAGATCCTTGCGTTGCCTCTTATCCAGAAGGCCTGACGAATCTAGTGCCAATCATGCATTTAAGTGGACAGCGGCGGGCCTTCCACAGAATCAAGAACTCCATCACCGGAAGTCTCGCCCTTGGAGTGCTGCTGGTCAATCAGAGGCTGGCAGCTGTTCCACTGAGCAGCGCCACCGCGGAGTCGGTGGCTGCTACTGGAAGAGCACCTACCAAGGCCAAGAAGCATCACCTGGACCCAGGCCACAGGTAAGTCAGGGCAGGAGGGGTCTCGCGAGGTGGTGGTGGCGGGAACACCCCCCAACCGACAACCTCCCCACCCCCACCACCACCCCACTTGATTTTATGCTTTCGCTGCTCCCAAACCCGCTGTGGCCGAGAGAATAAAATTCCCCCCTTTATTTCAAATATTAAAAGAGTTAGAAGTGCAGGTGTAATTATGCATAAGAAAGAGTAACAAGTTCTCTGGACAGCAGTCAGGAGCAGGAATCCTCCCTGATTTTTTTTTCCCATCCACAGACCAGCAGGTACTGAGGACAACTGTTGTACTCCCACTACTCCTCGGACTGAGATCAGCTGACCCATCGCAGACTCAGGATCAAACCTGGGACCAGCTGTTCTGTATAATTATCACTGCATCACATTTACCTGTATAGCCCAAAGAAGAGTCCCAGTGGGAGCATGTGATTCAGCATCTTTTGCACTTGTGAAAGCACTAACTAATTGATGACCTCATTGCAATGTTCTTGCTTCCTTTGCATCTGATTTATGTACAGTTTGAACTCGTATCTCAGTACAGTTTAGAACAGGGTTGTGCAACCTTTTTGCATGGTGGGGCGCACATTACAATTTTTGTCTTACATGGGGGGCCGGTGAGACAATTTCAGAAAATAAAGGCATTAAAAATTTATCTTACCATTAATCAAAACAACAACAAATATGCATTTTTGTGAAGAAGCTTTAAATGAGCAGATTAATTTATTGACTTATTTTCTCAGCACTATGCTGGACACTGATTTAGTTAGATACCTGTCATTTTTTTTGCTTACACAAGTAATCAAGGTTTGCCTGCACACTTGTAGCGATGCGGAGTATAAATTCCAGATAAATGTCCATCTGTCAGGAGTCATCTTGATCACTCTCTCTCCCTCTCGCTCTCTCTCTCTGACTCTTTCTGTCTCCCTGTGTTCCCCCAATCTGTGTTGTTCCCCTCCCTGTGTCATCCTTGCTCTCTGTGTCTCCCCTCTTTCTCTCTCTGTATCCCCTCTCTCTCTTTGTACCTTCTCTCTCTACACCCGTCTCTCTCTCACTGTCCCCGCTCTTTCTGTCCCCACTCTGTCTATCTGCCCCTCTCTCTCTGCCTCCCTGTCTTTCTGCCACCTCTGTCTCTGCCCACCTCTCTCTCTCTTCCCCCTCTGTCTGTCCCTCTCACTCTCTCTCTGTTTGTCCCTCTCTCTCTTTTCCATCTCTCTGTCTCTCTTTTTGCTGCCCTCTTTCTCTTCCCTCTCTCTCTTCCTCCTCTCTGTCTCCGTCTCTCTCTCTTCCCCCCACTTTTCTCTGTCCGCTTTCTCTCTGTCCCATTTCTCTCTTCTCCCCTCTCTCTCTCTCTGTCTGTCCCTGACTCTCTCTCTCTCTTCCCCCCCTCTCTCCTCCCCCCTCTCTTCCCCGCCCTCCCCCTCTCTCTTTTCCCTTTCCTCTCTCTCTCTCTGATAGTTGCAGGGAGCGGAAGCGCTCAGCACAGCAGCTTTGTGGTCAGTCATTTTTTTTTTTTTGCACTGAGTTTCACAGCTGACAGGTGCTGACACCTGGAACAGCAGTTTCTAAACTTTGTACAGACTTGGGGTTTTCTGGTGGCTTTTTTAAAAAAAGGTCAGAAAACCCCGAATCTGTCCGAGTTGGGAAACTGCTGTTACTGCTCTTATGCAGCACCTGTCAGCGCGATGATTTTTTTAAACAGCCAATCTTTAAGAAGAATGGAAAAGTACTCATCTCTGAAATACATCCGTTGGCCAGATGGAAACTTTTGGCAGGCTGGATTTTGGCCTGTGGGCTGTATGTTGGACAGCTCTCCTCTAGAACGACATAGTATTCTATTTCAACACTGCCAGGACATACACAGGATTAATTGAACAGTTCCCACAGCAATGAATTACCTGATCTTTGCCAGGTAGGGTTCTGTTGAAAGGTTAGTGACCCAAAATGTTAACTCTGTTCCTCTCTTGTCATGCTAGGCCACCACCTGCCAAGAATGAGGTACATTAATTTTGTCATGCACATTGATTTTAAACTGTTACTGGAGTGAAGAAAGGACTTGTTAAACAGATCAGCCGTGGCTGAAAAAGACATTTGCATATTAACAGACAGGGCTTGAAAGGACAAAGGACCATTCCCTGACACATTCAACCCACAATGGACCTTGATCACCAGGTATTGTGTGGAAGAGGAGCATTCCAGAGACTGCTAAGGTGATACAATCCAAGACGTGGTCAGACCAGTTAGTCACATGACTAATCTGTTTGGCAACCTGGGTTTATCTGTATTGTACAAACAGTTTTGAACTGAGAAAGTCTGTTTGCTCCTGAGCTGACAAGATCTCTCCTGTCTGCTTTCATCTCTTTCTCACAGGCCCTTGAATCCACTGGAGACACATGAGAAAAGTCTCCTACAGCAAACAGGTTTAAGAAGAATACTGGGCCCCAACAAAAAGCAAGATCTACCTACAATCAAGGACTCTACAATGAGCTTGAAGGACCGTAACAAAAACTCTTCATATATTGCCTCAAACATTTCCACTTTATTTTTCTTCTGCTCTTTTCTGTCTCTATTTGCATGTGTGTATCGCGTATGCATGCTAGCGTGGGCGGGTCGTGTATTCGTAGGCATCAACCAAATTAGTGTTTAAGTTTAATCAATTTCAACTTTTCTTCTTTAAACCTAAGAAAACCTGTTTATGCTGGTTTCTTTGCCTTATAATTAGAAAGCAGTGAACAAGGATTCACCAAGGGGGAACTAAAAACACGGTATTTTATGAAATTAAACCCTGTTACGGTCAGACAAGATGAAGGTTGAGAGGGACCCCTAGACACCTTTCTCACCTGGTCGTAACACTGCCTGACCTGCTGAGTATTTACAGCATTTCTGTTTTTATTTCAGATTTCCAGCATCCAGTATTTTGATTTTATTTGCCATATATTTGATTGATTCGTGACTATAATCTTTACATTAGGCTGACATTCTTTATGACCATTCAGTCCAGGTCAGCTCTTGGCTATGATGACTAATAAAACTTTAAAATCAAAATAATATTTACTTTTCAAAGAAATGTTGCAGAAGGTAATATATTGATGGATATTTCCTTGTCTCAAGTCCTAAAATTAGTCCCATTACTTCCGTCTTAATGTACTGTCATGTAAACCCTATATGCCAAATGGGAAATATTAATTTCATCGGTTGGAACCTTACATTAGACTTTTCATGGAAAAATCCTACAATTTAGCTTTTAAATAAAATGGCAGCCAAGATGGTCACTGCAATTTACATTTGAAACACTAGGAGATTAAACTGGAGATGAAAAGTCTAACCGATCTATACCCATTGACTTTGAAAGAGCCAACTATCAGCCCCCCCCCCCCCAAGTATGACTAGACATCTTGAGGCATGTAGCCCCTTGAATCTCAGAGAAGATTCCAGATAAAATCTCATTAAAAACAAAGAGGTTTTATGGAGCCAGGTGACTGCCTGCACAGCTCTGAAGAAACTATAAGCTTTGTCACATGGACAGCAGACAGGCAATAACTGAAAAGCCAGCAACGGAGCAGGCTCTCTCTCCCCAGAAAATATCAGGAGAAGATCCGGCGCGACTGGGAACCCACCCACCCCCCAGCTCTACAGACCACTGCAGCCAGCAACCAGGGGATGAGAATCAATCACCACCCTTCTGCTTTCATGAGCCCTGAGCAAAGTAAACCAGCCACCATGCATGTGGCCCAATGAGGACTTCAAGACTACAATTTCAGCTGAGGACTGTTGGACTCACATTCTGTACTTAAGTTCCAATTATTCCAGACTTTAATCTAACCACCAAATGTGCTTTCCTCTGTAATCTATTTGTGTGTGTGTGACTCACGTGTATATGTGTAGCATATTTTTAGTATTTTAAATCGGCTTAGAGTGTTAAGTGTAATAAACTTATCTCTTTCTTGTGTAAACTCAAGAAAACCTGTCTGATTGGTTCTTTTGCAATCACATTTGAGGCACAGGAACAAACACTCACTGAGATGGTAAGCTCAACCATTGTGTCACAAAAGGATAAACCCTGTTGCGGTAAACAAGAGAAAGGGTGAAAGGGGAGCCCGAGACCCCCTCCTCACCTGGCCATAACGGTACCATTTTTAATTCTGATTGGACGGTCTCAAGTTCGGTCCTTGATATGCACCAGTTTAGTTAGTTTTGAGCCAGGATAAACACTATACTTGGCCTCAGTGTTCCTCAGAAAGAGGAAAAGATCAGCTGGATTCACACTCCTGAATCCAGTCCTGTGATCCTGCTGGGAATTACTGTGAAGCTCACCGCACCCTCCCCTCCCACCCCAAGCTACCAAATAACCTGCCAACATTGATAAAGAGTGTCATTGGATGGTTCAAGAATGGAAGTTATCAGGCCCAAGTCATGTCCTTATTCAATATCCCAGATTTCTCCGACCTTCATTTCCTTCCTCCATAAGCTTCTGTTTATGTTCCCTGGATTGGTCGGGAGTGTGATGGAAACTCCCCACTTGCCTGGACGAGGGAGTTCCAACACCACTCAAAAAGCTTGACACCATCCAGTCCACTTGATAGGCACCCAATCCACCAGCTTAAACATTCACTCTCTCACCAATCGGCACACCATGACAGCAGTAAGTACCATCTACAAGATGTACTGCAGCAACTCACCAAGGCTCCTTTGACAGTACCTTCCAAACCCATGACCTCCACCATTCCAATAAGGGTGGCAGGTAGGGGAACCAAATCCAGGACTCCTTGGATGACGAGACAGATCGAGAATATGATGAAACAAAAAAAGAGGCTGTATGATGCATGTCAGATGAATTGTTAAAGCAAGAACCAGACCAAATACAATAAATTGAGAGGGGAAGTGAAAAGAAAAATAAGTCTGGCAAAGAGAGAATATGAGAATAGAATGGCAGTTAACATAAAAAGGAAAAGAAACATATTCTATCGGCATGTAAATAGTAAGCAGGTAGTTGTTAATTTTAAATCTGAGATAGATAGATTTTTGTTAAGCAAAGATATTAAGGGATATGGGCCAAAAGCAGGTATATGGAGTTAGGCCGCAGATCAGCCAGGATCTCATTGAATGGCGGGACAGGCTCGAGGGGCTGAATGGCCTACTCCAGTTCCTATCTTCCTATGTCCTATGTAGTAAGAGGTGGGGCAGGGCCTATTACAAACAAAGGGAATGATATATGCATAGAAGCACAGGGCAAGGATAAAATACTTAATGAATATTTTGTATCAGTGTTGACTAACAAAGAGGATGCTGATAAAATATCAGTAGAATCAGAGATGATAGAGATAATATATGGGGTGATAATTGAAAGGCAGGATGTACTGGAAAGGCTGGCTATCCTTAGTTGGATAAGTCACCTGGTCTGGATGGTTTGCATCCCAGGTTGCTAAAGGAAGCGGGAGTGGAGATAGCAGAAGGACTTGCCATAATCTTCCAATCTTCCCCGGATGTGGAAGAGGTGCCAGACAATTGGGGAGTGGCAAATGTAACACACTTATTCAAGAAATTCCTAGTAACTACAGGCCAGTCAGTTAATATCAGTGGTGAGTAAGGTTTTAGAAATAATCTGGGAAAAAATAACAGACACTTGGAGAGGTTTGAGTTAATTAAGGATAGCCAGCATGGATTTGTAAAAGGCAAATCACGCTTGACTAATTGAATTTTTTGTTGAATTAACAGAGAAGGTTGATGAAGGGAATGCAATAGACATTGTCTACATGAAGTTTAAGAAAGCATTTAACAACGCATCACATTAAAAGCTCATTGACAAAATTTAAACTTATGGAATGGGGGGTCAGTGTCAGCCTGCATAAAAAAAATTGGCTTAAGGACAGAAAACAGTGAGTCGTGGTAAATGATTGCTTTTTCATCTATAGGATGGTAGAGAGTGGTGTTCCACAAAGGTCAGTGCTAGGACCACTTTTTTATATATATATATATATAAATGACTTGGATATTGAAATATAGACCAACATTTCAAAATTTAATGATGATACCAAACTTAGAAGTGTGGCAAACAGTGAGGATGATACAAATCAACTGCAACAGGACATAGGCTATCAGAATGGACAATCAAGTGGCAGATGAATTTAACACAGAGAAGTGTGAGGTGATGCATTTTGGCAGAAGGAATGGGGAGAGGCAATACAGACTAAATTTCACAGTTCACAAGAATGTGCAGGGACAGAGGGATGTGGGGGTCCATGTGCATAGATCCTTGAAGGTGGCAGGTGTCTATGAGGGTGGTGGAAGTGGAATCAATGAATGATTTCAAAAGAAAATTGGATGGGCACTTGAAAGAAATAAACTTTCAGGGCTACAGTGATACAGCAGGGGAATAGGATTGAATAGATTGCTCTATGGAGAGCTGGCATGGATTCGATGGGCCAAATGGCCTCCTTCTGTGCTGTCATGTTTCAATGACTACCAGCTCCAAGTTCTCCTCCAAGTCACACACCATCCTGATTTGGAACTATATTGCCGTTCCTTCACTGTTGCTGGGTCAAAATCCTGGAACTCGCAGCGGTTCAAGAAGGCAGCTCACCACCACCTTCTCGAAGGGTAATTAGGGATGGGCAATAAATGCTGGCTTTGCCAGCGATGCCCACATCCCATAAACAAATTTTAAAAAAATTCAACCTTCTCAGATTTTGGGGGGGGGGGTCAATTCTCTTTCATTTCTCACAATTTGTGCCTTCCCTGAAGTTGTTAAATCTTTGCTGAGAAATGGACATTGACCACCATCTGGTAGCTGACTCATGGCCTTTCTCACTGTGTAAATCTAGACAGTAAGTATTGGCATACATAAGGGCACATGAGCCTAGCTCAAACCTGACCTCACCCATTATCCACACAGGGTCTTTCCAGCAGGGGCCACAGAAGAGCGATTTTGAGAAGAACACTGGGCTGGATTTCATGTTGTGCCACAATAAATGGCAGCCCGTACACATGTGCTTTACTCTGTGGAGCCACCGTAATATTAACCCCAGTGGCTCATTTACATGGCCGGGCAGATCGCCCCCCCGATGACGTATGGCGGGTCATACCGCAATGGCGTCCAGCGCCAGTTTTAAAGGCCTTTGAGTTCTTCCACTTCATTTAAACGTTTAAAGAGAGATGTTTGAAAAAATTTTGGAAACATTTAATTTGACCCTCTTCCACCGCCCCCCCAATAACCATGTAATCAACTACTTGCCCTCTTTCCCCACAAAACACTTCCCCTGCCCACCTGACCTTCCCCCATCCCCCAAAGTTCATACACTTTAATCTTTACCCCTTCCCACCATCCCCTGAACCATTGGCATTAATTTTGCCGCAGTCCCCCCGCACCGCATGGAAATACTTACCTGCTCCCTCCTCCCTACCAGCATCCCGCATCGGATCCCCAGACGGAGACCAGAAGGCGCGGGAGTGCCAGCCACCAGCACCAATATCGGAGTGGGACGAACGGCAGGAGCGGGTAAGTATATAATTCTTTTATTTTAATAAATTTAAATATTTAGATTGGCCTCCTGTCACCGTGTGGCGGGGCGGCTGCCACGAGGCCTCGCCGTCACCAGCAATATCGGGCCGGGCCGGGCCTTCCCGGTGTCGAGGCTCGTGGCAGGCCTCTCCCGGAGACTTGCTCAAAGACCTCCCCCCTGCCTCATCATGACCCCCAACGTCAGGGGGCCTGTAATATCAAGCCCACTGTGTGGGTACTGAATCAATCTTAAAGTATCAACTGTTGTGATGGCTGCAACCAAGCGTCAAACCTGAGACCTTCCACTCAGTTTGTAGCTCAGCTGGATGTTGCTTTAATGAACTGAATGATGGGGGTGATGCTGACTTTAAGCCAAAGGAGTCAATTTTAGCTTTCACTTGGATTATATCACAAACCATAGAGTGCAGAAATGAGTCATTGTATAAAGATCAGGAAGGAAAAATTGGCATGGATATTTCCTCAGGTCCTTTTCATTGGCTGGCCAGAGAACACTATTCAAGGAGGTGATCAAAATCTCTTAACCATCTCTTCAGTGACCAAATTTCAGGGTATGAAGTCTGGGAAAGTACAAAGCAAACATGATCTATCCATTACAACGCACACAAAAAATGTTCAACTGTATTTTTATTTGTTTGAAGCTTTAGTGGCATTGAATATATATTTGACCGAGCAGGTTGCACTGTTAATTCTGTTCTCTATCACATTAATCATTGCTTGCTGTAAACAGGACTGTTTCACAACATATTGCCACTTGAATAACATATGATTCGTAAACATTTTTCTTTCACTAATATCAATGTTGTCCTGCAAACTAGCTGCTTGGAAAATCTTATATGAATGTTCTTCTATACAACACAACGTGCTTGCTTTATAACTGTGTTCTCCAAGGAATTGTTGCAAAATGTGGTTACAAGAATATCCTCTGCCCTTGGACTCATTATCGGGTGCTGACAATTATTGAAGAAGCTTTCTAGAACAATTCCTAAAACACAAATAATTGATTATGTGAAAACATTTAATCTCATTAACATTGTTATTACAATATTAACATAGTTTCTGCAGCAAAATTAAAAATATAATGTAAGAAGTTCCTAATTAGGGAGGCGTGGGAGGAGATAAGTGACAAGCTCATGCACAGGCCTAGAAATGTGCCTCTGAGTGAGCTGGGTGGGCTAAGTTGCTTTTCTCTGTTGCTGCTCTTCTTAAGGTTTTCATCAACAGATTTCCCACACAGTGCTGCCCACAACGAGTTGAATAGTACACTGTTTTATAAGGAGAGGAGTGTTTTATCATGTTATGCACAATGTATTATTCTGCTGCTGAGATGTAGCTGTGTGTTATGTTGATCCAGTACACTGGATTGGTCATGTATACTGGTGTTCGTGAGCTAGCCTGTCAATGTTGCCAGAAGTGTATAAAATAGGCCCAGCAGTGGAGACCCAATAGACAGTAATTACCAGAATATCAATTAACAGTGCTGCTGTTGCATTTGAGAACTTGACAAAATAAAATGAAGTTGATCTTTCCCTGAGACCTGGTTTTCCCTCTTGGAGTGGTAGGTTGTCACTCCGAATTCCTCTGCCTCTTTGATTGGCCACCACTATTGCACCACTATAGACGCAGACACCCTGCTCTATTGTTTAAGTGACCCTGCCCTCCTGGGCTTTTGTCAGCAGCAAGTCGAAGCACAAAGCAGAAGTCCCGCCCAACCAAATGTCCACTAGAGAAAAAAGACTTGCATTTATATAGTGCTTTTCACAACCACCAGAAGTCTTAAAGCACTTTACAGCCAATGAAGTACTTTTGAAGTGTGGTCACTGTTGTGATGTAGGAAAGGTTATGCTTCAGCTATACAATGCATTGGTGAGACCACATCTGGAGTATTGTGTACCGTACTGGTCTCCTTATTTAAGGAAGGATGCAAATGCTTTGGAAGCAGTTCAGAGAAGGCTTAGAACAAAGAACAGTACAGCACAGGAACAGGCCATTGTCTTATGAGGAAAGGTTGGAAAGGCTAGGTTTGTATCTGCTGGAGTTTAGAAGAGTAAGAGGCAACTTGATTGAAACATATAAGATTCTGAGGGGGCTTGACAGGGTGGATGTGGAAAGGATGTTTCCCCTTGTGGGAGAATCTAGAACTAGGGGCCACTGTTTTAAAAATAAGGGGTTGCCCATTTAAGACAGAGATGAGGGGAAGTGTTATCTCTCAGAGGGTCATGAGTCTTTGGAACTCTCTTCCTCAAAAGGCAGTAGAATCTTTGAATATTTTTAAGGCAGAGGTAGATAGATTCTTAATAAGCAAGAGGGTGAAAGGTTATTGGGGGTAGACGGGAATGTGGAGTTGAGGTTACAATCAGATCAGCCATGATATTATTGAAAGATGGAGCAAGGTCAAAGGGCCGAGTGGCCTACTCCTGCTCCTAATTTATATTTTCATATATAGGGCCTTGATTTAATACCCCTTCAGAAACACAGCACCTCTGACAGTGCAGCTCTACCTCAGTACTGGCACTGAAGTGTCAGCCTTGATTTTTGTGCTCAAATCCTGGAGTGGCACTTGAACCCAGAGGTGAGAGCGTTACCCACTGAGCCATGACTGACACCACTCGTGCTACTACAATCCAAAACTTTTACCCTTTTTACCTGTCTTTCTGGCTCTGACTTACAGGCCCCAATTCTAACAAACTCCATCTGGTAGAAAACAAACAGAGGGAAAGTTAAATGGAGTGGAGGAACTTATCTACATTTTTCCTACCCCAATCTGACTGCAGGCAGAAAGGACACCCACCCTCAGGGGTCAGCAACATGTCTATACGTGGACACCAGTGTCTGTGGGAAACAATTTTGGGGTCCGTGACTGGTAATTTCATGGATGAGAAATTTCCCATTGGCTTCTTCAGACCAGCTTTTTAAAAAATCGCATGTGTCAGTTTCACAGCTGACAGGTGCTGAGAGAGGGAACAGCGCTTCTGAACTCCAGACAGATTTGGCGTTTTCCGGCGGGTTCCGATTTTTTCTAAAGTTCGCCGGGAAACCATGAATCTGTCCAAAGTTCAAAAGTGCTGTTCCCGCTCTCAGCAACAGTCAGAGAGAAAGCAGGAAGGGAGGTACGGAGAGAGAGAGTGGGGGGAGAGAGAGGGGAGGAGAGAGAGAGTGGGGGATGAGAGGGAGAGTGGGATAGAGGGGGAAGAGAGAGAGTGGGGGAAAGCGAAAGTGTGTGGGACAGAGGGAGGAGAGAGAGAGTGGGACAGTGGGAGACAGAGAGAGAGGTGGGATGACACGTGGTTTGGATAAGCAACACAGAGGAGACAACGCATTCCGGAAGACATCGGAGGGAAAGACACAGAGAGGGAGGAGGAGAGAGAGAGAGACAGACAAACAGACAAACAGAGAGAGAGAGGAGGTAGAGAGAGCAATCAAGATCACTCCTGACAGATGAACATCTATCTGGAATATCCCACATCACTATACAAATGTGCGGGCAGACATTGACTACTTGTGCAAACAAAAATGTACCAGGTATCTCACTAAATCAGTGTCCAACATTGTGATGAGAAAGTAAGTCAATAAATTAGTGTCCTCATTTAGAGCTTCTTCACAAAAATGTACACTTTGTTGTATTGATTAATAGTAAGATACATTTTTAATGCCTTTCTCTTTCCAAAATTGTCTCACCAGCCTCTATGTAAGACAAAAATTGTAATGTGACACCCCCACTGCAAAATGGTTGGACACCCCTGCTCCAAGCCTTTCACCATGTGTTTAAAAATAACTTAGCAGTTAGGTTATTTTAGAACACAAGTTTAAAAACTTGTGTTATGTAAACTAATTTTAAAATGTGTTACGACCAAGTTGGGAGGAGTGCACTGTATATTCTAGTTCCACTTTTCCATGGGTCACAACATATATTTACATTTTTCTCCCACTTAACGATACAGTCAATCATAGACTCTATTTTTATCCCAGAATAAAACACACCAACCAGGTTTCTTTACTAAACAACAAAATTAACAGTTCATTTTAAAATAAGTAATGAAATTAAGCAAAAACACACAGATTAAAATATAAAGGCTCCCTTTTTACCTTAGCCCCTCATACTCACACACATACACCAGTTAACTGGAAAAATAAAGGGATTTTTTGTTTTTAGAGCTCTATTACACACAAAAAAAACACTTGGGCTGTATACTTGCTCATTCTTGAAGAAACAGCAGATGAGATTTGTTGTGTTCCAAAACTGGCATACAGTCTGGCCTCCGAGTACACATTGACGGGTCACTGGAATCTTTTAGAACAGTTTTCTTCAGGCGGCATTGAGAATTAATTTAGCAGGCTTTTCTTCAAAGCCAGGAGACGAGATGAGTTGACATAGTGGACTTCTCAGGTCTTTTAGAGAGGTGCTGGAAAGCTGAGCTGGGTTGTGGTCTTCTCTGCTTCCTTGAGAATTCTCTTCTCTCCTTGCAAGTTCTCTCCCTTTTTTTTACAGTTCAACCCCAACTCAAAACAATTCAAAAGCAAAACCAACAACAGGATGGCAACATTTTGACCTCCATCAATCTTGACCTGTCACTTCTTGATAAACAACATCTCCATTCTCTGTTGTTTATTGAGCTGGAAGTCAGCTTCCTGGAAAGGCTTGTTGTTGTTTCTGGAAGTCAGGTGGTTTCCCGGAAAGGCTTGTTTTCCTCACAAGACTTCTCAGTGACCCTTTTAAACAACATTTCTGGGGACTGTTTTTCAAAGTCAAGTGGCCTTACATGACCCCCTTTGAAAACCCCAAAGTTTAACATTTCTTCAATCTTTCAAAAATGAATCCTCAAAAAATATATTTAACAAAACACAGAGGCACTTTCGTAACAAATGGCAAAAGTCACTTTGGGAATGTCTCGATTTCTATGCTCTGGCAGGCATTACTTTCACTTGGGACACAAGCTCAGTGACATGTTGAAAGTTACTGGACTTTAATTTCTATATAAATGTCACAATTCCACTGCTATCCATTTGGAATCATATTGTTCCAGAACTTGTATTAAGGGGAAAACAGACAAGAAAATCCAAAGAATCTCCAGAAGTCAGCACTGTAAGTTCCTCAGGAATACAAGAATATGGTGTATTGGGGCTGAGTGATATTGGTGAAAACAGGGTGCTGCTGACCCACATAACAATAGTTAGTAAATACAATGTAATGGATATTTTTAATAAACCTATCTATGATGAACTGTCTACGATTCCTTAACAAAATCCATGCTGCATTTGCAGTTTTAAAAACTGTTGGGGAAGACAGAGTAAAAATTTATTATGTTTCAATGACCATGTTAGAAACATGGTCATTTGATGCGAATTGGATTAAAGGACAAGTTTTACAAGTATGTCAAAGATAAGTAACTGCAATGTGCATCATTGACTCGCCAGTTTGAGGGCAGATAACCTGAGTGGCAAATGTCATTTGAAAGTTGCCTGTATCATATAATTACACTATGTTATAAGTGCACCATTGCTAACATGTATGAGATTTGGCTTGGATAGAAATTAGTTAGTTTGGAGTACAATCTTACAGATACTGACTAAATATCTTGTAGTTGAATAATACAAGCAGTAACAACCACTCAATTTTTTGCAGAAAATATTCTTGTTAATAATTATCTTATCAGAGCTGAATCATAATTGACAGTGATAGACTGAAATATAGGCACAAGTGAATTTAAGAGAATTGCTTTATTGGAGGAACTGAAAGACGGTCTTTATTTGTAACTGTGTTTGTCTAATTTTGTCACTAGCTTTAGTAAGTAAATGACATTTTGTCCATGAGAGATTCTGTTGTTTCTGTATTTTAGAATCCAAGACCTAGTTTAACAGCCTGTCAAGTTGAATAAACTAGTCTTGGCTACCAACCATTAAACTTTCTCTCCCTTCCTGTCCCATTCTGCTTTTCTGTTTTACATGACTCTTCTGAAGTATTATCTGCTCCATCCTATAAATTCTCCTTATTTGCAGATCACTGCTCTTCTGTTGGCTGTCCTGTCTGAAGACACATATTACAAGCAGGTAGAGACGTTGCATAACCATTGACCTTCACAGGTTAAATTGTCTTGTGACAACAGCAGTGTGAGAAATGGTCCATCTTCCTATTGCTGTTTTTTCTACTGCCTCACCTCAATAACCACAATAACAATCATCTCCTTGAGTTTCATGGTTTGTTGGATGAATTTGCCCTCCTGACACAGTGTGACTCCACAGAGGTCATCCGATAAGATCCATCTACTACCTGTCACTAGCTCTATTCTGTCAACAAAACGAATTTGCATTGGCATTGCATACTATTTTGCTTGCTAGCTAGCTAATACAGTTGTGCTACTGTCCATTGCTGTTTGTATATTTAGCTACTTTATTTATAGGGAGAAATGTGTTTTAAATAGGACTGTGTTTTGATGGCATTAGATTGGTTGTGCACATTATGTACAGATTTATTGCCCCCATGTCCATGGCTGAGTCAATAATTTTGTCAAATGTACATGGTGCAACATGTTGGTGCCGATCCCTGCCCGCCCTAAACAAGCAAGGGTTTCTTTAGATATACAGATCTATTGATCTATATGATGGATTCCACACTGGGCCAAACCCTCAGAAGCTGGATCATGGGGCAGACGAAGCCAAGGCAGGTAAGTGTTTTCAAAGATTTAGGTTTCCTTGTGGGCCAGGAGAAGCTGGAGTGCTCCGGGCTTCCTCTCTCTATCTCTCGCTGATCGCAATCAGCTCCCCATCCTCCCTCTTCATCACTTGCCTGACTAACGGGGACCTGTCACCTGAACCTCCAATCCCACACACAGGCCAGGCAATGATATCTACCAGCTTTCAGATGCGAGTTGGGAATGTGGATCCAGGATTGAGAGCTGGGAGTTAAAATCTCTCCATGCCTCACCATGCAAGCTTGTTGCTCATCCAGGCCCCTCACATAGAAAGATCCCATCTCGCGATAAAAACCAGGGGCCACGTCGTTTCTCTGACCTAAAAACTAACATGTGATAACATACAATTTTGCTTGAAAAAAAAATCTGCAGCTTGCTTCAAATAGCTTGAAATAAACAGGAAGAGTATATAAAAAATCTTTATATAACGATGAGGATATATAACTTTCCAATTGTGAATCGGCCAGCCATTTGCATTGACAGAATCTTATTGCTGATTGATGAGATATGGTTCCCATCTTCAGACTGCATTATCTTCTCGAATCTAACACAGTAATAGTTCTGATAAACTTGCAGCCCAAGCTCTGCAGAGAGGCAGATTTCCACGTTAAAAAAACATTAATTTAGCTACTCGAGCGCACAAAAGGCTACTTTATAGAGGTAAATTTAATCAGGTTATTGAGAAATGCATATTATTTTGGTTTGTTTCCTTGTTAGATACCTTATCCATGATCCTGCTCCACTGCCAGGCTGTGATGGAGCAGGAATTGTGCCCTGTGAAGTGGACTGGACAAACAGCTGAATTTTCCCGGCCCCATGGAGGCAGCTTGGAGGTAGGCCGAAGAAACAGGACGGCTCCCTGACCTTTCCTGCTGCGGGAGGGTTTCTCATGGGTGAGCTGGGACACAGATCGGCTGCCCCAACCTGGAGGCAGGAAGCCAATTTAGCTAAATGCGGACCAATAGGTCCGGTTTTTGCGGACATGCTAGAATTTTGCTGCTGGCGGAGCAGCCTTCTTGCGGCAGGCCAGGGGTCCATCCCCGATGCTCCATGCCCCAAACAATCCACTTGGAGAGGATTCCCCTCCACTCCGAGGCACCTAACAGCTTCGACCCTACAAATGTTACCTTTAAATCCATACCTCCTAAAGGCCTGCTAATTGGGCCTTAATAGGACGGCAAGTGCAGAGGTAGCAAATTAGGAGGCCACCTCCAGGAAGATTACGCCATCAGGTCCGCTGCTGGGTAAGTGCGGGAACAGGACCCCCACTTGGTCCCAACGTTGGGGCCCCAAAGCCCATGATAAAATCCAGCCCAAACAGTCTGTTCACTTCCCAAGTGGTGTGGGAAGACTGTGTGCTGAGAGGATGGACATGTTTGGTGAGCGTTGGAGTTGGGTGGTTGAAGCAGGAGGTCATGTGATGAAACCTTCAGGAACGAGTCAAACCAGAGCATAGCCCTATGCTGCAGTCATAGCAATGCAGCTCATGCAGCAGCTGAGCGTCAAACATTTTAAATTTCCGACCTTCAGCTGCCGAGGCCCTAAGCTCTGGAATTCCCTCCCTAAACTCTCCACCTCTTAACATCTCTCTCCTCCTTTCAGATGCTCCTCAAAACCTACTTCTTTGGCCAAGCTTTTGGACACCTGTCTTCTTATCTGGCTCAGTGTCAACTTTTGTACAGTAATGCTTCTATGAAATATCTTGGGACATTAACATGCAAAATAAACACATGTTGTTGTTGTTTGACTGATATCAGGAAGCTAAATATAGCGCTTAAAAACCACCTGTGAGTAAAGCAGGCCAGCTTTTGTAAGAGGACCCATTTCAAGATGACAAGATGACATCTTCTGGAAATGATCCCAGCCTGGAGAATCCCTTATTAGCCCCATTTACCCAGTTCAATTCATCTGGATGTCAGTATTTTGTTAACATCCATTTTGCTTGGAGTTCAGGAGACAGAAATAGTAAACAATCCAGTGGATAATAGGAGGTATCATGACAGCTCCAGTTTTCTCACAAATCATCTCACAGCCAATGAAGTACTTTAAGCAGTATAATAACTGTCGTGATGTAGGATATGCAGCAACCAATTTGCACATGACAATTTCCCACAAACTGCAATGTGATAATGACCAGATAATCTGTTTTTGAGATGTTGATTGAGGGGTAAATATTAGCCAGGACACCAGAAATAATGCCCCTGCTACACTTGAAAATAGTGTCTTGGATCTTCTACATCCACCTGAGAGGGTAGACGGGGCCTTTGTTTAACATCTGATCAGAAAGACAGCGCCTATGACAGTGCAGCACTCCCTCAGTACTGGCACCGTGAATGTCAGTCTAGATTATGGGCTCACTTCTCTGAAGTGGAACTTAAACTCACAACCTTCTGATTCAGAGGCTAGAGTGAGCATGGGGCAGCGTCATTTTACAAATTTATTTGAGTGAGCCACAACCCACTTGTAATTAGTGAATGCTCAGGCACTTTACTGCACACCCATAACTGTAAATTTTACACCAACATAACAATACCCTTACACAAATTAAATTTATATTAATTAAAATGAATCTAAATTGAGATTGATTTTTGCTAAGTGCAGTGACACTCAGCAGTTCAGTACAGGGGCATATGGACTGGGATTAAGTACGTACTTAACAGCTTTCAGTTCAGAAGGCTTGGCTCACACTTCAGGGTATAATGATTATTGCAATAATCAATTATTTATCAAACCTACAGTTCGGTAAATTGAACTATAACTTATTAAACATTTTCGAACTTTAAATATTATAATATTACCCAGTGGCATTTAATTGACAGCTAAACTTACCCAAATCACAACATATAATTTGGATCATAAAACTAGCAAGAATACAGTCGGATGGGAAAAGGCATGAAACAATAATTATATTAATATGTAAAGCAATATGCAGTCGTGTTTTATACTTCCTTTAATTTTAGAAATTCTAATCATTGTATGACTTTTTAATCTACTCTAATATTACTGTAAAAGACAGCTTGGGAATAGACTACATTATAATAGAACTGCGATTGAGAAAATGTCCATGTGCCTTTGCAGATCTAGGATCAAAATCAATCAGTAATACTTGCAGGAGCCTCTCTGTAAAAACTAGACTGTGTTGCAAGTGAAAGGTAATTTCTCAGTTGGAAGTATTGCTCTAACCATAGTCCCAAAGGACCATCGGCATTGCTCCCCATTAGAGAGAGATAGTCAGTGATGTATAGCTTGAGTGTCACCACTCCTCAAGTGTGGGGCAAGGTGAGGAGGCAGGCCTCCGTATGCTACTACAGCTGGTATGGGGATTGAATTGGTGTTGTTGGCACCTTTTGACATTTCACACTAGCCATCTAGCCAACTGAGCTAGCCAACCCCCTTTTAGAAGCATAGTGAAAAGATTTTCAACCATGAGCTTATCCGTTGATTAAGTGACCAATTTGGGTCAGGTAGATCCCAGGTTCAAACATCAGTCTGTGTTGAGTTTTCTGGTCTGAACTAGAATAGTAGTTAAGTTGTTGCAATTGGTTTCTGTATTACCGGACAAGGCAAGGAAAAAATCAGCCAGGGTTCCTGCTCCTGATCGTAGCATAAGGACCCCTGCTGGAAAGTCTGCTTGTGTGAACACCCAGGTGATAACAGGAGCTGTCCACATTTTACTAGCCTGACACTTAGAAAATCAGAATACGATTAAGCAGAGATAAACAGATTTTCAAAAGGGAAATCATGTTTGACAAATCTGTTAAGAGTGTTTTTTGAGGATGTAACCAGCAGGATGGATAAGGGGGAACCAATGGATGTAGGGCATTTGGATTTTCAAAAATCATTCGATAAGGTGCCACACAAAAGGCTATTACAGAAAATAAGGACTCATGAGATTAGGGGTAATATATTAGCGTGGCTTGAGGATTGGTTAATGGATGGAAAACAGAGAGTAGGAATAAATGGGACAGTTTTGGGTTGGCAGGCTGAAGCTAGTGGAGTACCTCAAGGTTGGGCCTCAGCTATGTACAATCTATATGAATGATTTAGATGAGGTGACTGAGTGTAATGTATCCAGGTTTACTGATGATACAAAGTTAAGCGGGAAAGTAAGCAGTGAGGAGGATGCAAAGAGGCTGCAGAGGAATATAGACAGGTTGGGTGAATGGGAAAGAACATGCAATACAATGTAGTGAAGTGTGAAGTTATCCACTTTAGTTTGAAAAATAAAAGAGCAGTGTATTTTTTGAAAGGTGAGAGACAGGAAAATGTTTGGATTCAGAGGGATCTGGATGTCTTTGTAAATGAATCACAGAAAGTTAACATGCACGTACAACACGCAATTAGGGAGGCAAAAGGTATGTTAGCTTTTATTACAAAGGGATTGAAGTGTAAGAGTAAAAGAGTCTTAATACAGGGCATTGGTGAGGACACACCTGGAGTACTGTGTGCAGTTTTGGTCTTACCTATGGAAGACGACACTTGCCCTCGAGGGAGAGCAACAAAGGTTCACAAGACTGATTCCTGGGATGAGGAGATTGTCCTATGAGGAGAGATTGAGTAGACTAGGTCTATATTCCCTGGAGTTTAGAAAAATGAGAGTTGATCTAATTAAAACATATAAAATTCTTAAGGGGCTTGGCAGGGCAGATGCTGAGAAAATGTCCGGATGGAGGAATCTAAGACAAAAACAGAAAATGCTAGAAATATTCAGCAGGTCAGGCAGCATCTGTGGAGAGAAGAACAGAGTTAATGTTTCATGTCTGTGTGACCTTTCATCAGAACTGGCAAAAGCTAGAAATGTAACAGGTTTTGTGCAAGTGAAAGGGAGAGGAGGGGAAGAAAAACAAAAGGGAAGATTTGTGATAGGGTGGACGGCAGGAGAGGTTATATGACAAAATGTTTCATGGTACAAAGCCAAAGTGGTTAGTAATGGGACAGGTGAAGACACAAGAGATGTGTCTGGAAGAGGAGTAAATAGCAGGATAGCAGCCGTCTGAATACAAAGTAAAGGGATCAAGAAGGAAACAAGGAGCATGGAATAAAAAAATGGACCAGCAAAAAAAAGACACTAAAAAAGAAAAATTGGGGGCAGAGGTTGTGATCTAAAATTATTGAGATCAATGCCGACTTCGGAAGGCTGTAAAGTGCCCAGTCGAAAGATGAGGTGCTGTTCCTCGATCTCACATTGAACTTCATTGGAACACGTTAGTAGGTCAAGGACAGAAAGGTCAGACTGGGAGCAAGGTGAAGAATTGAAATGACAGTGACAGGAAGCTCAGGGTCACATTTACGGACTGAAAAGAGGTGTTCCGCAAAGCGGTCACCCAATCTGCGTTTGGTCTCCCCAATGTAGGAGGATCTAAATATTGGGGGTTCTAAAGCACAGGTCACAGTCTCACAGTCGGCCATTTAGGATTGAGATGAGGAGAAATTTCTTCACTCAAAGGGCTGTGAATCTTTGGAATTATCTACTCCAGAGAGAAGGGGATGCTCAGTTCTTGAGTACATTCAAGAAAGAGGTAGATAGATTTTTGGGTACCAAGGGAATTAAGGGATATGGGGACAGTGCAAGAAGGTGGAGTTCAGCTAGAAGATCAGCCATGATCTTATTGAAAGGCAGAGTAGGCTCCAGGTTCAAATGGCCTGCTCCAGCTCCTATTTCTTATGTTCTGTCAACACGCAATAGCTGAGATCATATAGGAAAAATGATTACTTGGTGATAAGTATTAGAGTGCAGTTTTGTACACACCAAATCTAACTGAGTTGCAAACACCATGATTAGGTGAAAATGAATGGATTAACATAATAGAAATGTCCACCAATGAATTCATGTGTGAAATTAAAGACCAGCGACGTCGAAAAAGGCAAGAAGTTGAGAAAAGGGAACTTCTTTAATGATCAGGTTGATTCCTTGTTGACAGTTATTATGGAACATTAAATTTGCAGAAGCAAAGCCAATTCAAGCTGAATGTGCTTGTGTGACAGTCAGAACTCTTTTAAATGCCACTTTTCATGAAGCAGTCATGGGAGCAGTACATGCAAAGATACATAATCAGCAATTAACAGACCAAAAGAGCCATGGTGAACATCAGGCATTCACTCACAGTGGTCCAAAGCTTCAGCACAAAATCCGACAGTGGCTGCTTTTATATTTTTTTCTTAATTGTCCCATTACTACCTCCTTTTGTCTTTGCACCACCTTCATTTTTGTCATTTAATCGCCCTGCCTGCCACCCAATCACAGACCTCTCCCCTTTGTTCTTTCCCTCCTCTCACTTTTCCCTGGCTCTGCACTTGCTTAAAAGCTGTTCATCTCTAACATCTTCCAGTTCCGATGAACGTTTGTCGACCTGAAACACTAACTCTGTCAGGCCTGCTGAGTGTTTGTACCTTCGGCTGTTGATGCCTAGGCACTCGACAGCCACCAGGCCTGGAGAATTCAGTAGATTTACCCATGTGGCAGGAGCTGGCAGCACAAACAGCCTACTACCCGCAATATAAAAGCAGCCATGAATGATTGGACAGTTGCTTATACTGTGCAACACCCTGATTTAAATGGCCAAGACCTACTTGTAATGCCCCAGCTTCAAAATTACCAAAAGGTAAGAAGGCATCTAAAACATTGCAGCTCCTTAGTCAAGTTCCACTATTTCTGTCACAACTTTTTCCCCAATTTTCGATTGGATAAATATTTGAGAAAGATGCAGGGCTATGGGGAGAAATTGGGACAGTGGAATTCATTTTGTACTGCTCGAGCTGAGAGCCAGAGCTGGCATAATAGATCAAATAGCATCCATCTCTGCTGCAAACATACATGGTTCTAAGACTGAGCAAATATTTTTACATTCAGCAGCTGAATAAATCTTTAATTTCATGTTGTTGCACAAATTATTGAACTGAGGAAAAGTAACTTGAGAAAGGCACGTTCAGGTTTTCTTGAGTACTTATTTTGAAGTTTTGGTCGATGCCTTGTTGGTAACAACACATTGAATGTTAAAGAATCTCATCATCTTTATCATTGTCTTATCTCATGGTCTGTGATCTACTTTCTAAATCTGTCCTTTAGATTTCCTGTTGTGCTTACTGTTTGTGTGAAAGATGCCAGAAGCTGCAAGGAAAGGTGTCATAACAGAATAAACAACAGAATAAATAATATTAGGCTGAAGAAAAGTTGTTTAAGGAGTTGCTTCTTGTTAAATCTGGAGTTTTGCCATCTGTACATCTTTTGAAATTACTGAGATAGTGATCTAGAGGCCCAGGCTAATGCCCTGGGGACAGAGGTTCAAATCCCATCATTGCAGCTGGTGGAATTTAAATTCAATTAATTAATAATAAGAAGTCTGGGATTGAAAGCTAGTCTCAATAATGGTGCCATGAAACTATCATCGATTGTCGAAAAAACGCATCTGGTTCACTAATGTCCTTTAGGGAAGGAAATCTTCTGTCCTTACCTGGTCTGGCCAACATGTGACTCCAGACCCACAGCAATGTGGTTGACTCTTAACTGCCCTCTGAAATGGTCTAGCAAGTCATTCAGCTGTCAAGGGCAATTAGGGATGGGCAGCACATACTGGCCCTGCCAGTGATGCCCACATCCCATGAAAGAATAAAAAAAAGTTAGAAGTGGCACCCTTCCCTTCTATTTCAATTCTATGATTTGTGTGTGTGAAAATTTTTGATTAAGCTGTAAGTTATCGATGGCATAATGAAGGAAACTGTCTGGGAGTCACTCAGCCCAACTATAAGAGCCAACTGAACTAACTTCTGCAAATTTGGGCGGCACAGTGGCGCAGTGTTTAGCACTGCAGCCTCACAGCTCCAAGGACCCGAGTTCAATTCTGGGTACTACCTGTGCGGAGTTTGCAAGATCTCCCTGTGACCGCGTGGGTTTTCGCCGGGTGCTCCAGTTTCCTCCCACCACCAAAGACTTGCAGGTTGATAGGTAAATTGGCCGTTGTAAATTGCCCCTAGTGTAGGTAGGTGGTAGGGAATATGGGATTACTGTAGGGTTAGTATAAATGGGTGGTTGTTGGTCAGCACAGACTCGGTGGGCCGAAGGGCCTGTTTCAGTGCTGTATCTCTAAAAATAAAAAAATAAATAAATAATATGATCACTAACAGTGACCTGACATTTCAATTGTGTTCTGCACCCTTACACTGTTGAACTCCATTACTCCTTACCACCACAAACAAACCATGGCAAAGGGAGTGAGTGTTTTGTTTTTTTTAAAGCAGAGGTTGACTCTTGCCACAATATGTTTCAAGCCTGTTGGCAACCCATCTGTCTCAGTTTCTTACCAAAGTGACCATTCTTCAAGTGTGAGTGAACAGTGAGTGTTAGCAGAGTGAATGCTTGGGGTGCTTCACAGAGTAACTCTTCACACATACACAGCTAGACATTGGATTCCTGATTGTTTGGGAGAGAAATGGGCACTGAAGGATCTAATATGGTGTGCCCAACTTAACGACAGGTCCTGTGCAAATTGCAATGGGTTTATTTCTGTTTCTACATCAGCCTAACCCACGGCTTTTAAAGAGATCGCTGTAAGAAACACAAAGGTCAACTTTTAAAACTGATCTGAATGTGAAGCCAGAAGGAGAAAGGTAGGCAGTTAGTGGGTGGTCTCAGCAATCGGAGTGCTGCCTCTTGGGGCACAACTGATCTCTACAGTACGTTGGTTGCCTCTTGATGTGGGAGGACCAATATCGTGCGTTCCTCTTGCTCATCAGTTTAGGCTTGATTCACACCCAGAATTAGGCACAAACAAATCTCCATGTCCCTCTACCCACCAAGAATAATTGACTTTTCCCATCTCCAACCAAGTGAATCAAACACAAATAGGGTCTTTTGGTGATGGGTATATAATAGGTGATGTCAAATTATCTGTCCATTATACACCCGGTCTGGATTTACTTCCCATTGAAGCCAGTGAAGGTCTACAATGGGTGGCCAATTACACCATTATCCACTGTTCAAATTATCCCCAATATCACCATATTCCTTTCATTACCAGCTGAGTCCAGCTAACCCAGCAATGACCCAGATCAAAGAGTGAGACTTCCCATTCTGCATGACTCAGTTGCACAATGCATGTGGTGTATTTATTCATTGAGCCACTATGAACTTTCTTCCTCTTTCTCTCCACTGACAAGCCCCACCTTAGGCTGTGCACTTTCTGTGGTCATGGGCGGCACAGTGGCGCAGTGGTTAGCACCGCAGCCTCACAGCTCCAGGGACCCGGGTTCGATTCTGGGTACTGCCTGTGCGGAGTTTGCAAGTTCTCCCTGTATCTGCGTGGGTTTCCTCCGGGTGCTCCGGTTTCCTCCCACACGCCAAAGACTTGCAGGTTGATAGGTTAATTGGCCATTACAAATTTGCCCTTAGTATAGGTAGGTGGTAGGGAAATATATAGGGAAAGGTGGGGATGTGGTAGGAATATGGGATTAGTGTAGGATTAGTATAAATGGGTGGTTGATGATCGGCACAGACTCGGTGGGCCGAAGGGCCTGTTTCAATGCTGTATCTCTGAACTGAACTGAACTGAACATGAGGGCATGATGGGCACTCAGTTCCTGTGTTACTATCACTAGCAGATGAAAATGGAAAAACAATACAGAGGGTTGAAAAAATATTTTGAGATTGCTGAAATTCAAAGTTCATTGTAGCTATTCACATGCTCCTGTGCTTATCTGAGCTATAACTACGGTTAATGAATAAACCACCCACACTTGCGCACAGTGTAAAAGGTTCAAGACATGTTTACATATTAAGGCAATGTCACTCTGGAGCCAAAGTACTTTCAATGTAAAGTAGGCCTCTTAGAAACAGTACAACAATCATGTACACTGACCTCTCTTTGAAAAGAAGTGTTCTCCCAGTGCCCATCTGAAAGCAACAGGCTGAAAACTTTCACGTCCTGGCTATAACCAGACAATTTAATAGTGCGATGAAATCAACCATTTAACTAGTCTTGGCTGCTGCTACTTAAGCTAATCAGTAGCTAAAAGCTCAGAGGCTAAAGGCAGAATTGCCACCTTTCCCCATTTTATAGGAATCTCATGTCGGACATTGTGAGCTCTTTCCTGCCTGAGGATCACATGGTCACATGTATCTACTTTGTGTATTGCTGAAGGAGTGGTCTCCTTTTCACCTAAGTCACTGTGGCTCAGTAAGTGGTATTCTCACCTTCTAGTTATGAAGGTTGTGGATTCAAGTCCCAGTTGCGCACATAATCTAGGCTGACACTCTAGCGCACCCCTCACAGTTGGAGATGTTACCTTTTTGGATGAAATATTAAACGGACACCCTGTCTGCCATGTCAAAGGTTCCATGGTGTAATATAAAGGTTTGAAAGGGTTGAGTGAGACTTGAAGGAGAAGTAGCATGGCATCAGTGGAGTTAGACATACTTGTATATAATTCTCTCAATATGTAATAAACTATTGAAGACTCAATAATCTCTCCTCGCAAGACGAACCAAACATGCAACATGGTGAATACTGGTGGTTCTTGCTATACAACACCCAGAAAATTTTGAAAAGAAGGTTGGAAAGTCAGACCTGGAAAAAAGTGGTGCTAAAACTGCAGAACTCGAAGAGGCTGTGAGGAGCTCCAGAGCTGCTCCATGGATGAAATGGAGACACGGAGAGCCAGGGAATCGGCTTGCAGTGGCATTCAGGCTGCACCACAGAGGCATGGTGGTCTGTGGAGAAACAAATCTTGGTCCAGCGATCGCAGCCTTCGAGTTGGAAAATCAAGCAATGGTCAGGATTCTGGTGAGCAACCCTTAAAAAAAGGCATAAAAGTGTTCTTAATGGTGCACTAGGCAGGGAGCACCGGGAAAAGCAAGTCCCTCGCAAGGGCGGATCCGAGGTTGGCGCCATTACATGTAACCGCTGCGAGGCAGAGAATAATAAGAAAAAAAGTGGCTGCAAATACTCAATGCTCCAGGTGAAGGGACTGAAGCGATTATTGCAATAATGCTGCAAAACTGCCTTTAAGAAATAAATACCTAGTCTAGCAGAGAGATTTCCCAAGGAAAGACAGTGACCGCAGCGGGAGTCAGGGAGAGGCTAAACAGTGTGGGAACAGTTCCAGTACTGGAGGGAAAATTTAAAACAGAAAGCAAACTACCCAGAAAGCTTAGAAAAGCATTGAATCTTAAATTTATGCTACCAGAGAGCTCTGGACACATGGAAGGATCAAATCAAACTCAAAACTGGTCACTTTGGAGAAAAGGATGTTTTAGGTACAGAATTGCTTCAAAATTAGACACCAAGTCTGAAGCAGAACAAGTCAACACATTACTTTATTCCATAGGAGCAATAGCAGACGATGTTATTGGAAGGCTAGGCATTAATGAGACATCAGATACATTTGAAGAAGTCTTAAAAGCCTTTGATAATTATTATAATAAGATTTTAGAAAGGGCCAAATTCAACAGAAGAGTCCAGAAACCAGGTGAACCCGTAGATGCTTTTATTAATGACCTTACAGGCTAGTTGAAGGATGCAAAAATGGAGACCTAAAAGCAGAATTAATATGAGACCCAACTGTAGTAGGTATTGCTGATGAATCCCTATCAAATTTATTGCAGACTAAGGAAGACCTCAACCTAGACAAAGCAATACAGCTCGTGAGACAAGCAGAGGTCTGTAGCAGAACACAGCAAACCTGAGAGGTGAAGAAAAACCTTGATTCAGGAAACCTCCAGTGACCATACAGTTCCTTAAGCACAGGACTGTAAAAGAAACACCAGGAAAGAAGGTACACTTGGGAGAGAAAGTGCAAGATGCTATGAAAGCCTGCCAGCGTTCTGGCACCAAAAAGACCCACAGGCGTGAATAGTATCCTACAAACAAAGCAGAATGCATTTAGTGCAAGAAAGTTGGCAATTTTGGGAAGATGTGCCAAAGTAAAACCTCTACTTTCACAGGTTCTGAAGGAAAAGTTTAGTTTAGTTTAGTTTAGTTTAGAGATACAGCACTGAAACAGGCCCTTCGGCCCACCGAGTCTGTGCCGACCATCAACCACCCATTTATACTAATCCTACACTAATCCCATATTCCTACCACATCCCCACCTGTCCCTATATTTCCCTACCACCTACCTATACTAGGGGCAATTTATAAAGGCCAATTAACCTATCAACCTGCAAGTCTTTGGCATGTGGGTGGAAACCAGAGCACCCGGAGGAAACCCACGCAGACACAGGGAGAACTTGCAAACTCCACACAGGCAGTACCCAGAATTGAACCCGGGTCGCTGGAGCTGTGAGGCTGCGGTGCTAACCACTGCGCCACTGTGCCGCATAGAGCTATTAATGAAGTTGAATAATCTCCATCAGAAGAAAAATCAGAAAACTTCTCTGGTGAGATCAATGACCCTAATCATGCATTCTGGACTGCAGATATATATGACAATGGATGTATCATCAATTTTAAACTAGACACTGGAGCAAGCGTAACAGTTTTATCAGACAATGAATCACGGGAATCAATGCATTGCCTGCAACCAATAGAAACTCAGTTACACGGTCCAGAAGAGATTGAACTGAAAGTCAAGGGAAAGCTACAGGTAACACTCCAGCACAAGGGAAAGCAGATAGTGGAAAAACCGTATGTTCTACAGAATCAAGAATTTTCTCTTTTAAGTAGAAGAGCTTGTATTGACCTTCATCTTATCAGGAAAGTGGAAGAAGTTAAGCAGCAAGAGTCCAGGAGTCACTTCCAAAAAGACTTTCTGAAATTATTTACTGGTTTAGGAAGACTTAAGACTGAATAAAGTGTTACTTTGTGAAAAGATGCTAAATCTGTATGTCTTTTCATGCCTAGGAAGATACCACACCCACTAATGAAGCAAGTCCAGTATGAATTAGCACCATCAGAACTGTTGCTGGGAAGGAAGCTCAGAACACAACTTCCCATCCTACCCAAAAAATTACTTCCAGGACTAGAAGTCCAGGATTATCAGAGAGCTCAAGCCAGAGAAAAGTCTTATCGAAAATAACAAGCTTATAACTATAACAGGAGATATCGAACCAGGAACCTACCCAAGTTGATGGAAGGAGAAAAGGTATGGGTGCGAGACCAAGGCAGAGAAGGAGTAATCGTCCAGAGAGATGAGAATCAACAGCGATCTTACTTTGTACAAACTTCAGAAAGCACTATAAAAAAAACAGGAGAAATCTTATTTCAATTCATCAAAGACGTCAATCAGTCAGACAGTTGGATGACCCAGATGTTGAACCTGAAATTCAGAAAGAACCAGATAATACAAATCTCAATGAAGGCTGTCCAAGTCAAGAAACAAAAGTTCAGAGAAAGACAACTGATCTTCCGAGTCTGACAACAACGCGATCAGGGAGAGTCACCTGACAGGTTGAATCTGTGACGTTAGAGACTTGGAGGGAGATGGGGTAGGTATGTAAAAGTAAAAATGAATGTTAAAAAAAGGACAAAGACTTGGGGGGAAATGTAGTATAAGGGTTTGAAAGAGTTAATGTCTGGGACAGTGTGAGTTATACTTCCCACTATGATGATGTAAGAGATCACATGAGACAGTGACTTGAAGGAGAAGTAGCAAGGCATCAGCAGTTAGACATACTTGTGTATCTTTTGGGCCTCCTTATCTCGAGAGACAATGGATACGCGCCTGGAGGTGGTCAGTGGTTTGTGAAGCAGCGCCTGGAGTGGCTATAAAGGCCAATTCTGGAGTGACAGGCTCTTCCACAGGTGCTGCAGAGAAATTTGTTTGTTGGGGCTGTTGCACAGTTGGCTCTCCCCTTGCGCCTCTGTCTTTTTTCCTGCCAACTACTAAGTCTCTTCGACTCGCCACAATTTAGCCCTGTCTTTATGGCTGCCCGCCAGCTCTGGCGAATGCTGGCAACTGACTCCCACGACTTGTGATCAATGTCACACGATTTCATGTCGCGTTTGCAGACGTCTTTATAACGGAGACATGGACGGCCGGTGGGTCTGATACCAGTGGCGAGCTCGCTGTACAACGTGTCTTTGGGGATCCTGCCATCTTCCATGCGGCTCACATGGCCAAGCCATCTCAAGCGCCGCTGACTCAGTAGTGTGTATAAGCTGGGGATGTTGGCCGCTTCAAGGACTTCTGTGTTGGAGATATAGTCCTGCCACCTGATGCCAAGTATTCTCCGAAGGCAGCGAAGATGGAATGAATTGAGACGTCGCTCTTGGCTGGCATACGTTGTCCAGGCCTCGCTGCCGTAGAGCAAGGTACTGAGGACACAGGCCTGATACACTCGGACTTTTGTGTTCCGTGTCAGTGCGCCATTTTCCCACACTCTCTTGGCCAGTCTGAACATAGCAGTGGAAGCCTTACCCATGCGCTTGTTGATTTCTGCATCTAGAGACAGGTTACTGGTGATAGTTGAGCCTAGGTAGGTGAACTCTTGAACCACTTCCAGAGCGTGGTCGCCAATATTGATGGATGGAGCATTTCTGACATCCTGCCCCATGATGTTCGTTTTCTTGAGGCTGATGGTTAGGCCAAATTCATTGCAGGCAGACGCAAACCTGTCGATGAGACTCTGCAGGCATTCTTCAGTGTGAGATGTTAAAGCAGCATCGTCAGCAAAGAGGAGTTCTCTGATGAGGACTTTCCGTACTTTGGACTTCGCTCTTAGACGGGCAAGGTTGAACAACCTGCCCCCTGATCTTGTGTGGAGGAAAATTCCTTCTTCAGAGGATTTGAACGCATGTGAAAGCAGCAGGGAGAAGAAAATCCCAAAAAGTGTGGGTGCGAGAACACAGCCCTGTTTCACACCACTCAGGATAGGAAAGGGCTCTGATGAGGAGCCACCATGTTGAATTGTGCCTTTCATATTGTCATGGAATGAGGTGATGATACTTAGTAGCTTTGGTGGACATCCGATCTTTTCTAGTAGTCTGAAGAGACCACGTCTGCTGACGAGGTCAAAGGCTTTGGTGAGATCAATGAAAGCAATGTAGAGGGGCATCTGTTGTTCACGGCATTTCTCCTGTATCTGACGAAGGGAGAACAGCATGTCAATAGTCGATCTCTCTGCACGAAAGCCACACTGTGCCTCAGGGTAGACGCGCTCGGCCAGCTTCTGGAGCCTGTTCAGAGCGACTCGAGCAAAGACTTTCCCCACTATGCTGAGCAGGGAGATTCCACGGTAGTTGTTGCAGTCACCGCGGTCACCTTTGTTTTTATAGAGGGTGATGATGTTGGCATCGCGCATGTCCTGGGGTACTGCTCCCTCGTCCCAGCACAGGCATAGCAGTTCATGTAGTGCTGAGAGTATAGCAGGCTTGGCACTCTTGATTATTTCAGAGGAATGTATGATGGCATGAAGAGAGCTCTTGGGCCAACCATCAAGAAGATCACCCCCCTCAAATCTAAATCGGGGGACATAATCACTGACCAACGCAAACAGATGGACCGCTGGGTTGAGCACTACCTAGAACTGTACTCCAGGGAGAATGCTGTCACTGAGACTGCCCTCAATGCAGCCCAGCCTCTACCAGTCATGGATGAGCTGGACATACAGCCAACCAAATCGGAACTCAGTGATGCCATTGATACTTGTGTAAAGCTGTATATAATCCTCTAATATGTAATAAACTAGTTATTGTTAAAGCTATCGAAGACTCAGTAATCTCGCCTAGCTAAACTGACCAAACATACAACATATGGCGCTATTAGAAGAAGAGCTGGGGAGCTCTCCTGGTGTTCTGGCCAACAGTTGTCCCTCAACCAACACCTAAAACAGATCATCTGGTCACTTATTTCATTGCTGTTTTTTGGGAACTTGCTATGCGGAAAGTGGCTGCCACATTTCCTGCATTAGAACTGTGACTAGATCAGCCATGGTCTCATTGAATGATGGAACAGGTTTGAGGGGCTAAATTGTCTCCTCCTGTTCCTATGTTCCTATGACTGTATCCCAAAAAGTACTTCATTGGCTGTAAAGCACTTTGGGACATCCAGAGGTTGTGAAAGACGCTATATAAATGCAAGTCTTTCTTTTCCTTGTGTAATTACAAGACATTCTTCTCCTTTTAATTGTTGGCCCTGGGGAACTATGAGCTGTCAGAGCACCCCAAACTAGTCCACACTGTGGCATCCATAATGTTAGTGTATCAATCAGCATGGGACAATAGGATTGCTTGGTGATTGACACACCAGCATCCCATATACCATAACCAGCACTGCAGAAGAAGACTTTTATAGGACAGAGCGAAGCTGTCAGTGAAACATCCTTGCTGACCTTGGAAAGAAAAAGTATAAAGAGCATTGTAAGGAGTGATTTAGTGCTGCAGCCGGGCAACCTGGTCAGATGCTGATGGTACAATCAACAGAAGGTGACCACTCACTGGTATAACTTCTTCTAACGCATTTGTGAGTAATGGTCTATTGTCTTGCTAACTGGTATTCTTACCAAACCTAGTAAAGACATTAGTGTTTAATTTGGGGCTTTGGGCATTGTCTCATTATTTCTCATAATTCTCATATCCAAACGGTAGCGTAACCTGTCACGGGTAGAAGGTTATGTCTTACATAATCCACACTGTGGCATAACTAATACTAGTGTATCAGTCAGCATGGGACAGTAGGATTACTTGCTGATTGACACGCCAGCATCCCATACACCAGTTATTGCCCATACCCAGCAATGCAGAAGAAGACCTACGGTTGTGAACAGACTAATAACAGCAGAAGCATTTGTCTGCCTCAGAGACTGAGGCAGGGGTTTATAAATTGTCTGAAAAAGCTATGTGTGTGTGTGTGTTTTTCCAGATTATTTCAAGCAGCTGCTTTATTATGTTTAGCAAATGGAGAAAAATAGTAATTGCTTAGAGATCATAAACAAAACAAATTCCGCCAAACTGTTGGTTTTCGTGATGTCATTGTGCAGGAATTACACTCACCCTATAAAGTGATCAAAACCATTTGCTTTTTGCAAATGGACGAGTTTAATTGGTGCTATCAGCACTGAACAAATTCCACAGCCAAGCGAAGTTAAGAATGAAATACAGAAAAACTGAGACAGAGAAAAATTATGGAGCAAGAACAAAGAAGACAAGGAAAAGAGTAAAAGTGAGGGGGGGAAATCTGTTAATGTCTCTTGGTTGTACTCTTCAGTTCCTGAGATAAATACAACATAACATTTTGTTTCTGGCACGGGTATACAGCGCACAGTTGGAAATCTGACAACTAGATTTGTCCAGTGTCCATAGTTTAGCTGCAGCATACAGTATGATAATGTGCTTTGCAGATCAAGAAGATCTCAGGTTTGATCTCTATTCTGTGTTCAATTAGCTGACCTCAGCCAGGGCAGAAACACCAATTCTCTACTTTACCTTGTGGTCCCTGAGCTGAAGGGGAATTAAGGCAGGGCTCCCACTTTTGGAAAATCTGGACTTCAAATGAGGCCAGGAATAAGCTCGACTGTGACCTCTTCCATTGTCAAATAATCACCATTCATCTGTCTGTGAGGTCAATGCATGAAGAATAGTTATTCCAATGAGTTTTCACTATTAGGGGGCTTCTAGTACTTATGGAAGTCAGCATAATCGCCATCACCAGGAAAGTAAATAAATTCAGTGCTTACTAGAACCCAAGCCTTAGCCTGCATGAAGCCTTTTCCTGCTGTTCTAGAATTCTGTAACGTAGTGAGGTAATCTAATATCATAACTAGACGTTACAGCGGCGAATTTAACAAAATGTTGAACATATCACAAAGGACATGACAGTACACCTGATGCTTTGTGAACTGCCTGCTTTGCTTCCTGTATTGATATAATGAACAAATATCATTGCAAGTATACATATCGCTGCTCTTTTCCTGTGATGTCAGTAGTACTGCACTGAGCTGAGAGGTTGGTAGAGGGGATCAGGTGCTGTGAGGGTGGCCAAACTTTCAGCATTGTGAGAGAGTTTGATGATGCAATCAAGAGTCCGCATCAAGAGATCCATTGTATCTGCACTTCCTTCAGTTTGTTTTATTATTCCGAGGCACCACTTGTTTTTGGATGGAAATCCTCCTAACCTGCCCACACAAGCTCATTTCAGGAAACATGAGATTGATGAGCCCATTATGTTGCTAATTCCAGTATTGGCTGCATTAGAAATAATTCAGGTTTGCACCAAAATACGTGATGGCTTCAATTAAAAAAACAATAAAACTATTTCCCTCTCATTCTTTCCACACAATCCATTTAGAAGATTCATTTACCTGTTAACTGACCTTGCAAATAACATATGCAAAGTTATTGTTGATACACATATTACAGAGAATGCCAAGAAGATAATACTCCCTGTGTTGTTAAACTAATAAGCACCAAACCACATGGCTAATATATAATAGACATTTGTTTAAAAAAGAGTACAGTTGATCATGTTAAATTACAACATTATTTTTAATATGAATTCTTTGTACAGTTCAAATAAATCTTTATTCCAATTCTACTTTAAGAAAAGGAACTTAAATACAGTTTGATCCGATAAATAAGAACACAGTGGCGCAGTGGTTAGCACCGCAGCCTCACAGCTCCAGGGACCCGGGTTCGATTCCGGGTACTGCCTGTGTGGAGTTTGCAAGTTCTCCCTGTGTCTGCGTGGGTTTTCTCTGGGTGCTCCGGTTTCCTCCCACAAGCCAAAAGACTTGCAGGTTGATAGGTAAATTGGCCATTATAAATTGTCACTAGTATAGGTAGGTGGTAGGGAAATATAGGGACAGGTGGGGATGTTTGGTAGGAATGTAGGATTAGTATAAATGGGTGGTTGATGTTCGGCACAGACTCGGTGGGCCGAAGGGCCTGTTTCAGTGCTGTATTTCTAATCTAATCTAATCTAAAACGGCCATTCGACCCCTCTAAACCACTCCATTCAGCATCCATAGACATTTTCATCCCCACACCGATCACCCCCACTTCCGCCACCCACACACCACTCTGTTGATCCCCTATTTAAAGTACCTCTCTATCTCCTTGGGCGGAGAAAAGTAAAACTCAATACAACACTGACTCCACATTAGGAACAAGTTCCCTGAATACAATTTTCAACTAATTCTCTGTTAAACTTTATTGGAAGACTGGATTACACAAGGCTCCCTGATGGTTCAATAGATAATTGCATCATCCACTGAAGAAGCAAGCCATTGGCAAGATGAAGGTCCTGGGTTTGCTGCGTTATGTTGATCTCAGTTTGGGTAATGGTAACCACTCTATGGTAGGGGCATTCCTGAATGCTATTTGGTAACACAAGATGAATAGCCACTTGGATGAGGCACTGGAAGATTGCCAGCACCCATGAGTCCTAAACCCAATGCCCAAGCATCTCCCCCTGGTAGGAATCAATGCCTTCAGGAAAGGAGTAGATTGGCATCCTTCCATCTACATAAGATGTTGGACACATAGCAAACAATCCAATTAAGTGGAGTGCCTTCTCTTGGTGCACCTTTGCTGATGGCTGTGAAGGTCAATCCTTGAGAGGCAGTTTCTGCCACAAATGCTACACATGAAGCTGCCAAGTGACACTGTGAGTTGTTGTTTTTGACGTTGGCGCCTGTTGCCAAGCTGTTGTAGCAACTGGTCATCGTGGTAGTGCAAACCAGTCCACAGGATGTGTCACCATTTCCCTCTTTCGCCAGCTAGTGACTCTCAAGTGCGATAGTCAACATTTAGGGCCTTCATGTCATGTTTGCAAGCAACCTTGAAGCGGAGCTTTGGGCGCCCCACTGGTCGTCTGGCCCCGGCTACCTCACCACACAGAAGGTCCTTGGGTATGCGACCGTCATCCATCCTGCAGAAAGGAGTGGGAGACAGGGGAAAAAAGAAAAAAGGAAACCAGAACAGTTTCTACTTCTGTAATAATCCTTCAGACAATAGTTGCTTTCATAATCTAATGGTAAAGGCACAGCCTGATAGATCACTAATCTATGCAAATCAGAGGTTCCAAGTTCAGCTCCTTCACAAGACAAATCTAGCTTGTTTCAATCAGGGAGTCAGATAGGCTGCTGCTAGTAATATCAGCACCCCTAGGCTAGGGAGGGAACAATTGGTTAAGGCTTCTGCTCCTTTCCAGTTATCTTGCCCTAGTTACAGCACACATTAGCCTCAGTTTTCTGGTCCCAATGAAGTTCAGACCAGATACTTGAAACAAGTCCAAAAATGGCCAGCAGTGTGCACAGTTTTCTGCAGTCAGCTCATTAGTATGACTATTCATGGCTCCACACACTGTATCTCACCTTAGGGCTCCATCCCCCTTTTAGAATATCTATCTGGAAGGAGGCTAGCTGCTAACGTCACTGGCTGTTAGGAGCCTTATAGTACCTGTTCAGTTCTGGGCTCCACACTTCAGGAAGGATACATTGGTCTTGGAAGGGGTGCAGCACAGATTCACCAGAATGACAACTGGGGTAAAATAGTTAAATAATGAGGTCAGGTTCCCTTGATAATAGAATATTAAGGGACAATCTAATTGAGGTGTTTTAGATAATTAAAGGAGTTGTTAGGGTAGGTAGAGAGTGACTATTCCTCTGGTTGGGGGTCCAGAACAAGGGGACAGAACCTTAAAATTAGAGGTCACCCATTCAGGGTGATATCAGGAAGCACTAACGGCAGTGGAAATCTAGAACTCTCTCCACCAAAAATCTGTGATGCTAGGCCAATTTTTTTTTAAATTCCTTCATGCAATGTAGGCGACACTGGCTAGGCCAGCATTTATTGCCCATCCCTAATTGCCCTTAAGAAGGCGGTGGTGAGCTGCCTTCTTGAACTGCTGCAGTCCATGTAAGATAGGTACACCCACAGTGCTGTGAGGAAGGGAGTTCCAGGATTTTGACTCAGTGACAGTGAAGGAATGGAGATATAGTTCCAAGTCAGTATGGTGTGTGACTTGGAGGGGAACCTACAGGTGGTGGTGTTCCCATGCATTTGCTGCCCTTGTCCTTCTAGTTGGTAGAGGTCGCAGATTTGGAAGGTTCTGTCTAAGGAGCCTTGGTGCGTTGCTGCAGTGCATCTTGTAGACGGTAGACACTGCTGTCACTGTGCTTTGATGGTGGAGGGAGTGAATGTTTGAGGATGGGGTGCCAATCAAGCAGGCTGCTTTTTCCTGGATGGTGTCGAGCTTCTTGAGTGTTGTTGGAGCTGCACCCATCCGTGCAAGTGGAGAGTATTCCATCACACTCCTGACCTGTGCCTTGTGGATGGTGGACAGGCTTTGGGAAGTCAGGAGGTGAGTTACTTGCTGCAGGATTCCTAGCCTCTGACCTGCACTTGTAGCCACGGTATTTATATGGATGCTCCAGTTCAGTTTCTTGTCAATGGTAACCCCTACGATGTTGACAGTGGGGGATTCAGTGATCATAATACTATTGAATGTCAAGGGGAGATGGTTAGATTCTTTCTTGTTAGAGATGGTCATTGCCTGGCACTTGTGTGGCGCGAATGTTACTTGCCATTTATCAGCCCAAGCCAGGATATTGTCCAGGTCTTGCTGCATTTCTACACGGACTGCTTCAGTATCTGAGGAGTCACAAATGGTGCTGAATATTGTGCAATCATCAGCGAACATCCCCACTTCTGACCTTATGATTGAAGGAAGGTCATTGATGAAGCAGCTGAAGGTGGTTGGGCCGAGGACACTACCCTGAGGAACTCCTGCAGTGATGTCCTGGAGCTCAGATGATTGACCTCCAACAACCACACCCATCTTCCTTTGCGCTAGGTATGACTCCAACCAGCGGAGAGTTTTACCCCTGATTCCCATTGACTTCAGTTTTGTGAGGGCTCCTTGATGCCATACTCGGTCAAATGCTGCATTGACGTCAAGGGCAGTCACTCTCACCTCACCTCCTGAGTTCAGCTCTTTTGTTCCTGTTTGAACCAAGGCTGTAATGAGGTCAGGAGCTGAGGGGCTCTGGCAGAACCCAAACTGAGTGTCACTGAGCAGGTTATTGTTAAACAAGTGCTGCTTGATGGCACTGTCGATGACACCTTCCATCACTTTACTGATGATTGAGAGTAGACTGACTGGGTGGTAATTGGCTGAGTTGGATTTGTCCTGCTTTTTGTCTACAGGACATACCTGGGCAATTTTCGACATCGCCGGTTAGATGCCAGTGTTGTAGCTGTACTGGAACAGCTAGGGGCGTGGCAAGTTCTGGAGCACAGGTCTTCAATACTATTGCCGGAATAATGTCAGGGCCCATAGCCTTTGCAGTATCCAGTGCCTTCAGTCTTTTCTTGATATCTTGCGGAGTGAATCGAATTGGCTGAAGTCTGGCATCTGTGATGCTGGGGACCTCAGGAGGAGACTGAGATGGATCATCAACTCCGCACTTCTGGCTGAAGATTGTTGCAAATGCTTCAGCCTTATCTTTTGCACTGATGTGCTGGGCGCCCTCATCATTGAGGATGGGGATAAAAACAAGAAATGCTGGAACCACTCAGCAGGTCTGGCAGCATCTGTGGAAGGAGAAGCAGAGTTAATGTTTCGGGTCAGTGACCCGGGAGGGAAGGGTCACTGACCCGAAACGTTAACTCTGCTTCTCTTTCCACAGATGCTGCCAGACCTGCTGAGTGGTTCCAGCATTTCTTGTTTTTATTTCAGATTTCCAGCATCCGCAGTATTTTGCTTTTATTGAGGATGGGGATATTTGTGGAGCCACCTCCTCCAGTTAGTTGTTTAATTGTCCACCACCATTCACAGCTGGATATGGTAGGACTGCAGAGCTTAGATCTGATCCGTCGGTTATGGGATCGCTTAGCTCTGTCTATCACATGCTGCTTATGCAGTTTGGCACGCAAGTAGTCCTGTGTTGTAGCTTCACCAGTTGACACCTCATTTTGAGGTATGCCTGGTGCTGCTCCTGGCATGTCCTCCTGCACTCTTCATTGAACCAGGGTTGGTCTCCTGGCTTGATGGTAATGGTAGAGTGGGGGATATGCCGTGCCATGAGGTTAAAGATTGTGGTTGAGTACAATTCTGCTGCTGCTGATGGCCCACAGCGCCTCATGGATGCCCTGTTTTGCATTGCTAGATCTGTTCAAAATCTATCTCATTTCGCACGGTGGTTGTGCCACACAACACGATGGAGGATATCCTCAATGTGAAGGCAGGACTTTGTCTCCACGAGGACTGTGCGGTGGTCACTCCTACCACTACCGTCATGGACAGATGCATCTGTAGCAAGCAGATTGGTGAGGACGAGGTCAAGTATGTTTTTCCCTCTTGTTGGTTCCCTCACCACCTGCCGCATACCCAGTCTAGCAGCTATGTCCTTTAGGACTCGGCCAGCTCAATCAGTAGTGGTGCTACCGAGCCATTCTTGGTGATGGGCATTGAAGCCCCCCACCCATAGTACATTCTGCACCCTTGCCACCCTCAGTGCTTCCTCCAAGTGTGATCAACATGGAGGAGTACTGATTCATGAGCTAAGGGAGGGCGGTAGGTGGTAATCAGCGGGAGGCTTCCTTGCCCATGTTTGACCTGATGCCATGAGACTTCCTGGGCTCCGGTGTCGCCGTTAAGGACTCCCAGGGCGATTCCCGCATGGCTGTATACCACTGTGCCGCCACCTCTGCTGAGTCTGTCCTGCCGATGGGACTGGACATACCTGGGGATGGTGATGGCAGCGTCTGGGACATTGTCTGTTAGATATGCTTCCATGAGTATGACTATGTCAGGCTGTTGCTTGACTAGAGTGTGAGACAGCTCTCCCAACTTTGGCGCAAGCCCTCAGATGTTAGTAAGGAGGACTTTGCAGGGTCAACAGGCCTGTGTTTGCTGTTGTCGTTTCCAGTGCCTAGGTCGATTCCGGGTGGTTCGTCCTGTTTCATTCTGTTTTATTGACTTCGTAGCAGTTAGATACAACTGAGTGGCTTGCTAGGCCATTTCAGAGGGCATGTAAGAGTCAACCACATTGCTGTGGGTCTGGAGTCACATGCAGGCCAGACCAGGTAAGGACAGCAGATTTCCTTCCTGAAAGGACATTAGTGAACCAGATGGGGTTTTACAACAATCCACAATGGTTTCATGGCCATCATTAGACTAGCTTTCTAATTCCATATTTATTAATTGAATTCAAATTCCACCTTCTGCTGTGGTGGTATTCGAACCCATGTCCCCAGAGAAATACCCTGGGTCTCTGGGTTACTAGTCCAGTGACAATACCACTATGCCACCGTCTCCGAAATTTCAAACTGAGATTGTTAGATCTTTGATAGGAAAGGGTATTAAGGGTTACAGAATCATCATGAGTAAATGGAGTTAAGACACAAATCAGCTATGATCCAATTGAATGGCAGTACAGACTCAAGGGGCTGAATGGTCTATTCCTGTTTCAGGCCGGGATTTTACCAGCCTTCTGGAGATGCGCTGGGAAGTGGGAGGGCTGGTAAAATGGTGGCGGAAGCTTTGGGATGGAAGCCTGTCGTCTTCCTGTCAGCACAGGATATTTCGAAAGGCAGGAATGGCAGCGGTTCCGCTGCTCGCCGATCGGAGCTGCGTGGCCAATTAATCCAATTAACTGGCCTATTAACTATTTTACGCCCCCACCAGCACTTTCGTGGCATTGGACTGGCTCTCCCCCCATTGCCACATGGGGAGTCTGCCTGGTACATCACGGAGGTTCCATGCCCCACAGATGGGGCTCCTTGGTGGCAATGGCCATCCCCACAGCTCCGCAACACCGCTGGAGGGTTCACCCCTTTGATCGTCAGGGCCTGCCTTGTCCTGGCACATTAAAAAAAATTATCACTGGCCCTTAAGGGCTCCTCAACATGGAGGTGCCTTCTCCTTCTCCCTGCAGTCTCAGCATCAGCCACCTCCAATGGTGCTGCTGCTGAGACTGCAGAGCTGCCGGCCCTCTGATTGGGCCAGCAGCTCAGATAAGTGGGCCACCGTCCTTAAATGGATGGTAGTTCTGGTGGCAGCCTCTTAATTGGCCACCGCCAGTAAAATCCTCTCCACAGTCCCGTCGTTTGTCCACATGTGCTCGGGACCCGCATTTTATCCCGATGCTGGAATTCTGGTCTATGTTCCTACGTTATCACCAGTGTCCTGATAGCAGATTGCATTGGGGTGCTATGTATGTCACTAGATCCTGATTTGCATGGCTGATGAGGCATCCTCTTATTTTTGATGGCCAATAAGGAAGGTCCCACCGAAACGTCTGTGTCCTGCTCGTTAGCAGAGACGAGCGCTACAAGCTGCATCATGACTTTCAGAGCACAACCATCCCATTCCCACCCAAAGACAAGGACAAAGATTGGCCCCTAATTGTAGGCATATTACAGTGTACATAATACAATCATAACAAATATTTCAGTCTTCATGGAATGTGAGATCATTTAATGAAATCCTTTAAAGTTGAGAAATTAATTGACCACATACAGAACAGCAGAAAGCACGTGTAGCAGAGCATTTGATAATGCAGTCAGTCAAAATATGTTTTTTACATATGCTTCCCCAATAATATTTGAATACTGATTGCTGCAGCAACCAAAATTGAAATCTGCATCTTTGCGATTAGCTCTGAATGTGTTGGAAATTGTGCAAACAGAAATGTTGTAAATTGAACTATTCTTTGAAAAATTATGCAATTACTATTTAATATTTCCAGCCACACTCCACATCCATCACATGTGACTGTAACTACAGTTTGGAAAGAAAAACCAAGCCATCTTCTTGCCTTATTTTTGAGTAACGTGCTATTAATAAATATTAAAGTTAACTTAAATATGTTTGTGTCTCACGTAGCTTTTGGCATCATATTATGCATGCATGGAACCTGCTTTGTGGACTCATCCTCTGCCGTGTTTTGCGATAAACACATTCTTCGATAGCTGTAGTATGGTCCTCTGCTTGGATTGTGATTGATACATCCATTTGATTAGCTTTCACATTGGAATTCCACCTACCAGTCCAAAGATCTGAAACATCAATTGAGCTCATTTCAAGGAGATCATATTAATTGCTGCAAGGCACCACATCAAAGCAGATTGCTACTGACTCACAACTCCACTTTAATGAAAGATGGAAAGAAAAAAAAAGGCCTTGCAGTTACATTGCACCTTATCAGAACCTTTGGACATTCCAAAGTACTTCATGATCAGCTTTGGAACTACTTTTGAATTGCAGTCACTGCTGTTCTGGAGGCAGACATTACAGCCCATTTCAAGCCTCAGACACAGAGCAAAATGAGGTTAGTCTGTTTGGGCGGCATTCATTAAGGAAAGAATATTGACGAGGGCACCAGGAGAAATCCCTCCTCTTATTTAAACAGTGTTATACTGTGGCTTCTCTGAAAGACTTCAACGTTTTGGGGTAAATTCTCCCCTGGAGTATATGTAAGCAAAAAAATAGGGTTACATAGAAACATAGAAAATAGGAGCAGGAGTAGGCCATTCGGCCCTTCGAGCCTGCTGCGCTATTCATTATGTTCATGGCTGATCATCCAACTCAGTAACCTGTTCCCACTTTCGCCCCATACCCTTTGATCCCTTTAGACCCAAGAGCTATATCTAACTCCTTCTTGAAAACATACAATGTTTTGGTCTCAACTGCTTTCTGTGGTAACGAATTCCACAGGCTCAACACTCTCTGGGTGAAGAAATTTCTCCTCATCTCAGTCCTGAAAGGTTTACCCCGTATCCTTAGACTATGACCCCTGATTCTGGACTCCCCCACCATCGGGAACATCCTTCCTGCATCTACCCTGTCAAGTCCTGTTCGAATTTTATTGGTTTCTATGAGATCCCCCATCACTCTTCTGAACTGCAGCGAATATAATCCTAACCTACTCAATCTCTCCTCATACTTCAGTCCTGCCATCCCAGGAATCAGGCTGATAAACCTTCACTACACTCCCTCTGTAGCAAGAACATCCTTCCTCAGATAAGGAGACCAAAACTGCACACAATATTCCAGGTGTGGTCTCACCAAGGCCCTGTATAATTGCGGCAAGATATCCCTTCTCCTGTATTCGAATCCTCTTGCTATGAAGGCCAACATACCATTTGCCTTTTTTACCGCCTGTTGCACCTGCATGCTTACCTTCAGCGACTGGTATACGAGAACACCCAGGTCTCGCTGCTTATTCCCCTCTCTCAGTTTATAGCCGTTCAGATAATTATCTGTCTTCCTGTTTTTGCTACCAAAGTGGATAACCTCACATTTATCCACATTATACTGCATCTGCCATGCATTAGCCCACTCACTCAACTTGTCCAAATCACCCTGAAGCCTCTCTGCATCCTCTTCACAACTCACCCTCCCACCCAGTTTTGTGTCATCTGCAAATTTGGAGATATTACATTTAGTTCCCTCATTAAATCAGTAATATATATTGTGAATAGCTGGGGTCCTAGCACCGAACCCTGCGGTACCCCACTAGTCACTGCCTGCCATTCGGAAAAAGACCCATTGATCCCTACTCTTTGTTTCCTGTCTGCCAAACAATTTTCTATCCATCGGAATACACTACCCCCAATCCCATGCGCTTTAATTTTACACGCTAATCTCTTATCTGGGAGTTTGTTGAAAGCCTTCTGAAAGTCCAAATAAACCACATCCACTGGTTCCCCCTCATCAACTCTACTAGTTACATCTTCAAAGAATTCTAGTAGATTTGTCAAGCATGATTTCCCTTTCGTAAATCCATGCTGACTCTGCCCGATTCTACCACTGTTCTCTAAGTGCTCTGCTATAAAATCTTTGATAATGGACTCTAGAATTTTCCCCATGTTTTCTACATGCTCTGGTTTTGCCAGAGCATGTAGACATTAGCAACTGGAGCAAAAATATACCAATCCGTATTGAGCCAAAACATTCCCAGAGAAGTTCAGCAGCATAATTCACACATGACTTCTCAGTGTCGTTACCTCCAGCTCTTGCTTTACGCAAACACAGAATCAGCCAGCATTTGCTGCACTAGAGTTGCTGCAGCATACATTATAGACTATGGGGATTCTGCATTCACTGGCATCACAGTACAATTTCCCCTAGTTTTTCCACGGTTTCCAAAAGTTTGTTGCAATTAAGTGATTAAAGTTGGAAGGAATATAGATTAAACTACAAGCTTGGAGTGCACGGTTGGGTAAGACGGTACAGTCAACAATATGCACATGTTTAATGCATTTTATTTTAAACAGAAACATGCTCTGCATCCTTTATTGACTGCAATAACAACTGATGATCATGAGGAAGAGAGCCTTAGATGGGGTTACATCCTTATTTGGCCAGAATTATCATTCCCAATTCATCATTTTACATTTTGTTCTACTTTCCTGATATTTTCCTGCTGCTGTATTTGCTGTGTATGCAGGAGGATCTTTTAAGGCTGTTCATTTTCAATTGAGAGACCTTGTTGATGGCGTGCATGCAGTTTGCTTCTGCCTTCCAAAGCCAGCACTTAAAAGGATTTTGTGCAAACAAAAAGTCCCAATTTATTCCAATGCATTACGTAAAGACAGATGCGCATATTAACTTCAAACCGCCATAATTCAAGGAAAAGCTACCCCAAGGATTCTACTGATTAGGGCAAAGTAATTTAGTAATTTTGCATTTTAAGCCATTCATAACTCAGATATTTTGACATGTCCTCTTTATCAGGAGAAAACAGGCGAAACCAGAATTTACTACAGATAGAATCTACGTGTGTCTAAGAGAATCGTGTCTCAACATTGAGGAAGAGGTTAGTCTGGACAGTGAAGGCAAATTTACAGTTGTTAGGCAAGGAACTGTTCCATTGTGAATTGCATCATAAACCACAAATAATCACAGAATCTTACCGCACAGAAGGAAGCCATTCAGCCCATCGTGCCTCTGGCAGCTCTCGTGCTCTTTCCTCGTAGCCCTGTGCCCTTTTCCTATACAGGCATAGATCCAATTCCTTTTTGAAAGTTACTATTGAATATGCTTCCACCGCCCTTTCAGGCAGCACATTCCAGATCACAGCATGCTGCATTTAAAAAGTCTGCATCTCCCCTGTTTTCTGCCAATTATCTTATAGCTGTGAACTCTGGTTATTGGACAAATATTCAGTGGAAACAATTTCTCCTTGTTTACCCCATCAAACCCCTTCATAATCTTGAACACCTCTATTATATCTCTGCGAAATCTTCTCTGCTCTGAAGAGAATAATCCCAGCTTCTCTAGTCTCTCCACACAACTGAAGACCCTCAACCCTGCTATCAGTCTAATTAATGTCCTCTGCACCCTCTCCAAGGCTTTGACATCTTTCCTAAAGTGTGGTGCACAGAATGCCTAATACGCTATCTGAGGCTTGACCAGTGATTTATAAAGATTTAGCATAACCTCTTATCTTTCATATTCTATGCCTCTATTTTATAAAGCCAAGGATCCCATATACTTTCTTTTAACCAGTTTTTCAACTTGAAACTTCAATGGTTTGTGTATGTGAACCCCCAGGTCTCTCTGCTTCTGCAGCCCTTTTAAAATTGTACCATTTTGCATATATTGCCTCTCCTCATTCTTCCTCCCAAACTTTACATGGGAGAAGCGGAGGACTAGTAACCCAGAGACCCAGGATATTGCTCTAGGGACATGAGTTCAAATCCCACCATGGCAAAAGGTGGAATTGAATTCAATTAATAAATTTGGAATTAAAAAAATTAGTCTAATAATGGCCATGAAACCATTGAACCACCTGGTTCACTAATGTCCTTTAGGGAAGGAAATCTGCTCTCCTTACCTGGTCTGGCCTACATGTGACTCCAGACCCACATCAATGTGGTTGACTCTGAAATGGCCTAGCAAGCCACTCAATTGTATCTACTGCTATAAAGTCGAGAAGAAATAGCACTGTGGGTATACCTACCCCACATGGACTGCAGCGGTTCAAGAAGACAGCTCACCACCACCGTCTCAAGGGCAATTAGGGATGGGCAATAAATGCTGGCTTAGCCAGTGATGTCCACATCCCATGAGCAAATAAAAAAAACTTCCCTGCGTCAATTTCATCTGCCCACTGCACTAGTCTGTTTAGTCCTCCTGAAGTGTGTTACGATCTCACTGTTTATTATATTTCCAATGTAATTGTAATCTGCAAACTGTGAAATGATGCCCCTTATACCCAAGTCCAAATATAAATCATAAAGAGCATTGGTCCCATTACTGACCCCTGAGGGACACAAATGCATACTTTCCTCCAGTCTGAGCGGAATTTTATTTTACTACATAATGATATTCAATGATGTGTGCTGGATTTGGGTAAAGTAAGTGGAATTTTCTTGCAGTACATTATAAAGTAGAAAGCAGCTGTCAATACTGCATTAGCTGTTGCAATTATTTTATGTGGGGACTTCACCAGAGTTTGGGTGAGAAGCAGATTTGCTTTGGTTCAGCTTCTATGATCTCAAAAGCGAAACAGCCAATTGATATTATTTAGGATTCCACAACACAGATACAACCATAAATTAGCACAATTATGAAGGGAGGGGAAAAGGGAATCAAAACACAATTATCATTCTACACTAAACTGGAGGTCATTCTGATTAAGAATGTGTTTTATTGGTTTCAAAGCATGAGAGATGTCACAGGAAATCATTATTAGCACTGAAAATGTGCAAACAGTAATCCTAATAATTATGTCGGGATTATTCTCACTAAGTGGGCTAGGGGGCTTCTGTCACTGACCCCATTGTAGTATGTAGGGTCAGGTCCTGTCACCAGTGGCCCATCTCAGGTGTCTGCCTGATTCTCATAGGCCAGTGAATCTGGCATCCGTTGCCATCCAAACAGGATCCAAGTGGATCCTTCTGTTCCCTTTATAGGAGAGCCAACAATATCTCGCGTAGAACATTTTTCACATTATCTCTCTCTGAAGGTGTATGCCACACCCAGGCCTAGACTTCCAGGTGAGCCACACATTCATCAGAGTAAGCCCTTTTCATGGGGCATATTGGTTGCCACTATTCTGCCAAGCTTCTGAGAACTCAAGGCTGTGGGAACTCCTCATCCCACTCAAATGCCAGGTCTAATATGCAGGTACAGCAAGCAATTAGGAAGGCAAATGGTATGTTCACTCTTGTCGCAAAGGAATTGCAGTATCATCTGCAAACTTTGAAATTGTGCCCTGTACACCAAGGTCTAGGTCATTAATATATATTAGGAAAAGCAAGAGTCCCAACGCTGATCCCCGAAAAACATCCATTCACCACTAGTCCTTGTTTCCTGTCACTCAGCCAAATTTGTATCCATGTTGCTATCATCCCTTTTATTCCATTAGCTACAAGTTTGCTCACAAGTCTGTTATGTGGCACTGTATCAAATGCCTTTTGAAAGTCCATGTGCACCACATCAACAGCATTGCCCTCATCAATCCTCTCAGTTATCTCCTCAAAAAACTCCAGCAAGTTAGTTAGACATGATTTTCCCTTAAGAAATCCATGCTGGCTTTCCTTAATTAAATCGCATTTGTCCATGTGATGATTGATTTTGTCCCGAATTATTTTTTCTAGAAGTTTTCCCAGCACCGAAATTAAACTGACTGGTCTGTAGTTGTTGGGCTTATCTTTACACCCTTTTTTGAACAAGGGTGTAAATTTGCAATTCTCAGTCCTCAGGCACCACCCCAGAGTCTAAGGAAGACTGAAAAATTATGGCCTGTGCCTCTGCAATTTCGACCCTCACTTCCCTCAGTATCCTTGGATGTATCTCATCTGGTCCTGGTGTTTTATCCACTTTAAGTACAGACAGTCTATCTAATACATCCTCTTTATCAATTTTAAACCCCTCCAATGTCCAACTTACCTCTTCTTTCAACAAAGATAGATGCAAAGTATTCATTTAATACCTCAGCTATGCCCTCTGCCTCCATGTGTATATCCCCTTTCTGGTCCATAATCGGCCCCACTCCTCCTTTTACCACCCTATTACTATTTATATGCCTATAGAAAACTTTGGGATTTCCTTTAATGCTAGCTGCCAGTCTCTTTTCACGCTCTTTCTTTGCTTTCTCACTTCCCCTCTGGACCCTCTATATTCAGCCTGGTTCTCAATAGTATTTTCTACCTGGCATCAGTCATAAGCACACTTTTTCTTCTTTATCTTAATCTCTACCTCTTTTGTCAGTCAGGGAGCTCTGGAATTGTTTGCCCTACTTTTGCCCTTCAAGGGAACATACCTTGACTGTGCCCAAACTATCTCTTCTTTGAAGGTAGCCCATTGTTCATCTATCGATTTTCCTGACAGCTTTTGACTCCAATTTATTCACCCCAGCTCCATTGAAGTTGGCCTTCCCCCAATTAATTATTCTTACCCTGGATTGCTCTTTCTCCTTTTCCATAGTCAGCCTAAACCTTATGATACAATGATCACTATCCTCTAAATGCTCTCCTACTGATACTTGATCCACTTGGCCCACCTTATTTGCAAGAACCAGGTCTCGCAGTGCCTCCTTTTTTGTTGGACGTGCAACATACTGTTGTAGAAAATTTTCTTGAACACACTCTAAGAATTCTTGCCCCTCACTGCCCTTTACACTATTATTATTCCAGTCTATATTTGGATAATTAAAGTCCCCCATTATAACTACCCTATAATTTTTGCACCTCTCTGTAATTTCCTTGTAAATTTGTTCCTCCATGTCCTTCCCACTAGCTGGTGGTCTATAGACAACACCAAGCAATGTAACCACACCTTTTTTGTTCCTTAGCTCTAGTCAAATTGATTCTGTCCTCGACCCCTCTGGGACATCCTTTTTCTCCAGCACTGCAATGCTCTCCTTAATCAATATTGCCACCCTTTTGCCTTTTTTCCCTTTCCTATCTTTCCTGAACACCTTGTATCCAGGAATATTTAACACCCAGTCCTGCCCTTCTTTGAGACAGGTCTCTGTTATAGCCACATCATCATATTTCCACATGGCAATCTGCGCCTGTACCTCACCAGTCTTATTAACCACACTCCATGCATTCACATTAACCCTGATCCAAACTTTATTACTTTCTCCCTTACTCTGACCCCACTGAATAACTTACTATTCCCTACTCTCGTGTTATCTAACTCCCCCAGTATTCTGTGCACCTTGGCATTCCTCACTGATACTTGCTCCTTGTTCCCACACCCCTGACAAGTTACCAGTTTTGCTTCCCTCCAATCTGAGCTCCCTCTCAGATTCCCATCCCCCTGACAATTTAGTTTAAACCCTCTCCAACAGCACTAGCAAATTGCACTGCGAGAATATTCATCCCAGTGCTGCTAAGATGCAACCCGTCCATCTTTTACAGGTCCTACCTGCCCCAGAACCGGTCCCAATGTCTCAGAAATCTGATGCCCTCCCTCCTACACCAGTTCTCCAGCTATGTGTTCAATCGCTCAATTCTCCTATTCCTATGCTAACTAGCATGTGGAACTGGGAGTAATCCTGAGATTACTGTTTATGAGGTCCTGCTTTTTAATCTCCTTCCTAGCTCTCTAAAATCATCCCCCTTCTTACCTATGTCATTGGTACCAATGTAGCCCATGACCTCTGGCTGTTCACCCTCTCCAAGAAAAATGTCCTGCAGCCGCTCCATGACATCCTTGACCCTGGCACCAGGGAGGCAACACATCATCCTGGAATCATGTTTACTGCCGCAGAAATGCCTGTCTGTTCCCCTAACGAATCCCCCATCACTACTGCTCTTCCACTCTTCTTCCTTCCCTCCTGTGCAGTTGAGCCACCTGTGGTGCCACAAACTTGGCTCTGACTGCATTCCTCTGAGGAACTTTCACCCTCACCAGTATCCAAAATGGAAAACCGATTAACGAGTTCATATCAGGGGATTGATGCACTACCTGCCTGGTTCTCTTAGACTGCCTGGCGGTCACCCATTCCCTCTCTGAACTTTGAGGAGGAGAGTGTAGAACTTCAAAAGGACATAGACAAGTTGGTGGAATGGGCAGACAGGTGGCAGATGAAGTTCATTGCAGAGAAATGTGAAGTGATTCATTTTGGTAGGAAGAACATGGAGAGACAATATGGAATAAAGTGTACAATTCTAAAGGGGGTGCAGGAGCAGAGGGACCTAGCTGTATATGTGCATAAGTCATTGAAGGTGGCAGGACAGGTTGAGAAAGCGGTTAATAAAGCATACAGTATCCTGGGCTTTATTAATAGGGGCATAGAGGAAACATAGAAAATAGGAGCAGGAGTAGGCCATTCGGCCCTTCGAGCCTGCTCCGCCATTCATTATGATCATGGCTGATCATCCAACTCAGTAACCTGTTCTTGCTTTCACCCCATACCCTTTAATCCCTTTAGACCCAAGAGCTATATCTAACTCCTTCTTGAAAACATACAATGTTTTGGCCTCAACTGCTTTCTGTGGTAGCAAATTCCATAGGCTCACCACTCTCTGGGTGAAGAAATTTCTACTCATCTCAGTCCTGAAAGGTTTACCCCGTATCCTTAGACTATGACCCCTGGTTTTGTCTCCCCCACCATCGGGAACATCCTTCCTGCATCTACCCTGTCAAGTTCTGTTAGAATTTTATTGGTTCTATGAGATCCCCCCTTACTCTTCTGAACTCCAGCCATTCAGAAAAAGACCCAATTATTCCTACTCTTTGTTTCCTGTCTGCCAACCAGTTTTCTATCCATTGCAATACACTACCCCCAATCCCATGCACTTTAATTTTACACGCTAATCTCTTATGTGGGACTTTGTCGAAAGCCTTCTGAAAGTCCAAATAAACCACATCCACTGGCTCCCCCTCATCAACTCTACTAGTCACATCCTCGAAGAATTCTAGTAGATTTGTCAAGCATGATTTCCCTTTCATAAATCCATGCTGACTCTGCCCGATTCTACCACTGTTCTCTAAGTGCTCTGCTATAAAATATTTGATAATGGACTCTAGAATTTTCCCCTCTACCAACGTCAGGCTGACTGGTCTTTAATTCCCTGCTTTCTCTCTACCTCCCTTTTTAAATAGTGGGGTTACCTTAGCTACCCTCCAATCTGTAGGAACTGTTCCAGAGTCTAGAGAATCTTGAAAGATGACCACCAATGCATCCACTATTTCTAGGGCCACTTCCTTAAGTACTCTGGGACGCATACCATCAGGCCCTGGGGATTTATCGGCCTTCAATTCCATCAATTTCCCCAACATCATTTCTCTACTAATACTGATTTCCTTCAATTCCTCTCTCTCACTAAACCCTGTGTTCCCCAACATTTCTGGTATGATAGGACAGGATTTATGATTATTTGGAAAAGCATGGTTTGATTAGAGACAGTCAGCATGGCTTTGTAAGGGGCAGGTCATGCCTTACAAGCCTTATTGAATTCTTTGAAGATGTGACAAAACACATTGATGAAGGAAGAGCAGTGGATGTGGTGTATATGGATTTTAGCAAGGCGTTTGATAAGGTTCCCCTGGTAGGCTCATTCAGAAAGTAAGGAGGCATGGGATTCAGGGAAAGTTGGCTGTCTGGATACAAAATTGGCTGGCCCATAGAAGTCAGAGGGTGGTAGTAGATGGAAAGTATTCAGCATGGAGCTCGGTGACCAGTGGTTTTCCACAAGGATCTGTTCTGGGACCTCTGCTCTTTGTGATTTTTCTAAATGACTTGGATGAGGAAGTGGAAAGCTGGGTTAGCAAGTTTGCCGATGACACGAAGGTTGCTGGAGTTGTGGATAGTGTGGATAGTCGGTTGCAACGGGACATTGACAGGATGCAGAGCTGGGCTGAGAAGTGGCAGATGGAGTTCAACCTGGAAAAGTGTGAAGTGATTCATTTTGGAAGGTCGAATTTGAATGCGGAATACAGGCTTAAAGACAGGATTCCTGGTAGTGTGGAGGAACAGAGGGATCTTGGGGTCCATGTCCATAGATCGCTCAAAGTTGCCACCCAAGTTGATAGGGTTGTTAAGAAGGCGTATGGTGTGTTGGCTTTCATTAACAGGGGGATTGAGTTTAAGAGCTGCGAGGTTATGCTGCTGCTCTATAAGGCCCTGGTTCGACCACACTTGGAATATTGTGTTCAGTTCTGGTCGCCTCATTATAGGAAGGATGTGGAAGCTTTAGAGAGGGTGCAGAGGAGATTTACCAGGATGCTGCCTGGACTGGAGGGCATGTCCTACGAAGAAAGATTGAGGGAGCTAGGGCTTTTCTCATTGGAACGAAGAAGGATGAGAGGTGACTTGATAGAGGGGTACAAGATGATGAGAGACATAGATAGAGTGGATAGCCAGAGACTTTTTCCCAGGGCGGAAAGGGCTATCACCAGGGGGCATAATTTTAAGGTGATTGGAGGAAGGTTTCGGGGAGATGTCAGAGGTAGGTTCTTTACACAGAGAGTGGTGGGTGCGTGGAATGCGCTGCCAGCGGTGGTAGTAAAAGCAGATACATTAGGGGCATTTCAGCGACTCTTGGATAGGTACATGGATGATAGTAGAATGAAGGGTAGGTAGTTAGTTTGATCTTAGAGTAGGTTAAAGGTTCGGCACAACATCGTGTGCCGAAGGGCCTGTACTGTGCTGTACTGTTCTATGTTCTATGTTCTATATTTGTGTCCTCCTTTGTGAACACAGAACCAAAGGATGCATTTAGTTCGTCAGCCATTTCTTTGTTCCCCATAGTAAATTCCCCTGTTTCTGACTGTAAGGACCTACATTTGTCTTCACAAATGTTTTCTCTTCACATACCTATAGAAACATTTACATCAGTTTTATGTTCCCCACAAGCTTGCTCTCGTACTCTAATTTCCCCTTCTTAATCAATCCCTTGGTCCTCCTTTGCTGAATTCTAAGCTGCTCCCAATCCTCAAGTCTGTTATGGAAGTTATGTTGAAGACTTGTACAAGACACTAGTTCGGCCTCCACCGGAGTAGTGCAATCAGTCCTGGGCGCCGCACTTTAGGAAAGATGTGAGGGCATTGGAGAGAGTACAGAAAAGATTTGAGAATGGTTTCAGGGATGAGGAATTTCAGTTATGAAGATTAGGTTGGAGAAGTTAGGACTGTTTTCCTTGGAGCAGAGAAAGCTGACAGGTGATTTGATAGAAGTATTCAAAATCATGAGGGGTCTGGACAGAGTAGATAGAGAGAAACTGTTTCCACTCATGAAAGGATCGAGAACGAGAGGGCACAGATTTAAAGTATTTGGTAAGAGAAGAAAAAGTGACATGAGGAAAAACATTTTCACGCAGTGAGTTGTTAAGGTCTGGAATGTGCTGCCTGAGAATGTGGTGGAGACAGGTTCAATTGAAGCATTCAAAAGGGAAATAGACAGTTACATGAAAAGGAAGAACAGAGTACAGAGAAGGCAGGGGAATGGAACAGGGAATTGCTCTTTTGGAAAGCCAGTGCGGACACGGTGGGCTGAATCGCCTCCTTCTGCACTGTAACCATTCAGTGATTCTGTGAAGAGTAAAGAAGTCTAACTAACAATTATACAGAGCATTGGTCAGACCACATGTGGAGTACTGTGTGCAGTTTTGGTCTCCTTATGTAAGGAAGGACCTAACTGCCCTAGAGGGAGTGCAACGAAGGTTCATTAGACTGGTTCCTGGAATGGGGGGATTGTCATATGAGAAGAGATTGAGTAGACTAAGCCTATATTCCATGGGGTTCAGAAGAATGAGAGGTGATCTCATTGAGACACAAAAAATTCTTAAGAGGCTTGACGGGGTCGATGCTAGAAAAATGTTTCCCCTGGCTGGGGAATCTAGAACACGGGGTCACAGTCTCAGAATAAGGGGTCAGCTATTTAGGATGGAGATGAAGAGAAATTTCTTCTCTCAAAGGGTTGTGAATCTTTGGAATTCTCTACCCCTGTGGATGCTCAGTTGTTTAGTATATTCAAGACAGAGGTTGATAGATTTTGTGGTACTGAGGGATAATGGGATAGTACAGTAAGTTGGAGCTGAGCTAGAAGATCAGCCATGATCTTATTGAATGGTTGGGTAGGCTCAAAGGGCTGAATGGCCCACTCCAGCTTCCATCTGTTGTTCTTATGCTCTAGTAAGGGACAGGCAGATATTCCACCGTTTGCAAGTTCATTTGGAAGTTGTGCAAAGGTTGAGACCTGTCAAGCTGGGTCCTGGCTTAGTTTGCAAAACTTTCACAGCACTCCTGCCAAAATCTTGGCGGATGACTGTGAAAAGGGCTGACTACGTTTCGCCTTGAAATAGATTGAATGTTTTGAAAGTTACAAAATAATCATTGCTGTAAATTGGAAGGTTGAAATTGAAGAGGAACAAGGTGAAACAAATTTTAATGTAATAATACATTTCCATTCACTGAACTTTCCTGCAGTGTTATCATTTTATCTAACAACACCTAAGGGGCTGGACTAGGACACCCACATTTTCTAATGCTGGAGAGTCACTTTCACTTGATTATTTGAAGGTGAAAAGAAGAATTATGAGACTGAGCAGATAAAATCATTGGAACTATCACGTTCTGATTCATCAAGTAACTAATCAAGTAAGCTATCATTTGCTTCCACATTGCACAGTTGGATTAGTCTTTGTTTCTCACGGTTTGCAATGACAAATAACTTAATATAACAGACCTTGCCCCTGATGGCCAGTGAGTGTTTAAATTGGAGCTCATCAGTGCTAAAAATCTTGTGGAAAAAAAAACTGAGTAAGTGACGTTGCATATCAGTTCAACAGGTAACTGCTTGTACTGACAATTTGAAGGTAAGAGGTTAAATACCGAAATGCCAGGAAATGATCATCTCCAACAAGAGAAAGTTCAATCATCTCGCTCTGACCTTTTTTTTTAAAATTCATGGGATGTGGGCGTCGCTGGCCAGGCCAGCATTTATTGCCCATCCCTAATTGCCCTTGAGAAGGTGGTGGTGAGCTGCCTTCTTGAACTGCAGCGGTCCATGGGGTAGGTACACCCACAGTGCTGTTAGGTAGGGAGTTCCAGGATTTTGACCCAGCGACAGTGAAGGAATGGCGATATAGTTCCAAGTCAGGATGGTGTGTGACTTGGAGGGGAACTTGCAGGTGGTGGTGTTCCCATGTATTTGCTGCCCTTGTCCTTTTAGTTTGTAGAGGTCGCAGATTTGGACGGTGCTGTCTAAGGAGCCTTGGTGCGTTGCTGCAGTGCATCTTGTAGATGGTACACACTGCTGCCTCTGTACGTCGGCGGTGGAGGGAGTGAATGTTTGTAGATGGGGTGCCAATCAAGCGGGCTGCTTTGTCCTGGATGGTGCCGAGCTTCTTGAGTGTTGGAGCTGCACCCATCCAGGCAAGTGGACAGTATTCCATCACACTCCTGACTTGTGCCTTGTAGATGGTGGACAGGCTTTGGGGAGTCAGGAGGTGAGTTACTCGCCTCAGGATTCCTAGCCTCTGACCTGCTCTTGTAGCCACGGTATTTATATGGCCACTCCAGTTCAGTTTATGGTCAATGGTAACCCCTAGGATGTTGATAGTGGGGGATTCAGCAATGGTATTGCCATTGAATGTCATGGGGAGATGGTTAGATTCTCTCTTGTTGGAGATGGCCATTGCCTGGCACTTGTGTGGCGCGAATGTTACTTGCCACTTATCAGCCCAAGCCTGGATATTGTCCAGGTCTTGCTGCATTCCTACACGGACTGCTTCAGTAACTGAGGAGTCACGACTGGTTCTGAACATTGTGCAATCATCAGCGAACATCCCCACTTCTGACCTTATGATTGAAGGAAGGTCATTGATGAAGCAGCTGCAGATGGTTGTGCCTAGGACACTACCCTGAGGAACTCCTGCAGTGATGTCCTGGAGCTCAGATGATTGACCTCCATCATCCACAACCAACACTATTATTGCTAAGTCTTTCACTATCATTTTGTGGGGGGTCATTAGCAGCCAGAGGTTTAACTCAACCAGCCACATCAACACAGTGGCTACCACAGCAAGGCAAAGGGTGGGTACTCTGCAATGAGTGGCTCACCCCCTGCCCTCTCAATGCTCTTCCACCATCTACAAGTCTCAAGTTAAGAATATGATTACTCACCACTCACCTGGATGTGTGGGACTGCAATAACAGTCAAGGAGCTCAACACCATCTAGATCAGATATTTTGATCAGGACTTCTGCCACTGAACTCAAGATCCACCCTTTCCATCACTGGCACACTGTGCCTACGGTCTATGCCATCTACGAGATACACTGCCACAAAGATTGCATGAGAGACCTCCCTCCCCATGACCTCTACCACTGAGAAGGATAAGAGAAGGACTGTTGTAGAAACGCCTTGACCTCCAAGTTTTCAATGAAGTCATACACTATTCTGACAGGGACATATATCAATGTTCTTTTACCATTGCTGAGTCGAAGTCCTGGAATTCTCTGCCTAACACCATTGTGGGAACACCATCTCCACAAAAATTGTAGCAGTTCAGGGAAAAGGCCCACCATCATTTCCTAAGGGCTGCTAGCAATGCGAAACAAATACAGACTTTCCAATATCTCCCACATCCCAAGGACAAATAAAACACTGTCAGTGTTTAGTCATATCTCCAGTCAACCACCACTCAGAGCAATGCAGGTCTTACTGTTGCAAAATGCATTTGTGAATGCTGGGTGAGGGTGAGACCGGATTCAGCTGTAATGCCACTCATACCCCAACCACCTGCCAAAACCTACCATCTAGGTTCATACATAGTAAGGGCATTTGGGCAAGTTACCAGAGATATATTGGTGACCACAGTACCAGAGCCGGTGCCTTGAAGAGAGGAAGGTAGAAAGTTGAGAAGATAAATAAGTAAAATTGACTTCAAATAAACTGCTCATGAACTCGCTTTGTACAACAGCTGCTCTGGTAAATCCTGTCAGAAACAAGATGTTATCGTACTTCAAGATTAAATAACATTTATCAACAGCATGTCAGTATGAGTACTGAAAGAACACCTCTCAACTCTGTTATAAAATTACCCTGTTTGGGTTCTTCACAGCTGCAATGTCTCTATGGAAATAAAATGGCAAAACTAGACTTTCTTTCCACATGCAAATCATCACAGAATCATACAGCACAGAAGGAGGCCATTCAGCCCATTGTGTCTGAACCAGCTCTTTGACAGAGCTATCCATTTAGTACCCCTTTCCTGTACTTTCTGCATGTCCCTGGTGTTTAGAAGAACGAGAGATGACCTAATTGAAACATATAAAATTTTTAAGGGGCTTGGCAGGGTTGATGCTGGGAGGATGTTTTCCCTGGCTGAGGAATCTAGAACACAGGGTCACAGTCTCAGAATAAGGGGGTCAGCCATTTGGGACTAAGATGAGGAGAATTTTCTTTACCCAAAGTGTTGTGAATCTTTGGAATTCTCTCCCCCATAGAGCTGTGGATGCTCAGTCAGTGAGTATATTCAAGACAGAGGTCGATAGATTTTTGCGTACTAAGAGAATTAAGGATTATAGGGAAACTGCTGGAAGCTGGAGTTGAGGTAGTTGAGGAATCAGCCATGATCTTGTTGAATGGTGCAGCAGACTCGAAGGGCTGAATGGCCTACTCCAGCTCCTATTTCTTATGTTCTTATCACTTTAAACAACTATGGATGCCTATAACCAAGTTTGCAACTTTGATGGTGATGAGCCTAGACAATAAAAGGGGTTTGTCAATCTTACCTATGTATGGATGTGACAGTTAACAATATGTAGTTTTGAAAAATATACTAATTTTTAAAAAGAATTTGAAACAGGAGGAAATTGGCATGTGTGTTAATCAAACAGGTGCTTAGAAATTATCTAGAAATACTTCCGTGTTTACTACAATGTTCAAGCCAAGGCAAAATTGAGTTGGCCAAGAACACTGTGAGACTGTTACAATTGATAACTCTTTCACCCTGATCCTGGAATAGCTCCTATAGATTTGTCACTTGGCTGTTTTTTAAAATCATCGCCATTTGACAGTTTAATTTGGTAAAACAGTGGCCAGTTTTTTCTAAGACTGTGGATTGCAACAACAAATATTAAAGAAACATCCACTGCATTGCCAAATAAAACTGTCAACCGTGACCAATTTTATTCAGCTGGACCAGTTAAAAAAAAACTTGTGCAGTGACAAGACCAGCTTCGGGTCCGGCCTCTACTCTGTGAATAGGGTGAAACACTATCAAACAGTGAAGGCAGCCTAATCAGTATCATATGCATAATAGATATTTATGGAGCAAGATGTTGACATTTGGTACTAACTCCAATTCAAATGAGATCGATGCAGCAGTAATTTTATACAGTAGCTCATCGGCAAATGAACTGAGCAAAGAACCAATGAGTGTGGATTGCTAGCTACATCCCTTCCCCCCCACCCGCCCCCCACCCCCTGCATCAGTCCTATTTCTAGCAGCTTGGGATCCAAGGTATCTGGCATGTCCTTCTGAAACATTTACCATCTGTTCTGGAGAGGCTGCGCTGGCTGATGAAGGATAGTGTCCCAGCTCTCGCAAACAAAGAACGTGTCTCAACTCTGTTTTCTCAGCCAGCTGTAAGCCTCCGATTTTTAAAAGAGGAAGTCTGGTCATTGAAAGGGACTGGCAGCATCTCATCTCAGGCTAAAGGAACTTTCAATAATTTAAGTATATGCTTTAAATATTAGATCAGCCTTAAACCCTGGAGTTTTGTAGACTCCAAATGGTCTTTTACTGATTGGTAAAACTATCAATGTTTTTCTTTAAAGAAAGAGAACCGTCAAGACAACAAATATTTAAGGAATAGGGGCGTTAAAACTTTTTTTAGAAACAGAAACACTTGAATAATGATTGTTTCAACATGTTGAGCATAGCTAATTGAAAGTTAAAAGACTTGCAGGCAGTTACAGGTTTGGCAGGCAGAGGGTTTCTTCCATAAACTGATTACTTTGCTGCGTGATTCTCATGCTTCAGCAAAAACATACAGCCATGGTCTTGAAGTTTCATAGCATAAGGCACTAGTAGATTTATCGAGTCAGAATGCAAAGGATAGCGAGCAGGAGGGTGTCAGTTTTGATCCCCGGCCTGTACTCAGTTACCTAAATCAGCTGAGGCAAAACTTAGGGGCACTAACATTAATTTCAGCATCCCCAGATTAACGAGGGGGAAATATTTCAGGGTTCCTGATTCTGTCAGCCATCTGTGGCTCCAGCTGGAAGTGGAATCATGTGAGAACAGGACTAATCTCAGTTGTGTTTCAGATTTCCAGCATCCGCAGTATTTTGCTTCTAATCTCAGTTGTGGTAGTCAAAACTCCCGTCAACACACACTGCAAGGTTTCCCACATGAATACTGGGCACTTGGATGAAGTACAAGAAGCCAGGTAGTGTCTGTGGTACTTTACTGAAATAAGGACCCAATGCTCTCAACAGTGGATGGGAAATAGATTTTTTTTTAATGGAGGCCATTTTGACTTTGGGCAAAAGTGTAGAATGGGCTGATATTGAATTGCCCTGATTTTCAATTTCTTTGACTTCAAACTGGATGGCAGGAATTCAATAGAAATAAAAATGGGGAGGAATGTATAATGGGCAACTAACTGATCCATTATCACCCATTTTACCTGTTGTCCAATGTTAAAATTATCCCAGATGTTATGGCAAAGATCTCAAAGTAAGGCTTTATTTACATGGATGGTAAGAAAACCTAAAAGCATTCATGTTAAGGAATGCCTACAGTGTAGCATGTAAATGTTAACAAGTGTCAGATGTGAAGATATAACAAAAAGCTTACAAATAGCAATGTTATGCAATAAACTGTCACTCTTGCATGACCACATATGCAATTACAATTGAAATACGGTTTTTCATTGCATAACCGTATCTTTGTTGCTGCAAGAAATTACATAACATGCCCGCATAAAACATTGCTCCACCAGCCATTACAGATAAGGTAAGCACCACCTCAAAGTAATTACTCAGATTGTTCCTAAGACACAATTTAACTGTCCTTTTGGTCCCAATGTAAGTCTTTTGCATCTGTTAACTCTAATTTTACAAAGTAAACTAGCCATATTTTATTTTCTGGAATCAATGGCAGAACAGTTATAACAGTAACAATCTGATTGTCGTTATTAAATTCTCTGAGTATTGGGGAATTAAGTGCACCAGTGTAACTTTGCACTCTCATGATTTATATCATGCTCTTAAAATATGTTCCCACTTGTGCATTGTTCTCACTTGCGTACCAGTTTGTATTGTTAAAGCAGACATGAATGATGTATATTTTCAAATATTGCCCTTGATAAGGAATTCCACCATGCTAAATATACAATTCAATAATTGAATCCCAACACGGAAAAGGTAGGTCTGAGTAGTGATCTCATCGCAGTATTTTGTCAGTTTTGGCTCAGTGAGTAGGAATCTTGCCTCTGTGTCAGAAGATCATGGGGGTCAAGCCCCATTCCAGAGATCTAAGCACATAATCTAGGCTGACACCCCAGTGAAGCACTGACGGAGTGCTGCACTGTCAGAGATGCCAACCTTTGGATCAGGCATTAAACCGAGGCCCTGTCTTCCGTCTCAGGTGGACATAAAAGATCCCATGGGACTACTTTGAAGAAGAGTGGGTGAGTTCTCCCAGGTCTCCTGGCCAATATTTATTGGTCAGCCAACAGCACCAAGACAGATTATCTGCTATTTTTTTCTCATTTCTGTTTGTGGGAGCTTACATTACAACAGTGACAACACTTCAAAGGTATTTCATTGGCTGTAACTTTGGGACGTCCTGAGGGCTTTTAGGTAAATGGCATGGATGAGGTTAGTCCAGGATACTACTTTAAACTGTGGGAGTAAGACAAGGAAACTCAAGGTTCAACCTTGCAAAAGGTAACTTAGCACTGATATTAGGAGGATTTTCATCACACAGAGAGTGGTCAACACTTGGAATTATGGAGATGAAAGTGTCTTGTGAACTTGTCATCTTGTGACAAACAAATTCCTTTGCCATTGACACTGTACTTTGTGTTGCACAGAACTGCAATCTTGTACTGTTGCATTCCTCACCATTGAAAGATGCCAGGGATTCTCTGTATATTGCAGACTGGGTAAGCTGATATCACGGTGCCACTGTGCTACAGAATATGGCTATTATTTATTTCAACCTCCTTTTATTTTGTTTTGAAAGTTATTAAAAGTCTAAGGCTTTTTTTTATTTATTGTCATTTTACTTGCATAATTGTCACATAAAACTTGTATATGAAAAGACATACACATATTAACATGCACACACACAAAGGTGACATGCATGATTTAGGCCTAACTTGTAAAATATACACACCCTAATGTTTGACAAGCATCTACTGTAAAATGGTGTGGGGCATTTTTTTTGTTCTTTCATGGGATGTGGGCATTGCTGGCAAGGTCAGCGTTTGTTGCCCATCCCTAATTGCCCTTCAAAAGGGAGATCATTTAAGAGTCACATGTAGGTAAGGACAGCAGATTTCCTTCCCTGAAGGACATTAGTGAACCAGATGGGTTTTTATGACAATTGATGATAGTTTCATGGCACCATTACTGAGACTAGCTTTCAATTCCATATTTTTATTAATTAATTGAATTTAAATTCCACCACCTGCCGTGGTGGGATTGGAACTCATGTCCGTAGGGAATTAAGCTGGTCCTCTGGATTACTTGCTTAGTGACATTACCACTATGCCACCATCTCCCCCTATGAGTGGGGCATTGAGGAAGTAATGGTGTACAAAGCAATAGCAATGGTGTTAAATAATTCTCTGTAAATAGCCACTGTATCATTTTAGTAGAATGCTAACAATTTATTTATAAAGAATACCTCTGCAATTTACTATTTCTATTTCCAACTATTGATAATGTAAGAGCTGCTGAACACTTTGTTCTGTACTATGATGTCCCAGTGGTTAGATGAGAGGGGCACTGGTTGTTGACCATCGGAATAGTCCAGCTTGCTTTAAATAGTGACGACAGAAGTGTAATTGGTCTTCAGTGGCAGCATAAAATGGGTGATAACCCATCGGCAGTCTGTTTTATAGCCCATCCAACTATTGGCTATGTCTCAGTTGATAGCAGGCTCGAGGGGCCAAGTGGCTTACTCCTGCTCCTAATTTGTATGTACATATATTCTGGATAAGCACTCTCACTTCTACGTCACAATGTTGTGGGTTCATAGTCCCACTCTAGGGCTTGAGTGCAAAAATCAATGCAAACGCTCCAGTGGAGTTCTGTGCTGTCTTTTGGATGAGTTGTCAAATTGAGGCACCAACTGCCTCTCAGGTGGCTGCAAAAGATCGTATGGTACTATTTTGAAGAAGAGAAGGGGAGTTCTCCCCAATGTCCTGGCCAATATTTATCCCTCGATCAACATCATTATTTGGTCAGTATCACATTGCCGTTTGTGGGAGCTTGCTGTGCACTAATTGACTGTTGCTTTACCTACATTACAACAGTGACTAGAATTTGAATGTATTTCATTGGCTTTGAAGCGCTTTGGGATGTCCTAGGTTCGTGAAAGGGGCTATATAAATGCAAGTCTTTCTTTCCTACTGAAGTCAATGGAAAATTGGGTGGGTTTATAACAGGTTGCCAACAGATTATTGCTCATTCCACACTACCTCTGGGCCTTTGGGACTATATCTGGGTAAAACAGGCATGATGGCTTTGATATTCACCAACAGCATCATAACCTTTGCTAATTACTGGCCAATCATGCAACTTGCATTCAATTTGAAACTAGAACTATAGCAGATCTTTCAGTTTGGAACCACAATGTCACCAGGCATTCTAAATTAACATCGGGCCTTTCCCGTGAGGTTAGAGATCTTGTAAATTACTCTAAGTCTCATATTGTGCCATGTAATTCTGCACAAAACTTCGAGTGAGATCCTCACATCACAGAGCTTTCCTACCCACCTCCTTTTTATTAAGGAGAACCCTACTTCTACAAGCTTCATTTCCTATCAGAGATAGGTAACATGAGAGATTCAGGCTTAAAGTATTGGAGATTCTAAAAGATTCATAAAATATTGACAAAGAAAGTTATTTATTATTTCTACATTTGGTAAAAAGGGAATGACAAATGGGGAACTGACAGATATCAGACAGGCTGATTTTTTTTCTAATAACCCATTGTTTGTGTTACATATTCCTTACTACAGCAAAGATAAACATGTTAAAAATCGGCTATATTTTCTTTTGAATGGAGAGGTAAAGAATGAAACATATTAAAGGATATATTGTGCCACATGTACTGTATCTGTGACAGTTTTGAAATAAATGAATCCTGCACTGCCTAACACAAAGAGATACTGTCAAAGGTATTATTTAAAATACAGCAACATACATGGTGTTCTGTTCTTAGTTTTGCAGAGTCATGCATCAATGGCAGGCCACACTGTACAGTTCTGATATCCCTACATTCCTCCAGGCAGAGAGGTGGAGGCAGTTTAAAGGTTCCATATCAGTGAGTTGACTGTTTTGCAGTGCTTTGCTGATTCATTGTCTGTGGGCTTTATAAGCTTAAACTGACAACTGCTGTCTTGGCTTCATTTCCTGAGGCTCTTTGTTATTCACTGAGGGATCAATTCACACATCATTCCTTTTGAAGTACTGCAGGTGCTAATAGACAGCCTTGCTAGAGTGGACAGCTGCCACTCCTATATGATTTAAAGGAACGTAGGTTTGGGGGAAAGCAACACATTACCTTTACTTTGTGGGGTTGAGAAAGAAAGGAAAGGATGGGGGGGGGGGGTAGTAAGAGCAACTAGCACCTTACACAACCTCAGCTCATCCCAAAGTGTTTTACGGCCAGTGAAGTACTTTTTGAAGTGCAGTCACTCTTGTAATGTAGGAAACAGTGCAGTTAATTTGCACACAGCAAGATCCCACAAACAGCAACAAAAATTGATCATCTATCAAAATAGCCTAAAGTGCTCTTATATTGCTGCATCTATTTCAGTGGAGTGGACACAATGCAAGTCTTCTGAAACCATTCTCTCCCATATTCCAGTTTGAACAGGAGATGTCAAGAAAGGAATAGCACATTTATCATACTCGAAAATCAGTTAACAAATATCAACAAAAGACATGGGAAAGGATTTGCATTTATATCACTCCACAGCACATCTCCCTGATACACGTCAAATAATGGCATACACTTTTGAAGTTCAGTGACTGTTATTAATTAGAGAAAAACACACCAGCCATTTTGTACATAATAAGACTGCACAGCCAAGAATGAGACTAGTAGCCTGTTTTTTGTGGTGTTGATTTGAGGAAGGAATATTGATCAGAACACAAAGAGGCCACCCTCCTCTTCTTCAAATATTACCAGGGGACCTTTACCACCTACCCAAATGTGCCTAATCAAAATGATGGCACCACCAACAATGCAATACTCGCTCAGTACAGCAGTAGATGTCAGTCTAGATTAGATGGGCATGTTGGGGAGCGGGAGATATATTACATAGGATATACAGCACCGAAACAGACCATTTGGCTGAACAAGTCCATGCTCTTCTTCCTCATATGCTTGTCTAGCTTCCCCTTAAATGCATCTGTACTATTCACTTCAACGACTGTCTGTGGTAGCGAATTCTCAGCAGTCTCTGGATAAAGTGGTTTCTTTTGAATTCTCTGTTTGATGTTTTGGTGACTCTCTTATATTGATGGCCTCTTAATATTAATATTAAGAAGGAGTAGGAACGGCTAAAATAAAGTTTTTTCTTATTTACCTCTTCTTTCCCATTCCTTTACTGAAGATAATGATTCATTTCCATGGCAACTGGCGTTTGACCAAGTTACCATTCTTTAGGTGTGAATTTAGTCAATGAGTAGCAACAGTCTATTCAACTGTGAGTGCTATCAGAGTTGACCTTACCCCACTCCTCTCATTGGAAGTTCACACACCTTTTCAGTGGGGTTGTCTAGAATGCACTGAGAAATGATAATCCCAGCTGATCATTCTCCATCCTCATCCTGAGGCATTCAGGGCAATTGTACCACCTGCCACTACCCAAGCTAACTCAGAACAAGCTGGAGTTCGAAGCTGAGATCTTCCTGGTTTATATTTCAATTTTGTGATGACTCATTGGAGAGAGGCCCTTTGAGGCTTTAATTTTTAACAAGATGCACACGCAGCATACCCCCCCCCCCCCCCCCATTCACTATCTCGGTAAGTGTTCTTGAACACAATGGAAAAATTCATTGTTGCAGCAAACTCTGTAAACGGCTTCATGTCATCTATTTTCTTTATCTTCCCTTGTCAGTTCTCTTCCCTCCCCTCCATTCCTGAAGGTACTGACTCCTTGTTGAGTTATAAAGCTCCACATATACTGGTCATCCTTTCGTCCTTCACCCAAGTGGCTACTGTCAGTTATTTGACCAACAAAGCCACCGCTGCAGCTGAGTACAGTGCTGACTTCGTGCAACATTCATGTGTTTATACCTCGAGCGAGTGTTGCTAGATAACCATCAGCAACCGGAGGACCAATGTTAATTTTTGTGTTCTTACGGTCATTCTAGCTGAGATCAACTAACTCAGTACTGAATGAGGATTACACCTGAGACTTATCTGCCTTGTGAGGAGCTGGTGGGCGAAGGCCTCTTGAGACTTTTCAGACTTTAACAGAAAGCATACTCAGCATGGCTCCATTCACTGGCTCTGAAAATCATTTCTAATACAACAGAATGAATCACTGTTGTTGCAAAATCCATGAAAGGCCTCTTGTGTCATCCATTTTGGTACGCCAAAATAAGAAACAGATCATAGTATAATGAAGTCATTGCTGAGCATCAGAGTCATGTTTCCTCCAATGACCCCCCTCCTACCATCCCCCCACTGATGCACTTGTGGTAGAAGGAATGTATTTTAGAAATATCTCAAGCTTTTTCAGGGTGTCGCAGACATTAATTCTGTTGGAAGAACAACATGAAGCATTCAAAAGCATCATATTTTGAGCCTGTCAAAACACATTGTGACTATATATTACTTGCTCGTAATGAAAGGTTTAAACCTTGCGCCCCCCCCCACTACCCCATCCCCCCTCCCCCCCCCCTCCTCCGTTTCATTTAGCTGCTTGTTGAAGTGATGTCTGGACAGGACATGCATGCAGAAGTGAATTCAAAACAGCTTTGTCATTCCAAAGATGCTGTACTGGGGCTCCAGAGACCACACGTGCAGAATAAAAACTTCACACAAAGCCCTTCCACATGTGCTTGGGCTCCAACTGTCTTTGCAGCATTATTATGTAGATGTATCAAAGGTTTATTTGTAAAGAGATAATGCGAACTAGAGTAAGCCTTGTTTCCAGAGATATTGTCTCTCGAGGTCCAGCTGCTCAACTCAACTAAGAAAAGTGTGCCCTATAAAAACTTAATTATGGTAATGTTGCTTCATAATAATTGAAAGCATTTTTTGCCACAATCAGTAGCTAACCTACAGAACCAATTTTCATACCTTTTAGTTTTAGCGTTTCAAAGGTTTATGGGATACATCAGCACATTCCATTTGCTACACTTCATACCAAATACCAAATAACATTTTTATCCTATTGGAGAACCAGTGATGCTTATCATGTTCTAATGTTGTTTAATGAGCAATAATAAATATATCCCATCAGTGTATTTCTGGAATAGATGCACACAGCTCATTATTCTCAAGGGTGTGTTGGTCATTCACTGCCCACTGGATCATTAGCTGGAATGTATGAAAGTCAAAAAAGGCAATTGCCAAGTGTGGGAAGATGCTTAAAGAGGCTTCATCACCAGTGGAAACCTTTCTCAACAACAACTTGGATTTGTAAAGCATCTTTAATATAATAAAACATTCCAAACTGCGTCACAGGAAAATTGCAAAGCAAATTTGACAGAGTCACGTATGGAGATATTAGGGCAGATGACCGAAAGCTCAGTCAAAGAGGTAGGTTTTAGAGAGTGTCTTAAAGGAAGCGAGGTAGAGAGATGGAGATGGAGAGGTTTAGGGAGGGAATTCCAGAGCTTAGGACCTTGGCAGCTGAAGGCATGGCCACCAATGGTAGAGCGATTAAAATCGAGGATGCTCAAGAGGCCAGAATTAGAGCAGAGCAGATATCTCGGAGGGCTGTATGTCTGGGGAAGATTGCAAAGATGGCAGTGGGTGAGGGCATGGAGGGATCTGGAAACAAGGATGAGAATTTTAAAATCGAGGCGTTGCTTCACCAGGAGCCAGTGTAGGTCAACAAACACTGGGGTGAAGGGTGAACTGAATTTGGCGTGAGTAAGGATACGTGCAACAGGATTTGGATGACCTCAAGTTTATGGAGGGTAGAATGTGGGAAACCGGCCAGGAGCGTGACATTGGCAGAGTCGGGCGATGTTTTGGAGGTGGAAATAGGTGGTCTTAGTGATGGTGTGGATATGTGGTTGGAAGCTCATCTGGGATCAAATATGACACCAAGATTGCAAACAGTCTGGCTCAGCCTCAGATAGTTCCCAGGGAGAGGGATGGATTCGATGGCTAAGGAACAGAGTTTGCAGCAGGGACTGAAGGCAATGGCTTCATCCTTCCAAATATTTAATTAAAATAAATTTCTGCTCATCTAGTACTGAACGTCAGACAAGTGTCTGATAATTCAAAGACAGTGGAGGAGTCGAGAGAGGTGGTGGTGAGGTAGAACTGGGTGTCGTCAGTGGACATCTGAAAGCTGATGCTCTATTTTTGGATGATGTCACCAAGGAGAAGTATGCGGATTTGAAATAGCAGCAGACCAAAGATTGATACTTCAGGGACAGCAGAGGTAAGAGGACAGGAGTGGGGAGAGAAGCCATTGCAGGTGATTCTCTGGTTATGTGACAGATATAATAAAAAATCACTGTAACCGTCATTGCTGCATCACTTATCAGTGATGTTATCATGAATGCATATGTCGCACACTTCATCTGGTTCTATTCAACCCCAAATGCCAGGGGGTTATAAATTTTCTCCTTCTGGCATTCGGATGCTGGAGAGTAACGTCAGCTGTGGCTCAGTTGGTAGCTCTCATGCCTCTAAGTCAGAAGGTTTAGAGTTAAGTCTTACTTCAGAGACTTGAACACAAAAATCTATGCTGACACTCTAATGTGGTACTGAGGGAGCACTGCACAGTCAGAGGTGCTGTCTTTCGGATGAGTTTGTGAACTGTGGTGCCATCTACTCTCTTAGGTAGATATGAAAATCAAGGCACAATTTTTTCTCAAAGAACAGCAGAGTTCTGCTTGGTGTCCAGACCAATATTTTATCCCTCAATCAACATAACTAAAAAAAAACAAATTATCTAGTCATTATCATATTGCTGTTTAGGGGAGCTTGCTGTGCACAAATTGGCTGCTGTGTTTTATATATTACAGTCGTTTTATTGTGAACATCATTTATTGAACAAACCAGTGCAATTTATACAAAAATAAGTTTAAAGGTGTGTGAAAGTGCTGATATCTTTATCTATACCCAATTCCAGAATTAATTTAAACAATATTAGGCTTGACCAGAAGAAAAAGAAAACCTCAGCTGCCACGGTGGTGATAGGGGGTAAATGATTTGACGTTAATGCTCTTTCAGTTATGGAGAATAAAATCTAGCCCAGATTTCCACTCCTGACTGCTGTCTAATGCTCTTGCTGCAGGGCACTTGTGTGTGAAAGCCACATGAGAAAAAGGATCAGGGTTGTCTCTGATGCCACAGTGGTAAAACTGCCTCTCAATATTCACCAGCAAAACCACTACTGGTAATCAGCTCCAGATTTAATTTATTTAAGCTAAAGACTCACACCAGTAGCCATAGTATTTGTGAGGATATAGCATTTCACACTAATGTCGGGCAAGTTTTCATTTCTCACAATGGAGTATTTTTCAATGTTCCTCAAGATAGGCTTTATTAATATGATTTGTTTCTGAATTGTATATTTCTCACACCAATTTTCAGCTGTTCTCTTCTCTCCTGAAGCAACTGATTTTTTTTCTGGGTTATGGTTCTCCAAAGGCTCACTCAAGCAACAACTATTGACATGTGAGTGTAACACTAAAGGAGCAATTTTAAACATACTCGCCCATCAGGAAACTGACCAGATTGGATGAAGCCAATGGAAAGCAATATTAGGCAGGTTGTAAAATGGGTTTTCCACCTGATCCAGTGGGGTTTCTGCCTGGTGAGTTAAAATTTTGACTGGATATTCAATCACAGAGGTGTCATAATCAAGATTGCAACCATCCACCACCATAAACATTCACTCCCTCCACCACTGACATACAGTGGCAACAGGGTGTGCCATCTGCAAGATGCACTGCAGCAATTCACCTAGCCTCCAATGACAGCACCTTCCAAATCTGCGACCTCTACCACCTAGAAGGACAAGAGCAGCAAATGCATGGGCACATCACCACCTGCAAGTTCTGCTCCAAGCCACATACCATCCTGGAACTATATCGTCGTTCCTTCACTATCGCTGGGTCAAAATACTGGAACTCCCTTCCCAACAGCACTGTGGGTGGAGCTTTTTTTATTCATTCATGGGATATAGGCATCGCTGGCTAGGCCAGCAATTATTGCCCATCTCTAATTGCCCTTGAGAAAGTGGTGGTAAGCTGATTTTTTGAATTGCCGCAGTCCATGTGGGTAGGTACACCAACAGTGCTGTTAGGAAGGGAGTACACCACATGGACTGCAACAGTTCAAGAAGGCAGCTCACCACCACCTTCTCAAGGGCAACTCATGCTGGACTTGCTAGCAAGGCTCACATCCTGTGAAGAAATAAAAAATAAAATCTGCTGCTCATCACAGTCCAAGGACTGAATCTGTATCTTTCTAGCCTGTGTGCATCAGCTGCTCACTGATTCATAGCACTGAGCCATTGAACAAACCATTGACTAAATTTGAAATGCCAATTGCATTTGTGGATAGTTAGCAGGGATTTTTTTTTAAATTGCTTTTCTTTTCGATATGCATATAATCATTGAGCACAAGCTAATTGTGCAAGTTTTCACATTAAAAGCCACTATCTCGGTCTGAGAAGGCAGTTCTTCACTTTACCCCAGGCGAGATCATCTAGGAAACTGGAGCTCTGCCAAATCTCATTGCATTTTCATGCTTGGTTCATTCTTCCAGTGGTAGGGGGACTTTTCATATTCTCACTTCCTAATAAAACATTTGCATTCCGTTTCATGTGCTTTGAATACAACACAAGCAAGGGAGGTCAGCGGAAAAATCTATTTCAGGGGATGATTTTCCTCTGTGTGCTTTGTGCAGTGAAATTGTAAAGGTGTTTCTTATAAAAGAATGTCAATAGACCCAGCACACTGCAGAAATCATCTCCCTAATAGTTCCGTTCAATTGGTGCCAGTATCATACTGGTGCCATATCTGAGTAGATGATGTAGAAATATTTTGCCTGCTCTCATCAATCTTTAATCAGGAAAAGCAAAGCTCTCTGCATGTATTAAATACATGCACAGAGCTCTATCACTAGCCTCCAACTATATTGAAAATAGCACTTTGCTATTGTGCTATAAAGAACTTCAACTTTCTATTGAATTGTATTTAACATTAATTTTAGCTTGCACCAGTTACCTTCAGCAAATTTAAATTGCAGTTATAACTGCTCATCAGGCCAGACTAAAAGAATCTTCACCATTATTGTAAACAAAGGGTGCAGCTCAAGAAGGCAGCTCCCCACTACATTCTCAAGGCCAATTAAGGATGGGGAATAAATGCTGGCCTTGCCAATGATGCTCACATTCCAAGATTGTATAATAATGAAAAAAATAATTGCCCTCAGCATGCCTGGGCTAGTAAAGGGGATTCAGCCAGGACCCCTGCCATTTCTATAAGTGAACATTGTTGGAACGTGTAAAGTGTGAAAGTTGGGTGAAGATAGGATCTAACTCAGCCATGATGCCTTGTACTATGGTCTGTCTGAACTCAGAAATGCTGCTTGATGAACTTCTGCAAGGTCTCTGGCACCTATACAACTGAATATCAGTGTCTTCGGGAAGGAAGAGAAAAAAAAACTAATGTAATTTGAATCTGGGTCACTGGCATAAAAGAAATCTAAGCCAAGATATTCATACTTATTTCAGTGACTGTAGAACTGGACCCCAGCACAATTCAAGCACCTTCAAGAATGGAGGGGTGAAACCTCGGAAAAGCTGCAAGCTCGCTTCCTTACAATGGGTTAAAGCCACAAACTAATCAGAAGAAGGATTGGAGGAGAGTTGAGGAAAAGTACTTTGACCCAGAGGGTGCTGGGAGTCTGGAACTCACTGCCTAAAAGGGGGTAGAGGCAAAAACCCTCATTTCATTTAAAAAACTCTTGAATATGCACTTAAAATTCTATAACCTACAGGTCTATGGATCAAGAGCTGGAAAGTGAGAATAGGCTGGATAGCTCTACTTTGGGCAGCACAGACACAATGGGCTGAATGGCCTTCTATGCTTCTATGATTCTACCTGAATCCAAATCTCACCACTCTAAGATGCTGTGTGTTGGTGTTCAATATACTTCCCCACCAAACACCCTAGGCATATTTACTTTTATTCTTTTCTTCCTAGCTCCCTTCTTGTCCTGAAAACATTGAATCTTTCCAAGGATGCCAGCTGGCCTCAATCTACCTAGGTAAAATGACCATTATCCATGTCTGGCCTTTGACAACAAGCGTCAGCTGATCCACAAGTGCTTTTTCAGCTGGGGTCATTAGACGACTGTCTCGAGTGGGAATCACTCTAACCCAGAAATAATAATGCCAGTTATAGACCCTATCCTTATTCTCTGCCCACATCCCCTGCCTGCATCTCAGCTCAGATTTGCCAACTAAACACTAACCAAGGATTAAACATGGACCTCCCATGCCTGTCTGGTTCAGCTGTTCATTGAATAAGCTTGCTGAGCCATTTTTGATGATACTTGCTTTGGCAATGTTTTATTTTCAATTAGCTCACAGCTATTCAGTTTAGTTGCCTGCCGCTACATTCTTATCACAACTGTTGATTGCGCCACTGGCGTCTGAGTATAGTATGATGCACAATGCTGCTTTTTTACTGATCAAGCTCCACCCTTCTACATTGTTTCCCATTGGTCATTGAATTACAGAATTTTTGGAAAGGAATAAAGGGAGAAAATAAACTGAAGAACCTGATACGTGTTAATCGGTATATTATTTTGCTAAGTTAGTGGATCTCCGCCGGGGCAGTGGGAAGGGTAGGATTCTTGATATCGCTGTTCCAGGTTGTTAAAGGGAACAATGCTGTTCAAGATTCCCACTGCTGAGCACTATCCAGCTGGAAATATCCATACGTGTACATCAAGGACATTAAGGTGCTGTGGCTCAGTTGGTAGCGCTCTTACCTCAGAGTCACAACGTTGTGTGGGTGCAAGTTCCACTCTAAAGACTTGAGCACAGAAATCTAGGCTGACACCCCCAGTGCAGTACTGATGGAGTTCTGTGTTGTCAGAGGTGCTGTTATTCATGTGAGATGTTAAAATGAGGTACTGTCTGCCCTCTCAGGTGGATGTAAAAGATTCCATGATACTATTTTGAAAAAGACCAAGAGGACTTAGCTCTGGTCTCTTGGCCAATACTTATCCCTCAATCAACATCACGAAAAACAGATGATCTGGTCATTGTCAAATGGTGCTTGAGGGAGTTGCTGTGTTTCCAACATTACAATTGTGACAACACTTCAAAAGTACTTCATTGGATGTAAAGGACTTTGGGACATCATGAACAGTGTGATATAAATGCAAGTCTTGCTTTTAAGTGAAGAAAGGATTGGAGTTGGCTATAAAACCTCTTATGGTAGAAAGGCCTGACAATTCTCACTGTGAAGACTCATGCATGAGCAGCAGTGATGCAGACAAAGTTGCTCCCATATCCCAGGAAGGAGCAGAGAAAAACTGGACAAAATTGATGAGAAATAATTTATTTCTTATACTTAACATACTCAAAAATATTCTTTACTCCTTCGTTTGAGTGTTGGAAACAATGCCTATCAAGTGACTTACTAGAGTATGAGTGACAAGTGACACACAATCTTGCACTGTAAATTACCTGGCCTATTTTGTTCCACCAGTGGTGACCTACTTTTTTCATGGGTTTTCCAATCTTCCATGGAACTTCAACCTTTGCACAGCTACACAGCTTCCAATGGGCCTGCAGGAGACTGGCATATATGCAGGGAGATTGTTAGTGTCGCTTCACCAGGACATGGACTGCACGGCACCATAACGTCAAAGTGATATTACAGACAAGCGATGGCTTCTGGATTGCTCTCACAGCACTGATCTCACTTTCATTTACTATAACTCAGTAGAGGGCCTAAGGAGCTACATAAAGTCTCTGAATTTTGGATATCAGATTTTAAAACAGATTTTGTTGCTATAGGCTTTTATCCTTCAGCTTATTTCAAGCAAAATGAAGCACCTCATTGTGTTGTGTTCTGAAGCACAAAATGTACTGAATTTACTCTGTTTGAAGGCCAGTTTTCTGCACACTCAACAGTTTATGGATTTTCCATTAAATTTTGGAGAGAAATTGAGCAGAGTTTATATTTTTTATTGTTATTCTTCCTCTTTATTCTGACAATTTTCTTTCCTCTCCTCCACTTCTGAAGGTATTAGCTCCTCACTAGAGTTTGGTTTCCTCAGGGGAAATCTTCATCTTGCTACCTAGAGAGTAAGTGTCAGCAGGCTGTTTGCTACAAGGGATACCACAACCAAGATCCATCCTACATGCACAAGATGTCAACATCTGTACCTCCAGTAAGAATCACTGACTAGCCTCAGGACTGAGAACCCTAGTTGGTTTTCATTCCCTAACCTAGGGCTGCTAAATCTAGCTGTAGCACTTGAACTACCACCATATGGTTGAGATGGAGAATCTTGCTGAGGACCACTGATCAAACCTGAGAAATGCCTGGCCTGAATGATTTAACTGCTCAATGTCACAACCAGCAAACCCAAGTCCATCTCCCAATGTTGATTTCTGAAATGTAGATCACTGCTTACAATGAGAATATTCTGTAAGTGTTGCTACTGAGCATAGTATTTATAGCAGTAAGGGGTATGTTAACACTTTAAAAAATATCTTTATGCACCACAACAAAGAATTAAAAAGCCACTGAAGGCAAGAGAGAATGTTTAAGTTCATTCAGTAAGCTCGTCAAGATTCAGATAGAAAACATCGCCAAATAGAAGCAGAGGGGATTGTACTGTGTATTTCTTTGTTTTACTCATATAAGAAACTCATTTAAGCACTGCTGACCAGTAAGAAGCACAGTACATTCTGGTGCAAAGACACAAGCCTCAAATAGCAGGACCTATGTCTGAATCAACAGTTTCAACAAAAGAAACACACAGCCTCCATGGTAGCGGGCATGCCATTTGTTGCCTAGTTACTTGTAGACTCTGCTCCAGTGTGTGCAGGATCAAACCAGAGGACGTTGTTTTGTTTTTCTCCACGGGTTGGTTGTCACATTGGCAGGCTGATTGAGCTGAACAGTTCAGCGGGGAGCTGGGAAAATAAAGTCTACAACATTATTTTAAAAATTGTCACTGAATAATAGGAAGTTCAGCACTTCAAATTGGAAGGAGTCACCTGAGGTTTTTGAACGCTGCCCCTGAATCCCACTACATTCTGCTTGGCTCAAAGCTTGTAATTTTATAATCATGTGAGGGAGTCACGATTATACTCCCTGTCCTGTCCAACTGTCTGTAAATGATGTCCCACAATAGTAAAACAGGACATTTACATCTCAAAGGTATCATAGGTTTTGCAATATCTGCGTAACTCCAAACAGGCAAGGATTTCATTGTTATTCAAACAGTTCTGATAGCCGTTTCATGCAAAACAGTAACTGTCTCTCACATATATACATAACCGGGTTAGATTTTAGAATTCCTGTCAGAAGTGAATCTCTAGATACTCAGTCGCTCATTTGCTCTTTTTAACTTGTAATGCCAATTCCAAAGTAATGGTCAGCGATGCAAAAATAATTGTGTCTGCACAATTGCTTCAAAATCACAACTGCCACTTTAATTTTCTGGGTGGCGACTGTCCTTAATGTCTGGGAAGGATCCATTTGGCCAGCGAAGCAAAAACCATCGCAGACAAATGGCAACATGTGGTGATTTGTGCCACCAGACGTAGCTGTTAACATGTCAAAACTTAAAAGCAATGCTCTCAGTTATACAGCATCTCTCACAAACATCTCAAAATGCTTCACAATGAATTACATTTGAAGGGCATTGGCTCGGTCTGGCAATGCCTCAATTTTAAAATTCTCATTCTTATTTTCAAATCCCTCCATGGCTTCATCTCTCCCTATCTCTGTAATCTCCTTCAGCCCTATAACTCTCCGAGATCTCTGCACTCCTCCAATTCTGGCCTCTTTTGCATCCCTGCTTTTCTTCACTCCACCATTGGTGGCTGTGCCCTCAGCTGCCAGGGCTCTAAACTTTGGAATTCTCTCCATAAACCTCTCTGCCTCCCTCTCCTCTTTAAAGTCGCTCCTTAAAACCTACCTCTTTGACCAAGCTTTTGGTCACCTGGCCTCATATCTCCTTATATGGCTCAGTGTCAAATTTTGCTTAGTAATCACACCTATGAAAAGCTTGGGTCATTTTATTACATTTAAGGCATTATATAAATGCAAGTTGTTGTTAAGTAGGTAACCATTTTGCAAACAGTAAGAGCCCGCATACAGCAATTAAATGAAAGTTGGTTGAGTGAGGAAGGTTGACCACAACACTTGGAGAACTCTCTGCTCTTCTTCAAAATGTTTTATGAGATATTTAATATTCATATGATTCCCAGCAAAAGGCCTCAGGTTTAATATCCCATCTGAAGGATTGCATCTCTGACAATGCAGGACTTCCTCAGTACTTCAAAAAGGGGGGAAAAAAGACTTGCATTTATGTAGCACCTTTCATAACCTTAGGATGACCCAAAGCTCTTCACAGTAAATGAAGTAATCATGGCAGTAATGCAGAAAGGGCAGCAGTTCATATGTACACATCAGGACCCCGCAAACGGAAGTGCGATAATGGTTAGATAATCTTTTTCAAGTAATGTTGGTTGAGTGATAAATGTTGGCCAGGACACCAAGGAGAATTACCCTGCTCTTCCTCGAATGCAGTTCACTGCGATATCAGTCAAGCTTATATGCTCCAGTCATGGTTTGGGGCTGAACAACATTCCGACTTGTTATCAGTGGAGCCAAGCTGGGAAGTTCAGAGCAGATGCACGATACCCCAATACCTAAAATCATTTCTCGAGGCAGCACTCTGATATCAGAAGCAATACGGCCATCTCATTTATATACAACAGCATCGCAGTCAAAGCTGCAGCTGCCACTCTTCATAGCAGTGTAATATAAATACACTTTGAGTGTTTGAATTTCAGTCAATAAAATCTGATATCGCTCCCCCACCTGCCCCACCTCAATCTAAGGAGTTTATAATTTTGTTTACTTGTTAACATATAAACACATCTGAAGTGTATTCTTTAAAAGTAATTATTCCATGATCATTACTTTTACTATGCTGCAAGATATTCCAGTGCTTTGTACAAAAACAGAAGGAGGAAATTGGTGCCTTGATCATATTTGTGTCAGAACCAGCGGTTGCCAATGCCAGGCATGTTTGGACTGAACACAGCTGCCTGAGTGAGGTGAATCAAGTTAAAATATTTACTCTAAATGGAAAGCAGTGAGAAAGTTAACAAAACTAGCGCAACCGAAAAGTGACTAAAACCAAGATATTTGGAAAAATAAATGCTAAGAGTTGAAAAGCCAATCTATAATTGTAATATTTGTGTTTAGTTGGTTTAAATAACACCCCACTAGAAGTCGTCAGCAAATTCTACTGCCTTGGGTCCACAGTGACAGACAATCTGTCCCTTCTTTGTTCACGCAGAGTTCGATACACGCATAGAGAAAGCAGCTACCATCTTTGGCTGACTTGCAAAATGCACATGGGATAACACCAAGCTGACCCTTCGGACTAAGCTGATGCTTTATGAGGCCTGTATTCTCAGCACCTTGCTGTGAAACATGGGCAACTTACAGCTCCCAGGAAAAGTTTTAAAATTTCCATCTTCGTTCTCTGTGGTGCATTGTGGGTATATCCTGGCAGGACAAAATCACAAATGTGGCAATCCTTTCAATCAAAGGCAAAGCTCCCAAGTGTGTTGGCAATAATCAAACAGAGGCGGCTTCGGTGGATTGGACACATCCGCAGGACAGAAGACAGTCACATATCCAAGGACATTCTGCATGGTGAGGTAGCGGGTCCAGACGACCAGTGGATGCCCAAAGCTCCGCTTCAAGGATGTGTGCATAAAGGTCCTAACTGTCGACTCTCACACCTGGGAGGCACGAGCTAGCGAAAGAGGAAAATGACGACACAGCCTACGGACTGGCGTGCACTACCACGACGACCAGTTGCTACAACTGCTTGGCAACAGGCGCCAACATCAAAAACAATTGACTGTGTCACTTGTGGCAGAACCTGCCTCTCAAGGATTGGCCTTCACAGCCATTAGCAAAGGTGCACCAAGAGAAGACACCCCACCTAAATGGATTGTTTGCGGCATGTCCATCATCTTTCATAGATGGAAGGATGCCAACCAATCAGTTGGTTTGGTGTAATATTGTAAACTGTTTCAGTTCAGCTTAGTTTGTCGTTGTAATGCGGAAAACATCGCGGGACCCTGTTCACATCACACGCTAGACATTTGAGAATATAATTGAGGCTGTCACTTCAGTGCACTATTCAGAGAGTGCTGCCTTGTTGGTAACTGCTGCATTCTGCATGCTCAGATGAAAGACCCGAGGGCACTATTTGTATCACAACCAATGTTCCCCCCTCAACTAACACCATCAAAACAAATAGACTAATTGAACCTACTCATTTGCAGAATAAGGGACCAACTGACTGCTGTGTTTGACTATGTAACAACAGTATCTACACTTCACAAAGAATTCATTGATAGCTTCTTGAGATGCCCTGAGGTGACAACGAGGCTATTTAAATAAGAGGTTCTTCCTTTTATGTAGACTTTACATATCAGTGCTTCTGACAGAAAATCACACTCTGATCTTTCCACCTAAATTCTAAACATATGTTACTCTGGTACTAAAGTCTACACAGAAGCTTCTTTTTTTCTTTTGGGCCTCCTTATCTCGAGAGACAATGGATACGCGCCTGGAGGTGGTCAGTGGTTTGTGAAGCAGCGCCTGGAGTGGCTATAAAGGCCAATTCTAGAGTGACAGACTCTTCCACAGGTGCTGCAGAGAAATTTGTTTGTCGGGGCTGTTGCACAGTTGGCTCTCCCCTTGCGCCTCTGTCTTTTTTCCTGCCAACTACTAAGTCTCTTCGACTCGCCACATTTTAGCCCTGTCTTTATGGCCGCCCGCCAGAAGCACTGATATGTAAAATCTATCCCTATACCAATTAAAATAAACAACTGCTGATTTCTGTCTTTTAATTATAACATGCAACTTTAGGTTCTATCTATAACGTAGAGCATAAAAGATAACAGAAGGTGGTTAGAAGGCTGTTATCTAATGTCTGGAACAATTTTATAGCCAAAGATTTCCCAATCCATGCCAATGGCCAAGAATCTAGCTTGATGAAAGAACAGATCAGAGAATAGGTTGCAGGGTTAGCCCATCTGATCTGCATCACTCCTGAGTTTTCAACCAAAATCTTCCCAGTTTTTATACCTGCTCTGTGCTGAGTTTGCGGATCTCACCCAGCATGAAATTGTAAATGCTACAATTTGACTTCATAGTCCAAGGTTTGAAGTGACAGGCAGGGAGTCTGGTCTGGATCACGGTCTGAGTTAGAAAATGTCGAGGGAAGACATCGCGGGAGCTCAGGATTGGGCTCAGTTGTGGTGTCAAATAGCCTGCAGCAATCAATGCCTAGACTCACAAGTGATCATCTAGATGAGTTTTGCTTGCATATACAAAACAGTCGCACAGCAAGAATCAATGTGGTCTAAACTGGACATCATTGCACCTGTTTAACAGGTCTGCACGCAAATGTGGGTTACTGCGAATTTGATCGGGGCCTTTCTTTATGTGGCTCTGACAGTCACCTGAAATAAACACAAGAATCATTTCAGACCCAGCTTCCTAAATTTGTTTAAACTAGTTTGATGCTTGTGATGTGTAAGGTCTGATTAGTATTTCTGGATTTTGAGTTGCCTAATCAGTGGTCCTTAAAGCGGCCAATTGAGGCCGTTCAAAAATCCCCAAAACTTCGCTGAGTGTTGATTTTTTGTGGAGTCAGAGGAGCAGAAGTGCTCCCCCTGCCTCCACAAAATGGTGGGCAGCTATTTGCCAGGCCACACCATTCCCTCAAACGATCCCTTCTCCAAATGGTGTTATTTGTGGGACTCAATGGCGGCTAACATTGGCTAGGCCCAGCCGAGCAATTGCATTGGGGTGTTTAGTTGGCACCCACAACATGCCTGAATAATAGTGATGAGGCCCAAGGATGAAATTACTCATTACATGGGAACTGTGGCCAATTTGGGACACTAACAGATTTATGCCTCAGTGTCACCAGAAGAGACAAACAAGGAAACGTGAAGAAAAGTGTTTGTGATGTTATTAACATAATAGAGAAATAGCCTGCAATTAATTGAAGAGAAACTGTATGTCCAATATATAGGATCATAGAATGGTGACAGCATAGAAGGAGGCCATTCAGCCTATTGTGGCTGTGCCAGCTCTCTGCAAGAGCAACTCACCGAGTCCCACTTCTCTGCCTTTTCCCCATAGCCCTGCAATTTTTTTCTCTTCAGATAATTGTCCAGTTCACTTTTGAAAGCCATGAACGAATCTTCCTGCATCACACACTGAGGCAGTGCATTCCAGATTCTAACCACTCGCTCCGTAAAAAAGTTTTCCCTCATGTCGCAGTGGCTTCATTTGCCAATCACCTTAAATCAGTGTCCGCTAGTTCTGGATCCTTCAGCCAATGAGAACAGTTTGTCCAAATCTACTCTGTCCAGACCCCTCATGATTGTCAACACTTCCACCAAACCTCCTCTTAATCTTCTCTTCTCCAAGGAGAACAGCCCTAGCTTCTCCAACCTATCCACATAACTGAAGTTCCTCATCCCTGGAACCATTCTCATGAATCTTATCAGATAGCTGCATAACAATAAGTTGGTGATTATAATATTAATCAAAAACAATGGCTTTATTATAATGTAACATTTTGCTGCAATTTTTGCAAGTGTACTGGAAATGAAGAATTGATTGATTGTACTAGAGATAGAACAGCACAGTATACCTTTATATTACAATATAAAGCACTATATTGTTCTCCAATAGCTCGTATAATATTAGACTTCACATTGATTGCTTTGTAATGAATTTGTTATTTATAAAACTTAAAGTACTTTGTACTTTAGTACTTAAAATAAAACATGCTTGTTTTAACAGTACTGTTGGGAATATGTATATATATATAGATAGAGAGAGAGAGAGTGAGAGTGAGAGAGAGAGCTCCCTCAAAGACTCATTTGGCAAAGTCAGGATGTAATTGATGCAAGCACATTTAGATTTCCCAGGCTTGATTCTCATTTTGTGTTGTGTAGGTAGATGCCAGACAATGTCAGATAACTGGCAACGATTGGTCTCAATTATTCAGGGTAGGGGAGGCAAAATCAGCCAGTGTTCCCTCCCGTGATCACAATGGGTTACCTGATAGGAACATAGGAACAGCAGGAGGCCTGTTCTGCCATTCAATAAGATCATGGCTGATCTATGATATCATTCCATATGCCAGTCATTGCCTCATTTCCCTTAATACCTTCCATTAACAGAAATCTATCAATCTCAGATTTAAAATTAACAATTCGCCCAACATTAATTGTCATTTGTGGAAAAGAGTTCCAAATTTTTACCACCCCTCGTGTGTAGAAGTGTTTCCTAATTCTACTCCCAAAATGTCTGGCTCTAATCTATAGACTATGTCCCCTACTCCTGGGGTCCCCAACCAGGGGAAATAGTTTCTCTCTATCTACCCTATCAGTCCTTTGGGTGGAATAGGTGTTTTTGTGAACTTTGCATGAGAACATGGTCAGACTCAGTTGTGGTGTCCTGCGGACTAATAGCCTGCCACCCCTCCGTGTGTTAACGTTCTCACATAGCAAAGGCAGCCATTTGCTGAAGTGGCAGAGGATTGGCAACAGCTATGAAACTTTACCCTGACAAAAGTAGGTGTCTTCAAGAGAGAAAGGAAGAAAATTGAAAAGTAACAGTAATGTAGATAGAGACTTGCTTTCATAGATTGGCCTGGTCCCACTTGCCTGGATGGGTGCAGCTCAAACAAAACTCAAGAAGCTTGATACCATCTAGGACAAAGCAGCCCACTTGATTGGCACTGCATCTACCACCTTAAACATTCACTCCCTCCACCACCGATGCACAGTGGCAGCAGTATGTACCATCTACATGATACACTGCAGCAACTCACAAGACTCCTTCAACAGCACCTTTCAAACCCACAACCTGTACCACCTAGAAGACCAAGGGCAGCAGGCTCATGGGAACACCTGAAAGTTCCCCTCCAAATCACACGCCATCCTGACTTGGAAATACATCACCGTTTCTTCACTATCACTGGATCAAAATCCTCGAACTCCCTCCCTTACGGCACTGTGGATGAACCTAAACCACATGGGGTTCAAGAAGGTGGCTCACCACCACCTTCTAAAGGGCAATTAGGGATCGGCAATAAATGTTGACCTTGCCAGCAACACCCACATCTCATGAACAAATATTTAAAAAGCACATTATTGTGACTCTCAGAAGTATCTCAAAGTGCTTCAAATACAATTACATCACACAGAGTGAATTGCTTAGAAGTGCAATAAATGTTCTTTGGGCAAACGCAACAACCATTTTGCACAAAGCAAGGTCCTACTAATGGAAGGCAATGTTAGATGGAGAAAAGATTCCCATCCAAGATAATTACTGCTATGTTGATAAGCTACTTTAAAAATGAGCTGGACAAATATCTGCTTAAGAAAGGGATTTAAGGTTAGCGAGCTAAGTATAGACATTCTAAATCTTTCCGCTGATTTGTGTCTGGGGGTAAAGAAGAATTACTATTTGATATTATTTTCTTTCTTGGGAAATTAAACAAATCACAATGAGTCCATGACTATGCAACAGTGCATAGTCTTTCGAAAGAAGTATGCATTTTCATATTCACAGTGTCCACCTTGACTTTAATGCTCACATCTTAGAGTGAGACTTGAACCCACAATCTTCTGAGTCAGAGGTAAGAGCGCTACCCACTGAACCACAGCTGACATACAAAGACAGTGCAAGTTTCCAGGTTTGAACTCTGCTTTGTGGTGAATTAGTTGCTCTCATGGCAACTCAGGGGGCACAGCAACTGATCTCAACATCGGTGGCTTGCACTCTTGATTGCTATCCAACACCAGCTGCTGGAAATCATGTGTGAAGTGTACAAGAACATTTCAATAGTATTGGAACATTCCAATATTATTGTGGTGCAGCACTTCCAATTGAATTGCCCATCCTGCTATCAATGGACAGTTGGAGTCAACTCTTCAATGAGGCTGTTTGACGTATCCTCAGCTAAGCCTTCAGATTTTGGCAACAGAGCATTCTATCTGAGGGATGAAGAAAACAAATCCAACTCCATAAAAATCCATCTCATCCTTCCAAATTCTCAGCATGTCCTCTACTCCTTGTTTAAGAGGGAAAGGTGGTGACAGGAGACACCATTAAAGGAAAGAAACTAAAGGAACAGATAGCAATTTTCTTCAGGGAGAACACTGATGTTTAGGTTTGTATTTGAAGAGATTATCAGTTTACACTAGCCATTTGTAACATTTGACAATAGATAGATTACTGATATGCTTTAATGTTCAGAAAACGCTATGTTGTAATCATGTAAGCCACAACACTCACTACCCGACCCCAACAGACAGATAAAATAGCTGAGATTAGAAGCAAATCTATTATTACAAAAAACATTGTTTTGAAGCAGCTACCTTAAGCTGTGTATTTATAATAACACAATAATATCTGTTTTCAGTATTACTTGCATTATTTGTTTCAAAATGCTGATGGTTTCTTCTGTTCTGGAAGAGTAATGATGAATGTTGTGTTGAAAATTATAAGGGTTTTCTTTTAGTTTTGCTTAGGTACAGAGACTGAACCCAAGATCTTCCTTAAATAAATCCTTTTTAAAGACGCAAAACAAAACACATTCTCAACACAAAGATAACATGTCAAAGCTGTCGCCTCAGAAAAAAGTCTCTCTTCACAAGCCTTTAGCAAAGCAATAAACTGGCATATGCCCCACTGACCGATGACTTGCTGCCATTGTCGGACAGTGGTCTATTTAGCTCCCACACAATAGGATGCAACAGACAGCCATGCCGTTCTATTCACTCTCTCTAGTTCATCCAGCTCTCCAGAGAGCTTTGGCTTTTTTTTGAGTTCCCTACTCAAGTGCTCAGTCGTCAGTTGATCAAAGGGGCTTAAGTGGGACAAAAGAAAACCAGTCTGAGGACCCGCATCACCACCCCCACCCACCCAACATGGGTTTTCCGCACATCAGCACCTGACCTGAGCAGGCAGAGGGCATTCATCATAACCCAGTATAATCAGCATTTCATAATAAAGTTTATAAAAAATCTCTCGACATCACGTGCATTGTTGTCTGTTATATATACTGACTCATCAGCTGGATAAATGTTGACTACTTTAGCAGATTGGTGGTACAGAGCAGAATAATACAGGAGATGCAAAATAATTTGAGATTGGTTTTATAAATATAAATTGTAGCACAACTGGATTTGTCCCCTTGCCGATGCTGAATCCTTCCTTACACTCAAAACTTAGCACTGTTTTTAAATTCACTTTAATTTCTTAAAGTTTAATTTCTGCCAAACCAAATTCCAGGCATGAGAATGTGGAACCTTTGGCCTGTTCATGGTTTGTATAAAACAAAGCTAAACTGGTGGCTTTAATTTAGAATAATTATGCACTTTATACTATTTAGAACCACTTTTATTTTGATGCTTGTATCAGTCAGATTCCAGGGAGTCTGCTGTCTGTGAGCCTGCTCCCAGTGTTGACACTACTAAATCTAGCTCCCTTGTCCCAGTCACAGAATCAAAGGCCAATTTTTCATGGGTCTGTGATTTTGTCGCCAGGATAAAGGGAGCAGATTTAGTAGTGTTAATGCTTAAGGAGCTGATTCACAACTGACAATCTACTAGAAGCTGATCTAAACAGGCTCTGGTATAAGAATTGACTTTCAGAAAGTTATGACGTTTCTGACAAAAGGTGAAACGTTAACTCTGTTTCTCTCTCCACAGATGCTGCCAGACCTGCTGAGTATTTCCAGCATTTTTGTTTTTATTTTAAAAGGTTTACTGCATTACTGAGAAAAAATCTGCAGGGCTACAGGAAAAGGGCGGGGTTATGGGACGAGCTGAGTTGCTCTTGCAAAGAGCCAACATGGGTACAAAGGGCCGAATGGCTTCCTTCTGTGCTGTAACCATTCTTTGATTCTATTTAGCCTCTGAATCCCTATGTGCTCTTCACGATAATAGCTGCTACTTATTACCTAACTCTTTCACCACCTTTTTACTGAGCCATGGGATTTGGCTAGTTGCTACATGGCAGCCATACGCTAGGTAGTAAGTAATCAATATGAGGGGCTGGATTGGCCGAGCTCAAAAAATGGTGGCCTGCACGCCTGGGCCACACGCTAAAGAGCTGCCGCAATCTCAAGCGCGGCAGCTCATTTAAATAGCCTTGGCGACTGCCGCCCCCCACTGCCCCCAACTCCACCCAATCTCATGGAGGGGACAGACACTCCATCTCCGGCAATGGTGTCAGCAGCCTCTGCGCAGGCCCTGGCACCATTTTTAAAGGGCAGCCAGCCCTGACACCTAATTTAAATTTTTAAACACATTCCCCCCCCACCCCCAAAATTAAATGAATAAATTTCTAACGCCCCTTTCCCACTCCCCAATAATGATTCCATTAACTATTTGCCCTTCCCCCACAAAACACTTGCCTTTTACATCTGACTTTCGCCCAACAAAACTGCACAAAGTTTGAAGTCCAACCTTTCCCATCATCCCCTTTTAAGTTTATTTGACCCTGTCCCCCCACCCTCACATTGAACATCTTACCCCTTCCCCTCTCCCCATCAGTGTGGCACTGCCTTTCCCCGGATGGGAATTTGAAGATGCGGGAGTGCTGGCTGCCACACTGACAATCGTGGCGGGCCCTCGAGATTGCAGGTAAGTCTATGTTAATTAATTTCGTTTATTCATTTGAATATTTTAGTTGTGGTCCCATCGCCCTGCAGCAGAGGGGATGCCACAGAGGATCGGGTTGGGCCCTCCCAGCGTCGAGGTCTGTGGAGGCTTCATCCGGACCCATCTTCAGGCCGCCCCTCTCCCCATCATGAAACCTGTCTCTGGTGGCGGCGGGGGGACCGGGGGGCAACAAGATCCAGCCCGAGGTGTCCCAATATCTGATGCTCTATAACAAAACAGTCAGATGATACCAATCTTCTAATCCTCTCTGATTTACGATTTGCTAACGTCGCACTCTGCACATTCAATCGCTAAACTAGTCACAGTCCCTCAGCAAAATTAGTCCAGTGAGGAGACGAGATCAATGGGATTACTTAATCTCCTTGAATTTCGCACCTCGGACATTACAGGTGCAAATGAAATGTGCAAACTATGAAGTGCACAGGGGTTAAAGAGCTGCATATGAATGGAGGCTAAAAAGACTGGTGTCACATAACACCATCCAGAGTCACTGTTATTATTGGTACAGCGGCAATGGCTTCAGTTGTTACAATGGGGAAAGTGGGGAAGGGAAATAAGTAGAGGGGGAGGGGGTTAATAGTGAAGGGAAATGGCTGAGGAGAAATTCAGCAAACTCTGCAATGATTTCCAGAATTACAGAACTGCGTGAGCAGGTTATTCCAACAAAGCTGATGGGGCATCAAAGTTAAAGTGAAGATGTTCTCACTTGATGCTTGCACCCATAGGGGGTAATTTTGACTTTGGACAGTAGTATAAAACAACAACAACAGCTTACATTTATATAGCACCTTTAATGTAATAAAATGCCCCACGGCACTTTACAGGAGCATCATAAAGCAAAGTATGACACTGAGACACAAAAGGAGTTATTAAGCCAGATGACCAAAATCATGGTCAAAGAGATAGATTTTATGAAGTGTCTTAAAGGAGGAAAGCGAAGTAGAGAGATGGAGAGGTTTAGGGAGGGTATTCCAGATCTTGGGGCCTAGGCAACTGATTGCACGGCCACCAATGGTGGACCAATTAAAATCAGGGATGTTCAAGAGGCCAGACTTAGAGGAGCGCAGATAAATTAGAGGTTGTGGGGCTGAAAGAGATTACAGAGGTAGGGAAAAGACGAGGCCATGGAGGAATGTGAAAACAAGGATAAGAATTTTAAAATAAATGCAAAATATTGCAGACGCTGGAAATCTGTGATAAAAACAAAAAATGCTGGAAATACTCAGCAGGCCTGGCAGCATCTGTGGAGAGAGAAGCAGAGTTAACATTTCAGGTCAGTGACTCTTCATCAAAGAATTTTAAAATCTTGCTTGACCAGGAGCCAATGTAGGTCAGTGAGCAGAGGGGTGATAGGCGAACGCAACTTGGTGCGAGTTAAGACACAGGCAGCAGAGTTTTGGATGACCTCAAGTTTACAGAGAGTGGAATGTGGGAGACCAGCCAGGATGCATTGAAATAGTCAAGTCGAGAGGTAAACAAGGCATGAATGAGGGTTTCAGCAGCAGATGAGCTGAGACAGGAGCGAAGTTGGGCAATGATATGGAGCTGGAAATAGGCGGTCTTAGTGATCCTACAAATATGAGTTTGGAAGCTCATCTCAGGGTCAAATGTGACACCAAGATTGCGAACAGACGAAAAATAGCAATAGCAAATCAGCAGAACATTTTACATCTCTCCACATTTTAATTTCCACTGCCTTCTGTGGAAATGAAAGTCAGGAGAAATGTAAAACATGCTGCCGATTCGTTATCACCCATTTTATAATATCATTGAAAGTCAAAATTACTGTCTATGCATGAGGAACATAGGAACAGGAGGCGGCTGTTCAGCCCCTCGAACCTGTTCCACCATTCAATGAGATCATGGCAGATCTGTGACCTAACTCCATATACCCACTTTGTCCCATACCCCTTAATAGCTTTGATTAACAACTTCAGATTTAAAATTAACAATTGATACAGCATCAACTGCCATTTGTGGAAGAGAGTTCCAAACTTCTACCACCCTTTGTGTTGTCATGCTGGTTTCTTTGCCTTATAAATGAAAAGTGGTGAACCTAGGGAAGCTAAAAACACAGTGTGTTAAAAAAAAACCCTGTTACGGTAAGACCAGATGAAGGCTGAAAGGGAACCTTAGACCTCTTTCTCACCTGGTTGTAACAGTGTGTAGAAGTGCTTCCTAATTTTAACCCTGAAAGGTCTGGCTCTAATTTTTAGACTCTGCCCCCTATTCCTAGATTCCTCATCCAACAAAAATAGTTTCTCCCTGTCTACCCTATCTGTTCCCCTTAATATCTTGAAAACTTCAATCAAATCACCCTCTAACTTTCTAAACTCCAGTGAATACAACTCCTAGTTTGTGTAATTTCTCCTCATAATTTAACCCTTGGAATCCAGGTATCCTTCTGACAAATCTGCACTGCACTCCCTCCAAGACCAATATATCTTTCCTAAGGCGTGGTGCCCAGAACTGCTGACAGTAACTCCGGGTGTTGTCTAACCAAGGCTTTTTATAGTTGAAGTATGACTTCTACCCCCTTGTATTCTAGTCCTCTAAATGTAAAGACCAACACTCCATTAGCTTTTTTGATTATTTTCTCTACCTCTGCATGAAATTTTAATGATCTGTGTACCTGCACCCCCAAGTATCTTTGGACCTGCAATGTTTCTAGCTTTTTCACCATTTAGAAAGGACCCCATTCTATCCTTTTTAGGTCCAAAATGGATGACCTTAAATTATATTCCAAGATGGGAGAATTTTAGATGTTGCATTTTTAAAAAGCCCTATGCATCTGGCTCAAAGAGTTAATCATTCAAACTATCCTTTTGTGTAGACATTACAGACAGAATGAAATGTTTCAGGCTTCAGGTAACTCCAGTAGTCTGCTACAGCACCTCAATCTTTTGGAGACTTGCATTGTCCCAGAACAGTCTCCTAGCAGTTTGATGGAGAGTTATCTTGACTCTTGACAAAAAAAAGCACACTATGTGCTAGCATGTTTATAATAAGTAACTGAACACACTGTGACTGAGATTTCTGTTCCTTTCTCTGTGCAAAATGTACTTTCCGTTGTGTACAGTAACTCTTTACCATGTCAAGAATCCATCTGCGCCGAGCAGTCTGCTGATGCCACTTCCTTATAAGAAGCCTGTTCACAGTTGGTGACTGCAGCCAGCACTCCCCTTCAGTTTTCTGCTGGCAAATTTCATTCCATGTAATGACCTATCACTTTATTTTTAGGTGCTGGAGCTCTTCAAGCTTCTGAAGCCTTTATGCTACGGGTTTCAGCTCTTCAACCCTGCCAAACACAGAAACCTTTTATTGCTACATGTAGCCTGAGGAAATAATTTCTCATGTCCAAATCTGTTTCTGTGTCATTCATTCACATTGTAGAACCAGCTTTGAACACAAGGACAGAATTGTAGCCTTCAATGCCAGGATTAAAGCAGGTGTTTAGCATCCATTAGCAATATTGAGAAGGACAGATTATGTAGAAGTTAATTAACTATACACATGACTCAATATCTCCTTGTGTCATTTCCACTTTGCAAATATTTCAAAGCTTCAATTAAAGACTCAAATATCATTGGGTGCCAACCCTCCCCGATAGTTCAGTGGGAATTTATCCCAGACAGGAGCTGAGACTAGGAAGTGCCCAGGCCTAATTCACAGTCTGTGTGAAGCTAGCCTATCTCAGCTAAGGCAGGGAGTATTACAATTGTGCCCAGGTTAGGCTGGGGAAAAATCACTTGGGTTATTCAGATCAGTAACACCTGACAATTGTACATTGGGCAAGTGTTGGGTGAGGATAAGGGGAGGCTTGGCGGTGATGCCCTCCAATGTCAAATAGTTTGTCAACAATCAAGGTCAAGGCTTAAACATGAGTCACTTTAGCAACGTACTGAAGGATGTCTGTTGCCTGTGTAGTCAAACCACAGCAAGGAAACAACACCTTCAATCAACAAGGGGAGATAATTGGCAGAGGAGATGTAAACAGAAAATCAAGGTTTTTCAGAAAAGAAGGAAATACATTGCCCCCATAATTCCTGACACAGCATGTTGCTAATCTCCAATGTATAATTGGGAAAGCTGCCAAGTGGCACCATAGTGTTTTCTCATAGAGAGAAAACAAGAATTCACTCCAGGCCACTTCTGCGACATTCCTAGAAGCCTGGCCAGAGCTGAAAAAAAGTAAGTAACATCTTTCACAACCACAGAACGTCCCCAAGAGCTTTATAGCCAATAAAATACTTTTTAGAGTGTAGTGTCATGCTAAGCCCCCCACTGCCAAGAATGAAGCACATTAATTTTGTCATGAACATTGATTTTAAACTGTTGCTGGAGCGGGAAAATGATTTGTTAAACAGATCAGCTATGGCTGGAAAATACATTTGCATATTAACAGACAGTGCTTGGAAGGACAAAGGACCTTTCCCTGACACATTCAACCACAATGGACCTTGATCACCAGGTATTGTGCATAAGAGGAGCATTCCAGAGACTGTTAAAGTGATACAATCCAGTACTGGCTAGACCAGCTGGTCACATAACAAACTGGCTACTCCATGGTTTTTTGAACTGGCCACAGAGAGTTTGAACTCAGAAAGATGGTTTGCTCCTGGACTGAGAAGATCTCTCTCCTGTCTGCCCCCATCTCTTTCTCACAAGCCTCTGAATCCACTGAAGACATATGAACCCCAAGAGAGAAATGTCTGCTACAGTGAACAAAGTCTGCTAAGAAGAATACTAGGCCCCAACAAAAAGCAGGATCTACCTACAATCAAGGACTCTACAGTGAGCTCAAAGAACCGTAACAAATACTCTTCAGATATTGCCTCAAACCTTTCTACTTTATTTTTCTGCTGCTCTTTTCTGTCTCTATTTGCATGTGTGTATCGTGTATGCATGCTAGCCTGGGCGCGTCGTGTATCCGTAAGCATCAACCGAATCAGAGTTTTAATTTAAGTTTAATAAATTTCAATCTTTCTTCTTTAAACCTAAGAAAACCTGGTTGTGCTGGTTTCTTTGCTTTATAATTGAAAAGCAGTGAACAAGGATTCACCAAGGGGGAGCTAGAAACACAGTGTGTTTTAAAAAAAACCCTGTTACGGTAAGAACAGGTGAAGGCTGAGAGGGACCCTAGACCTCTTTCTCACCTGGCCATAACAGAAATTTGGGTGCTAGCATCTGGAATTGACTCACAGACGGACGAGAGAAATTGGAAGTGGGATGCCAAATTGTTCCCAATCAAAAAAAGAGCAAGATTTCAATACAGGTTTTCTTGTGGTTGTGTATGCTTGAATACTAACATGGCTGCAACTGAAGCTGTGGGATCACTGTATGTGGCAAGGCTAGGAGGTCTGTACTCCTAAGGCTAGTGGCCAACCATTTTTTCCTTGAATCTGAAGAAGAAAAAACAGGGTTATAAGTAGACCCAGACAGGGTACTGCTAGCAAAGATACAATTGGAATAAAGGAAACTTGAATTAGAAGACAAGGAGGGGGAGAAAGAGTAAGCCTGCCAGAAGGAACATGAAGAAAAACAAAGACAAAAGAAGGAACGAGAGAGAGAGAGAGGAGAGAAAGAGAGGAAGAATATTCTATAAAGAATATGAAGAAAGAGAGCTGAAGTGGCCTGAGTTAACCAGGGGGCAACGAGTAACCCCAGTGAAAACATAGCCAATATGGAGGAGCGTAATTCAGGGCTGGATACAGAATTGTTAAAACTAGCTCAACTAATTCCAAAATTCAATGAGGAAGATGTAGAAACATTTTTTGTGTCCTTTGAGTAACCCCATACCCCTCAAGTGGGGCCAGCAAGCCTATAATTATACTCCGGGACACAGGAACCACCCAATTCCTTCGAGGAGAAAAAGCCTGACCTTTCCCCCTGAGAGTGCCGTGAAGGCCAGGGTGTTAGTAAACGGTATCGGAGGACAGTATCAGCCCGTACCTTTACACCGGGTGCACCTGAAATGCGATCTAGTTCCGGGACTAGTGACCGTAGGGATTGTCTCTAGTTTGCCTGTGGACGGGGTGGACCTGCTCCTGGGTAATGATCTGGTGGGGGTGAAGGTAGTAGCTTCCCCAGTAGTGTTAGAAAGACCAAAAGAGGTCAGGGAGACAGAGCAATTACAGCTGAAGGCCCCAGGCATCATTCCTGATTGTGTGGTAACTCGGTCCATAGCCAAATCAGTTCCCCCAGGGAAGACTGAACTGGTGCTGCAGACAGATGACCCTCCTGTCTGGTTGTCTGAAACACTGTTTGGGCAAGATGACCCGGAGGATGGACTAGACAGGTCTTCCCTAGTTGAGGCTCAACAAGCCGACCCAGTATTAAGGAAATTAGCACAAACTGACCAAACTGAAAAAGATGCAGAGGGAGTCCCTGAGTGCTACTATATGAGAAATGCGATTCCGATGAGGAAATGGAGACCCCCTCATAGACCAGCCGACAAGGAGTGGGCAGTGGTTCATCAAATAATGGTGCACCCAAGGTACCAAAAAGAAATACTAAGACTGGCCCATAAGGGCATGTCGGGGTACGGAAAACCCAAGCCCGCAGTAGGTTGCATTTTGACTGGCCACAACTCCACATAGATATGGTGGAATTCTGTAAAACCTGCCACACGTGCCAGGTGGTGGGCAAGCCCCAATCTGCAATAAAATCTTCCCCCCTAATTCCCATCCCTGCTTTTGGGGAACCCTTCAGCCCCCAAGAAGTGTCTAAGGGTCCCTCTCAGACTTCGCCTGATCTTACTGTAACAGGGTTTAATTTTAAACGCGCTGTGTTTTTAGCTCCCCCTTGGTTTTCAATTTCACCACTTTTCAATTATAAGGCAAAGAAACCAGCACAAACAGGTTTTCTTAGGTTTAAAGAAGAAAGATTGAAACTTATTAAACTTAAACTGTAATTCAGTTAATGCCTACGGATACATGACATGCCCACGCTAGCATACATACGCGATATAAACATGCAAATAGAGATGGAAAAGAGCAGAAGAAAAATAAAGTGGAAATGTTTGAGGCAATATCTGAAGAGTTTTTGTTACAGTTCTTCGAGCTCACTGTCGAGTCCTTGATTGTAGGTAAATCTTGCTTTTGTTGGGGCCCAGTATTCTTCTTAAACCTTGTTCGCTGTCGGAGACTCTCTTGGGGTTCATGTGTTTTCAGTGGATTGAGAGGCTTGAGAGAAAGAGATAGGAGCAGACAGGAGAGATCTTCTCAGTCCAGGAGCAAACCATCTTTCTGAGTTCAAACTCTCTGCCGCAGTTCAAAAAACCCTGGAACAGCCAGTTTGTCCATGTGACCAGCTGGTCTAACCAGTCCTGGATTGTATCACCTTAGCAGTCTCTGGAATGCTTCTCTTACACACAATACCTGGTGATCAAGGTCCATTGTGTGTTGAATACGTCAGGGAATGTGCCAGGGAATTGTTCTTTGTCCTTCCAAGCCCTGTCTGTTAATATGCAAATGTTTTCTCCAGCCACGGCTGATCTGTTTAACAAGTCCTTTCTTCACTCCAGTAAAAGTTTAAAATCAATGTTCATGACAAAATTAATGTGTCTCATTCTTGGCAGGTGATGGGCCGAGCATGGCAGTGATCACTGTTGTAATGTAGGAAACATGGCAGTTATTTTGTGCACAGCAAGCTCCCACAGACAGCTACATGATAATAACCAGATAATCTTTTTGTGATGTTAGTTGAGGGATGAATATTGGCCAGGATACTGGGAGTACTCACCTGCTCTTCTTCAAAATAATGCCGAGGGATCTTTTATGTTCACTGGTGGGCAGACAGGGCCTCGGTTTAATGTCTCGTCCAGAAGATTCGCCTCCGACAGTGCAGCACTCCTACAGTACTGCACTGGTGTGTCAGCCTAGATTTTTGTCCTCCGAGGGCAGAACTTTCAATTGCAGGAGGGGGGCAAACAGGGGTACAGGCGTGCATTGAAAATTGCGTTCCCTCCTCCGAGACGCAGCTCAATTGTCAAAGGGGGTGGGGGGGACACCGGGAACCTGCTCTCATCCAATTAACAACCCACTGAACTCCTAGAGGAGCTTGTTAACGGGCTGGGGAGGGCCAGGAGGCAATTTACAAATTGGAAATCCCCAAACCTGAACAGTCCGCTGCATGTTAGTGCACAGCTGTCGGGTTCAATGGGGTGGAGCTGCAAAGATTTTTTTACAGCTGGCAACATTTTTGCCAGCAGGGGTTTCGCTGCGAGATGGGGCGCAGTATCGTTTGCCTGGCTGCTTGACCTATTGTCTGAGAGCAGAGGCTTCTGGTCCTCCGAGTTCCTGCCTCCTTTGTTATGCAAAGCAGCAGTAGGCCCTGTCATGGCTGCTATTTGCCTTTGAATCTCCTACGCCAATAGGCACTTGCTTAGCAAGAACCTGCTCAGTGACGCTCAGTTTGGGTTCCGACAGGGCCACTCAGCTCCTGACCTCATTACAGCCTTGGTTCAAACATGGACAAAAGAACTGAACTCAAAAGTTGAGGTGATTTTTTTTTATTCATTCATGGGATGTAGGTGACACTGGCCAGGCCAGTATTTATTGCCCAACCCTAATTGCCCTTGAGAAAGTGGTGGTGAGCTGCCTTCTTGAACCGCTGCAGTCCATGTGGGGTAGGTACACCCACAGCGCTGTTAGGAAGGGAGTTCCAGGATTTTCACCCAGCAACAGTGAAGGAACGGCGATATAATTCCAAGTCAGGATGGTGTGTGACTTGGAGGGGAACTTGCAGGTGGTGGTGTTCCCATGTATTTGCTGCCCTTGTCCTTCTAGTTGGTAGAGGTCGTGGGTTTGGAAGGTGCTGTCGAAGGAGCCTTGGTGCATTGCTGCAGTGCATCTTGTAGATGGTACACACTGCTGCCACTGTGTGCCAGTGGTGGAGGGAGTGAATGTTTGTAGATGGGGTGCCAATCAAGCGGGCTGCTTTGTCCTGGATGGTGTCGAGCTTCTTGAGTGTTGTTGGAGCTGCACCCATCCAGGCAAGTGGAGAGTATTCCATCACATTCCTGACTTGTGCCTTGTAGATGGTGGACAGGCTTTGGGGAGTCAGGAGGTGAGTTACTCGCCTAAGGATTCCTAGCCTCTGACCTGCTCTTGTAGCTACGGTATTTATATGGCTACTCCAGTTCAGTTTCTGGTCAATGGTAGCCCCTCGGATGTTGATAGTGGGGGATTCAGCGATGGTAATGCCATTGAATGTCATGGGGAGATGGTTAGATTCTCTCTTGTTGGAGATGGTCATTGCCTGGCACTTGTGTGGCGCGAATGTTACTTGCCACTTATCAGCCCAAGCCTGGATATTGTCCAGGTCTTGCTGCATTTCTAATGAGTGAGAGTGACAATAAATGCTGGCCTAGCCAGTGATGCCCACATCCCATGGATAAATTAAAAAAAGGCGTCTCCTGCCTCCTTGCAGAGCTCGATGCCACTAACTGGTACATTAAAAGTTGAAGATTGTGTTGCATGAGCGATGCAGACGCAGCGCGGGGTCGGGACCTGGAAATTATACGGGTGTTGGGATCCCAACCCTGATTTTAAAATCAAGTATCAAATCTCTGGAGTGGGACTATGAACCCACAACCCTCAGAGGTAAGAGTGCAACCAACTGAGCAGCAGCTGGAATAGATTAACTATTGTTCCATTTAATCCTACCCACTCGACCAAAAGCAAGCAGGTGGTTCGTTACAAATGATCATGTTACGTACCCACTCAGAAATCGATCCTATCCTGCCATCTATGAAATGAACCAGCAGAGCTTTTCAGGCAAATGAGACAGCCGCCTAAAGCAGCAGGAGCCTCGTGAATACATGAAAATCAGGGTTCAATTACATCAATGGGAGGCTGGTAGCATGTTAATTGAGCAGGGGCATTGCCATGCCTTTCCCACCAGGCTGAAGCAGGTCAATATCTGGTGGGAAGGACAAAGAAGTTTTCCATGTATGTTGGGAAAAATTCCTTTTAGGAGCCAGGAGCAGTTCTTGTGATCTTCTGGGTCTCCTCTAAACAAAATTTCTCCTGTGAAACCCTCCCTCTCCACCACTTACAACAACAACAACATCAGCTTGCATTTATGTAGTGCCTTTACCATAGTAAAACATTGCAAGGTACTTCACAGGACCATTAGCAAACAAAATTTGACACTGTGAAGATGTAAGGAGATTTTAGAACAAGTGACCAAAAGCTTGGTCAAAGAGATAGGTTTTAAGGAGAGTCTTAAAGGAGGAAAGAGAAGCGGAGAGGTTTAGGGAGGGAATTCCAGAGCTTAGGGCCTCGGCAGCTGAAGGCATGGCCACCAATGGTGGAGCGATTAAAATAGGGGGTGTGCAAGAGGCCAGAATTGGAGGAGCGCAGATATCTTGGAAGGTTGTAGGGCTGGAGGAGACTACAGAGACAGGGAGGGGTAAAGTTAAGGGCTGCCCAATATTCCCTTGCCAGCAGTTGCTCTGTGCCACCTTCATGCCTCATTTGGTAGGCGATGGACCAGCAATTTTAACTGAATCCTGCTGATTAAAATTGAGCATGGCCTGCTGCTGCCTCCGGTGGGTGGGAACTTAGCTCGCTATCAAGGTTGCCATGGAAACCCACTCCGAGTCAATATTCACCTCATAGTCCACGGCACAGAAAATGAGGGTGAGGGAAATACATTTCCAAATGGAGTCTAAAGCAAACCAAAGCAATGCAAGTTCCAGAGTCTTCAGCAACAACCAAATCAAATCTCAAACAGCCTGCTGAATGGGATGAGACTGGTGAAGTATTTACTTTCCTGATATGAACAGGATTTTACTGAACAACACTAACACTGGAGCTAATAACAATCACTGGACTTTACACAAGTATTGAGACATAAACAAGCACAGCTGAAAACATGGGGTGCTACTTTTCAAAAACATGACAGGCTCCACAGCTTCTCCGTCACCCAGCATCACAAACAGAGGCGATACAACTGAATTTGAATTCCAGGCCAGAGATTTGCTGAATTATTAACTGCTGCCAACTCCATATATTACAATAACATCAACAACTTGCATAATATAGTGCCTTCAAATGGTAAAGTGCTTCACTGGAGCATTAGCAAACAAAATTTAACACTGAGCCATATAAGGAGATGTTAGGACAAGTGATCAAAAGCTTGGTCAAAGAGGTAGGTTTTAAGGAGTGATATAAAGGGTAACAGTGAGCTAGAGAATCAGAGAGATTTAGAGAGGGAATTCCAGAGCTTAAGGCCAAGGCATGGCCACCAGTGGTGGAGGGATTAAAATCGGGGATGTACAAGAGGCCAGAATTGAAGGAGCACAGCAATCTCAGAGGGCTGGAGGAGGTTACAGAGATAGCGAGGGGTAAGGCCATGGTGGGGATTGAACACAAAAGTGTGCATTTTAAATTTGAGGTGTTGCTTGATTGAAAGATGGCGCTGGTCAGTGAGTGCAGAACCAACAATTACAAGTGCCTTCTAAAACAGGATGATTCTTCTTTCTTCTTCTTTCTTCTTTCTTTTCTTTTGGGCCTCCTTATCTCGAGAGACAATGGATACGCGCCTGGAGGTGGTCAGTGGTTTGTGAAGCAGCGCCTGGAGTGGCTATAAAGGCCAAAACAGGATGATAGTGATGCGTAAATTGTTATAATCAGTTCTGAGGGACAGGATAAACTGCCACTTAGAAAGGCACGGATTAATCAGGGAGAGTCAGCATAGCTTTGTTAGGGGAAGATCATGCCTTACTAACTTGATAGAGTTTTTTGAGGAAGTGACAGGGAGGATTGATGAGGGTAGTATAGTGGATGTGGTCTACATGTGGTATAGTGGATTTTAGTAAGGCATTTGACAAGGTCCCACATGGCAGACTGGTTAGTAAAATGAAAGCCCATGGGATACAGGGGAATGTGGCAGATTGGATCCAGAATTGGATCAGTGACAGGAAACAAAGGGTAGTATTCGATGGATGTTTTTGCGAATGGAAAGCTGTTTCCAGTGGCGTTCCACAGGGCTCAGTGTTGGGTCCCTTGCTGTTTGTGATATATATTAATGATTTGAACTTAAATGTGGGAGGCATGACTGGGAAATATGCTGATGACACAAAAATTGGCTGTGTAGTTGATGGTGAGGAAGATAGCTGTTAGACTCCAGAATGATATCAATGGTTTGGTTCAGTGGGTGGGAAAGTGGCAAATGGAATTCAATCCAGAGAAGTGTGAGGTATTGCATTTGAGGAGGGCAAACAAAGTGAGGGAATACACAATAAACGAGAGGATATTAAGAGGGGTAGAAGACATGAAAGACCTTGGAGTGCATGTTCACAGGTGCCTGAAAGTGACAGGACAAGTCGATAGAGTGGTGAAGAAGGCAAATGGATTGCTTTCCTTTATTGGGCAAGGTATAGAATTCAAAAGCGGGGATGTGATGCTGTAACTGTATAAAAAGTGGTTAGGCCACAGCTGGAGTATTGCGTACAGTTCTGGTCACCACATTACAGAAAGGATATAATTGCTCTGGAGAGAGTACAGAGGAGATTTACAAGAATGTTGCCAAGGCTGTAAAGTTGCAGCTATGAGGAAAGATTGGATAGGCTGGACTGTTCTCCCTGGAACTGAGGAGGCTGAGGGGAGACTTGATTGAGGTGTACAAGGTTCTGAGGGGCCAGGACAGAGTGGACAGGAAGGATCTGTTTCCCCTGGCGGGGAGGTCAGTTACCAGGGGACACAGATTTAAGGTGATTGGTAGAAGGATTAGGGGGGACATGAGGGGAAACTTTTTCACCCAGAGGGTGGTGGGTGTCTGGAATTCGCTGCCAGGAACAGTGGTGGAGGCAGAAACCTTCAATTCTTTTAAATTGTACATGAAGTGCTGTAACCTGCAAGGCTATGGACTAGGTGCTGGAAGGTGGGATTAGATTGGGCGGCTAGTGATTTCGGCCAGCACAGACACGAATGGCCTCCTTCTGTGCCATCATTGTTCTAAGGTTCTATGGTTCAATGGAAACATTGAACCTCTGTTGCCATGTGGAATCTATGATCTATGTTGCGACGGGGTAGACTCAACAATCATGTGCTTCCAGGAATGAGCTGCGGGTGCAAGTTAAAGGTCAACACTACAGTGCTGTAGCCCTTATCTCTGGTCTATTTCCTTCAAACGCCACTCATTCTTGGGAGCATGGATTGCTGAATCAACCTTTATATGGATGGTACAATGTTACAAAGGAAATAGTTGGCATTGGAGGGATAATTTGCTGCTTTCACTATCCCTGGAGCTCAAAGTCAGAAATTTACCTATGTCTGGACACCAGAGGCAAAACTTCCTTCTGGCAATGACGTTGACTGAAGTTACTTTTCCTCTCCTCCCCCTCTCTTGAGGGCACTCAATTTATGGGGTCAGTTCAACAAGCAGTCTCCAGTATCTTGCCCAAGTGGCTACTCTTCAAGTCTCTGGGTCAATTGTGCAAGACATCACAGATTAGCTTAATTGCAATGTCTCTGCAGCCACACAAATTCACTGGATAGTGACCAGGATTGGCAATGCTGGCTGACCTCTCCACACAGCCCCAGCAAAGGGACTCTGAAACCAATTGTAGCTCCACTGCTGTTAGTCCAAATGAGATCAGCTCACTGAGCACAGGAATATATTGGACCAGGGACTGTATGGGAACTATGGTTAGCTTTACCAAATGAATCATCAGGGGAGTTTACATCAGATATTTCAGTTCCTATTACCCACTATTAGTGACAGATAATGTGATTTTATGAGTCGCTGTAATTATTTGTGAAAAATCATTGAGGAGGTGGAGTAGGTTAATGAGGCAGGGTGCTCAACTACTGATCTGTTAAGTAATCTTTCTCTTTCATTGTACTGATAGAAACAGGGCATCTGAGGTAAGGCTTCTTTCTGCATTGCCATATTTTGGGTTTTGCACTACGACAAATCTGACGTCTTGTCCTAAATTAGGCTAGATTTAACTAAAACCAAAAATTATGTTCTATGTAGAAGTTGCAGCTCAAATATAGACCGTTCAATCCAGTCAGTACAGATTAGCGTTTACCCTCCCTGTGAGCAAACAGTTTATATTAGTTACCCATCCTGCTCCCAAACCCTCAATCCCTGTTCTTTCATCCACCTATCATTTTTGTTATTCATTCATGGGTCGCAGGCATCACTGGCAAGGTGAGCATTTATTGCCCATCCCTAAATGCCCTTGAGAAGTCTGTGATGAGCCACCTTCTTGAACCGTTACAGCCCATGTGGGGTAGGTTTACCCACAGTGCTGTTAGGGAGGGTATTTCAGGATTTTGACCCAACAACAGTGAAGGAACGGTGACAGTTCCATGTCAGGATGGTGTGTGACTCGGAGGGGAACTTGGATGGAGATGGTGTTCCACCTAGCCAGTCCAATTTTGAATGTTGACATCGTTTCTGCTCAAACATGAGCTCTGGAAGTGAATTCCACAGCCTCATAATACTTGTGTAGTATCACCTTTCCTCTCTTCTAAACCTCTTACATTTAATCTTGTACCTATGACCCCAACACTATTGGAAACAGTCTGCTTACATTTATCTTGGCCCATCCTTTCATAATTTTAAAAGCTCTATAATATTTTCCCAGAATCTGCATTGTTCTAATGAAAAAAGACCCAATTTTTCAGGACTTCCACCATATTTGTATTTTCTCATATTGGTGAACTCGTGTTGTACCTCTCCAAAGTGTCAATATCCTTCCTATAGCATGGAGCCCAAAGTTGCACGTTATACTATAACTGAGGTAATAAAAGCATGGATGAGGGTTACACAATGATGAAATCAGTTGAGTCTTGAGCACCAAGGTTTAATATGGGAACATTCAGATTTTGGCTAAAATTACTGAAGGTTTTCACCTTTTTTCACTTTGTTAACTCCTCTATGTTACCCTTCAGTCAAACTTATATGCAAAGTGCATAGCTCAAGCTGTATATCTTAAGCCACATTCAGGAATAAGCATATCACAAGTTATAAAGTTACTCTTTATTTGTTATATTTCAGTTTGAATGGAAAATCGCACATTCAGCTCAAGAAATATAATGGTAAAAATCAAAGTGGTATTTGATCTTCTGCGACTGGATCGAGGGGAAATAGATGCGTGCATTGGGACATTTTACTACATTAAAGGCACTATATAACTGCAAGTTGGTGGTGTTGTTGTTGTTGAGCATTTTCAGGGTTATACGTTGCCAGTTATTAGTTTGACACAACCCAACCCCAGTATCCAAATACCTACCAGTTAATTAATCCTATTTAAATGTTAAACAGTTAAGCTGATATATTGATACACTTGCTGGTAATTTAAGCACCAGGAAGAATTTGTACGCAGAGGAGTGCTGAGGAAAACTTTTAATGCAATGAGACAATCACAGCATCAATTTCCACCTCACTGTGATCTAATCAAAAGCACATCGTTAGCAATAAATTCCTGAAATGAACAACTAGCAATTTAAATGCAACTGTACCCTGAAAGAAAATTGAATTTTTACTTTTTGGTGCTTAAGTTATGCAACAATTAGCTTTTGATACTTAAACAAATGCAGCTTGAACCATTTATATTTTCTCTTCCTTTTTTAAAAAATATTCCCTCGTTTAACTAGGCAAGATGTGCATCTGCTACAAGATGCTGCCAATCATGCTTTTTGCCAGCTCCTGACAGGCACAAGAAAGCAACTCAGGATGACTCACTGTTGGAATATTTCATGGTTATTGTCAGTTTCAATTATAATTACAATTTTTGTAGTTTTATTACTGTATAAATTATAAAAAGAGCATTGGCAAAACAATTAATTTATAGCAAATTAGCATAGAGCACCTTTTCCACAAATAACACCTGCATAGAAAGAACAAAAATTTGCATTTATATAGTGCCATCATATCCTCAGAAGTCCCAAAGTACTGGCAACCAGTGGATTGCTTTTCAAATTCAATCACTGTTGTTATTAGGCAAAGTGGTTGGCTGCTTCGAAAACAAAGCACACAAAATAGCCTTTGTGAAAAAGGGCCTTGAAGCAGAAATAACAGATGATATGGATTTCTTTCACAAACTGATATAAATGAATTGCAGAGAGTCCCCGCAAAGGAAATGGACAAATTTGAGCTTTGCTGTGGATCTCTAAGTGTCTTTTTTTTCTATTGTTGAGAATTCTGAGTGATGGATGGAGATGGTGCTCAGACACCAACAGATGTCAAAAGCATTTAGAAATTACAAGGAGTAGTAATTAAGTGATGTCAAGTTTGGAATTGGAACGTTTCCAGCTTTTGGAATTAAAAAGGAGGAAAGGAGCTCCTTAGCATTGAGATTCTGAGCAAGAACAAGTTAAAAAAGACTTGCTTTTATATAACGCCTTTCATGACCACCAGTTGTCCCAAAGCACTTTACAGCCAATTAAGTACTTTCTGAAGTGTAGTCACTGTTGTAATTTAAGAAACACGGCAGCCAACTTGTGTACAGCAAGCTCCCACAAACAACAATGTGATAATGACCACATAATCTGGTTTAGTGATGCCAATTGAGGGATCAATGTTGGCCAGTACATCGGGGATAACTCCCCTACTCTTCTTCGAAACAGTGCCATGGGATCCTTTGTGTCCACCTGAGAGAGCAGAAGGGGCCTCAGTTTAACGTTTCATCCGAAAGTTAGTTTGGAAGATGGTGCGATCTAGGAATTTCTGGTCTATTCATTCAGGAGTAAACAGCCCTGTGTTTGGTAACTCACCCTGCAAATTTTCTCTCTCATCCTATAGGGAAAATTCTCTTTGAAGGTAAGACCAAGATCAAGAGTTATCGTCTGAGGAATCATGAGTGTGCACTCATGATCCAAGAGACTCCATGGATCAACATATCAGGACACCAAGGCACTGCAGCATATACTAGACACGCATGGAGTCCCGTCACTTATAGCAGGTACATTGGTGTCAACACATTTTGCCCATTGTATGCGGTGGTCAATGTAACCTCTCTCCACACTCTCACTATTCTCTTTCTCAAAGCCCTTTTTCACATCCAATTCATTGCTAATATATTGAGATGTACTAAAAATAGAAACTGTGACTTGAAGTTGTTTTCTATAGGACTGTTGGCAAGACAAAGATTATAATTGGTCAACAGTGCAAGTATAATTTCATAAACCAAGTATACTTCTTCAGATTCGAGAGCACTAGAAGGAAAGTTAACCTTATGGTGCAATATTCATACCACAGCCTTCACTTTCCTTCTCAGTTGCCCCCTTTATCACTTCCGTCTATTGTTCTGGACTCTGGCTACACCCTTTCTTAATCATAGAATCATAGAAAGTTTAAAGGCACAGAAAGAAGCCACTTGGCCCATCGTGTCTGTGCTGGCCAAAAAACGATCCATCTATTCTAATCCCACCTTCCAGCATTTGGTCCGTAGCCCTGCAGATTATGGCACTTGAGGTGCATATCCAAGACTCCTTTTGAATGAGTTGAGGGTCTCTGCCTCAACTACCCTTTCAGGCAGTGAGTTCCAGACCCCCACCACCCTCTGGGTGAGAAAGTGTTAATGCTAGGCTAGAGAAGCTGGAATTCTAAGTTCTCCTTAGAGCAGCAAAGTTTGAGGGGAGATTTAATAGAGGTATTCAAAATTGTGATAGAGTAAATAAGGAGAAATTGTTTCCACTGGCAGGAAGGTCAGTAACCAGGGGACACATTTTTTCAGGTAATTGTCAAAAGAACCAGAAGCGAAATGAAGAAAATTTTTTTACACTGTGATTGGGAATGCCCTGCCTGAAAGGCGGTGGAAACAGATTCAGTAGTAACTTTCAAAAGGCAATTGGATAAGTACTTGAAAAGGAAAAATTTGCAGGGCTATGGGAAATAGCAGAAGAGTGCATAGTCGGGGTGGTGAAAGGCACTATATAAATGCAAGTCTTTCTTTCTTTCAAATCAGGAATAATGACCTCCGGCCCCAATTCCCTCATCCGTGCTCCAAGTGATAAGCTGTGTTTCTACAGTGGTGAGAGGAAGTGACACAGAACGTGTGCTTGCCTGTTATGTTTGAGCTGTGTGTAATCATTAGCCAGCAGAAGCTTCTTGTTCAAGGACGTTCGGCTGAACGAGCTCAAACCTACCTTACATTATTTTTTCACAATTCTGTGGAACAGAAGTCTAGTGAAAACACTAAGGGTGAGGGGAGGAGGGGGTGATAAAATAGTTAGTGACTGTATCTCCTGCGAATATATACCTAAATTTAATCAGTGTTAGAAAACACTACAAAACAATGTAAAGGTCAGAGATGAGAAAAGGCATTAAGCATAACATAGCTCAACTGTTTAGTACATTAACTCTCACCTCCTGGAAATATACAGTATTTTGCTTCGATTACCTTGCTTGATATCTTCTTTGGCCTCCTTATCTTGAGAGACAATGGATAAGCGCCTGGAGGTGGTCAGTGGTTTGTGAAGCAGCGCCTGGAGTGGCTATAAAGGCCAATTCTAGAGTGACAGGCTCTTCCACAGGTGCTGCAGAGAAATTTATTTGTCGGGTCTGTTGCACAGTTGGCTCTCCCCTTGCGCCTCTGTCTTTTTTCCTGCCAACTACTAAGTCTCTTCGACTCGCCACACTTTAGCCCCGTCTGTATGGCTGCCTGCCAGCTCTGGCGAACGCTGGCAACTGACTCCCACGACTTGTGATCAATGTTACAGGATTTCATGTCGCGTTTGCAAACGTCTTTAAAGCTTGATATATTATTCCCAAAATCTGCCAATTTTCTCCCTTCTCCACTCTCGTTAAGGTTTTAACTCTGGTCAATAACCCAAGGACACAGAATTAATGGTGATTGGCAAAAGAACCAGAGATGACAAGAGGAAATTTGTTTTGAACGCAACGAGTGGTTAAGATTTGGAATGCACTGCCTGATGGGGTGGTGGATACGGATTCATAGGGAATTGGATAAATACTTGAAGGAAAACATTTGCAGGGACATGGGGAAAGAGCGGGGAAGTGGGACTAACTGGATTGGTCTCTGAAAGTGCTGGCACAGACTTGATGGGTCGAATGGCCTCATTTTGTGTTGTACTATTCTATGATTCTTTGCTTGTGTACAGTTCCATGGACACTAGTTACACTGCCTCCCCCACCCAAGGGCATACGTGCGTGTATGAGCTTTTACACAGCGCGGGCTGAATTTAGTGACCCGGTCACGGTCCCAGCAGTGGGCCCGGAAGTGGGTGTCGTCTCCTCTTGTCACGTACATGGGGGGCCCACTGCAATCACACAGCTGGCAGCCAATTACAATAATGGAGATGTGGGGCCCATCCAATCATGTGGCGGGGGCGGGGGCTGAGATACAGATTATGTCATCAGCTGACCCCTCAGGAGTAGCTGGTGCCATATTTAAAGCACTGCCAGTCCTGTTTGTATTGCTGCCTTCCAGTGAGGCAGTGAACTTGAAGTGCCGCTGGAGCCCTTTGATGGTACTTTGAGCTACAGGACCCCTCTGCACCAGGACTTCTTACCGTCAGATCAGAACCTGATAGAACTGGGACCATGTCCAAGGCAAGACACCGGGTTGCCCCACAGCTTAGCAATGCGTCCCTGCAGATTCTCCTCCTGCCTGCAAGGGAAAGACGGGAGGTCCTCTTCCCCAAGGATGGCAAGAAGAGACCCTCCTACCTGACCAAGCAAGCCTGGATGGAGATGACAGAGGAGGTCAGCAGATGTCGGGTCATCCCCCGGACATGGGTCTAGTGCAGGAAGAGAGTCAACAACCTCCTTCAGTCAGCCAATGTGAGTGCCCCACATCTCACTCCTTTTGGGGATTGCATGTGGGTACGCAGCAGGCAGGGCAACAGGGGAAGGGAGGCACCAGAAAGGCGCTGGCAAAGGGGGTTAGTCATCACCACATCCTGACAGATGCATGGATGCATCTCAGCCACAGGCCACCTTCTTTCAAACCACACCCCCGTTACCTCCTTTGACAGCAAATGTGGGGAGGAGCCACGTAGGAAACCCCAGCAGGGAACGAGGAGCTGCCACTAGCAGAACGCTATCTCGTTCTTCCTGCAAAGTCTTAGTATCTCTCTCTTTCCACATGCAGGACAAGTGGGCCCATAACAGGAAGGAGACCTCACAGACTGGTGGAGGAATTGCTGACATACGGCCTCTCGGTGGCTGAGGAGGAGGCATTCGAGTTAGCGGGCACCGTGGGCGGCCACTCAACGGCAGATGGAGGGATTGGAGTCTCGGCGCGAGAGCGAGAATTGTGTTCACTCGACATCCGACACACTTCTGCAGATGCTCATCATGTATAGCTGGCATGTCGAGATCTGCAATGCCTAACCTACACACATTTGTGTTCACTCATTCAGATTGGCATCCATAGGAGACTCCAGCAGAAGGGGGACATAATTCCACCTCTGAGGAGAATCCAGAGTGAGAGGATGCAGCGTCACATGACTTTCCCACACCTTCCACCAGTGCAGATAATTTCACCTCAGTGGGTTTCCACTTGGCTGCAAAATCAGGGTCACAATCTGGTGAGAGCACCACACACGCGCCTGAGCAGCTGGCTGAGGCTGAAACAGCCAAGGCCTCTGACAGTCGGGAGAACTGTGGGTGGCCAGGCCCAGACTGAGCCCCAGGCTCATGAGGAGCCTCTGCTGTTGACAGCACAGGGAATGCTGGAGTTGCAGTGAGGGATAAGGCAACATCTGGCGGAGCTGCCAGAGGCCATGTGCAGCCATGAGCAGACGATGGAGGAGTCCATCTATGCCATGATTGCTGCCATGTCTCAGGCATGTGAGTGCATGGCTTCTCTATCGACAGGTTGGTGACCCTCTTGGAGAGTCAGATCTCACAAATGCATGTAAACCTGCACACCATCGCCTTGGCCATGATCTCGATACAGCAGTGGCATGGCGAGAGAAGGACGTGGCCTCTGGAGTCTTCTCCAGCACCTTGCCCTTCTCTGGCCAGTCGAGCTGTTCAAGTGAGCCTTGAAAGGGTGGAGGAGAGGCTGACCTCCACAGCTGGGACTCTCCTCAGGGTGCTCAGAGTGTGAACAGCAGCTCCTCAGCCCCTCCGCCAGTGAGCCCAGCTCCTGTAGCCATAACACCTGAGGCCGCCATAGTCATCACAGGCCAAGGAACAACGTGATCAACAGCCTGCCTCCAACTCAGCTGCTAGCACAGGGGTTACACCTTGTAGAAGCACCTCAAAACCTATAAAGAAAACCATCTAGAGGCACTTTGGGTTTCAGGGGTCTTCGACATTTGACACTTGTTTTCTCTTATTAAGTTCTTTTGTTTTTGAAATTAACTTTCATTGTGGAATTAATTGTGAGCTGCTGACTTTCCCCTTTCCCCTTAGTGGATGCCAATGTAGGCACATTTGAATAGGCTCCCCCATCATCTATAGCATGTGGCTTTGCTGGGCCCTCGGCACAGAGGACAAATAGAAAGAAGGAGACTGACTGAATGCATTGCGATGATTCTTTATTGATGTTACTCTGAGAGGCCATCATGGTGGCTGGAAGTGGGTAAGTGTGAGGCTGCCTCTTGCCTCCTTGGCTTGTCGCTCAATGTGCCTGGCCTCCAGTGCAAGGGCTTCAACATCCAGTACTGCCTGCTCATCACCCTCCTCCGTGTCCTCCTCGTCTGTGTTATTTATTTTTTTATTTGGTGATACAGCACCGAAACAGGCACTTCAGCCCACCAAGTCTGTGCCGACCAACAACCACCCATTTATACTAACCCTACAGTAATCCCATATGCCCTATCACCTACCTACACTAGGGGCAATTTATAACAGCCAACTTACCTATCACCTGCAAGTCTTTTGGCGGTGGGAGGAAACTGGAGCACCCAGAGGAAACCCACGCAGACACAGGGAGAACTTGCAAACTCCACACAGACAGTACCCAGAATTGAACCCGGGCCCCTGGGGCTGTGAGGCTGCGGTGCTAACCACTGCGCCACTGTGCCGCATGTTCAGTCATGCCTCGTCATGCAAGGCCTCCCCCCTTTGCAGTGCTAGATCCCTCTGCAGTGCTAGATTGTGCAGAGCATAGTAGACCACCACAATACGTGAGACCCTCTTTGGGGCAAGCTGCAGGGCTCCACTTTATTGATCCAGGCAACGGAAACTCATCTTCAGCAGCCCAATAGCCTGCTCAATGGTCGCTCGGGTGGAGCCGTGGCAAGTGTTGTACCTTTCTTCTCCTGCAGTGTGAGGGTTGCTCACAGGCGTCAGTAGACATGTCTTCAATGGGTAGCCCTTGTCCCCGTGAATCCATGCCCCAAGACAAGCAGGGGGACAAAAAAGCTGCAGCATATGGGACTGTCGAAGTATGCAGGCATTGTGACTGCTTCCCGGGAAGCGGGCAAACACCTGCAGGAAATGCTTTCGGTGGTCGCAGACCAACTGGATATTGATGGAATGAAAGCTCTTCCTGTTGATGAAGGCAGCTGGTTGGTCCACTGGAGACCTGATGGCCACATGCATGCAATCTATCACACCTTGTGCCTGGGGGAATCCAGCAATGGCTCCAAATCCAATATCCCTCTTGGCCTGACTGTCAGGGTCAGTCCAGCAGCGCACGTAGTCGCCAGCCCTCCTGAACAGGGCATTGGTCACCTCCTTGAGGCAGTGGTAGACTGCAACCTGGCAGATGCCAGACATGAATCCGGTGGATCACTAGAATGATCTAGATGTGTAAAGGTTAAGTGCTACAGTGATTTTCAATGCCATAGAACTATAGAAAGGTTATGTCACAATAGGAGGCCATACAGCCCATAATGTCTGCAGCGGCTAATAAAGCTAGCTGCCCAATCTAATCCCACCTTCCAGTACCTGGTCCATAGCCTTGCAGGTTACAACACTTCAGGTGCATGTCCAGGTGCCTTTTAACAGAATGGGCATAGGGTGACCACCAAATCCCATAAGTTGTAAATCATCCTGCAGCAGGGCACATAAGTCAGTGACGGCCTCCCTGGAGAGCCGCAGTCTTCATTGACAATGATGCTCAGACATCTGGAGGAAGCTGACTCGAGTCTGGTAAACTCTCTGGCACTCTCGTCATGGAGTTTCTCGGGCAGGCACAGCTGCCTCCTGGCCCTCCCTCTGTCAGAGGTGCAGCATCAAGCCACAGAGGCCAAAAGACAGGGTGTTTGAGATGAACGTCAGGTGATCAGTGGGTCTCTAGAGAGGGATCCTTGCAGTTACGAACCTGTCTTGGCAGCTTCCGCTTTGCTACTTCTCCCAGCACACTCCCTAATGACCCTCATGCCCACCCTTGCTGATAGTCAACCCTTTCACCCAATACTGCTACCCGAAACCAAGCCCCCGTTTGCAGACCACCCGACATCCAGCATCCCACTTGGACAGCACCTGACACCCAGTACCATTTGCTCAACACCTGCTCAATCAGTATTGCCGGCCAGGACCAAGCCCACCAATGCAGAGTGCACAGGACTGTAGGCTGACAATGGCCTCTGCTCCCCCCTGTTCCCTATGCATTGCTGGTCATGGCAGCCTACCCGTCGCAGCACTGAGGCCTCACCTCGCCTCATTGAATCGCTTACAATTACATGCAACTGCATTAAAATTAACTGTTCCGCTATTTAAATTGCATTCCCATCGCTTCGGGGCAGCGATGCCGCCTTGGTGCCTTCCCACCGCTGACTAAATCTGGAACTGATCACACAACGTCGGATTTCCAGGGGACTCATCCGTGCTATTGTCCAGCCCCTGTGTATGCAGAATATTTCATCAGGATGGTGAATCATAACCGAACACATCATCACACCCACTCAAAGTCTACACACATGCATTTAGGAGCTAGCAATCAGGAACGGAAATTCTGGCTTATATTTGGGTCCCATGGCAATGAGGTCATTTGTAGCATCACCAACTGTATCTCTTTTGCATATCCTGATTGACATGCAACACGTGTAAAATAAGAGTAGTGTGCTGTAATGAATTGTTTGCAGACTTTAAAAAGCCAGTTCTAGCCACCCGTCACATCGCCTCTCAATCTCCTCCTCTCCCACCAACATCCAGTGCCGGTTTCCTCACTGGCTGACCTTCCTCATGACTGGCACACTGCCTCTCATGGCATGATCAGTATCCCACAATGTCAGCTGGAGCCAGATAATGCAAGAGGAGTAAGCAAGAGGGTGAAAGGTTATTGGGGGTAGGCGGGAATGTGGAGTTGAGGTTACAATCAGATGAGCCATGACCTTATTGAATGGCGGAGCAGGCTCGAGGGGCCGAGTGGCCTACTCCTACTCCTAATTCGTACGTATGTTCATAAGATCATTTATCCGTGTCTCTCTTGCTCTTCAGTTTCAGCAGGGTCATTCAAAGCCACCGCAGTCAGATGCGAGCCAAATTCTACACCAATTTCTTGTGACATTTCTTTCTGGCACTCTATAAGAATTGCTAACACAGAACACCTGGCAGCTGCAGCCAAAGAAAGGACAAAGGAATGACACAGAGGCAGGGAAGAAGGTGCCACGATTTCAGAGTCCAACCTGCCAACCCTCTTCAATGAAATAGAACATTGCCATGTAATGCCAACTCTAAAGCCATGGGACTGCAGAATAGCACTACAGAAACATCAATGAGCTGATCAGAGCAGGCAAGGTAATACACCAAAATAAAAGCAAAATACTGCAGATGCTGGAAATCTGAAATAAAAACAATAAATGCTGGAAATACTCAGCAGGTCAGGCAGCATCTGTGGAGAGAGAAGCAAAGTTAATGTTTCAGGTCTTTCAGGTCTAACCTTTAATTAGTGCTTGATGAAAGGTCACTGACCTGAAACGTTAATTCTGCTTCTCTCTCCACAGATGCTGCCAGACCTGCTGAGTATTTCCAGCATTTCTTGTTTTTGTTTCAAAGTAAAACACTCCTGTGCTCACTACATTGGTTCCTGGTTGGGCATTACCTCAATTATAAAATTCTCCTCCTTGTTTTCAAATCCCTCCATGGCCTTGCCCCACCCTATCTCAACCCTCTAAGCTTCCAAGAAACTTGTGCTCCTCCAGTTCTGAACTCTTGCACATCCCCAATTTAAATCACTCCGCCATTGGCAGGCGTGCCTTCAGCTGCAAGGTCCTCCGCTCTAGAATTCCCTCCCTGAACCTCTCCACCTCTCTACCTTTCTCTCTTCCTTTAAGACGTCTTTAGAATCTACGTCCAATCTTGTCCACACTTTTGGTCACCTGCCCTAATATCTCCTTATGTAGCTCGGTGTTAAATTTCATTTGATAACGCTCCTGTGAAGCACCTGGGGATGTTTTACTATGTTAATGGTGCTATAGAAATGCAATTTGTTGTTGTTTTCTTCCTTAGGCATTCTGGGCACCATCGCTTACTCCCCCCCCCCAATCCAAATGTAACAATTGTATAATTACCCCTTCACAATGCACTCTTGTTTATGGGGCACTAACTCGGGATCTTACAACATTGCTATCTATCTCCACTCACAGCAACTACTTACATGCACATCCCTAAAACCCCTTTCTCCACTTCAACAGGGTTCTACCACCACATCATTTACCCTCGCTTTCTTATGCCATTTGGTGGAAATCCCCCAACTACTATTCTTAATTTAATTTACTCAATCATATTGCAAGAGAAAATGACGCATGGCATCTGCAAGAGGAAGGCCACCGGAGAAGACACCCCAACTTGTAGCACCTCATGCTCGATGAGTAGAAGGGCACGGAGTTCACTATGCTCTTGACATCAGGGCATTATGCCAACGGAGATCAATGACTGAACATTTACATGGCACAATTGCATTCCATTGAAACACTATATAGTCATATGTTTCCGCCCCCTGTTAGTTACCTTAAATTCAAAGGGGTAATTCTGAACTTGTACACTCCTATACTGCAGATTCACCACTGCAACAGAGGGCATAAGAGGAGGAAGATTCCCCTTCAACACCCTTTGTTGGTCCACTCGGTAACAGTACCAGTATGTGCCTCATTACAGCACTCCGCTGTTTCTATTCAGGCAACTCTTTGTGGGGTCAATATCAATAGAGCAGGGGACTATTCCTTGTCATCTACTCTACCAAGGTAATGCAATACAAAAGCATGCCCACAGGGGATGCCATGCCTGCCATTCCATCATTATAGAAAATGAATTAGGTAGTTGGGGGCTCGGCACATGGATCATGTGACGGGCCAAAACTTGTTAAGAAGTTCACTGCGGGGTCGGCACAGGTGTCAGAATCTCCTGGTGGTCTCACACTCCCACAATCAGAAGCATGTCAGTCGCTGTCAACATTCAACGCACGAAAAGAAAAATCATTCTCAAAGGTCATTCCCAAAGGTCATTCATTCCCAGCTTCAATAATCATGACACAAACTGAAGCACACTTCAGCTCAAAAACGTCTCACTTCCACACGCCTCTGCTGCATCTTATTTTGCTCATTCCATCTTAGCATGCCGACATTGCAAGTGTGAATATTGGAAATGCAGGGATATATCTGCGTGAATTATGAGCACTCGGGACTTGGTCAGTTGATCAAGGAAGCATCAAAACTCATTAGGAAATGCAGGGGGGATGATTGTGGAGTGGAAAAATAGTGGAAATAGTTTCCAATCAAATTTACTAGCTAACAAAAATACTTGCCCCAACTTTACACTTAAAAAAACATCAAAACAGCATGGAATACAATACAATAGAGTAAAATAGGCTAAAATTAACCTGTGATAAATCCGAAGGCTTTAGGTTTAACCAAAGACAGTGCAAAATAACACTGTATCTCACCAGCTGTCTACATTACAGGGTGAAACTATCTGTTTCCTCCATTCTGATGAAAGGTCATCGACTTGAAATGTTGGGCAGGATTTTGAGTTTTGGGTCACAAACCTGGTGTCGGGGTCAAATGAGGGTCCCGGCCCTGCACTGTGTCGAGAGCAGGCACACGACATTGATTTTGCCTGGATTGGCCGACTAATGGCCAGAGACCAGATCGCTATCCAGCAGGCGAGCTCTCGAAACTGGAAGGCCAATAGGAGGCCCTCCAGCCCTGAAGAAGCTGCGCCACCTCCGTCCTGAGGCACCTTCTCAGCACTTTTAAAACATTTGCGGTAAAAAAAATGGCCACAGCTGTCAAATCAGAAGGGAAGCCCTTCTACAGGATGGCCTGTAGCTGCAGCTGTTGCCAGGTATGCAGGGGGCAGTCAGGGCGGTGGGATGGGGGGGAGGGGTGGGGGTGTGGTGGCCTCAGGGTCTGCCTGGAGCGCTGGTCCCCCATCTGCCACTGGGAGGCAGCCTCCAGGAGCTGTCATTCTGACACAGCGGGGGGCCTGCAGGCTTACTGGGAAATTCCAGTCAGCCTCTAATCAATAGCCTTAATTGGCCTTTTAATTATCTCAATTGACTACCTACCACTTCCAGATGGGTATCTGTTCTGCCCCCGATCCGGCCTCCAGGAAAATGGCCTGAGGGTGGAATGATGCTGGAAAACCAGCGCACCGGCCGGTGGTGTGAAATTACATGCCCACCTGCCTCCATTCTCGCCCCATATTGGGGCGAAAATCCTGCCTTTTAACTCTGTTTCTCTCTCCACAGAGGCTGCCTGGCCTGCTGAGTATTTGCCAGCATTTTCAGCCTTTACTTCAGATTTCCAGCATCCGCAGTATTTTGCTTTTGATGAAACTGCCTGCATTGACCAAGTCAGGAGCACATAGGTGCTTGAAAAAGATTATATCAGGATACTTCCTAGAAGTTTCTTATCTTAGCGATGTACAGAGACAGATTATAACTTTGCTGCACGTACAACTTCCCTGCAGCCTGCTTTGAATGACTCCTTTGTAATACTGCAGTAATAACATTACAAAAGAGGTTAATACCCTCTTATGAACATCATGGACACACTAAAGCATCCTTCACATGTGAGGAGCATAGAATTCTGCCAATGAAGGATCAAGCCGCATATTGCACAAATGAACGCGTATTTCAGACTGAGTTAAGGGACTCAATCTAGATTCAGGAGTTAGATCTCTCCCAGAGAATCAGTGACACTCTCAGGCAGAGTGATGATCTGTAGTTAATCCAGGAAGCCATTTCTCTATAATTGCTGCATCTCAAATTATAATTAATAATTTAAGTGTTCAAATTATGAGCAGTAATAACTTAAGTGTTCTCTTTAAAATGTCTTTCATAGTTAGAAGTTGGAGTCATGTTGGATGGATCATGTAATGAAGCTAAGATAAGAACGTAAGAAATAGGAGCAGGATAGGCCCCTTGAGCCTGCTCCATTGCTCAATAAGGATCATGGCTGAACTTCTACATTGACTCCACCTTTTGGTAAACGTGTTGATCCATTTATTTTAAATAGGTGCATACAATAGCAGAGAGAGGAATTTCTGACAAACACATTAAAGTTAGTACATTGGTATCTCCTGGCATTTCCTCAGAGCTGTGTGGTTTCTACACCTATAGAAAGATCAGGAGCGCACACCTGTTTAATCTTAATCACCATTTCTTTCAACAGTTTAACTTTTAAAAGGTGACACTGATTGCACAACTTGCTTGATCGGCACCCCATCCATCATCTTAAACATTCACTCCCTCCACCATCGGCACACAGTAGCAGCAGTGTGTACCATCTACAAGATGCACTGCAGCAACTCACCAAAACTATTTTGACAGCGCCTTCCAAACTCGTGACCTCAACCACTTAGAAGAAAAAGGCAGCAGTTGCATGGGAACACCACCACCTGCAAGTTCCCCTCCAAGTCACATACAATACTGAATGAGAAATATATCGTCATTCCTTCATCGTTGCTGGGTCAAAATCCTGGAACTCCCTCCCTAACAGCACTGTGGGTGTACCTACCCCACATGGATTGCAGCGGTTCAGAGGGCAGCTCACCACCATCTTCTCAAGGGAAATTAGGGATGGACAATAAATTCTGGCCTTGCCAACAATGCTCACATGCCATGAACAAATAAAAACATCTCCCATTTCACTGCTCCTCACCAAATAAGTAGATTCTGCACAAATCACGATTTAAATCCACTGGGATTTTGCGATATTAAAATGGTCATTTTAGAATTCAAAGCAGTCTCAGCACTATCAATCATAATTTCATTGTAGTGCACATAAGGAGGATCAGAAACAACATTTAATTTTTTCTGAGTTATAGATTACAATCTACAGTATCTGTGGGCAGGATTAAGTAGCTATAGTGTGACAATCAGTTACAGGAAAAAGAATGTGCTAGTTCAAAGGGCTCTCAAAATAGAACTGTCTTCTCTGTGGAATAATTCCTAAGTTACTCATTTAGAAAAAATTCTTTAATGGTGTTTGTCCTCATTTCAATTTTCTTCAAGTTTTCTCTCCTCTCCTCTCCTTCTCTCTCCCTTCCCCTTTCCTCCCCTCCCCTTTTTTTCTCTCCTCTCCTCCTCTCTCCCTTCCCCTTCCCTCCCCTCCCCTCCCCTTCTGTTGTCTTCTCTCATCTCCTCTCGTATTAATTTCTTTCTCAGGTACAGCTTCTTGAGTGGCAGGTGCCCACCAATGCCTCACTCAATTAGCCATTATTCACTTGGGAGTTTTAATGACAATCAGGCAGTTATTTGGCAGTGGGGCATCACCATCAAGCACAATTCTGTCTTCCTCCAATGCCCACATTGCACTGACTGGCATTGCATTCACTATTGGCTTCTGGATAAAAATCAGAACTGGGAACCATAATGCTTTACTGCTCCGTAACCCAGAAATGCTCTGGTTAATTGTAGCTCCCCTATTGCCACCTCAGTTGAAAGTCAGCCCACGTAGCATAGACTAGGGGTCGAGAATGGATCATTCCAGTGTGTGTGGCTGAGCCACTCACTATGTAAAACTGCTAAACCGTCAGAGGAGTGTTTGACCTTTAATGTTCAATACAAATGACAAAGTGAGGACACGTCTTTCATTCAAGCTGAGTATCTTTCCTTCAGCACCACTTTTGAACAGTCACTGTTACAAAGAATTATATAATTGCTTTCAACGTCTATTTTTGTACTTTTGTAGATTCTTGTTTAAAGGGACACCATCGTCATGACACAGTGTTGACAAACCTTTATTTAAAAATCCAAAACACAATTTTACGCAGCATTTTTATGCATTGAGTCGTTATGCTCTGGAAGGCTGGTAGAGACAAAAATCAACAGCAAATTTCAAAAGGGAATTGGATAAATACTTGAAAAGGAAAACAATTGCAGGGCTATGGGGAAGGAGCAGGGGAGTGGGACTAACCGGATGGCTCTTTCAAAGAGCCAACACAGGATTGATGGGCTGAATAGTCTCCTTCTGTGCTGTAGAATTCTATGATTCTGTGACAAATGACATATATCATGTTGGAACACATCAATTGCCCAATTGACTTCACTGAATTGTAAACAACACGCTGCTCTTTTCCCTGCCTGAAAGATTTGCTAAAGTCTTTTACGTGAAGATGCTGGCCCGTTAAGCCCTAGCTGGTGAAATAATCAAGGAAGTGATTTTGAAAATAACCGAAAAAATATTACAGTCAAAGGAAATAGAAAACTATCTTAATACATTGTGCAATGACACTAAGCAAAATGGCTGCCATGGTCATAGCACCACAAGCAGGCAACAATAGTAGAAGTAATAAACAATATGAAGCAAAATAAATCTGTAGTCTGCTGACTTCACAGTTTTGAGCATTATCATTTGCGCATGGTTGATACTGAAGGGTCAGAATCCATTGAATGCACTGAAGCGTGTGTAACAAGATGCTCAAGAGTAAATGCCCACCTTTCCCTGAACTGGGACTAAATAGTGAGGTGAATCAGGATTCAGGTCCAATCCAGTGACAAAAGGAAATTTAAAGACATGAAATCAGCCCTTTTGCCTCCTCAGGCAAAGTCTAACAGTTTCAAAGAGGATGTGGCTACAATTTAAAAGAAAATGCTTCAGATAAAAGAGGATCTGGTTGCAGTTAAAAATACAACACAGCACCAGAGATAACAGCGACCAATACTCATCAAGCTGCCATTAAAAATGGTATACCTGGTATATGGTTTTTGTCAAGGTTCATCCCAAGCAGCTCTGTAACACAGGAGTCTGTGCTCGACGGGCTGTTCCCAGGGACGCACACCGAGACAAACATCAACTGCTGCTGGAGGACTATCAATTCGGTGAAAGACGCCCTTTGGTCTGCCCGAAACTTGCTGGTCTTCCAGCGCAAAGAGTTGTCCACCACCGAATGTTGCAGACTGGCACATTCCAAGGTCCAGGACTACGTGCTGAGGGACACACTAAAGCTTGGGGCAGCCGCAGCAAAGGCTCAATGGGGAAAGACCACAGTGTAAGGTTCCCCCACCAAGCTGGACTGAGGGGCTGAATCCATGGGAAACCCCTCGAACTGTATCGTTAATATTCTCAATTGCTGTAAATGTAAAACTGTAATTGACATGACAATTGTGAAACAGAAGGGTTGGGAAGAAACTCATGACAGTATTGAAGGAAACTGATCTCCCTTGCAATGTTTGTATTTTTTGGTGCTGTTTGGAAACTGTTTGGCAATGTAATTTTTACAGATTTTTATGAATAAAGTATATTTTGGAAATAAAAAAAAAAATACCTGGTATATTTTTTCCATCCCATTTCTCTCCTTTTCTCTTGAAGACAGTGCAACTCTGACTGGATGCAGTTCTTCCAGGATTAAAGACCTGCAGTACCTCCCCAAAAAAAGCCTGGACACTACAGTTGAGCTGTTCAACTACAAAGGTGTCACATTCGAGCCCGATCTTCTCCTTGCCTGAAGCCCACACAAAACAGACTTGCCAGCTGGGGTTGCAGAATCATGACTAGAAGTGGGAACACTGGCTGTTCTCCTTGCCTAATTCTGTGGAAGCAGAGGCCAGCTGTAGGAGCCCTTCTGCAGCCCACGTGCAGTTCCCCTGGTGCAAGGCCTTCTCCAGCACTTTGCTGAACTGACCATTCTTCAAGCATGAGCCGAGGCAGCCTGCAGTGGGCAGCCCCAACGCTCCTGAAAACTGGTGGGCGAGACACGGACGTGGCAGGAAGGCACCAATCTATTCCCACCAGGCGGCCAAGGGTTGCAATCAGGGCATGAGTGTCAGACGTTTACTCAACTGTGTTCTCCTTAATAGGGTAGAGCAGTGGTTGCATCTATTTAACAGGCATAACACAGGCGCAATGAGAGCCAATTCTAAGGACCAATCTGAGGCTGCTTATAGCACCCCGACTGCAACCCCTGCTAAGTCAACACAGAATGTGGGACCATCCTGGTCTAAAGACTCAGCATCACACCAGTTTCTGCATGTTAGCTATCAGAAAGCTAGAAAGGACTGAAAATCCATACAGCAATTAAATAATTAAAGTGCCTAAAGAGCTAAGATTATTTACTGTCATGTTTTATCAATATAACTTCATTCCTGTTTGATATACTTCTGTGTTGTAAATTATTTCATTTCCAGTTATCTAATTCTTCCATAAATTTGGCTTGCATTCCCTCAGGTATAGGTAATTGAGGGGTGATCAGATTGGGGTGTTTAAAATGTAAAAAAGATTCAATAAGGTGGCTACAGAGAAACTATTTCCTCTGGTGGGGGAATGACAAGCAAGGGGACATAATCTTAAAATCAGAGCTGGTCCATTTAAGGAGGGAAATCAGGAAGCACTTTTTCACACAGAGGGTAGTGGAAATCTGGAATTCTATCCCCCAGAAAGCTGTGGATGCTGGGACAATTGGAGCTGTTGAGGCTGAGATTGATAGATCTTTGTTGGGTAAAGGTATCAAGGGATAAGGAGCAAAGGCAGGTAAATGGAATTGAGGTAAAGATCAGCCAGGATCTAATTGAATGGTAGAGCAGGCTCGAGGGGCCAAATGGCCTCCTCGTGTTTCTATGTTCTATGTTCCTAATTGTACGCTTTTGCATGAATATTTACACACAAACATTTATTGATTTGATGGTGATGGGATGAAACTGGCAAGTGTTCAGATGAACATGGACATATTGCCCGCATCAGCAAAGTCTGGTAAAACAGTTCGCACAGACTATTTATATTGTTGCTATAAATATAACTCCAGGCGAAGGCCAGTGACGTTGTATTGTGATCACTACCATTCCTGGTAGTTTATTGGCTCTCTTGTAGTGGATAGAACCTTCCCTGCTCCTTACGAGGCTGAGGGTGGAGACTCTTATCCCTGCAATGTCCGCTCAGAGTCTAGAAAGGGACTTGGTGATTCTAAGGCAGCCAGTACCCTGCACGAGACAAGGTATTCCAGCCTCCTCATGAACACATGCGGGCCCTACCAGTGAGGTCCAGTCCAGATATGCAGTCTAGACCCTAAAGACTTCATAATTTTTTTTTTTTGCTCAAGAGGCTGCAGAGAACATGGCTGAGGTCAAAGGATGGGAACTGGACAACCCACCATCATCCCTGTCCCCCACCCCATGCCCCCACATCCCCCACCCCCACCCCAGCTGGGCAAATATTGGGCTGGATTTTACCAAGCCCTCGACGTTGTGATCTGTGGTGGTGGGGGGTGGGGGGGTGCCTTAAGAAGGGTTTGGATGAGGTCCGCCGCAGACCTTGATGCCGGGAGAGCCTGACCCGATCTTCCCGGCAAAGGCGAGGCACCGTGGTGGCCCCTCCGCCGCTTGGTGTTGGGACCTCAATTAAAATAATTAAATTAATAACATTAATAAATTTACATAAACCTACCTCCAACCTTTAGGGCCCCCCATGATCTTTGGCACGGTGGCCGGCACTCTCGCGCCTTCAGTTCCCCGTCCAGGGAAAGATAGCATGACACTGGTGGGGAGCGAGGAGGGGAGTTATGATTTTCAGTGTGGGGAAGAGAGGAAGGGGCACAGGGCCAAATAAATGTAACGGCTGTTGGGGATGGTGGGTAGGGGTGAACTTTAAAGTTTGTGCAGTTTGTTGGGGGAAGGTCAGATGTAAAAGGTTTGGGGGGAAGGGCAAATAGTTAATGTAATCGTTATTGGGGGGTGGGAAAGGGGCATAAGAAATTTATTTATTTAATTTGGTGGGTATGGGTTTAAAAATTTAAATTAGGCAGCAAGGCTGGCTGCCCTTTAAAAATGGCACCAGGGCCTGCGCACAGGCAACTGATGCCATTGCCGGGGACGAACAGCCCACCCATTCACGAGACTGGGGGGGAGCAGGCTGCCCCGGCTATTTAGATGAGCCGCCACGCTTGAGATTGCGGCAGCTCTTTGGTGTGCGGCCGCCATTAAACAAGAAAACTTAATTTATCCCATCAAATATGCCCCTTCCACAGATAGTCAGGGAGAAAGCTGTAGACTGCAGGAAACTATCAATGGACAAGTCAAGTGGGCAAAAAATGGATTGCAATTCAGAGAAGTGGGAGGTAATGCACTTGGGGAGGTCAAACACAGCAAAAGATTATAGAATAAATGGTAGAATACTGAGAAGTTAGAGGAACAGCTCCTCGCAGGTAGCAGGATAGGTGGATAAGGCAGTTAAGAAGGCATATAGTATACTTTTCTTTATCGGCCAAGGCATAGAATATGCTTGAACAGTATAGAACACTAGTTGGACCACAGCTGGAATACTGTGTACAGTTCTAGTCACTGCAGTACAGGAAGGACATGATCACACTAGCAAGGGTACAGAGGAAATTTACGAGTATGTTTCCAGGGATGGAGAATTTTAGCTATGAGGAAAAATTGGATAGGCTGGGTTTGTTTTCTTTGGAATAGAGTAACCTGAGGAGAGATTCAATTGAGGCATATAAAAGTATGAGGAGCCTAGATAGAGTGGATAGGAAGGACTTATTTCCATTAGCAGAGAGGTCAATAACTAGGGGCATAGATTGTTTCAGAGGACCAGGGGACTGCTGGGTAAGGGAAAACTATTTATTTGGGCAGTGGCAGTACCCGAGACACTACACGTGTAGTGTCTCCCACCCACCCTCCTCCTCTAACCAAAAAAAAAAAGGACTCTGGTGTGTTGATAAGGTAAGCTTTTTATTTAAAAAGTTCAGTCCGTCGGATTGCTAAGCGAACAAGTTTTGACTTTTTTTTTTCATTTGGTTTTTCAGTAGATTTGTTGTGAATCTAGAATAGTGGGAATGGAGGTAAAGGCAGTTGTATGTTCCTCCTGCAGAATGTGGGAGGTAGGGGTCGCCAAGAGTGTCCCTGCTGACTGCATCTGCGGGAAGTGCACCCAACTCCAGCTCCTCGCAGACCGCGTTAGGGAACTGGAGCTGGAGCTGGATGAACTTCGGATCATTCGGAAGGCGGAGGGGAATATTGACAGGAGTTATAGGGAGGCAGTCACACCTCAGGTAAAAGAAGTAGTTAGATGGGTTACCGTCAGGGGAAGGATAGGGAACCAGCAGGCAGTGCAGGGATCCCCTGTGGCCGTTTCCCTCAACAACAGGTATACCGTTTTGGATACTGTTGGGGGGGACGACTTACCAGGGGTAAGCAATGGGGTGCAGGTCTCTGGCACAGAGTCTGTCCCTGTTGCTCAGAAGGGAAAGGGGAAGAGGAGCAGAGCATTAGTCATTGGGGACTCCATAGTTAGGGGAACAGATAGGAGGTTCTGTGGGAACGAGAGAGACTCACGGTTGGTGTGTTGCCTCCCAGGTGCCAGGGTACGTGATGTCTCTGATCATGTTCTTGGGATCCTTAAGGGGGAGGGGGAGCACCCCCAAGTCGTGGTCCACATAGGCACCAACGACATAGGTAGGAAGAGAGATGGGGATTTAAGGCAGAAATTCAGGGAGCTAGGGTGGAAGCTTAGAGCGAGAACAACCAGAGTTGTTATCTCTGGGTTGTTGCCCGTGCCATGTGCTAGCGAAGAGAGGAATAGGGAGAGAGAGGAGTTGAACACGTGGCTGCAGGGATGGTGTAGGAGGGAGGGTTTTGGTTTCCTGGATAATTGGGGCTCTTTCTGGGGTAGGTGGGACCTGTACAAACAGGATGGTCTTCACCTGAACCAGAGGGGTACCAATATCCTGGGGGGGAGATTTGTTAGTGCTCTTCGGGGGGGTTTAAACTAAATCAGCAGGGGAATGGGAACCTAAATTGTAGTTCCAGTGTACAGGCTGTTGAGAGTAGTGAGGTAGGGGATAAGGTTACAAGGACGCAAGAGGGCACTGGCAAGCAAGAACTTGGTTTAAAGTGTGTCTACTTCAACGCCAGGAGCATCCGGAATAAGGTGGGTGAGCTTGCAGCATGGGTTGGTACCTGGGATCCTGATGTTGTGGCCATTTCAGAGACATGGGTAGAGCAGGGGCAGGAATGGATGTTGCAGGTTCCGGGATTTAGATGTTTCAGTAAGAACAGAGAAGAGGGTAAAAGAGGGGGGGGTGTGGCATTGTTAATCAAGGAAAGTATTACAGCGGCAGAAAGGACGTTTGAGGACTCGTCTACTGAGGTAGTATGGGCCGAGGTTAGAAACAGGAGAGGAGAGGTCACCCTGTTGGGAGTTTTCTATAGACCTCCGAACAGTTCCAGAGATGTAGAGGAAAGGATAGCGAAGATGATTCTCGACAGGAGCGAGAGTAACAGGGTAGTGGTTATGGGGGACTTTAACTTTCCAAATATTGACTGGAAATACTATAGTTCGAGTACTTTAGATGGGTCTGTTTTTGTCCAGTGTGTGCAGGAGGGTTTTCTGACACAGTATGTGGACAGGCCAACCAGGGGCGATGTCACATTGGATTTGGTACTGGGTAATGAACCCGGCCAGGTGTTCGATTTAGATGTAGGTGAGCACTTTGGCGATAGTGATCACAATTCGGTTAGGTTTACCTTAGCGATGGGCAGGGACAGGTATATACCGCAGGGCAAGAATTATAGCTGGGGGAAAGGAAATTATGACGCGATTAGGCAAGACTTAGGATGTGTAGGATGGGGAAGGAAACTGCAGGGGATGGGCACAAACGAAATGTGGAGCTTATTCAAGGAGCAGCTAATGCGTGTCCTTGATAAGTATGTACCTGTCAGGCAGGGAGGAAGTTGTCGAGCGAGGGAGCCGTGGTTTACTCAAGAAGTTGAAGCGCTTGTCAAGAGGAAGAGGGCGGCTTATGTTAGGATGAGACGTGAAGGCTCAGTTAGGGCGCTTGAGAGTTACAAGCTAGCCAGGAAGGATCCAAAGGGAGGGCTAAGAAGAGCAAGGAGAGGACACGAGAAGTCATTGGCGGATAGGATCAAAGAAAACCCTAAGGCTTTCTATAGGTATATCAGGAATAAAAGAATGATAAGAGTTAGAACAGGGCCAATCAAGGATAGTAGTGGGAAGTTGTGTGCGGAATCAGAGGAGATAGGGGAAGCGTTAAATGAATATTTTTCGTCAGTATTTACAGTAGAGAAAGAAAATGTTGCCGAGGAGATTACTGAGATACAGCCTACTAGGCTAGATGGGATTGAGATTCACAAGGAGGAGGTGTTAGCAATTTTGGAAAGAGTGAAAATAGATAAGTCCCCTGGGCCAGATGGGATTTATCCTAGGATTCTCTGGGAAGCCAGGGAGGAGATTGCAGAGCCGTTGTTGTTGATCTTTATGTCGTCATTGTCAACAGGAGTAGTGCCGGAGGACTGGAGGAGAGCAAATGTTGTCCCCTTGTTCAAGAAGGGGAGTAGAGACAGCCCTGGTAATTATAGACCTGTGAGCCTTACTTCGGTTGTGGGTAAAATGTTGGAAAAGGTTATAAGAGATAGGATTTATAAGCATCTTGAAAAGAATAAGTTCATTTGCGATAGTCAGCACGGTTTTGTGAAAGGTAGGTCGTGCCTCACAAACCTTATTGAGTTTTTCGAGAAGGTGACCAAACAGGTGGATGAGGGTAAAGCAGTGGATGTGGTGTATATGGATTTCAGTAAGGCGTTTGATAAGGTTCCCTACGGTAGGCTATTGCAGAAAATACGGAAGTATGGGGTTGAAGGTGATTTAGAGCTTTGGATCAGAAATTGGCTAGCTGAAAGAAGACAGAGGGTGGTGGTTGATGGCAAATGTTCATCCTGGAGTTTAGTTACTAGTGGTGTACCGCAAGGTTCTGTTTTGGGGCCACTGCTGTTTGTCATTTTTATAAATGACCTGGATGAGGGTGTAGAAGGGTGGGTTAGTAAATTTGCGGATGACACGAAGGTCGGTGGAGTTGTGGATAGTGTCGAAGGGTGTTGTAGGGTACAGAGGGACATAGATAGGCTGCAGAGCTGGGCTGAGAGATGGCAAATGGAGTTTAATGCGGAGAAGTGTGAGGTGATTCACTTTGGAAGGAGTAACAGCAATGCAGAGTACTGGGCTAATGGGAAGATTCTTGGTAGTGTAGATGAGCAGAGAGATCTTGGTGTCCAGGTAGATTAATCGCTGAAAGTTGCTACCCAGGTTAATAGGGCTGTTAAGAAGGCATATGGTGTGTTAGCTTTTATTAGTAGGGGGATCGAGTTTCGGAGCCACGAGGTCATGATGCAGCTGTACAAAACTCTGGTGAGGCCGCACCTTGAGTATTGCGTGCAGTTCTGGTCACCGCATTATAGGAAGGATGTGGAAGCTTTGGAAAGGGTGCAGAGGAGATTTACTGGGATGTTGCCTGGTATGGAAGGAAGGTCTTACGAGGAAAGGCTGAGGGACTTGGGGTTGTTTTCGTTAGAGAGAAGGAGGAGGAGAGGTGACTTAATAGAGACATACAAGATAATCAGAGGGTTAGATAGGGTTAGATAGGGTGGATAGTGAGAGTCTTTTTCCTCGGATGATGATGGCAAACACGAGGGGACATAGCTTTAAGTTGAGGGGTGAAAGATATAGGACAGATGTCAGAGGTAGTTTCTTTACGCAGAGAGTAGTAGGGGCGTGGAACGCCCTGCCTGCAACAGTAGTAAACTCGCCAACTTTAAGGGCATTTAAGTGGTCATTGGATAGACATATGGATGAAAATGGAATAGTGTAGGTCAGATGGTCGGCGCAACATCGAGGGCCGAAGGGCCTGTACTGCGCTGTAATGTTCTAATTCTAATTCTAATTTAAGGTAACAGGTAGAAGGATTAGAGCGGAGTGGAGGAAAATCTTTTTCACTCAGAGGGTGGTGGCAGTCTGCAACTCACTATCTGAAAGGATGGTAGAGGCAGAAACCGTCATTGCATTAAAGAAATACTTGGATATTCACTTGAAGGCCGTAACTTACAGGGCTGCTGACCAAGAGCTGGAAAGAGAGATTAGGCTGGGTAGGTCTTTTTTGGCCGGCACAAACATGGGGCTGAATCTTCTGTGCCTGCCGCCCAATGTCGGCAGCGGGCGATAAAAACAGCGGTCCATCCACAGGGGCCTCATGTTGTGGCACCGCCGCAATCTTCTGTACAGCGGCTCATTTAAATAGCCGGGGCAGGCCGCCCCCCTGATCACATGGAGAGGGCTGGCTGACCGTCCCCGGCAATAGCGTCAGCTACCATTTTTATAGGACTGTCAGCCCTACCGGGAAATTTAAATATTTAAAGATAAAGGTAATAAAAAAAGACATTTCTTCTGCCCCTCTCCCACACCCCCAATAGCAATTAAATTAATTATTTGCCCTCCCCCAATAAAACACATCTTGTCCATCTAACTTCCCCCCCCACAAACTGCATAAACCTTACACTCCAACCCTTCCCACCATCCCCTACAGCACGATGTTACTTTGACCCGTCTCCCCACCTCCCGCACTGAGAAACTTACCTCTTACCCCCTCCCCACCAGTGTGATGCCTCGTTTCCCCGGACGGGAATCCGAAGACACAGGAATGCCGGCCACCAGGCCGAAGATCACAGCAGGACATCAGGCGGTGCGTATGTATCATTTCAATTTATTTACAAATTTAAATGGGGGTCTCATCGCCGAGCGACGGGCGGGGGAATGGGGGGCTGCAACGAGGCCTCGCCGCCGCCGGCAATATGTGGCTGGGCCCTCCTGGTGTCGGGGGTGCATGGCAGCCATCTCCCAGAGGCATCTTCAGATTCCCCTGCCCCCTCCTCGCCACGGACCCCGACACCTGGGGGAGAACAAATCCAGCCCATGATGGGCCAAATGGCCTCTTTCTGTGTCATAAATTTTCTATGTTTCTATCATTATAACCTTTAATTCCATTCCCAACCAGATATTTTTCAGTAAAAGCAAAATACTGCGGATGCTGGAAATCTGAAATAAAAACAAGAAATGCTGGAACCACTCAGCAGGTCTGGCAGCATCTGTGAAAAGAGAAGCAGAGTTAACGTTTCGGGTCAGTGACCCTTCTTCGGAACTGACAAATATTAAAAATGTCACAGGTTATAAGCAAGTGAGGTGGGGGTGGGGCAAGAGATAACAAAGGAGAAGGTGCAGATTGGACAAGGCCACATAGCTGACCAAAAGGTCATGGAGCAAAGGCAAACAATATGTTAATGGTGTGTTGAAAGACAAAGCATTAGTACAGAATAGGTGTTAACGGACTGAAGATTGAACAGCAGCAAGTGCAAACATGAAAAAAAACAGTGGGTAAGCAAACTGAACAAACTAAGATGAAATGAAATAAATGCAAAAACAAAAGGTTGTAAAAAATGTTAAAAAGAAAAAAAGAAGAAAAAAGAAAAAACAACTAAAAATGAAAGTAAAATGGGGGGCTGTCATACTCTGAAATTATTGAACTCAATGTTCAGTCCGGCAGGCTGTAGTGTGCCTAATCAGTAGATGAGATGCTGTTCCTCGAGCTTGCGTTGATGTTCACTGAAACACTGCAGCAATCCCAGGACAGAGATGTGAGCATGAGAGCAGGGGGAAAGTGTTGAAATGGCAATCAACCGGAAGCTCAGGGTCCTGCTTGCGGACCGAGCGGAGGTGTTCTGCAAAACGGTCACCCATATTTTTCAGGATACTTTACGAATTACTTTTCCCAAGAGTATATTGCACATATCCCACCAGCTCGCTTTGAAAAAAGAAAGCTTTAATCTCCAGTCTTGCTTTAATTTGTTGATATTAATCCTGTTCCTCTACTGCACTCTAAAGTCTGTCAAAAAGCCTCGTTATGTCTTCATCATCTGTGCCTTTCAGCATTTTAGAGGAAAAATGACACTCTGAAGGGATTGGGGTGAAAACATATTTAAAAGATAAAAAGGTACCATATACAAGCATAAAAATGCCTAGTCCTTGTGTGTGTGTGTGTGTGTACCTGCAAGATTAACAGGGCAAATTTATTACTCCTACCCTTGTTCTACTTTTTCAATCTGTGCATAGAGGCCAAACTAGGTAGACAGAAAGTCTACTGTAGGGGAGCAAGACCTGGCTATGGTGAGGACAGAAGTGGTTGCTGCAACAGCAACTATTATTTTACACATGTGGGATCGGGGCATCAAGTCTGTGCACTCATTTCCCCCTCATTTGTAATGTATTGACCTAGTTCTCAGAATTAGCGTTCCGATTCCAAGGTAGGCATCCTGCACAGATTTATGAACAGATAATGCGTGAGTCTGAATTTACATACAAATGGAATGCTTTTACTGTAACTAACTTAGGTGAAATTTATCTGGTGTTTAGATAGTTCTAACTCCAGCTTCTTTATAGCATTGAGTGAAAGGTGTGGATTTTGAAAGCCATTATGCTCAATGGTAAACCAAAGGTTACTAATCTCTGCCTGGGATGCCTCTTGAGTTGTGAGTCACTCCTCTCTTTGACAAGGAGGCAATCTATAAGAGTATCATTATTATTGCAGTAACAATATGGATATGTTGGACTATGACTCTCTGTCTTCAGTTTCACTTCACTTGCACGTCTTGCACTCTCAGTTTTCATCGGCTTCGGAGAAAAGTTGAGCCCATGAGCTGTTACTCTCCTTGAGTCTCTCTGAGTCATATCCCTTGCATGAGTTCAGTTATAAAGGAAGCACAATCTTGCTTCTATTTTAAGAGCGAATGCAACTGCATATTTCTCACTAGTCGCAATTTACTGCAAGTGAAAATAGCATTGAGCCAGTATTCTGTGTGGGCGATAGATCACAAACAGAGTTGTAGCTGCAAGTAAATAAAAAACATGATTAAAGATACAGGTAAAGAATGTTGTTTCTGAAATGTATAAAAAGATCTACAAATTCTCTGAAGGGGTCGAAATAAACACTGACTTTCACACCCAGAACTTCTAATCACAATGCTTAGGGCAGAGAGGAAAAGAGCTTTAATGAGCAGGGCTGTTTTTAGCTGTTTGTGGTTGGTGGGGAGGAAGATTACTTGAGTATTACCTTTGCAATGATACCAACATAATCATGAAACTTGTAAAGATTTGCTGGCAAATTTAGTCAACCCACCATCCCAATACTGGTCTTTTTAATCTTGTAATTTTTTTACATGGACATTTTAAAAAAGATTATATTCCAATGTTATAAAGTATTATTATCCTGGTTGTACAATTCTCCCGTTTTCCCCTTCAGTTGTAGCTCAGTGGGTAACAGTCTCGCCTCTGAGTCAGAATGTTGTGGCTTCAACTCCCACTCCACAGACTACAGAACAAAATCTAGGCTGGCACTTTAATGCAGTACTGAGGGAGTCCTGCACCATCAGAGGCGCTATCTTTCAGATGAGATGTTGAAATGAGGCCCCGTGCCTGTCCTCTCAGGTGGGTGTAAAATATTCTCTGGTACTATTTCGAAGAAGGGTAGAGGAGTTCTCCCCAATGTCCTGGCCAATATTTATCCCTCGACCAAGGTCACAAAAACAGATTAACTGGTTATTTATCACATTGTTGTTTGTGGGAATTTGCTGTGTGTAAATTGGCTGCTATGTTTCCTAGATTACATCAATGACTGACTTCAAAAGTACTTCCTCGGCTGTAAAGCACTTTGGAGCGTTCTGAGATGGTGAAAAAATGCAAGTCTTTCTTTCTATTCTTCCTTCTACACATGGTGACTCATGTTGTGGCCCACTTCCGCAGGTTACCAGCAGTCCCCCAAATGGTTACTGCTCAACCCATGTGGAAGGCTGAGACAGTGAATTTTGGAAGGCGATTTGATTGTGAAATCATCACTTTAATGTCCATCATGTAAACTTCCCAGCCAGGATTGCTGGGTCCTGATCAGTAGAATACTTGGCTACTTTTTTCCCCATCTCTAACCCAAGGTTGTTTAGGCCAATGTAATGTTCCTATTGGCACTTTAGCCGATATCAGCTCAATCAGAACAGATCAATAGTGAGCCTGGCACCCTGCTTATCCATATAGTTCTCCTGAGCCAGAAGGCTCAATCGTACATCAGCCAGTACATTTATGCATGAAACCATTTTTAAAATTCCTCTTTCTTTTTACATTTACCTTATGTCACATTCCATTTCCTTATTCAACAATTTTCTCCCCTCCCCCTCCTTTCCTAAAGTCTATGACCGCTTGCTGAGGTAAGACCCTGTGAATAGCTGGTATCATTTGCTGCCTATGCCAATTCCATGATGTTTGCAATGTCCTCCAGTTGTCACAAGCTGTGAGTATTTGCTACTGTCCATAGTGAATTGCAAAATACAATGGAACATATCACTGTAATTAATAATAACCTTGCCAGCATTCACCAGACGGATGTGAAACATTTAAGATCGAGAATCTCTCAGCATTAGATCAACTAAGGTAAAGTATTGGTAGACATGCAATCGAACACAACAACTTGCATTTATAGAGCACCTTTGTTGTAGTAAAACATCCCAAAACACTTCAAAGGAACATTTTCAGATAAAATTTGACACCAAGCCACCTAAGGCCATATTAAGACAGGTGTTCAAAAGCTTCTCAAAGAGGTGGGTTTTGGGAGCACCATAAAAGAACAGTAGAGGCTTCGGGAGGGAATTCCAGAGCCTAGGGTCCAGGTACTGCCGCCATTGGTAGGGCAATAGAAATCAGGGATACACAAGAAACCAAGGGCTGAATTTTACCCTCGTTGGACGGGAGCCATTCACCAACCGCCTCCGCCTGGCCGGGGGTCCAGTCCGGATTTTACGGTCTCCAGGCCTTTAATAGGTCTAAGGCGGGCTTCGACCTCATTGAGGCAGGAAGTCCCGCCTAGTGGAGCTGCTGGTCAATCAGTGGGCCGGGAGCGGTGGCCACTGCTGGGACTGCAACCCAGCTTCGCAAAGAAGATGAAGGACAGCCCCGGGAAAAGGTAAAGGGTGATCGGTCGGGCCCTGACAAGGCAAGGGTGGTTGATTGGGGGGTGAGGAGCATGCTGGACGTTGGGGGTGGTTGGGGCATCGGGGTCAGCACTCCGTTGGGCACGGGGCGCCTGACCAAGAGGGCCACCCCCGCCCCCCCAGGCCTTCAGAGAGCCGCCTACTTTTGTCAGGCAGCTTTTCTCAGGCCTGGCTGCCCGACTGGCCAAGGGTAAAATCCTCGTGGTGGCGGGCAAAGGCCCTTAAGTGGCCGTCAATTGGGTGGAGGCGGGAGCAGTTCGGGAAGGGCTCTCGAGCCTCCCACTCCATTCCCCCCCCCACCCCCCCCCACCCACACCCACCACCATCCCGCTCTTTGGGGGTGTAACGGTCCAGCCCAGAAGTGTAGAAGCACAGAGTTCTTGGGGGTTGTAGAGATGGTGAGAGTTACAGAGATATGGGCCGGAATTTTACCCCACCCCAACGAGCCGGTTGGTGGCAGGGGGGGGGTGCGTAAAATGGAGCTGGAGGTTCTGGGAGGCCTTCCCGACCCGTTCCCGCCTCCTCCCCTCTTTACGTATGGCTGGGGGAGTGAAAAACGGGCCCTCCGCCCTAGGCCAATCAAGGTCCTTAAGTTGCCAGGGTGCTCGATTTAGGGGCGCCCCCACTTCCCCAACCATCCCCAAGACCCGAGACGCCACCTCCTTCCCACCAAACGACAACCCTTGCCTCGCCAGGGCCCGACCAATTACCCCTGGCGAAGCAACCCAAACTTACCTGGACTCCCGGCTCTATGTCCTCCGCTGGGCTGCAGTCCTAGCAGTGGCCACCGCTCCCAGTGGCGCTGCTGGGACTAAGAGCTGCCGGCCCACTGACTGGCCAGCAGCTCAATGAGGTGGGGCTTCCTCCCATGGAAGGTGTCATCAACAGTGCCATCAAGCAGCACTTGCTTAGCAATAACCTGGTCAGTGACGCTCAGTTTGGGTTCCGCCAGGGCCACTCAGCTCCTGACCTCATCACAGCCTTGGTTCAAACATGGACAAAAGAGCTGAACTCAAGAGGTGAGGTGAGAGCGACTGCCCTTGACATCAAGGCAGCATTTGACCGAGTATGGCATCAAGGAGCCCTAACAAAACTGAGGTCAATGGGAATCAGGGGGAAAACCCTCTGCTGGTTGGAGTCATACCTAACACAAAGGAAGATGGTTGTGGTTATTGGAGGTCAATCATCTGAGCTCCAGGACTATTACTGCAGGAGTTCCTCAGGGTAGTGTCCTAGGCCCAACCATCTTCAGCTGCTTCATCAATGACCTTCCTTCAATCATAAGGTCAGAAGTGGGGATGTTCGCTGATGATTGCACAATGTTCAGCACCATTCGTGACTCATCAGATACTGAAGCAGTCTGTGTAGAAATGCAGCAAGACCTGGACAATATCCAGGCTTGTGCTGATAAGTGGCAAGTAACATTCCCGCCACACAAGTACCAGGCAATGACCATCTCCAACAAGAGAGAATCTAACCATCTCCCCTTGACATTCAACGGTAGTACCATCGCTGAATCCCCCACTATCAACATCCTAGGGGCTACCATTGACCAGAAACTGAACTGGAGTAGCCATATAAATACCGTAGCTACAAGAGCAGGTCAGAGGCTAGGAATCCTTAGGCGAGTAACTCACCTCCTGACTCCCCAAAGCCTGTCCACCATCTACAAGGCACAAGTCAGGAATGTGATGGAATACTCTCCACTTGCCTGGATGGGTGCAGCTCCAACAACACTCAAGAAGCTCGACACCATCCAGGACAAAGCAGCCCGCTTGATTGGCACCCCATCTACAAACATTCACTCCCTCCACCACCGGCGCACAGTGGCAGCAGTGTGTACCATCTACAAGATGCACTGCAGCAATGCACCAAGGCTCCTTCGACAGCACCTTCCAAACCCACGACCTCTACCAACTAGAAGGACAAGGGCAGCAAATACATGGGAACACCACCACCTGCAAGTTCCCCTCCAAGTCACACACCATCCTGACTTGGAACTGTATCGCCGTTCCTTCGCTGTCGCTGGGTCAAAATCCTGGAACTCCCTTCCTAACAGCACTGTGGGTGTACCTATCCCAAATGGACTGCAGCGGTTCAAGAAGGCAGCTCACCACCACCTTCTCAAGGGCAATTAGGGATGGGCAATAAATGCTGGCCTGGCCAGTGATGCCCACATCCCATGAATGAATTTTTTTAAAAAGCGGGTGAAAGTCCGGCCTTGGAACAATTAAAGCCTGGGAACCCATAAGATGCAGGATGGATCCCCAGGCTAAGCGAAAGCAGGTTCGCCACCGACTTTGCAGTCAGTGGCCGGCTCCCATGCGCCCAACGTAAAATCCAGCCCATGGATGAACAAGGACATGGAGGAAACACAAGGGTGAGAACCACATTGATTGAGGTGCCTGAACAAGTCAGTGTAGTCTGTTAAGACTTTCTGGAAGTGATACTAGGAATGCCTTTTTAAAACTAGTTGAAGCATCAAGGTCAATTGCCCAAGACACCACCAAGGTTGAAAACAGTAGGAGAGAAAGCACGATAGAAAAAATCTATAAATATGTAACACCTTTCACAATCTCAGGATGTCCCAAAGCATTTCACAACCAATTAATTACTTTTAAAGTGTAGTCACTGTTGTTTTGAAGGCAAAATAGTTAAGGCTAGTCACGCTTTGGAATGTTTGATCTATTTTCTTCCACGGAAAGAATTGTGGCCTTGAGTTATGTTTGAGGTTTAATAACAAGCTTACCATGAGGAGCTGGTCAGAGTCTCGCCTCTCCCCTTGGCAGGCAACACAAAAAGAGACAAAGGACCACATGGAGAATCGGGTTTGAACAGAAGACTAGGCCTGGAGCTAGAAACTCAACATGCAGGAAATCGGTCAGTGAGGTTAGAAGTGCTCTGAAAGAAATGCGAAAAAAGGCTATTGCCCCCTGGCTCCCACCCCTCACTGCCTTGCTTTACTTCCTGCTCCTCCCTGCACTTACCTGAGGGCAGGTGACCCAAACCTCTTGTGTTCCAATGGCCAAGCTGCCTTTGGAGGCTTAACAGGCACTGGTAAATTGTTTAAATTATTGGAATGAACCCAGAGGCCTCCCTGATGGGGCATGTGCTGCCTGAACAGAGCCGACTGTGGGCCCAAAGAATCCATAGCATTATTCAAAAAAGAGAAGAGGTGACGAGGCCAATATTCATCCCACAAACAGCATCACTAAAATAGATTACCTGTTCATTTATCTCACTGCCGCTTGTGGGATCCTGCTGCATGTAAATTATCAGCTGCATTTTGTAAATTACAACGATAGCTACACTTTAAAACTGCTTTATTGGCTGCGAAGTACTTTGGGAGGGAGTGGGGACATGAAAGGTGCTATAGAAATGCAAGTTCTTCCTTTCTTACAAAAATAACAAACGCCTCTCCAAAAAATTAATAAGTTACAAAATAAGTCAATGTTTATTACTTATTGTAAGTCACATTCAGTATACATTTGAAATGTGTCTCAAGTAGATTTTGACTTTGTGTGACTAACTTCAATGGAAATAAAGATAGAGAGAGATGTAGAACGTCCTGTCGACTTGGCTATTACCGTCTTCCGATATCATATAATTTCAAGACCTACCCCTCTTTCTTTCCTCTCTACCTTGTCTGTAGTGCAATGCAGCATCTTTATAGTAAGCTCTTAAGACTTCATCATATCCTGTTAACACATAAAAGCCACCCAGGAAGATGGAGCACAAAATTGTAAAATACAATTTCTGCCAATGGCCCTTACTAATTTAATCACTGACAACAATTTTCTATAAGAATAGCAGCCATGAGATTCCGTAGGAGTTCTCCCGATCTCCCACTGGAGTTATGACAAGAGGCAGGAAGAACCAGGATTTTTAGGATCAAGAAAAGTTCATTCGACCCAATAGCAATCACTGTTTCCATATAGAGATACCAGGGGGTGAATGTGGGGGCGGGAGAGCGGGGGTCATGGGGAACTGTGATCAGTGCAAATGCTAAACAAGGTTATCAGTTCAATGTAAATAAAGAACATTTACAGATGGGCAAACAGTAACTGTTGATTGTACACCGCAGGTTAATCTTCATGCCCCAGACATGAAGTATACAGATAGTTTTGAAAGAAAATGTGATTTTTTTTGTTGTTCCTTTCTTTATTTGAAGTACTGTTCACAATTTGTGACCGTGTGGTGCCAACACAAACAGATAAGTGAAGGGTGACTGATGCCACTGAACCTGCAAGGATATCTAAGGCAGATCAGAATGTGTAACAGGCAGACAAGCAGATTTCCAGCTTATGTTATTAAACCTTTGGTTTAAAATCTATGGACGGGAGAAAAAACAGATTGTGTGAAGTAGAAATAGGATTTAAAAGGCATTCAAGAAAATAAAAACGGTTCAATGGACATGAAAACTGTTAGAGGAACCAAAATGAAGAGTGAAGTTTGTGCCTAGAATTCCCAATATAGGGCAATTCACTCAATTACAAAAATGCTTAGTGTAAGTCCTACCTTAACATCAATCCAGATAATCCAGCATTCTACTCCAAACTGTTAAATGCCCTGTCTATTATAAAGAGTTTCCTGGTGCTTCAGGGAGAGTGCGGAATTTAATCAGATTCGAGATTAAATCTTCAATAGGTTTTCACATAAGTACAATATCACATCCTGCGCTTGGTCAGTGCTAAATAACCTTGAGAAAAAGATCGGTTTGTTTGATGTATGTTGCTACAACATCCTGAAGGAATTATTTTATTCAAATGAGCCCAACTGATGTTTTCTTTCTTCAATTTCCCCCTTCCTGTCTTGGAGGCAATGAATAATCTGGGGTACAGTTCAATGAGCTTTTGCAAATCTCCATTACTTCACTCAAATATTCTGCGTTTGTGGAACATTGAAGGTGATCAATCATACAGTAGACTATTCAACAGTGCCGTACCTGTTCCTGTGTTGAACTGGCATCACTTTCTTTCCAGAAAGAGTTACAAGATAACACACTGGAGCAGAATCTCTTTAGCTCAGGGATGCCGAGGTCAACTGTAATGTCCCAACTGTTGCCTTACTGAGACTAGCTAACTCAGCATCAGCCAAAGATCTGCTCTAGGATCTGCCTGGTCTGCATGGCTGAATAGCAAACAAAACTGTGCATTTACCACTGAAAACATAAGAAATTCCAAAGAAAAACTTGTGTTTATATAGTGCTATTCACGACTCAAAATGACCAAAGGTGCTTTACAACCAATGAAGTTGAAGTGCTGTTGTAATGCAGGAAACACAGCAGCCAAATTGCACACAGCAAGCTCCCACAAACAATGTGATAATGGCCAGATAATCTGCATTTCGTGACACAAATTGAGGGATAACTCCTCTGCTGTTCTTTGAAATAGTGCCATTGGATCTTTTGCATCCACCTTAGAAAGCAGACTGGGTCTCAGTTTAACATCTCATCCGAAAGACATCACCTCTAGCAGTGCAACACTCCCTACTGCACTGTAGTGTCAGCCTAGATTTTAGTGCTTAAGTCTCTGGAGTGTGACTTCAACTCTCAACCTTCTGACTCAGGGGCAAGAGTGCTACCCACTAAGCCAAGGCTGACACAATCCAGTGTAAAAAATGTCCATTCAGCCCATTAAGCCACTTCATCAATAAAACATGTATGATTATTCATTGCTTCCCACAACACCTATCGGACTAAAACTTTAGGGAACACTAGTTTACTTCCCAGGCCCCACTGAAAAAAAAAATCGAAGTGTTATTAAATATTTCAGTAACCCTCAACCCCACCTCTCAACGAATATTGATCCAGTACCTGAGTTAAGGTGTCAATTAGCCTCAAATTAACTACGTTCTCCCCATTTCACATTTCCACCAGCATCTTGGAAAGAACATTTTGTTCCAATTTCTAATCCTGCTAAAGGCTGGTGAGCTTCGTACCTGTGTCGTCTAGTCTTGTGTTCATTGCCCAGTTCTCAGCTGTCAGACAGGCTCACGACTTTGAAAAAAACTTACGTGAGATATTTGCATGAGTTGAATCCAATAGTCGGAAAACCAGTTAGTTTTATATATGAGGAAGATCCTGTCACTGAGACTGTTCAAATGCAATTGTGTAAAATCTCTGTGAGCTCAATCTGTTCTCTGTCACTCGTGCGGCAGCTATTAGTCAACAGGCCATTTATCACCAGAAAGAACAATTTTCTTTGAAGTGTAGAAATGTTGGAAACATGACAGTCAATTTCCCCATGGCAATGTCCCACAAACACCTAAGTACCCATAATTTTTATGTGGGACCTGTCAATGAGTGTTGGCAAACTGTTCAACCTGGTGTATGGTTCTTCGCCAGTGGTAAAGCACAGATACAAACAAAGAACTTGCATTTATTGTGCCTTTTGTGACCTCAAGACATCCCAAAGCACTTTACAGTCAATTAAGTACTTAGGAAAAGTAACTAAATTTCAAAAAGAACTTTATTGGTGGTAAAGCCCTTTGTGACGTCCTGATGTCATGAAAGGTAGGCCTTTACTGTCACATTAGTCACAAGATTCTTTTCTTAATTGTAAGTTAAATATTTCTGACAACACTCAGGTTTTAACAAGCCTGAAAGTTAATAAATAAGATCAATAAAAGCGGATCCCTTCACAATAACTAGTTTACGGGAAAATTCCATGAGGGTTCAACCAATCTCACGCTGTGACTTTGGCAGGAAGCCAGTGCAAACCCTCAGGAAAACAGGATAGAACTGGTCACACACAATCTCCATTGTTTCTGTGAGTTAACTTGCACGGGGTAGCACTTCTACCTACCCACGCCTTGGGTATGACCGGGGTTAGGGATATCCTCAGCTGAGAGTTTCGGCTCCTGGCCCTGGTTGGGAGCCCAGTATTTGAGTGTCAGTAGGTAAACCAAGAAAGATGAGGCACTTTGCCTCCACAAAGGTGCATGTGGGCTTCAATCTTGGGGCCCAGGCCAAGCCAGGCAAGGGAGCTAAACTTGTGAAGAGAACAAAATTTATTTTGAGGATTTTCCTTTCTTGTCAGCTGATAGCAGTAGCAGGGTGGGGGGAACCTGAGAAACACCCCTGCCACTGCTCCCTCCCCTCCATAGTGAGCAGTCATGCCAGTTTCATGGCACATGGGGCAGGTGGACGAAAAGAAGTGCCAAGTACCCACCGGTCCCATGTAAATCATAGAATCATAAGAACCGTTACAGCACAGAAGGAGGCCATTTGGCCTCTCATGTCTGTTTCGGCTCTCTGCAAGAGTACCTCACCTAGTCACACTCCCCTGCCTTTTCCCTCTACCCCTGCAAATTTGTTCTCTTCAGATAATTGCCCATGCAATGAGAAGCTTTTATTATGTTGGCTGATGCAACATAAATGAGATGCGTGGAGTTCAAGTTGTTTGAAGATCTCAAACAGGTATATTAACCAGCTAACAACTATATACAGTACGGAGCTAACTATTACAGGACTTGCTTCTTGGTGTTACAGTAGCAGAGTGAGACTGGCATGTAGTCACATCACTACATCCTGGCACTTAGCTCATTAACATACTAAGATCTTAATGGTGCATTACTCTTAAAGGCAGTCACACAACAGTCCAGTTCTCTTTTGAAAGCCTCGATTAAATCTACCTTCACCACACTCTCAGGCAGTGCATTCCAGATCCTAACCACAATCTGTGTAAAAAAGATTTTCTGTATCTTGCTGTTGCCTTTTTGCCAATTACCTAAATCTCCCTATCTGCTCTGTCCAGATCCCTTGTGATTTTGAACACCTCTATCAAATCTCCTCTTAATCTTCTCTTCTCTAAGGAGTACAGGCCCAGCTTCTCCAGCCTAATCATGTAATTGAAGTTCTTCGTTCCTGGAACCATTCTTGTGAATCTTCTCTGCAGCCTCTCTAATGCTTTAGCATCCTTCCAAAAATGCAGTGCTCAGAACTGGACACAATACTCCAGTTGAGGTCGAGCCAGTGTTTTATACAGGTTTATTATAACTTCCTTGTTTTTGTACTCAATGCCCCTATTTATAAAGCCCAAGGTCCCATATGCTTTTTTAACCACTTTCTCAATCTGCCCTGCAACCTTCAATGATTTGTGCACATATACCCCCAGGTCCCTCTGCTCCTGCACCCACTTTGGAATTATACTCTTTAATTTATATTGCCGCTTCTCATTCTTCCTACCAAAATGAATCATTTCACATTTTTCTGCATTAAATTTCATCTGCCACTTGTCCGCCCATTCCACAGCCTGTCTATTTCCTCTTGAAGTTTATCACTACCCTCCTCAGTTCACAATATTTCCAAGTTAGGTGTCATCCACAAATGTTGAAATTGTGTGCTGTACACACAAGTCCAGATCATTAATTTTGATCAAGAAAAGCAGGGATCCCAATACCGACACCTAGGGGACCCTATTATATGCCATTCTCCAGTCCGAAAGACACCATTCCCAATCCCACAAACTTTGACGGGGGCTCAGTATTGGAAGGTATATTTATTTTATTCATGCAAGAGAAGTGGATGGCAATTAAGGACAGCATTTACTGCCCAGCCTTAATTGCCCTTGAGTAGGTGAGACTAATCCCAGTACAACTGTCAGAACTGCAGCTCATTGAACTTTGCAGCTGTATTTACAATAGTTAGTTAATTAGACTTTGGTTGCACCAAATGTACTTTTCGGTCACATGTTCACAATATCATTTCAAGGTATTAAGGGGAACAGAGAGGGTAGATGGAGAGAAACTATTTCTGCTGGTTGGTGAGTCCAGCACTAGGCAGCATAATATAAAGATTAGAGCCAGACCTTTCAAGAGTAAATTTAGGAAACACTTCTTCATGCATGGTAGAAGTTTGGAACTCTCAGAAACAGCAATTGATGTTAGATCGATTGTAAATTTTAAATTTGAGATTGATAGGTTTTTGTTGCCCAAAGGTTATAAGGAATATGGGGCAAAGGTGGGTATATGGAGTTCAGTCGCAGATCAGCCATGATCTCATTGAATGGCAGAACAGGCTCATGGGATTAAATGGCCTCCTATTCCTATGTTAGGGTTCACATGATGGTGAAATAGATACACATAGCAGAGAGATAGAGCTAAAAAGATAGCATGAGACAGAAGTCAAATAGATTGACAGACAGAGCGACAATCACCCAAAAAGACAATAGACACACAGTTAGAGGCAGACAGATAAGTTAGTTCAATAAATATTTATTTTGTTTCTTACATGCATTGTGGCTCACACCAGCTTATGCTGCAGGAAATGATAGTTATGGTGTGCAATTGCCCTGTTGCTCTAGTGGGAGCAATGCAGTCTTGTGTAACTTCTTAGTCTTACAGAGTAGAAGGTTGCAGGTTCAATTCCTGGTTTGTGCTCATGTTTCTGTTGAGATGGTAACAGGAGTACTACAACTGGCCTCTGCATTGATTATGTCAGGAAGAAGAGAAATTATCCAGGGTCCAAAGTTCCTGGTCACAGTCCAGCAACACCTACTACAAAGTGGATGTCAGATGTGAGCAGAATCAAACTTTCCTGTGATGCCTGCTATGGTTGAATTGTCTGCCAGGACTCACTGTCTACTTTCACACATGAATGGGTCAGACATTGGAGGGTGCCAGAACTCACACACAAGTTTGCTTTCTTCGGAGAAGAGAGGGGGGGAAACAGCAATATTTGTTCTGTGGAATGAGTGATTTCATGATATAATCTGTATGGGCCTCTATAATGTACTTTTAAAAATATGCACAATGAAGTTTTAATGCTAAAATAATTGCAAAATTAGGGATTGAAACTTGCAGGATGGAATATCGTTGGACTCTCAGGCTTAGAAAGTGAGTGCTATTGCTGTTAGCAATCTTCCACCCAGACCATCTGTTTACATTTCTTTATTAAAAACATATTTCAGCTTCAGCTAACAACCGCACAAACCATAAGAGATCCTAGAGTGCCTATGAGCATCTGACTTGTAAAATCCTTCAGCGCCTGAAAGGAAGCTTAATTTACAAAGTGTGTATTTCAGTGGTAACGTGAAACATTCTTCAAATCCCCAGCAATTCCAGATGTGCAAATCTAATCTTGCAATCATGTTCTGGAAGCAGTGGTATGTTCCCTATGTGTAGGATTTATTTTATTTACCCTACTCCTTTTACACTACAGCAATTAGAAAGTTGATTTCTGCTCCTGTGGGAAATATCTAAACTGAGTGTGGAGTGCAGATTGAATCTTGAGTTAGGAATTCATACCTATGACCAACGGTTTTCCTTCTACATTGAATCTGGACTGAGCATCTAAGTGGCCTGGAGTTTTATCACCAGCTCATTGAGTTTATCCAGAGAATAGCTGAGCTATGCAGACCAGAAAGGTCCCAGCTCCTAGTCCTAGTCTACATTGAGTTAACTGATGTCAGTCAGGGTGGCAGTGGTCATGTTACAATTGGCATCAGAGCCTCTGGATTAGGGAGGGGAAGACCAGGCATAGCTCATGCTCCTCACTCTCCTTGAAGTATGCAACAGGGGACACCCAGTGAGGCCAAGATTGGACTCAGCTGCCTCCTGTGGAATATAAGCCTGTTCCTACACACTGTCAAGGTTCCCATATGAAGAATAGTCATTTGGTGAAATGCCAGAGGGCCACAGCATCCCATGGAACTATATCTCGGAAAGAAGTTAACATCTTGAGAATAGGAGAGGAAGGCAAAAAATATCAGATAAATTCGACCAGAAAAAGGAAACAAAGCATTTGTGGAGAAAAAAACCAAAGAAGAGGCCTGGAATAACTCTGAAGTCCCTCTCTCATGTTTACCAGAGCAGCATATAAAGTTTTGTTGGATTTAGACTTGATTCAAGTGGACTTTAGCCAACCATCCCTCTTGAGGAAAAAGGCATTTTTAGGCATCGTTGCAAAATGCCTTCAATCAATCTTGTTTATCCTGGTATTTTTATTTTTCTTTAATTCTCTAAGTACAGCACATGTCAACAAAGAGCAAGATTCTGGACAGGATGAAACTAGCAGAGAGCAAAATAAGCATCAGATTAAAGGACCCCCTTCAGGAAAATATTGCTAGAATGTTTGCTTAGGGAAACACATATAAATATAGGATGCATGATAAATAATAAGGAACCGTGGGATCTGATTTTTATCTTGTGGGTGGACTGACCGGAAGACGCATGAGCAACAAAATTGAATTTTGATTAGTATCATAAGTGGGTTTAAATCCTCTTCCATAGCTTCACATTTTTTGGGTATAAAACAGGTACAACACCGAGCAATCTAACAGTGGAATGGCCTGCACTTAACCTGACAGTGACTGGGGATAGGGAACGGAATCAATGGCAAGGGTTCAGCATTTGTGGTGGAGGCCAAAGTGGTCTTCCCAATGTTTAACTGGAGGAAATTATATCTCAACCGAGATTTGATGTCACGCAAACAGTTTGACAGCACAGAGGCCGTGGAGGGATTGAGAAAGGTACTGGAGAGGTAGAGCTGGTCGTTAACAGCGTACCTATGGAAGCACGTCTTCAGATGATGCTGTCAAGTGGAGATGGGAGAAGCTGGAAAGAGACGGGAATTAAGGGCTAAGGTAAGAGTAGGCTGTGGGAGGCTTAGCTTGCTAGGAAGGGGAAGCAGCATAGGCAGCTGAATGGATGGTTTCAATCTTAAATGGCAAAGTAGGACATGAGCTCATTGTGCTTGTTGTTGGAGGTGATCGTGGTGAGGCAGGGGAGAGAGATTTAAGCAGCCAGTAGTGGAGAAAAGAAGCCAGATCTGGTGCTGGTTGGCTAAACCAGTTGTGACCCAGATACATTCAAGTCTACACCCCTTGGGCTTGAGGGAGAAAAGTTGGGGACCATAACAGTGGGGACGAACAACCAGGATGAGAGTGGATTTGTTGAGATCAAGGGCATCAAAGGTGGAGGTGAGGGCGTAGTTAAGTAAATCGACAGCTACGCAATTATTACGGGGAGTGGAAAACTAAAAACAATGCAGTTGACAGCTTGAAAATGCAATTGTACGTGACTTAAGATCAATCTTTCTTCTGCGGTGGATGTAGAACAAAGTGGGATTGGATAAGATGAGGGGTGAGGGATACAATGAAGTGGTCATTGATGCCTTGTCTGTTGAGCAAAGGCTATGTGAGATGACAAGAATATTCTACCCAGGGAAGTAGGGGAAGCACAAGATATTATAATTTTTAAGAATGTGAGGGATACATTTTTGACTGAGGTGCTATTGACAAGTATCAAAGGTAAAGTGCCTTAAAAAGTCAGCAACCCTTGAGAATGCTCCAATGGATGGAGTTGTCACTTCCAGCTCCCTGTTTAGTTCTATATTGCGAAGGAAATTTGGATATATGTGGAGTTAGTTTAAGTATGTTTTTGATGCATCATGGGTAACCTGAGTCTCCTGAGTCCAAAATGATTGGCTGAGGGAGTTGGAGAGGAATTTTTGAGAGTTTTCCCTCAAGTTGGCCATAGTTTTCTTTTGCCTCCTCCAGGAGTTAAATTACCAGCGGCTGGGGAGGGCAGTGCATGAGGTAGAATCATTTTATGAACACGATGAGCACTGATGGGTCTTTTCATATCTTCATGTCATTGTATTGTTTGCTTGCTTGGAAGCAAGTGAAAAAAGATCTTCATTGAAGTAATGCCACTTTTGGACTGTTTTCAGCAGAAATCAATGTATGTTTATAATCTCGAAACACAGCCAGAATAGAGAGACCCTAAGGAACCATGCACATCTGGTACAATATTGTCATTTTTCAAGACCTCCACAAAGCTCTCCTCTTTAAGTGTGTCTTGTTCTAATTGAATGGTGGAGCAGGCTCAAGTGGCTGAATGGCTCCTCCTGTTCCTAATATTCCTTCAGCCTCCTCAACCTTGGAAGATTTAAGGTTGTTATGGAAAAGGACATAGAGGGACCGGAAATAAGAGTACTGAATTGGGGGAAGGCAGATTTCAATATGATAAAACAGGATCTGGCCAAATTGAACTGGGAGCAGCTTCTTATAGGAAAGTCTACATCAGACCAGTGGGAGTAATTTAGAAAGAAATTGTGAGGGTTCAGGTGCAGCATGTTCCTGTAAAGGTGAAGAGTAGGACCAACAGGTCAAGGGAACCCTGGATGTCAAGGGATATGGAGGATTGGATAAGGAAATAAAAGGAGGCGTATGGCAGATTCAGAGTGCTGAAAACAGCAGAGGCCCTAGAGGAATATAGAAAGTGTAGGGGAGTACTTAAAAAAGTAATTAGGAGAGCAAAGAGGGGCATGAAAAATCACTGGCAGACAAGATAAAGGAAAGGTGTTTTATAAGTATGTTGGGGCAAGAGGATAACCAGGGAAAAAGTGGGGTCCATTAGGGATCAAAGAGGCAATCTGTGTGTGGAGCCAGAGGATATAGGTGAGGTTTTGAATGATTACTTTTCATCTGTGTTCACTATGGAGAAGGACGATGTAGTTGTAATGATCAGGGAGGGAGATTGTGATATACTTGATCAAATTAGCATTGAAAAGGAGGAAGTATTAGCTGTATTAGCAGGCTTAAAAGTGGATAAATCCCCAGGCCCAGATGAGATATATCCCAGACTGTTACGTGAGGCAAGGGAGGAGATAGCAGGGGCTCTGACACAAATTTTCAGATCCTCTCTGGCTACAGGAGAGGTACCAGAGGACTGGAGGACAGTGAATGCGGTACCATTATTCAAGAAGGACAGCAGGAATAAACCAGGTAATTACAGGCCAGTGAGTCTAACATCAGTGGTAGGGAAATTATTGGAAAAAATTCTGAAAGACAGGATTAATCTCCACTTGGCGAGGCAGGGATTGATCAGGGATGGTCAGCATGGCTTAGTGGAAAGAGGCAGAGGGTGATGGTAGAGGATTGTTTCTGTGAGTGGAAGCCTGTGACCAGTGGGGTACCTCAGGGATCTGCGCTGGGACCCTTACTGTTTGTAGTGTACATTAATGATTTAGGCGTGAATATAGGAGGCATGATCAGTAAGTTCGCAGACGACACGAGAATTGGTGGTGTCGTAAATAGTGAGGAGGAAAGCCTTAGATTACAGGACAATATAGATGGGCTGGCAAGATGGGCGGTGCAGTGGCAAATGGAGTCTAATCCTGAGAAGTGTGAGGTGATGCACTTTGGGAGGTCTAACAAGGCAATGGAATATAAAATGGATGGTAGGACCCTAGGGAGTACAGAGGGTTGGGTACAGAGGGGTGCTTGTCTATAGATCACTGAAGGCAGCAGCACAGGTAGATAAGGTGGTTAGGAAGGCATACGGGATACTTGCCTTTATTAGCCGAGGCATAAAATAAAGAGCAGGGAGGTTATGATGGAGCTGTATAAAACGCTGGTTAGGCCACAGTTGGAGTACTGTGTGCAGTTCTGGTCGCCACACTATAGGAAGGATGTGATTGCAATGGAGAAGATGCAGAAGAGATTCACCAGGCTGTTGCCTGGGCTGGAGCATTTCAGTTATGAAGACAGACTAGATAGGCTGGGGTTGTTTTCCTTGGAGCGGAGAAGGCTAAGGAGGGACCTGATTGAGGTATACAAAATTATGAGGGGCATTGATAGGATAGATAGGAAGAAAATTTTTCCCTGAGCGGAGATGTCAATAACTAGGGAGCATGGATTTAAGGTAAGGGGCAGGAGGATTAGAGGGGAGTTGAGGAGGAATTTTTTCACCCAGAGGGTGGTTGGAATCTGGAACACACTGCCTGATGGGGTGGTAGAGGCAGGAACACTCATGACATTCAAGAAATATTTAGATGAGCACTTGAAACACCATAACATACAAGGCAACGGGCCAAGTGCAGTGAAATGGGATTAGTTAGGATGGGTGCTTGATGGTTGGCACAGGCACGTTGGGCCGAAGGGCCTGTTTCTGTGCTGTAAAATTCTATGACTCTATGACTCTAACCTTCTCCATTTTCCTTAGCTCGATTCTGTTCCAAATAGACCATTTTTCCTTCTCGATGTAAAGTGACCTGACACATCTTCTTGTAAGTGAGGAACACTCCAGAAATGCAAGTTGTTCTTGTATCTACAATAACCTGCTGGAATTGCTCGGAATGGGTGAGTGTGTGCTGAAGCTGCAAATTTCTAAGTATTTGATTGATGCAATCAGGTCAAAAAAGCTTGAAAATCGTTCAAAATCAGAGTGCGAAACAGTGAGGGATTTATTATCACCAACAATTTGGTTACACCTGGTTTGACATTGCAACAAAACATTCTGACAAGGGCATGCCATTAACAGTACACAGAAGCGAGCATAATAAAAGCAAAATACTGCAGATGCTGGAAACATGAAATAAAAATAGAAAGTGCTGGAAATACTCAGCAGGTCTGGCAGCATCTGTGGAGAGAGAAGCAGAGTTAACGTTTCAGGTCAGAACTGATGAAAGATCACAGACCCGAAATTAACAGAAGCAAGCATGTCAGCTGTGGCTCAGTGCTGAATCAGAAAGTTGTAGCTTCAAATCCCACTCAGAAATTTGAGCACATAATCTAGGCTGGTACTTATGTACAGTATTATGCGACTGGTGGTGTTAAACTGATGCCCTTCCTGCCCTCCCAGCTGGATGTAAAATATCAGAAAGCACTATTTGAAGAAGAGCAGGGGAGTTCTTCCTGATCCCCTGGCCAATATCTAATCTTCATCCAACAAGAAATAGCGGCTTACTGGTCACTATTGCATTGTTGTTTATGGGATCTCGCTGTGTTCAAATTGGTCACTATGTTTCCTACGTTACAACAGAGACTACACTTCATAAGTATTTCGTTGGCTGTAAAGCATGTTGAGATGTCCTATGTTCATGAAAGATGCCATATGAATGCAAGTTTTTTCTTTCTATCTTCCTCAATACTTGAGCATTTGCAGACTCCAGCCCTATAGCAAGTCACTCATCTATACTTTTAGTTCTTGTCTCATTATAACCCAATGGCTGAAGTGACATTGCATGGATCTGTAAATATCCCGAATTTAAGATGGTCACTCATCTTTTCTGTCTGCCTGAAGCCATTGTGGTACCTCAATTAAAAGGACATCTTGAAATTTCTGATCCTGGAATATCACGGTTTGAAAAGTGCTGGCGTTGACACATATAAATTAATGTGCAAAAGGAAAAGTGTGCTGTAAGTAAAATAAAGTGAAAACATTGTGAAGTACTATGAGGTCATGCCGATAGCCCCCTGCTGTTTGGTGGAAAAAAAAAGATGACCTCAGATTCAAAATGAATTATTTGTTTTTTTACATGAAATACTGTAGAAAGCAGCTTTATTTTAAAATGAATTGGAATTTCTGGAAAAGATTGGGAAAAGTACGCTGTTAGGGGTATGGTTGTGTCATAAACTTTCAGTGTCTTATGAGGCCACATCCTGTAAACTGACCTGTATAAATAATCCAGTTTATTTGTCAAATAAATCATCTGGAAAATACTAAGAAACTTTTGTTTCAAAGCAATCCACCATTCTGTCTTCTGAAAGCTATGCATAATTCAGGACCTATTAAATATTAATGGAAATCACTTCTGTTTGTGCCAAACGAACATTTAATTCCAATCGGTTCTCATTTCTGAACAGGTTGTACATGTGAAGCAGTTAAAGCATTGCCTGTAGCTGACTTTGCTGAGGGAAAGGAACAGCTTAGCATTCATGATTATATACTGAAGTCATTTCTCTGCTGATTTAAACGTCTGTAATCTAGTCATTGTTATTTTTGATCCTTCAATTTGCTCTCCTCCTGTCCTGAAATCATTGACCCCTTGTTGGGCTACAGTTCCCCAGGTACTCAAACCCTCCACTACCTCACCAAGGTGGCCATTGTTTAGGTGTGAGCTTTGCCCCTTAGGTGGTGATAGGCTATTTGGGCCCTGGGGGTTATTTGCAGCCAAGTCTATTGTCCACATTCATGCAACTACAAGCAAAGCTCTGCAGAAAGCCAGCAAGAGCATGAACCCTGGACTAACTTTCATCTCCCTGACAAAATGGCACTGGAGCCAACGGTGGTGCCCCTATCACTGCCCAGGTTGCATTCAACTCATGGGAGCAGGAGAGTTATCCCTGGAGTCCTGGCCAATATGTTTCCCTCACTAAAAACAGATTATCCAGTCATTATCACAGAGCTGTTTGTGGGAGCTTGCTATGTGCAAATTGGTTGCTGCGTTTTCTCCATTACAACAGTGACTACACTTCAAAAATATTTCATTGGGCTGTAAAAGCTCCTCAGGATGTCCTGAGGTCATGAAAGGCGCTATATAAATGAAATCTCCTTTTTTTTTACTAGTTAAGTAGGCTTCAAACTGGAACTTAGCTGGGCCAAGCTGTCTCAGTTACTCCCTGGATAAACTGGCTGAGCCATTAGAGAAACAAGCCCCGTTATTCATGAGTCTAGACAGTGAGGGGCAAGTTTAAATTTAGGGCGTGAATTGGAGGTGTGTGTGCCAAAGCGGGTGGTGCTCTGTCTGACAACCTGGAATGTGAGGCTCGGAAGATTTTAACTCTCAAGCCTTTATTTGATAACCAGAAACTGACTCCTGCCTGAAGCTGTTGAGGGTGGCGCAGTGGTTAGCACCGCAGCCTCACAGCTCCAGCGACCTGGGTTCGGTTCTGAGTACTGTCTGTGTGGAGTTTGCAAGTTCTCCCTGTGACTGTGTGGGTTTCTGCCAAGTGCTCCGGTTTCCTCCCACAGCCAAAAACTTGCAAGTTGATAGGTAAATTGACCATTGTAAATTGCCCCTAGTGTAGGTAGGTGTTAGGAGAATGGTGGGGATGTGGTAGGGAATATGGGATTAATGTAGGATTAGTATAAATGGTTGGTTGTTGATCAGCACAGACTCGGTGGGCCGAAGGGCCTGTTTCAGTGCTGTATCTCTAATCTAATCTAATGTAGGATTAGTATAAATGGTTGGTTGTTGATCAGCACAGACTTGGTGGGCCGAAGGGCCTGTTTCAGTGCTGTATCTCTTTAAAAAAAAAGAATGGCGACAATGCCAGCGGGCAAGAGTGGAAAATTGCAAAGCAACAGGCCACCATTGGGGACCCACAGAAATGCTGTCCGGCAAGGTAAGTGAGGAAGGAGGGGGTTTAGAAATCGCAGTTGGGGGGGAGGGTCTTGTAGAAGCAGGGAAAGCCCAAAGTATCATTAATGTCCTGGGGGGAGAATTCCGTATAAAAATGAGTATTCCGTACTTACCTTGACTTTTTCTGGACACTCTGCGGATATCTGCCATGGTGCAGCTGTTGGGGCTTGGCAGTGTGCAGGTCTTCCATAAGTTACAATGCTGTTGTGCCATCGATGGCATCACCTGTAACCGGTTTTAAGATTTAAATCAGGTCCCCAGCTGCTTGCAGGAGGAGCATCAGCTGACTTTAAAGTCAGTGACAATAAAATTTGCTGGTCAGGAATAGAGCAACCTCAGGCCAGTAAGTGGACTGAGCCGCTGGACGATAGGTGATAAAACTGACCGCTGAGTGTCTGTGGGTGAGGGACATCACAGCTGAACCCAATCCTACTCACTGCACAAGCTGAATGGTAGCATAGTGGTTATGTTAACTGACTAGTAATCCACAGGCCTACAGCAATAACCTAAGAAGGTATAACTTCAAATCCTACTGTGGCAGCTGGAAATAACAAAATGGGGAATAATAAATTAGTATCAGTAATGGTGACCATGTAACTACTGGATTTTTGCAAAAACCCATCTCACTAATATCCTTTAGGGATGGAAATCTGCCGTCCTTGCCAGATCTGGCGTACATGTAGCTTCAGACCCACAGCAATGTGCTTGACTCTTAACTGCCGTCTGAAATAGTGGAGTAAACCATTCACACACCTTCTCAAGTGCAGTTAGGATGGATGGTAAATGCTGGCCTTACCAATGATGCTATGAATGAATTTTAAAAATACCTTGCATGCAATTTTCAGTATTCATCAGAAGCTTGATTGATTCCCCTCACCAGTCAATGACAATGAGAATAAAGGTAAAACTCAGCTGCTGGCCTGGCTGAGACCAAATAGCTCAGCACAGTTTGGAGACAAAACCTGGGCTGATTCTATTCTGCATGGGTCAGTGCTACACTGCACAGTATATTTGCTGCAAAGCTTGTCACAGATACTTTTCAAGGTCACTCATATAAATGGCAACAGAAAAGTTAAAATTATTTTGTGTCCTTAAATTATATGTATGTGCTGCTCTGTGTAACAATATTGAATAAGAACAACAACTTATATTTATATAGTGTTTTTAACATAAAATGTCACAAGGCACTTCACAGGAGCATTGTGAAACAATACGACATTGAGCCACATAAGGAGATATCAGGTTAGATGATAAAAGCTTTGTCAAAGAGGTAGGTTTTAAGGAGTGTCTTAAAGGAGGAAAGTGAGATAAAGGCAGAGGTGTAGGGAAGGAATTCCAGAGCTTGCGGCTTAGTCAACTGAAGGTGCGGCAACCAATGGCGGAGCGATTAAAATCAGGGATGCTCAAGAGGCCAGCATTAGAGGAGCAGAGATATCTTGGAGGGTTGTGAGGCTGGAGGAAATTATAGAGACGGGGAGGGGCAAGGCTATGGAGGGATTTGAAAACAATCTAGAACTGTAAATAGTCATCAGTCTGATTATTGTATTGTGAAACAATATCATTCTTATATCCACAAGCTTTAAATTGAATTATTCGCTTTCGATGCAAATTCAGGCACCCAAGCTTTTTAAAAGCAAAATACTGTGGATGCTGGAAATCTGAAATAAAACCAAGAAATGCTGGAAATACTCATCAGGTCTGGCAGCATCTGGGGAGAGAGAAACAGAGTTAACGTTTCAGGTCAGTGACCCTTCTTCAGAACCCTTCTGATGAAGGGTCACTGACCTGAAATGTTAACTCTGCTTCTCTCTCCGCAGATGCCGTCAGACCTGCTGAGTATTTCCAGCATTTCTTGTTTTTACCCAAGCTTTTTAGCTGTTTATGAAGTATTTACATATGAAAGGATTTCATTAAGGATCCTTGGTGGATAGAGCCATTATTTTTTTTCTCTCAGAGGGTTATGCAACTTTGGAACTCTCTGCCTCAGAAAGTGGTGAAGGCGGGGTCATTGAATATCTTTAAGGTGGAGGTAGATAGATTCTTGATTATAAAGATGGGGAGAGGTGAGGCTATGGAGGGATTTGAAAACAAGGATGAGACTTTTAAAATCATGATGTTGCTTGACTGGGAGCCAGTGTGGGTCAGCGAGCACAGGGGTGATAGGGGACCGGGACTTGGTGCGAGTTAAGACACGGGCAGTAGAGTTTTGGATGACCTCAAAGTTACAGAGAGCATAATATGGAAGACCAGCCAGGAGTGCATTGGAATAGTCAAATCTAGAGGTAACAAAGGCATGAATCAAGGTTTCAGCATCAGATGAACGGGGACCGGGGTGATGTTGGGCAATGTTACGGAGGTGGAAATAGGCGGTCTTAATGATGGCATGAATATATGGTCAATGCTCACCTCGGGGTCAAATATAACACCAAGATTGTGAACACCCAAATAATACGAACATACGAAGACACGAATTAGGAGCAGAAGTAGGCCATTCGCCCCTCGAACCTGCTCCGCCATTCCGTAAGATCATGGCTGATCTGTTTCTTCTCGAATTCTACACTCCCATCTACCCCCGATAACCTTTGCCCGTGTATTAACTCACACCAAGGCCCGGTCCCCTATCACCCCTGTGCTCGCTGACCCACACTGGCTCCCGGTCAAGCAACATCATTATTTTAAAAGTCTCATCCTTGTTTTCAAATCCCTCCATAGCCTCACCTCTCCCCATCTTTATAATCAAGAATCTATCTACCTCCGTCTTAAAAATATTCAATGACCCCGCCTTCACCACGTTCTGAGGCAGAGAGTTCCAAAGTTGCATAACCCTCTGAGAGAAAAAAAAATAATGGATCTATTCACCAAGGATCCTTAATGAAATCCTTTCATATGTAAATACTTCATAAACAGCTAAAAGCTTGGGTGCCTGAATTTGCATCTAAAGAAAATAATTCCATTTAAAGCTTGTGAGTATAAGAATGATATTGTTTCACAATACAATAATCAGACTGATGACTATTTATAGTTCTAGAATTTTTACAACATAGCTTTCACTTTACATGTGTTGCCTTTGAAGCTAGATTAGGAATATAACAATGTATTCATTATTAAAAAGGAAATTCCTAGTGAACTCCTAAAGACACTGGTGCATAATAACTCACTTCCTCGTGTACCAGGCACCTTCTGTTACCTCACCCCGGCTTAGCTTTTATGTCTGAACATAGACTGTGTTCCTGAAATGGAACCTGCTGGAAGAAAATTTATTTTTCAATTTTTGTGCTAATTTCTCCCCTTTCCCCTTGGGAGCTTTGACTTCTCATTGTGATACAATTCCATGGGCACGAGACACCCTCTGGTGCCTCGCTTAGGTGACCATCCTTTATAAATAAGCCTTGACAATAAGTGTCAGCAGGTAATTCGAGTGCAGGGAAACATTACATAGGATATACAGCACAGAAACAGGCCATTCAGCCCAAACAGTGCTTGCCAGTGTTTATGCTGCACTCAAGCCTCCTCCCATCATTCCTCATCGACATCTATCATCATAACCCTCTATTCCTTTGTCCCTCATATCCTTGTCTAGCCTCCCTTTAAATGTATCTACACTATTCACTTCAACTGCTCCCTGTGGTGGTGAATTCCACCTTCTCACAGCTCTTTGGGTAAAGAAGTTTCTTCTGAATTCCTTACTGGATTTCTTCCTGACTATCTTATATTGACGGCCTCTAGTTATGCTCTTCCCCACAAGTGGAAACATTCTCTCTGTATCCATTCTATCAAAACCTTTCATATTTTTGAAGACCTCTATTCGGTCACTCCTTACCCTTTTTCAAGAGAAAAGAGACCCCACCTGTCAATCCTTTCCTGATATGTACACCACACATTTCTGGCATCATCCTTGTAAATTTTCTCTGCAGCCTCTCCAGTGCCTCTACATCATTTTTATAATATGGCAACCAGAACTGCATGAGCACTCTAAGTGTGGTCTAACCAAGGTTCGATACAGGTTTAGCATAACTTCCCCACTTTTCAATTCTATCCTTCTAGAAATAAAGCCTAGTGCTTGGTTTGCTTTTTTTAATGGCCTTGCGAACCTGTGATGCAACTTCCAGTATTTGGTGTATTTGTACTGAGAGATCCCTTTGGTTCTCTACCCCACCTAGACTTGCACCTTCCAAGTAATAAATGACCTCCCTATTCTTCCTACCAAAATGTACTACCTCACATTTATCTCTGTTGAACTTCATTTGCCAATTATTTGCCCATTCTTCAAGTTTATTAATGTCCTCCTGTAATTTGTTGCAGTCCTCCTCAGTATTGACTATTCCCCCCAATTTGTTGTCATCCGTAAATTTAGAAATCATGTTTTTGAATTCAAAGTCCAAATTGTTAATGTAAATTGTGAACAGCAGTGGTCCCAGCATTGATGATTGGGGAACACCACTTTCCACCTTATGCTACTCTGAATAACTACCCTTTACTCCCACTCTCTGCTTTGTCTTGAAGCCAGTTAGCAATCCATTCTGCCACCTGTCCCCTGATTCTGCATTCTCTGAACTTATTCATTAGTCCATTATGAGGCAGCTTATAGAAGGCTTTTTGAATATCCAGATAAATTACATTCACTATATTACCATTATCTACTCTGTCTGTTACCTCCTCAAAAAATTCAATAAGGTTGGTCAAGCAAGATTTTCCCTTTTGAAAGCAATGCTGACAATTAATTATTATATTTTTCATTTCTAGATGCTCTTCTATTCTCTCCTTTAGTAGGAATTCTGTTATTTTTTCTAACACATCACAAGCCTGATCTGGCTTCAACACACCCACACTTCAATCAGGAGCCCTGGCCAATATTTCTTTCCATAACCAGGAGTCACCGAGGCCAATTATAGGACTTTCACTGTCACCCTGGCTGGTATTGTTACTACTGGACATCCAGCCTGGGGCTTGCTACTCACTCAATGAACTTGTTAGGCATGGAGATGCTTTTTGGAATTCTTTTATAAAGGCAAGGCATTATTATTCAGTCAAGAGCCCTAGTGATACCATTTCCAATTGTACATCAATTATTTAGGCAGTTCATTCTTTGTACCCACTTTGATCATTAGTGTGCTGGCCCTGGCTGCTTTTGTGGGCTAATCTTCATTTATATAGAAAAGACAAGCTCTTGCTCATATTGTGCCTGATATTGGCATATCATATAAAGGAAATTGCTTGTAAACAGCCCTGGTTCAAATGGGTGAGAGGTAAATTTAAAGGGACACAGCCAACTAAATAAGTAGGTTGGTATCCTTCATTAAGATTACTGGTATACTTAGATGTAGCTACTAACACATTTCTAAAGTATAGTGCAGCCTTTACAAAGGCAGTTTGGGGTAACAAAAATGTGTGGCATAACCGAGTATGAACCCAAGTCTGTGATCTAACAAGACTCTAAACTCCTACTTGATGTTTGTATAGTGCACAATAAGATGGCAGCAGGGAAGGTAGGCCTGCTTGTCACTCCAGGGTGCCTTCCTCATAGGACTGTATTACAACTTTTGTTTCAGTTGCATGAAGAGGGCTTGAGGGTGCAGCCAACCACCACCACTGAGAAATCCAATAGTGTATGTTCATTGTAGGTGGCCTTGCAGCTCTGCACCCGACTGTTTGTGACAGTTTTATACTGTTATTGCAAGGTAGGGAACATGTGGAGGAGACAGTATCAGTTGGTAGGCACTGTCTGTCCCTTCATGGTTTATCCTGTTCTTCCTCCAAAAAAATGGTAAGTGAAGAGGACTTTCCATTGGGAAACCCAATGCCACAGAATCATTCACATTCCAAAAACACCAGTGCCAGAACACTTGGTACAAAGCCTCCTGATCAACTAAATGGAAACAAGAGACAAAAAAGGGAAAGCAACAACCACAAAATGTTGCTACAAATCTTACTGTAGGAAACTTTAGTTGTACTTCCTTACACATCACACCCAATCAACACTGGATGCTCAATTTATAAGGGTATATGGACGACAAGGTGTTATACTGGTGTAAATGCCATAGACAGAAACTGCCAAATGACATAATTGGGTCTAACTTTAATACAACTGTACTTCTGATGCCAGTATAAAACCCAAGCTGAAAATTGAATGTGGTGCGAAGTAGACAGAAATCTGGCATTACAGATCTCTGTACATTTTCCCAACAAGGTTATGCCTATTAATCGGTTCTAACCAATTAGAAAATTTATTCTACAGCTACCTGAATATAGGCTACTCATGAGTTTTTTGAAGCATTTAATGGCTACTATCAGATAATGAGGAAGCATCCATTTGAATCTGTTTTATACTGGATATAGTGAGGAGTAAATGCTGCCAACTCCTGAACCTCAGGTCTTACAGCCAGCAGTCATCCCAGAATAAATTTGCTGAATTTGTGCATTTTTTTCATAGAATAGTTACAGCACAGCAGGTGGCCATTCAGACCATCTAGTCCATGCTGGCACTCTGCAAGAGCAATTTAGCTAGTCCCACTTGCCTGCCCTTTCCCTGTAGCATTGCAATATTTTCCCTTCAGTTGCTTAGACAATTCTGTTTTGAAAGCCACAATTGAATCTGCCTCTACCATCCTTTCAGGCAGTTCATTCCAGATCCTAACCACACACTGCATAAAACAATTTTTCTCATGTCACCTTTGGTTTTTTTGCCAATCACTTTAAATCTGCGTCCTCTGGTTCTCAACACTTCCGCCAAAGGGAGCAGTTTCTCTCTATCTACTCTGTGTACGACCCTCATGATTTTGAACACCTCTATCAAATCTCCTCTCAACCTTCTCTTTTCTAATAAATCCCCTGTACTCTCTCCAAAGTCTTCACATCCTTCCTAAAATGCACTGTCCAAAATTGGGCACAATATTCCAGTTGTGCCCAAACCAGTGTTTTATAAACGTTCATCATAACCTCCCTGTTTTTGTACACTGTGCCTCTATTTATAAAGCCCAAGACCCGTTTGCTTTTTTAACCACTTTTTCAACCTGCCTTGCCACCTTCAGTGATTCGTGCACATATACCCCCAGGTCTCTCTTTTCCTGCACTCCCCATTTAGCATTTTCCCCTTTAGTTTATATTAGAGAAAGAACTTAGCAATTCTTACTCGGGATGTGGACATCATTGGTCAGTTCAGCTTTTATTGCCCATCCCTAGTTACTCTGAGAAGGTGGTTGGCTTTCTTCTTGAACTTCCACGGTAACGGTTTTGATACAACTGAGTGACTTGCTAGGCCAATTCATACGGCAATTAGGAGTCAAGCACCTTGGCATGGAAATGGAGTCACATATGGGCCAAACTGGGTAAGGACAGCAGATTTCTTTCCCTAAAGGACATTACTGAACCAGCTGGTTACTTTTACAACAATCCAACAGCTTCATGGCCAATGGTAGTAATACCAGCTCTTTATTTCCAGAGTTTTTAAACTGAATTCAAAGTCTTGAACTACCAAGATGGAATTTGAACCCATAGGGCACTAGGGGACACAGATTTAAGGTTTTGGGCAAGAGATGCAGGGGGGATGTGAGGAAGAACATTTTTACACAGCGAGCGGTAATGACCTGGAACTCGTTACCTATGAGGGCGGTGGAAGTGGAGATGATTAATGTCAAAAGGAAGTTGAATGGGCAATTGAGGGAAATAAACTTGCAGGGACACAGGGATGGAGCATGGGAATGGGACTGATTGGATTGCTGTACAGAGAGTTGGCATGGACCTGATGGGCCAAATGGCCTCCTTCTGTGACATAATGACTCTATGTTTCTATATTTTCAAGATTATTTTCCAAGCCTACAATTTACTACTGCACTAACATAACCACGATACTAAGATATCTCTACTTGATTAAAAAAAAACAATAGAATGGGCTGTCTGGCACAGCCATTTTCTGACAGGCTTTCCCAACAGTTTAGCTAATCTATTCTTCAGTTGCCATTGGCTGCACAGAATTCAATCCTCAGCAGCCAATGGTACCAACATCCAACTAAAATCAAAATAAAAGCAGCTTTAAAGTTATGTTAATCCATTAATGATAGAATAAAAATCAAACTGAAGCTTGGAGCGAGATACTAGAGTGGTGTTTGGTGTCATTTTAAATGAATATCTATGAGTTTGGAATTTAAATTTCTTTAAATTCTTACAATGAGATAATTATAGTTGAATGGGTTGTGTCCATTTTTGTTATTAAGTTGCTGAAAAGCACGTTGGGATGTTTTTCCAAGTTAAAGGCACTTTATAACTGGAAAGATATTGTGGTAAACAAGCAATTGTAACTATAGAATAATAGAGACAGAAAACCGAAAGCTATGCCATTGATGTGTACACCTGGTTGTAGACAGAATGATATAATGGCACAATTTTAATTCACTGGTGATTGCAAATAACTGAAGGATACAAATAACCTCTCAGTGCCTTCATAAAAAATGGGCAACTTTTCAACTGTGCATTGTAAGCTTTTTCCACTGCTTAATCAAAACAATTTTGCTACATATTATGTACCCAATAGAGACATTTTGAGAATGATATGCCAATGCAGCAGGTTTCTACATTCACTATAGTTGTAATCTCCTGAGGAAAGAGCACTGCACAAACACTCCCTAACCCGCAGAGGTAATCATGCAAAACTCCAGATAATTTATTCATCCCTACATTTCCAATATTTAACTCCTGCAACACATTGCGTCCCCCCAACTAGGCAACCAGAATATGGATCATTGTGAGTATTTAATTACCTCAGTCTATATCTATCCATGTATTCAACAGCACTCCCAGTCCCATGACCTCTACTGCCTAAAAGGACAAGGGCAGCAGGCGCATGGGAACACCACCACTTGCAAGTTCCACTCCAAGTCACACACCATCCTGTCTTGGAAATTACAAGCGGAAGGGGGAGAGGGCAGAAATCAGAAATTGGCGGCCCATCTCACTGCTTAATGTTGACTACAAGATTCTGTCCAAAGTCATAGCCAGTCGAGTCAAGTCTGCTCTGGAGTTGGTGATTCACCCCGATCAGACCTGTACTGTACCCGGCAGGAAGATCTCTGATAGTCTCGCGCTACTCAGGGATACGATCGCCTATCTGCGGGACAGGAGGGTGGACATCTGCCTCATCAGCCTGGACCAGGTGAAGGCTTTTGACAGGATATCGCACACCTACATGATGGACGTGCTTTCCAAAATGGGGTTTGGGGAGGGAATCTGCAATTGGATCAAACTGCTCTACACAAACATCAGTAGCGCAGTCTCAATCAATGGATGGGAATCGGAAAGTTTCCCGATCCAATCTGGAGTCAGACAGGGCTGTCCTCTCTCCTCGGTCTTGTTTGTTTGCTGTATTGTACCCTTTGCTGAGTCTATGAGGAAGGATGCGAGCATAAGAGGGGTGACAATCCCAGGCAGCGGAGGCACTCAGGTGAAATCCTCCCTGCACATGGATGACGTTGCCGTCTTCTGCTCGGATCCACTGTCCGTGCGCAGACTGATGAGCATCTGCGACCAGTTCAGACTGGCCTCAGGAGCCAAAGTTAACCACGGCAAGAGCGAGGCCATGTTCTTTGGGAACTGGGCTGACCGATCCTTTGTCCCCTTCGCCGTCAGGTCAGACTACCTGAACGTGCTGAGGATATGGTTCGGAAGGGCTGGGGCATGCACCAAAACCTGGGAGGAGCGAGTAGCCCAGGTACAACAAAAGTTGAGCATGTGGGGGCAGCGATCTCTCTCCATTGTGGGTAAGAACCTGGTCATCAGGTGCAAGGCGCTCAGGTTGTTGCTGTATGTGGCGCAGGTCTGGCCCATACCCCACTCCTGCGCTGTGGCAGTCACCCGTGCCATTTTCCGCTTCATCTGGGGATCTAAAATGGACCAGGTCCGGAGGGACACGATGTTCAAATCTCTGGATAAGGGCGGGAAGAATGTACCCAACGTGTACCCTCATCCTGATGACCACCTTCGTGTGCGGCTGCATCAAGCTGTGTGTAGACCTCCAGTACACAAACTCCAAGTGTCACTACGTGCTGAGGTTCTATCTGTCCCCGGTGCTGCGAAGGATGGGCCTGGTCACATTGCCGCGGAACGCTCCATCCAGTTGGACCGTGCCGTACCACCTATCCTTCGTGGAGCAGTTTCTGCGGGAAAACACATTTGACCACCACTCCATCAGGCAGTGGTCTGCACGGAATGTCCTCAAGGCCCTACGGGAAAAGGAGACGGGGCATCCTGTCGGATGGTTCCCCGAGCAGACCGCCAAAGTCATTTGGCGGAATGCCTCATCACCAGAACTTTCAAACAAGCACCAAGATGTAGCTTGGCTAGTAGTGAGAAGGGCCCTCCCCGTCAGATCCTTCCTGCATGCCCGAAGTCTTGCCCCCTCTGCACAATGCCCCCGCGGTGGCTGTGGTGGGGAAGAGATGGTTGCCCACCTCCTCCTGGAATGTGTCTTTGCAAAGCTGGTGTGGAAAGAGATGCAGTGGTTTTTGTCGAGGTTCATCCCAAGCAGCTCTGTAACACAGGAGTCTTTGCTCTACAGGCTGTTCCCAGGGACGCACACCGAGATAAACATCAACTGCTGCTGGAGGACTATCAATTCGGTGAAAGACGCCCTTTGGTCTGCCCGAAACTTGCTGATCTTTCAGCGCAAAGAGTTGTCCACCACCGAATGTTGCAGACTGGCACATTCCAAGGTCCAGGACTACGTGCTGAGGGACGCACTAAAGCTTGGGGCAGCCGCAGCAAAGGCTCAATGGGGAAAGACCACAGTGTAAGGTCCCCCCACCAAGCTGAACGGAGGGGCTGGATCCATGGGAAACCCCATGAACTGTATCGAAAAAAATTTCCATTTGCTGTAAAATGTAAAAATGTTAATGGCATGACAAATGAAATGGAAGGGTTGTGAGGCAACTCATGACTGTATTGAAGGAAACTGATCTCCCTTGCAATGTTTGTATTTTTTGGTGCTGTTTGAAACTGTTTGGCATGTAATTTTTACAGATTTTTATGAATAAAGTATATTTTGGGAAAAAAAATATCACCATTCCTTCATTGGCTCTAGGTCAAAATCCTGGAATTTCCTCCCTAACAACACTGTGGGTGTACCTACAGCATGCAGACTACAGTGTTTCAAGAAGGCGGCTCACCACCACCTTCACAAGGGCAACTAGAGATGGGCAATAAATGCTGGCCTTGCCAGCAATGCCCACATCCCATCAATGAATAAAACATTTTGAAGCTCCCAAAACATGCTCCTGACCAAATGTTTATCCAGTTTCCTTTTGAAGCAGATTAGCAGCTTTTGGACGATTCTTCAGCCACCTGAAGACCAGGTCTCCCATAGCTGGTTGGATTTTGTTAGTCCGATGAGCAGGAACATCTCTTATCTTCCTGAGTCTTGGCACCTTAGTGCTGTTTTAACTGTGTCCAGTAGAAATACTGCACCAGTTCTTGTTGTCATGATGCAAATAGATTGCGCATGCACAGTGGCTTATTTATCACAGTCACTCTGCACACACATATACCCTTGGAGCACACTTTGCCACCATTTCATGGGGTAACTGGTGCTGCCATTTAAAGATATATTTGGGGAGTTGGATATGTACATTGCTGTCCCAAGACTTGGTCTGCAACATAATAGGCCTTTCAGTTGGCACAGTACTAATTGTTTTTAACTGGGAGTTAATCCCGTGTGTCCACTCCTCTGTAGGAAGTTTACCAGAAATCTAGGTTGGCAAGCTTCATGGTTTGAGGTGACTAAACCCCAGCTGTGTCACCGCGTACACTTGGATTACACTTGGATTACCTAAGCCTTGGCTACCACCACCAGTTCAAGGTGCCACTAAGGGTGGATTGACTCAATCTCACCAAGTGAGAGCAGCTGCTGTGCTCCCCTACCAATCTACCTACCCCAATTCACAGCCATTGACAACAAATTCCCTTGCCCCTGAAGGTTGGAATCCTGCTACACCAGTGTGTACAACTGTAGCATTAGCTGCAGCAATGAACTGCCTGAAGCTTTTAGAGATGGGTTCGGTGACTGCCAACATATGAACAGTGCAACAATAATTTACATTTATATAGCACCTTCAACATGGTAAAATGTCCCAAGGCTTTTCAGTGGAGCATTAACAAACAAAATTGGATGCTAAGCCACATAAGGAGGTATTAGGGCAGCTGACTAGACTTGAGAAAAATGAAACCAGTTTCAATGGTAGCTAAATTCACATTACATTTATGAAAATAAGCAGCTTTCAAGAGCCAAATTCTGAAAAGTTGGAGCCAAGTCATTCCTAGGATCCATAGATATATTTGCCAAGGTTGAACCATGGCTACCTGTGTGATTTTTAAAAAAAATTAACGACAATGATTTAGAAAGATTGCAAACCCATTGAAATGCTATTTTCCTGTGATGTACTCAAACACAGATGGTATTTTTTTCCAGCCACTGAGTTCCTTTGTGAGGAAAAAAATGCCATTGACTCTAAGAGTGACTCACCAGCTATCATGGAAACTCACAAATATAGAGGAGCCAATCTCCAGAGACATGGCAGCCTCATAGACCCTGATCTCCATGGACCTTCAAAGCTCCCATCAGATTCAGTGCTTTACGTATGGGCTCACTAAACACCCAGAGGCAGTTATATTCTTCCACATGCTTGGGTCTCAATGCAATTTCCCATCATGATGCAAACATGCAGGCACAAGGATTTGGCTCCATGTCAATTCCCAATCCTTACTATTTATACAATGCTACAAATGTGATTTGGAAAATTTTCAAGTTAAAGTAATAATCGGAAAAGAAGTGAGAGGTTAGTGAAAGAGTTCATTTTTCTGACAAGAAAACAGTTGGGCCAAGCAATATAGTGACATCAGATCTCTCCTTTTTGAGCTTAAAAATGTCTTTCAACGGGACTTGATTTGAAGAACGTTCAAAGTGGTAAATAGGGGAGAATGATGCAAGACCACAGTTCTCTGAGTATGACCATGATCCCAAGTTAAACGTAAACTTGTAGATGCATTTCAGAATGGATTAACTTCCCTAAGCTCTTCTTTACAGTGTTGTGCTGTCACTAAGATCAGCTTCAATCTCAGCTGAATACGGCCTATGTTGAATGCCAGAATTTATGTTGGTAACATCATGCAAAATCAGTGATCCTATACTCCCAGTGAACAGGTTGTCTTGATGGGAGTATGGATGGCAGAAACTGGTTCTACAATCCACTGGGGCACCTGATTTCTGAATCAATCCTGGCTCTACAACCCGCCAACCTTTTCATTTGCCTGATTGTGGCCTTTTTTACTTCTCCCCCTTCCTTCACCCCACCATTGGCACCTTTGCCTGATGCTCTGGAATATCCTTCTAAAAACGTTCTGCCTCTCCACCCAACTCTTCCCCTCTAAGGTCCTTCTTAAAGCCTACATCTTTTATCAGGCTTCATTATTCTGTGATTATGTCTTTGCAAAACAACTTGAGATATTTTTCTGATTTAACAGTGCTCTATAAATGCAAGTTGTTGTTATAAATGGGCGGTTTTCCCACCATTCTCCTATCTACTGATTGGTTTAATTTGCTACTAATGCCTCTAGTGGTAACCATTATTGTCAGTCATTAAGTAAAATTAGGAGGGTTTCTCCAATGACCTTTCTGGTTAAAACTGTAGCTGCTTTTATGGTGACCTTGTTCTGCCAAGTCCTGATGCATAGGTCTCATGCAGCCATTAGCAAGTGAAAGCTAAACAGGACAGAAATTTAAGACTGGTGGACCAGAAGATCCATTTCTAACAAGGTTTTCCCAACTACCATTGGCCTTCGTGGGATCACTGAAAGTCTCGCTATAATAGTTGAGCAGAACCTTTACCAGAAGTGAGATTGTGACACAATAGCCTCGATATCAACATGAGAGCAGGGAGGATGCTTAATGGCAGGCTGTCATTTAAATTAGTCTTTGCCACCTCCTCCCCGACACCCGGCCAGACTGACCGCCTGGTGACCAGGTGAAGTAGAAATTTAGTGGCAAGAGGCCACCATTGGGCCAGTTCCCCGGAAGTCAGTGGAAGGAGAGCTTTGCAGCAGATCAGGTATCAAGGAATCCAGTGAGATCATAGAGGAGGTTGGGGAGGTCCAAGGAATTCAAAAAGGAGCAGATCTTTAATACTTACCTTGGCCATTTGGTGTCTCTTGACTTGGATCTGGTGCTTGGCAGTTGACAGTGATGCTTTGTCACCGTGTCAATGGTGTCATTGTGCCACAACTTTTGAATGTTAATAAGGCCCCCGCCTGCCTTTTGCAGGAGCCTCATCAATGACCTGCTTGGAGTAGTAAAAATTCTAAAGCTTGGGAAGAAGGCAGGAGATGGAGGCTTTTTTTGTACTGGGCAGACAGAAAGCCAGCTGGGTTGGAAGCTCACCTTGAGCACATTGAACAACTTCTCCTTCAACGCCACTCACTTCCTCCAAATAAAAGGTGTTGCTATGGGTACCTGCATGGCTCCTAGTTATGCCTGTCTTTTTGTGTGATATGTCGAACCTTTCTTATTCTACTCTGACCCCTCCCCCAACTCTTTTCCGGTGCATTGATGACTGTATTGGTGCCATTTCTGCTCTCACCCTGAACTGGAAAACTTCATCAACTTTGCTTCCAATTTCCACCCTTCTCTCACCTTCACTTGGTCCATCTCCCGTACTTCCCTTCCCTTCCTCGACACTTCTGTCTCTATTTCTGGGGATAGGCTGTCCACTAATATTTATTATAATATTGTTAATATAATATAATATGTTATTAATATATATTAATATAATAAGTTGTGATGAGGACATAAGGAACCTGCAAGGGGATATAGATAGGTTGATGGAGTGGGCAAAAACTTGGCAGATGGAGTTTAATGTAGGAAAGTGTGAGGTCATGCACTTTGGTAGGAAGAATCAAAAGGCGGACTATTATTTAAATGGAGAGAGAATTCAAAAAAGTGCAGCACAGAGGGATCTGGGTGTTCTTGCGCATGAAACACAAAAGGTTAGCATGCAGGTGCAGCAAGTGATTAAGGCAGCAAATGGAATATTGGGCTTTATTGCTAGAGGGTTGGAGTTTAAAAACTGGGAAGTCTTGTTATAACTGTACAGGGTGTTGGTGAGGTCGCACCTGGAGTACTGTGTACAGTTTTGGTCCCCGTATTTAAGAAAGGATATACTGGCATTGGAGGCAGTTCAAAGCAAATTCACTAGGCTGATTCCTGGGATGAAGGGGTTGACTTATTAAGAACAGCTGAACAGGTTATGTCTTTATTCATTAGAGTTTAGAAGAATGAGGGTGATCTTATTGAAACGTACAAGATTCTGAGGGGGCTTGACAGGGTAGATGTTGAGAAGATGTTTCCACTAGTGGGGGAATCTCGAACTAGGGGACATAGTTACAGAATAAGGGGATACTCATTTAAAACTGAGATGCAAAGGAATATCTTCTCTCAGAGGGTAGTGAATGTCTGGAATTCTCTACCCCTGAGAATTGTGGAGGCTAGATCACTGATAGTATTTAAAGACGAGGTAAATCTTTGAAATATCGGGGAGCTGAGGGCTATGAGAAGCTGGCACGAAAGAGGAGTTGAGGTCAAGGGGAATGTCAGTCATGATCTTATTGAATGGTGGGGCAGGATTGAGGGGCCGAATGACCTACTCCTACTCCTATTTCTTATGTTCTTATATTCTTTTAAGCCCACCAACTCCCATAGCTACCTCGACTACACTTCCTCACACCCTGCCTCCTGTAAGGACTCCATTGCATTCTCCCAGTTTCTCCGTCGCCAATGCATCTGCTCTGATGATGCAACCTTCGACAACAGCGCTTCTGATATGTCTTCCTTTTTCCTCAACTGAGGATTCCCCCCCACTGTGGTTGACAGGGCCTTCAAACGTGTCCGTCCCATTTCCCATACTTCTGCCTTCAACCCTTCCCCTCCCTCCCGGAACCGTGACAGGGTTCCCCTTGTCCTGACTTTCCATCCCCCCAGCCGCCACATCCCAAGGATCATCCTCCGCCATTTGTGTCACCTCCAGCGTGATGCCACCACCAAACATATCTTACCCTCCCCTCCCCTGTGAGCATTCCAAATGGATCACTCCCTCTGTGACACCCTGGTCCACTCCTCCATTACCCCCGACACCTGGTCCCCTTCCCACGGCACCTTCCCATGCAATCGTTGGAAGTGTAATGTCTGCCCTTTTACCTCCTCTCTTCTCACCATCCAAGGCCTCAAACACTCCTTTCAGGTGAAACATCAATTTACTTGTACTTCTTTCAATTTAGTATACTGTATTGGCTGCTCACATTGCATATGGAATTTCCAGCATTCCTACAACAAAGTTATATGTCTCCTTTTAATATGAATTAACTTACCATTAAAAAATACTCTGCTCCTTTATCTCATCCTTATCCATTGAATCTTACAGTCAATTTATCAAGACTGACACAACCAGGCACTGACATGACACTGACTAACTCACTTGACATGAATTGATGTACTTAATAAAACTATGACTTCAAGGACAATGGTAACGTATTCCCAGTGGCATGTAGAAAGGGGCTGTGATTTTAAAATGACTTTAGGAAGATGAGAGATCTCTTATGGATTCGCCACAATTCAATAATCAATAATAAATCTGGGGGCCAAAATTTCCTTTTATATCAAAAATTCAAAAGAGACCTTTTTGTGCAGTATATAGAATGGTGTATGACTTCTTCATTAATGGCATAAGAAGGCATTATTGTCTGCTATTTTTACACTAATCTATTCTTGGAGAAATCATCGGAGAAGCACTAAGTACAGAAGAATAGTCAGTTAATGCTTTCACTCCAGATTATGATGTGTTTTACAAAGCTCTACTGTTCAATGAATTTCTCCCATAGAGGAATTTGAGGCCCATGGTTTTTACGCATATCTTCAATGTTGATTTTATTTTCATTGAAGCTGGCAGCATCCACAGTGACTGTCAGCAATTGCAATGTTTGGCACCATCAAAGCTAGATCCTTTTTTTCTTCTTCTTCTTTGGCCGCCTTGTCTCGAGAGACAATGGGTAAGCGCCTGGAGGTGGTCAGTGGTTTGTGAAGCAGCGCCTGCAGTGGCTATAAAAGCCAATTCTAGAGTGACAAACTCTTCCACAGGCGCTGCAGATAAAATTGGCTGTTACACAGTTGGCTCGCCCCTTGCGCTTCCGTCTTTTTTCCTGCCAACTGCTAAGTCTCTTCGACTCGCCGCACTTTAGCCCCGCCTTTATGGTTGTCCGCCAGCTCTGACGATCACTAGCAATTGACTCCCACAACTTGTGTTCAATGTCACAGGATTTCATGTCGCGTTTGCAGACGTCTTTAAAGCGGAGACATGGACGACCGGTGGCTCTGATACCAATGACGAGCTCGCTGTACAATGTGTCCTTGGGGATCCTGCCATCTTCCTTGCGGCTCACATGGCCAAGCCACCTCAAGTGCCACTGACTCAGTAGGGTGTATATGCTGGGGATGTTGGCTGCCTTGAGGACTTCTGCATTGGAGATACGGTCCAGCCACCTGATGCCAAGGATTCTCCGGAGGCAGCGAAGATGGAATGAATTGAGACGTCACTCTTGGCTGACATACGTTGTCCAGGCCTTGCTGCCGTAGAGCAAGGTACTGAGGACACAGGCTTGATACACTTGGACTTTTGTGTTCCGTGTCAGTGCGCCATCCTTTTTGTACATGTCCACATGTGCACCATTCAATAGGACCAAACATATCCTGACCAGAAGCTGAGTTTTGGCTGGCTTTCCCCCTCTCTACCCCAGCATGTATGTAACACTCCTCCTGAAACCAGATAACCCAGCACAGAACAAAGTGTCAAAGTGTCACATTGATCTGTACTGATCAGTACCAGACCATGGAGCATATTCACCCACTGAACTATCAGCCAATCAAGCACCCAGCACTTTCCAGATCTATGTTAGCCACAAACACTTTAACTTCATGAATCAGCACCATTTCCTTCTGCCCAAAAACCAGCACCACAGACATTAGGATTAGGTAAGCCCATTATAAAACATAGCCAAAGTAACATTGCACTGTGATTCATTTTGGTAGGAAGAACAAGGAGAGACAAAATAAAGTGTACAATTCTAAAGAGGGACCTGCGGGTATATGTGCATAAATCATTGAAGGTGGCAGGGAAGGTTGAGAAAGCAGTTAATAAAGCATACGGGATCCTGGGCTTTCTAAATCGGGGCATAGAATTCAAAAGTAAAGAAGTTATGATAGACGTGTATAAAACACTGGTTTGGCCTCAACTAGAGTATTGCATCTAATTCTAGGCACCACACTTTAGGAAGGATTCGAAGCCATTAGAGAGGGTGCAGCGATGAGGAACTTCAGTTACATGGAGAGACTGTAGAAGCTGGGTCTGTTCTCCTTGGAGAAGAGAAGATTAAGATGAGATTTGATAGAGAGGTTCAAAATGCTGGACAGAGTGGATAAGGAGAAACTGCTCTTGTTGGCAGAAGGATCGAGAACCAGAGGACATTAATGAAGGTTATTGGCAAAAGAAGCAACGGCAACATGAGGAAAATCTTTTTTATGCAGCGAGTGGTTAGGATCTGGAATGGACTGCCTGAGAGTGTGGTGGAGACAGATTCAATTGAGGTTTTCAAAAGGGAATTGGATAATTATCTGAAGAGAAAAAACTTGCGGGGCAATGGGGAAAAGGCAGGGGAGTGAGACTAGCTGAGTTGCTCTTGCAGAGAGCTGGCACAGACTCATGGGACAAATGGCCTCCTTCTGTGCTGTAACTATTCTTTGATTTTATAATTCTATGTCCCCATGACTGGAAGGCTGTTATTGTCTTTCCGTGTACGTATTCCAGTTCCTAAAGCCTATGAACCAGCATCCTAAACTTCCAAATGTTAGCAGATACCATTCTGATCTCTGCCTGGCATGAACAAAGCTTACAAACAAAATCACGTGTTTTGACTCAATAAGAGAGACTCCAAGGAGTACAGTGGGTGCGTTCAAAGTCACCAACATACTCACCGGGCTGCCTCAAGGACAGGGCACTGATTGGCTGCTTTGTGCTCCAAGTGTGTCGAGAGCAGCTGTTAATGAGCTGCTTATCACTTACTGCTGACTCAGGTTGGCAATCAAACAGGACATCTGCTACAAATAACAATCTCCCTCCACTGTCTAGTCTTTTATTATACAAATTTAACATTTAACCTCCCGAGCACTGAAAGTGCCTTTGTGCATCCAGCTGCTAAATGTGATAAGATAAACATTCTTCAATGAACAGGCAGAAATGCTACTAAGAGAGCAATGCGCGTTTGTTATGGTCAGTAATTAAGGCAACTTAACATAAGACATCTTTCTATAACCATTGTGTACTTGAAAACAGACTGTTAATAAAAGCCCCCCTGCCTTCTCAACCCATAGATGCAGAATTTGAAAAGGAATCAAAGAGCATGTGATTTGAAAAGCTCTTGACTTCATTCAAAAACATTACTAGGCTGAAGGAAATTAATAACCAAGGTCGCAGAGTATTAAAAAAGCAAAATATGCAGATGCTGGAAATCTGAAATAAAAACAGAAAATACCCAGCAGGTCAGGTAGAGCCTGAGGAGAGAGAAACAGAGTTAACATTTCAGGTCTGTGACCTTACATTAGAATTGGAAAGGTTAGAGATGTAACAGGTTTGAAGCAAGTACAGGGGCAAGGAAAGCAGTGGAGTGGGTTGGAGAGGTGGGGGTGTGGGAGCGAAGAACAAAAGGGTAGCTCTGTGATAGGATGGAAGGCAGGAGATACTCAATGACAAAAGGCATAAGGCAAAAAGAGATGGTAATGGGACAAGAGAAGAAACAAAAGATGGGTCTAGTGGAGGTGTACATGGGAATAGCAGAATAATTACCAACAGCTGCTGTCCAATAAAATGGGAGCAATGAAATTGTCAAACTCAATTTTGAGTTCGGAATGCTGTAAAGTGCCTAATGAGATGAGATGCTGCTCCTCGAGCTTTCTTTGAGCTTCATTGGAACAGTGTAGGAGGTTGAGGACAGAAAGGTCAGAGTGGGAGTGGGTGGTGAATGAAAACGACAGGCGACCGGAAGCTCAGGACTGAATGGAGGTGTTCCGCAATCATTTGATCTGCATTAGGTCTCCCCAGTGTAGAGGAGACTGCATCATGAGTAACAAATACAGTTTACTGAATTGAAAGAAGTATTGCAGAATATTACAATTGCAGTCTGAGAGTATTTTCCACAGTCCACCTGCTTCAATGGGTGCTTGGAGCTCAGGGTCATTGCCTGACAAGTGGACTGTAACACCGCACAAAACAGCACGACAAAAAAAGGAAAGAAGGTACCAGCCCTTTGCTTTGCAAGCTGGAACGTCAGAACTGTGTGTCCTGGCCTGTCGGAAGACCTTACACAAATCAACGATTCTCGGAAGACAGCCATCATTAACAACGAGCTCAGTAGACTCAATGTGGACATTGCAGCACTTCAGGAGACACGCCTCCCTGCGAGCAGATCTCTAAGAGAGCAGGGTAGGGATCCTGAAGAACCAAGACAGCATGGAGTGGGCTTCACCATCAGAAACTCTTTGCTCAGCATGATAGAGCAACCTTCAAATGCCTCGGAACACATACTGTCCATCCGACTGCTCACCGCCTCTGGTCCAGTACACTTGCTCAGCATCTATGCTCCAACACTCTGCTCCCCACCTGAAGTTAAAGACCAGTTCTACAAGGAACTCCATAATATCATCAGTAGCATTCCCAATACCGAACATTTGTTCCTGCTGGGGGAATTTAATGCCAGCGTTGGGGCTGACCATGACTCATGGCCCTTCTGCCTTGGGCTTTATGGCATTGGAAGGATGAATGAGAATGGACAGAGACTGCTGGAATAAAAACAAGAAATGCTGGAACCACTCAGCAGGTCTGGCAACATCTGTGGAAAGAGAAGCAGAGTTAACGTTTCAGGTCAGTGACCCGAAACGTTAACTCTGCTTCTCTTTCCACAGATGCTGCCAGACCTGCTGAGTGGTTCCAGCATTTCTTGTTTTTATTTCAGATTTCCAGCATCCGCAGTATTTTGCTTTTAGAGACTGCTGGAGTTGTGTACCTGTTACAACCTCTGCATCACCAACTCATTCTTTCATACTAAACCCTGTCACCAGGTTTCATGGAAACACCCAAGATGACCTCGTTGGCACCAGCTGGACCTCATCGTCACAAGGCGAACCTCTATAAACAGTGTCCAAATCACACGCAGCTTCCACAGTGCGGACTGCGACTCCGACCACTCCCTGGTGTGCAGCAAAGTCAGACTCAAACCAAAGAAGCTACATCACTCCAAGCAGAAGGGCCGCCCGCTCATCAACGCTAACAGAATTTCTTATCCACAGCTGTTCCATAAGTTTTTAAATTCACTTGAAAAAGCCCTTCAAAACACTCCTGCAGGGGATGCATAGACGAAGTGGGCCCACATCAGAGACTCCATCTATGACTCAGCAATGACCACCTATGGCAAACGTGAGAAGCAGAATGCAGACTGGTTTCAATCTCACTTTGAAGAGCTGGAACCTGTCATTGCCACTAAGCGCTTTGCACTGTTGAACTACAAGAAAGCCCCCAGCGAGTTAACATCCGTAGCACTTAAAGCAGCCAGAAGCGCTGCACGAAGAACAGCCAGGCATTGTGCAAATGACTACTGCAATACCGAAACAGTCGTATTCAGCTGGCCTCCGACACCGGAAACATCAGAGGAATGTATGATGGCATTAAGAGAGCTTTTGGGACAACCATCAAGAAGATCGCCCCCCTCAAGTCTAAATCAGGGGACACAATCACTGACCAACACAAGCAAATGGACCGCTGGGTGGAGCACTACCTAGAACTGCACTCCAGGGAAAATGTTGTCACTGATACCCCCCTCAATGCAGCCCAGTCTCTGCCAGTCATGGATGAGCAGCCAACAAAATCAGAACTCAGTGATTTATTTTTTGATTAATTTAGAGATACAGCATTGAAACAGGCCCTTCAGCCCACCAAGTCTGTGCCGACCAACAACCACCCAAACATACTAACCCTGCAGTAATTCCTACCACCTACCTACACTAGGGGCAATTTACAATGGCCAATTTATCTATCAACCTGCAAGTCTTTGGCTCTGGGAGGAAACCGGAGCACCCGGCGAAAACCCACACGGTCACAGGGCGAGCTTGCAAATTCCACACGGGCAGTACCCAGAATCGAACCCCGGTCCCTGGAGCTGTGAGCCTGCGGTGCTAACCACTGCACCACTGTGCTGCCCTGTGATACTATTGATTCTCTAGCCAGTAGAAAAGCCCCTGGGAAGGACAGCATTACCCCTGAAATAATCAAGAGTGCCAAGCCTGCTATACTCTCAGCACTCCATGTGCTGTGTTGGGAGGAGGGAGCAGTACCACAGGACATGCGCGATGCCAATATCATCACCCTCTATAAGAACAAGGGTGACCGCGGTGACTGCAACAACTACCGTGGAATCTCCCTGCTCAGCATAGTGGGGAAAGACTTCGCTCGAGTCACTTTAAACAGACTCCAGAAGCTGGCCGAGCGTGTCTACCCTGAGGCACAGTGTGGCTTTCGAGCAGAGAGATCCACCATTGACATGCTGTTCTCCCTTCACCAGCTACAGGAGAAATGCCACGAACAACAGATGCCCCTCTACATTGCTTTCATAGATCTCACCAAAGCCTTTGACCTCGTCAGCAGACGTGGTCTCTTCAGACTACTAGCAAAGATCGGTTGTTCACCAAAGCTACTAAGTATCATCACCTCATTCCATGACAATATGAAAGGCACAATTCAGCATAGTGATGTCTCATCAGACCCCTTTCCTATCCTGAGTGGCATGAAACAGGGCTGTGTTCTCGCACCTACACTGTTTGGGATCTTCTTCTCACTGCTGCTCTCACATGCGTTCAAGTCTTCAGAAGAAGGAATTTTCCTCCACGCAAGATCAGGTGGCAGGTTGTTCAACCTTGCCCATCTCAGAGCGAAGACCAAAGTACGGAAAGTCCTCATCAGGGAACTCCTCTTTGCTGACGTTGCTGCATTAACATCCCACACAGAAGAGTGTCTGCAGAGACTCATCGACATGATTTCGGCTGCCTGCAGCGAATTTGGCCTAACCATCAGCCTCAAGAAAACGAACATCATGGGACAGGACGTCAGAAATGCTCCATCCATCAAAAAGGTTCAAGAGTTCACCTACTTAGGCTCAACTATCACCAGTAACCTGTCTCTCGATGCAAAAATCAACAAGCGCATGGGAAAGGTATCCGCTGCTATGTCCAGACTGGCCAAGAGAGTGTGGGAAAATGGTGCACTGACACAGAACACAAAAGTCCGAGTGTATCAAGCCTGTGTCCTCAGTAACTTGCTCTTCGATAACGAGGCCTGGACAACGTATGTCAGCCAAGAGTGACGTCTCAATTCACTCCACCTTCACTACCTCCGGAGAATCCTTGGCATCAAGTGGCAGGACCGTATCTCCAACACAGAAGTCCTCAAGGCAGCCAACATCCCCAACATATACACCCTACTGAGCCAGCGGCACTTGAGATGGCTTGGCCATGTGACCCACATGGAAGATGGCAGGATCCCCAAGGACACGTTATACAGCGAGCTCGTCACTGGTACCAGACCCATCAGCCGTCCATGTCTCCGCTTTAAAGACGTCTGCAAACGCGACATGAAGTCCTGTGACATTGATCACAAGTCGTGGGAGTCAGTTGCCAGCGATCGCCAGAGCTAGCGGGCAGCCATAAAGGCGGGGCTAAAGAGTGGCGAGTCAAAGAGACTTAGCAGTTGGCAGGAAAAAAGACAGAAGGGCAAGGGGAGAGCCAACTGTGTAACAGCCCCGACAACCAATTTTATCTGCAGCACCTGTGGAAGAGTCTGTCACTCTAGTATTGGCCTTTATAGCCACTCCAGGCGCTGCTTCACAAACCACTGACCACCTCTAAGCGCTTTCCCATTGTCTCTCGAGACAAGGAGGCCAAAGAAGAAGAGACTGAGAGTATTTTCCATAAATTAAGTCTGTCCCCTACCATTGGGAAGGTGTATGCTTTTTCCATAACTGGCCCTTTCAGAGTTGCTTGACTCAAGGAACAACAATTACTGTACTTCTAATAATTTCTGTATTGGATTCAAAATACTCTTGTGCCTGCTGCCACAATCACTTCCAAATGGCAAATACTACACATGAAACAGAGGTGAGGAGAAATCTTTTCTCTCAGAGGGTTGCGAGTCTTTGGAATTCTCTTCCTCAAAAGGCGGTGGAAGCAGAGTCTTTGAATATTTTTAAGGCAGAGGTAGATAGATTTTTGATAAGCAAGGGGGTGAAAGATTATCAGGGGTAGGTGGTAATGTGGAGTTGAGGTTACAATCAGATCAGCTATGATCTTGTTGAATGGTGGAGCAGGCTTGAGGGACCGAGTGGCCTACTCCTGCTCCTAATTCATATGTTCGTATAAGGATTTTCAGACCAGTGCTAATATATTTATGTACAATTAAATAGATTTGTGAAGCACAGCATTTCATCAAATATCAGGAAGTAGAATAAAATGCAAAAATATACCAAAAGGTTAAAGAGGCATACGAGATGCTTTCCATTATTAGCTAAGACAGAGAATATAAGAGCAGGGAGATTATGCTAGATCTGTATAAAACACTAGTTAGACTACAGTTAGAGTACAGTTCTAGTCACCACAGTACAGGAAGGATGTGAAGGCACTCGAGAGGGTATAGAGAAGATTTACAAGGATGTTGCTGGAATGGAGAATTTTAGCTATGAGAAATGATTGGATAGGCTGGTGTTGTTTTCTTTGGAACAGAGGAGACTGAGGGGAGATTTAATTGAGGTGTATCAAATTATGAGGGCACTCGAGATAGCAGAAATGTCAATAACCAGGGACATAGATTTAAAGTAATTGGCAGAAGGATTAGAGGGCAGTTGAGTAGAATTCTTTCACCCAGAGGATGGTGGGGGTCTGGAACTCACTGCCTAAAAGGGTAGTAGAAGCAGAAACCCTCATCACCTTTAAAAAATGCTTGGATATGCACCTGAAATGCCGTAACCTACAGGGCTACAGACCAAGAGCTGGAAAGTGGGATTAGGCTGGAGTTCTTTTTCGGCCGGGACAGGCTTTTTAGGCCAAATGGCCTCCTTTCATGCCGGAAATTTTCTATCCTTCAACAGTATGTCTTTGGAGAAAAAAAGAATGCTCCTGATAAGTAAGGAATCCAACATGAGCTCTTGTTTGATCCTACCCATTAAAAAACACCAATATCCCTTCAGTGTCCTATTTTTAACCACCTAAATTGTTTGGAGTCTGGTTATCAGACAAACTTTATATTATTAATTCATAACATTAATAAAGCGACATAAACTCACAATATTCCATCAGTAACATCCATTCCCGTCTAAAAGTAAGATTCAATCAATATATTATTTCCTCAGTAAATGTGATTTTAACAAGAAATTCATAATACAACAGCCATCAACAATTACATTCATAAAACACCTTTTAAGTTGCAAAACACCTGAAGGCACTTCATAATAGAAGGGGATGTAATACTGTTATATTTATGCAGCTATTTACCATTTAAATCAGTGAAGCAATTTGATGCAGGATTAAAAGACTCTATTTGATGTCTTGAGCAAAAACCATTATCTGAAGGTAAAATGAAACAAATGGCATGCAAACATTTGGAACTGTATCACAAATGATAAACTTAATAATATTAAAATGTATATCTGTTTTTTTATAGAGATACAGCACTGAAACAGGCCCTTCGGCCCACCGAGTCTGTGCCAACCATCAACCACCCATTTATACTAATCCTACACTAATTTCATATTCCTACCACATCCCCACCTGTCCCTATATTTCCCTACCACCTACCTATACTAGGGGCAATTTATAATGGCCAACTAACCTATCAACCTGCAAGTCTTTGGCATGTGGGAGGAAACCGGAGCACCCGGAGGAAACCCACGCAGACACAGGGAGAGCTTGCAAACTCCACACAGGCAGTACCCGGAATTGAACCCGGGTCACTGGAGCTGTGAGGTTGCGGTGCTAACCACTGTGCCACTTTGGTGGTATTGATCGAGGGATAAATGTTGGCCAAGACACTGTGACAACTCGCCAGCTCTTATTGAAGTGGTGCCATGGGATCTTTTAAGTCTAGGAGTGGAACTAACTAAATTTTCTGACAAAGAACCAACATGGGCTGAATGGGCTGAATGGCCTCCTTTTGTGCTGTAACCATTCTAATGATTCTAAGTGCACATTGTGAGGGCAGATTGACCTCAGTTTCACATCTTTCCTTCCAAAATAACTCCTCCAACAAGACAGAATTTCTTCCCTTCATCGTTTAAAAAACTTCATTCATATTCCCTCCAAGCCTGTGCTTCTTCTGAGAATAGTCTTCCCTCCTGCAGCCTGTTCTGAGAACTGAAACTCCCAAAAATGGGTATCATTTTAGTCACCCTCTTGTGTATCTTCTCACAGTCTTGATATCTTCCACAATGATTAGGCACCAAAACTGAACATGATACTCAATGTGCAGCAATAACAAAGCTTTGTACAGTCCAAAGATATTGTTTTAGTTTTATATTGTACTGTTCTACAATGTAATATAAAGCATTTTGCATACGAGCACTGGCCACATAACAACAAAAACAACATGCATTTATACATCTCCTTTAAGGCGCTTCACAAATAGGTGTAAGATGAATGGACGGTGATCTGAACAAGAAAGATTCAGAGAGGTGACTGAAAGCTTTGTGAAGTAGATGGTCCTTGAAGAAGTGAAGACTGGACAGAGGTCTGGAGAGCAAAGTAATTCAGGTTTGGAGTTCCAAATAGGAGGATTACAGGGGCTGAAGATTCTGTCATAATGGAAGAGAAGGCTGGAGCCAGAGGAATGGAATATTCAGGAGAAGATTATTGAGATAGGCTGGAGCAAAGTCCTGAATGGATTCATTAGCAAGGATAAGGATCTTGAATTTGAAATTTTGGGGCACCATTAGCCAGTGTGGATGAGAATGATGAGTCAACAATAAACATGGGGCAGTGTTTTAGACAAGTTGGATTCTATAGAGAGTGGAGGATGGGGGCCGGAATTTTACATTGTGGCAGTGGCCCCGCTAACCGACTGAAAAGTCAGGGAAGAGGCCACCTCCTCCAGGCCTGGAACCCAGGCAGAAATTTTATGTGGCCCAGGCCCTTATTTGGCCTCGGCTGGATAGTCCGCCTCTCTGAGGCAGGAAGTCTCGCCTCCAAGAGCTGCCGCCCAATCAGAGGGCTGGCAGCTCTTCATTCCCAGCAGCGCCATCAGGAGCAGTGGCCAGTGCAGTGGATGTTGCCCTCGGAACAGATAAGTGGGGATCGGGCCAATCGCCGTTCTGATTAAAGGTCATGACCTGTTTCTCTCTCCACAGATGCTGCCAGACCTGCTGAGTATGTCCAGCACTTTCTGTTTTTATTACTAGGGATAACTCCTCTACTTTTCTTCAAAATAGTGCCATGGGATCTTTTATATCTAACTGAGAGTGCAGATAGGGTCTTGGTTTAACATCGCATCCAAAAGTTAGTATCTCCGACAGTGCAGCACTAGTGTATCAACCTAGATTTGTGCGCTCAATTCTCTGGAGTGAGACTTGAACCCACAACCTTTTGACTCAGACGAGAGTGCTACCAGAGTTGAGGAGAATCAAACACAATCGTGCTCCACATGGTTAAGCCACATCTAGAGATTAATGAGATACATTAGCAGATTAACATTTGAATAAAACGAGAATGTAGGTGTGGAGTACAAAACAATACTCTTAACATTTTCATTATTGTTGTACACTTAACAGAATGGTCTCCCACACAAATAAATGACTGTTAAAAATTAAATCTTTAACAGGATTATATTCTTACCAAGCATTCACATTCATACAGCAGACTTTCTGAAGCTGAAGATAATATAATCATTACAATCATGGAGAAAATGAAACACTTTGTAAAGTACTCTACAGCAGTTAGTGGATTACAGTAAAACAACACAAAAGCAAACTACTGTGGATACCGGAAATCTGAAATATTCAGCAGGTCAAATAGTATCTGTGGAGACAGAAACAGAGTTAGCCTTTCAGATGGTTAAAATTTTGTCAGAACTGTTGTTGAAGCTTGCAATCCTTGACACTGAAAGAAAGAGAAAAAATTATCCATGGCAAAGGATGGAATGGAACTGGAGAGAAGTGCTTTGGGATAGGGTTGGTCAGTGCTGCTGAAAAGAGAGGTCGAAAGCATGCATGTGGTGACACATGGCATTGAGCATGGATCTCAGGAATTGGTGTGAGGAGTGGTTTGAGGAACACTGAATATAGAGTCATAGAGAGATACAGCACCAAAACAGGCCTTTCGGCCCACCGAGTCCGTGCCAACCATCAACCATCCATTGGGATATTAGTCTTGGAGATATTAGTAACCGTGGATCCAAAACATGAAGATGGAATTTCAGTTGGAATCCATGTGGAATAAGTCAGAGTTGGAGACGGTTGCTAAGCAAAGTGGCGTGGCTGTGAAAGAGAGTTTTGTCGATACCTGATCAAATACGAAAAGGGAAACAGAAAGCAATGAGGAGGAACAAGAAAAAAAGAGAAATAGAAATCCCGTCAGAGAGAAGAGCAGAACTTCTTCAAGATGGGCATTCCTGGAAGAGAAATGGCAGTGAATTAAAAATACAAGAGCAAAATACTGCAGAAGCTGGAAATCTGAAAGAAAAACAGAAAATGGTGGAAATAAGCGGCATCTCTAGAGAGAGAAACAGTGTTAACATTTCAGGTCGATGACGAAATTTCTCTCTCCAGAGATGCGGACTGACCGGCTGAGTATTTCCAGCATTTTCTATTTTTATGACACTAAAATAACATTTGATTTAGAAACCTTGGCCGGAATTGTATGTCAGATCAGAGGCCCCGCCCACTGGCAGAACAAAGTTGGTGGCGAGCCAGACTCTGCTGGGCCTGGAAGCCACACTGTGATTATACGTGACCCAGGCCCTTAAAAGGTCTCAGGCGGGATTTCTACCTCTCTGAGGCAGGAAGTCCCGCCTACAAGAGCTGTGTCCAATCAGGGGGCTGGCAGCTCTGCAGTCCCAGCGGCACCACCGGGAGCGGTGGCCACTGCTGGGACTGCACCCAGCCAGGTATGGCAAGATGGATGAGGCCCTGGAGTACAGTTAAGTATGTGGGGGCTCGCTGGGAACAATAGGCTGGGCCCCGGAGAGATAGGAGGTGGGGGGGGGGGGTCGCTCAAGAGAGGGGGTAGGTGGGGACGGCTTGTTCTGTGGGGGGGAAACACTCCTTCAGGCACAGGGTGCCCGATCAGGAGGGACTACACAGGAGGCTGCCAGGCCTTCTGAACCGCCCAGTAATATACCGGCAGCAGCGGGAGGAGGCCCTTAAGTGGCAATTAATTGGCCACTTCAGGGGCTTAATTGGCCTGGGGCGGGCGGGCTGTTTGTCACCTCCCCTGTCCCTGGTAAAATTGCAGCGAGGGCGGGACAGCAACAGGAATGGCACCTCCACCCCCCAATCTCCCACTCAATTTTACCCCTCCCCCCACCAGCTCCAGCCCACTCCTGCAGAGGGCATAAAATTCCAGCCCTTATATATTTAGAAGGAACTTTTCAAACTGAGGAGGGCCATGTCATATTGTGTGAGAAGAGTACTGGTTAAAGACAAAAATTAAGAAATTATAAGCAAAAATTACAAGAAATGCAAAGGCACTGTTGTTGATTAGGCTGTAGAGTTTCACAGTGACATCTAAACAAATACATTGACAGTGTAAAAAGAATACTGTAAATGTTGGAAATTTACGATAAAAGCACAATGGCCTAGAAATTTGACTGCAATCATATTTGGGCATGTGGCAAAGGGTGTTGTAGTTCATAACCCATCCTCCCTTCACCTGCATACCTGAATGGTGAAGCCCAAGGCTCATCAAATACTGGGCCTCGAGTCAATGTAGCCAGCAACGTGGAAAGAGCCTCAAGTGTGGGCCGCTACTAGCGTTGCCATGGCCCACAGGTAAATGGTGTCGGGACCAGCATCAGGGATTTTTATTGGCGTCTTGGGTTGGGGTTCAGGGCCTGGGTTAGGGGTCACAGGGTCAGAGATCGCGGGGTTGATGTCGGGATCACAAGGGCTGGATCAGGTCGAGAGCAAAGGGTAAGTAGGGGTATGGTTGGGGGAAGGTGAAGGAGGGGGTCTCAAGACATGTGATCGGATTATTTGAAGTGGGATCAGGAAAATCACCTTTACTCCTCCTATAGCTCCACAATCAGCTAAATTCCTTTTTTGTTGCAGGCAATCTCTAGTGCTTGTTTCCCTGAAAGCAGCCGGTGCTGACAAACCAATCCAGCCTATGCTGAGAAAGCAACATGCAGGAGTCTGAGTCTATTTCGCTCACGAACCAGTTTTCCATTTTGGACACTTGTGAGGTCAATGTTTCCTCAGAGGTGTGTAGCAAGAGTCAAGTTCGGGGCACCAAGGATGGCTCAGCTGCACAGGCAGGAAAGAAGAGTGGAAGAGAAATAATGGTAGGAGATTCGTTGGGGGAAAAGACGTTTCTGCGGCCGTAGATGTGACTCCAGGATGGTGTGTTGCCTCCCTGGTGCCAGGGCCAAGGATGTCACAGAGCGGCTGCAGGACATTTTTAAGGGGGAGGGTGAACAGCCAGAGGTCATGGTTCACATTGGTACCAATGACATAGGTAGAAAGAGGGATGAGCTCCTGAAAGCAGATTTTAGGAAGCTAGGTAAAACATTAAAAAGCAGGACCTCAGAGGTAGTAATCTCCGGATTACTCCCAGTGCCTCACTATAGTGAGCATAGTAATAGGAGGTTACAGTTGATGAATGCCTGACTGGAGAGATAGTGCAGGAGGGAAGGCTTTAGATTCCTGGGGTATTGGGACCGGTTCTGGGGTAGGTGCGACTTGTACAAGCCGGATGGTTTGCACCTCAATAGGGCCACGATCAATATCCTTACTGGGAGGTTTCTAGTGCAGTTGGGCAGGGTTTAAGAAGAGCAAATATGTAGGCAAATCTCTGAGAAGCTCAAAAACAATAGGGCAGCAATAGTAGGGAATTTTAACTACCCCAATATTAACTGGGATAGTTTTAGTGTGAAAGGAATGGTGGGAACAGAATTCTGAAGGCGCATTCAGGAGAACTTTTTTGGCCAATATGTAGCAAGTCCAACAAGAGAGGGTAGGGTTCTGGACTTGGTTTTAGGTAATGAAGCTTGGCAAGTGGAAGGAGTGACAGTGGAAGAGCATTTTGGTGGTAGTGATCATAATTCAGTAAGTTTTAACATATAATTATGGAAAGGGACAGAGATAGAACAGGAGTTAAACTTCTAAATTAGGGTAAGGCCAATTTTAGTAAGCTGAGAAGTGATTTAGCGAAGTGGACTGGAAACATTACTGACAGTGGGAGGCATTCAAAGGGGAGATTCAAGGGGTTCAGAGTAAACATGTTCACACAAAGAAAAATGGTGGGACGGCCAAATCTAGAGCCCTCTGGATGTCAGGGAGCCTACAGGGTAAAATAAGGCAGAAAAGGAAAGCTTATGTCAGAACTCAATAATACAGAAAGTTGAGAGGAGTATAGAAAGTGGAGGGGTGAAATCAAAAAGGAAATTATGAAAGCAAAGAGATGGCGTGAAAGAATATTGGCAAGTAAAATCAAGGAGAACCCAAAGATGTTCTATCAATACATCAGGAGTAAAAGGATAACTAAGGAAAGAGTAGGGCCCATAAAAGACCAAAAACATAACCTTTGTGTAGGGGCAGAAGATGTGGTTATGGTTCTTAATGAATACTTTGTGTCTGTCTTGACAAAAGAGGGGGACGATGCAAATATTGTAGTTAAGGAGGAGCAGTGTGAAGTATTGGATGTAATAAACACAGGGAGAGAGGAAGTATTAAGGGGATTAACATCCTTGAAAGTGGATAAATCACCAGGGCCAGATGAAATGTACCCCAGGCTGTTAAAAGAAGCAAGAGAGGAAATAGCAGAAAGTCTGACTATCATTTTCCAGTCCTCACTGGATACAGGTGCGGTGCCAGAGGATTGGAGGTCTGCGAATGTTGTACCTTTGGTTAAAAAGGGAGCGAGGGATAAACCAAATAATTATAGGCCAGTGAGCCTAACCTTGATAGTGGTCAAATTATTGGAATCAATTCTGAGAGACAGGATAAACTGTCACATAGAAAGGCACAGATTAATCAAGGATAGTCAGCATGGATTTGTTAAGGGAAGGTTGTGTCTGACTAACTTGATGGAATTTTTTGAAGTAGTAACAAGGAGGATTGAGGAGGGTAGTGCAGTTCATATAGTCTACATGGATTTTAGCAAGGCATTTGACAAGGTTCCACATGGCAGACTGGTTAAAAAAATAAAAGCCCATGGGGTCCAGAGAAATATAGCAAGGTGGATATAAAATTAGCTCAGTGACACAAAAGAAAGGGTAATTGTTGACAGGAGTTTTTGCAACTGGAGGGCTGTTACCAGGGGAGTTCCACAGGGCTCAGTACTAGATTCCCTCCTTTTTGTAGTATATATTAACGACTTGGACGTAAATGTAGGCGGAATGATCAAGAAATTTGCAGACGACACAAAAAATTGGCCACGTGGTTGATAGCGAGGAGGATAGCTGGAGACTGCAGGAAGATATCAATGGACTGGTCAGGTGGGCAGAAAAGTGGCAAATGGAATTTAACCTGGAGAAATGTGAGGCGATGTATTAGGGGAAGTCAAACAAGGCAAAGGAATACAAAATAAGTGGGAGGATACTGAGAGATGCAGAGGAAGTGAGAGACCTTGCAGTGTAGGTCCACAAATCCCTGAAGGTAGCAGGACAGGTCAATAAGGTGGTTAAAAAGGCATATGGAATCCTTTCAGTTATTAGCCAAGGCACAGAATATAAGTGTTATGCTGGAACTGTAAAAAAACATGAGTTAGGCCACAACTTGAGTACTGTGTGCAGTTCTGGTCACCTCATTATAGAAAGGATGTAATTGCACTAGAGAGGGTACAGAGGATATTTACAAGGATGTTGCCAGGACTGGAAAATTGCAGCTATGAGGAAAGATTGGATAGGCAGGGGTTGTTCTCCTTGGAACAGAGGAGGCTAAAGGGAGATTTACAAAATTGTGAGGGCCCTGGATAGAGTGGATGGGAAGGGCCTATTTACCTTAGCAGAGGGGGTCTGTGATGAGGGAGCATAGATTTAAAGTGATTGAAAGAAGGATTAGAGGAAAGATGAGGAAAACTTTTTTCACCCATAGGGTGGTGGGGGTCTGGAACTCACTGCCTGAAAGGGTGGTAGAGACAGTGAACCTCATCTCATTTAAAAGGTGCCTGGAACGGCCGGCACAGTGGCGCAGTGGTTAGCACCGCAGCCTCACAGTTCCAGGGACCCGGGTTCGATTCTGGGTACTGCCTGTGCAGAGTTTGCAAGTTCTCCCTGTGACCGCGTGGGTTTTCGCCGGGTGCTCCGGTTTCCTCCCACAGCCAAAGACTTACAGGTGATAGGTAAATTGGCCATTGTAAATTGCCCCTAGTGTAATTAGGGAATATGGGATTACTGTAGGGTTAGTATAAATGGGTGGGCTGAAGGGCCTGTTTCAGTGCTGTATCTCTAAATAAAAAATAAATAAAATGTGCACCTGAAGTGCAGTAACCTGCAGGGCTACAGACCAAATGCTAGAAAGTGACATTAGGCAGGGTGGCTCTCTTTTTTACAGCTGGCACAGACACGATGGGCCAAGTGGCCGCTTTCTGTGCTGTAAAGTTTCTATGATTCTATGATGTTGTAGAAAGGGCCTCAAACATTCATTGTGCCTCTTATTTGCATGTGCAAAGGGTCTAACCTCTGCCTCAGGTATGGGTGAAGTTTCCTCTTGTTTGGCTCAGTTCATCACTGGAACCGGCTCTGAAGTCCAGATGAAAATATTTGCTGCTTCCTGCTTGCCATATTGGGGCCTTAGTAGTCCGAGTGGACCAATTTCTCTGCCAATACCTTGGAATTAACAGCAAGTCCATCAGGACCTGAAAGAGAAAGGGCAGTTTAATGCTTTGATTGAGACCCCTTCAACAGAAATGCTAATGAAGGTGTCGCTATGGGTACCCGCATGGGTCCTAGTTATGCCTGTCTTTTTGTGGGATATGTTGAGCATTCTTTGTTCCAGTCCTACTCAGGCCCCCTTCCCCAACTCTTTTTCCGGTACATTGATGACTGTATTGGTGCCGTTTCCTGCTCCCGCCCCGAACTGGAAAACTTTAACAACTTTGATTCCAATTTCCACCCTTCTCTCACCTTTACATGGTCTACCTCTGACACTTCCCTTCCGCGACTTCTCTGTCTCCATCTCTGGGGCTAGGTTGTCTACTAATATCCATTATAAGCCCACCGACTCCCACAGCTACCTCAACTACACTTCTTCACACCCTATCTCCTGTAAGGACTCCATTCCATTCTCCCAGTTTCTCCGTCTTCGACGCATCTGCTCTGATGATGCTACCTTCCATGACGGTGCTTCTGGTATGACCTCCTTTTTCCTCAACCGAGGATTCCCCCCCACTGTTGTTGACAGGGCCCTCAATCATGTCCGGCCCATTTCCCGTACCTCTGCCCTCAACCCTTCCCCTTCCTCCCAGAACCGTGACAGGGTTCCCCTTGTCCTCACTTTCCACCCCATCAGCCTCCATATCCAAAGGATCATCCTCCGCCATTTCCACCACCTCCAGGGTGATGCCACTACCAAACGCATCTTCCCCTCCCTACCCCTGTCAGCATTCCGAAGGGATTCCCTCCATGACACCCTGGTCCACTCCTCCATTTCCCCCACCACCTCGTCCCCATCCCATGGCACCTTCCCCTGCAATCGCAGGAGGTGTAATACCTGCCCATTTACCTCCTCTCTCCTTTCTATCCCAGGCCCCAAGCACTCCTTTCAGGTGAAGCAGCGATTTACTTGTACTTCTTTCAATGTAGTATACTGTATTCACTGCTCACAATGTGGTCTCCTCTACATTGGGGAGACCAAGCGCAGACTGGGTGACCGCTTTGCAGAACACCGCCGCTCAGACCGCAAGCAGGACCCTGAGCTTCCGGTTGCTTGCCATTTCAACACTCCCCCCTGCTCTCATGCTCACATCTCTGTCCTGGAATTGCTGCAGTGTTCCAGTGAACATCAACGCACGCTCGAGGAACAGCCTCTCATCTACCGATTAGGCACATTACAGCCTGCCGGACTGAACATTGAGTTCAATAATTTCAGAGCATGACAGCCCCCCATTTTACTTTCATTTTTAGTTGTTTTTTCTTTTTTCTTCTTTTTTTCTTTTTTGCATTTTTTACAACCCTTTTTTTTGCATTTATTTCATTTCATCTTAGTTTGTTCAGTTTGCTTACCCACTGTTTTTTTTCATGTTTGCACGCTGCTGTTCAATATTCAGTCCGTTAACACCTTTTCTGTACTAATGCTTTGTCTTTCAACACACCATTAACATATTGTTTGCCTTTGTTCCATGACCTTTTGGTCAGCTATGTGGCCTTGTCCAATCTACACCTCCTTTGTTATCTCTTGCCCCACCCCCACCTCACTTGCTTATAACCTGTGACATTTTTAATATTTGTCAGTTCCAAAGAAGGGTCACTGACCCGAAATGTTAACTCTGCTTCTCTTTCCACAGATGCTGCCAGACCTGCTGAGTGGTTCCAGCATTTCTTGTTTTTATTTCAGATTTCCAGCATCTGCAGTATTTTGCTTTTATTATTATGCTAATGAATCCTTTTTCAGCTCTAAAGAAATCCAAAGCATTAACCTGTTTTTTTTAATTTTGAGAAGACAATGGGCCTGTTGTATAATTTCACCATCCTCTGTAGATTAAATGAGTCTATATTAGTGAAATATTGGGAAAGGGATAACTACGTTTCCTTGAAAAGTTCATCAATAATCCTAACACTGCTTCTGCCTGCAAGTGACTATAGGACAGACAGTTAACCCTATTAGGGGCATTTTAATGGTCCATTGTCCACTCTGATACATCACAGCCAGAACAAGTGACTTGGCACAGCACAGCACCATGTGTCAATCCTGTGAATTTCTTCTCTTACTGTTACTGCTCAAGTACTATAACTTTGTACAGGATTCCCCCTAGGCAGTGAAAATGCTCATTTCTCAGTGGATGACAAAACACTTGCTGCAACAAATCACTCGCCCTAATCACGGCCTTTGACAGAACTGCAATATTTATAGTTCTTTGCTTTAAAAAGAAATCATACAAAAATTCCTTTCCTGTGAAGCTCTGTTCACTGTGTAAGTAACACTTTCTTTCTGTATGGTTCCCAAAGGGACTAGCATACAGGGGTTACTGTGAGTTAAACAGCTTCTTTAGACTGGACCTGGTCCTGTTCCTGGCTTAATTTAGTATACCGTATCACAATGCAGTCTCCTCCACATTGGGGAGACCAAATGCAGATTGGGTGACTGCTGTGTGGAACACCTCCACTTAATGAAGAGAGGTTGAGTAGATTAGGATTATTTTCATTAGAAAGACGGAGGTTGAGGGGGGACCTGATTGAGGTGTACAAAATCATGAGAGGTATAGACAGGTTGGATAGCAAGAAGCTTTTTCCCCAGAGTGGGGGATTCAATTACTAGGGGTCACGAGTTCAAAGTGAAAGGGGCAAAGTTTAGGGGGGATATGCGTGGAAAGTTCTTTACGCAGAGGGTGGTGGGTGCCTGGAACGCGTTGCCAGCGGAGGTGGTAGACGCGGGCACGATAGCATCTTTTAAGATGTATCTAGACAGATACATGAATGGGCAGGAAGTAAAGAGATACAGACCCTTAGAAAATAGGCGACATGTTTAGATAGAGGATCTGGATCGGCGCAGGCTTGGAGGGCCGAAGGGCCTGTTCCTGTGCTATAATTTTCTTTGTTCTTTGTTCTTTAGCATGACCCCGAGCTTCCAGTTGCTTGCCATTTTAATTCACCACCCAGCTCTCACGCCCACATTTCTGTCCTCAGCCTGCTGCATTGTTCCAGTGAAGCTCAACACAAGCTCAAGGAACAACACCTCATTTTCTGATTAGGCACTCTACAGCCCTCTGGACTCAACATTGAGTTCAGCAACTTCAGACCATGACTGCCATTTTAATTGTTTTTTGCCATGTGCCAGTCATAAGCTTGTTTTTCATGTTTTTGCTTTCAGACAGAGCTGTTCATTATTCTGCCATTTCTCTCTGGACAAATGCTTTGCCTTTTACTACAGCTATTACTACTCTCTTTGCCTTTTATTCCATGACATCCTTGTCATTTAATCTCTCCCGTCCACCAGCCCTATCACAGACCTTCCCTTTTTGCTCTTCTTCTTTCCCACCCCCCACTTTCACTTGCTCAAAGCCTTCATTTCTCATGAAGGGTCACTGAAGCTTTAACTCTGTTTCTCTCTCCACAGATGCTGCCAGACCTGCTGTGAATTTCCAGCACTTTCTGTTTTTATTTCAGATTTCCAGCATCTGCAGTATTTTGCTTTGATTTTATTGTCCCTGGCTCGTTCCCTCTGCTGAACATCCAACATTCAGTGTAGACTCTCCCCATTTACCTTGCCTTTCCTTAGATTACTAACCCTGAATACCAAGCCAGCCAAGTCAAATGAATGTGCTGTGTGGCACAAACTGTGCAACTTATGATCAAAACAACATTCTATCCTTGTGTCAGCCCAGGTTTGACAAATAGAAATGGTTCACCCCTGCATGCAAACACACTTTGAATAGGTATGTCAAATTCTGTTCAAAGGGGATGGAAGGAACAGTGAAATACATTTTGAAATTACAAAGCCAATAAATTCAGGCACTAACATAGAGGGATATGGAATTAATGCAGGCAGGTGGGTTTAGTATAGATAGGCATATGGTCGGCATGGACACGGTGGGCCGAAGGGCCTGTTTCTATGCTGTACGACTCTATGACTCTATAAACAGGCTACTAAGCCCCCAGTGTGGTGGGCAGGAAGGGCCTGCATATTTACAGCCATGAGTCACTGCCCACCATACTGGGTGAAGGTTAAAAAAGTAGAGGACCAGGGCCCACATCTGAAACAGGCATTACGATCTTTTCTATCCAAATAAGGAGCCCAATGCCTGTTTGAGGCCTCCACTACATGATGGGATTGCCCTGAGGTAGCCGACACCAGCTGCACTCAATAAAACCAAGATCATGATGCAACCAAAAAATGTTTTGAAGCTTTTGAAGTTTACTAACTGAGTTTCAGAGGAGCGAGGAGTAGGAGGCCACTCCCCCTGACTTGGATTCTCATCCCTCCTCCCCCCACCACCCCCCCTCCCCCCCCCCCCACACAACTGGTTGGCATCCTGCCATCTACGAAAAATGATGGACATGCAGCAAACATGTGCGTTTCGCAAGTCGGCCAAAGGTGGTAGCTGCTTTCTCTATGCATGCATCGAGCTCTGCATCAAGGGACAGATTGTCTGTCACTGTGGACCCAAGGCAGCATAATTTGCTAACCACTTCCAGTGGGTGTTATTTAGTGTGATCCGGGGCAGAGATGCAACACCTTGTCCCATGATCACGGTTCCACTGGGTGAGTGGGCAAATGCATGGCAGATGCAGTATAACGTGGATAAATGTGAGGTTATCCACTTTGGTTGTAAAAACAGAAAGGCAGGTTATTATCTGAATGGCGATAGATTGGGAAAAGGGGAGGTGCAGCAAGACCTGGATGTCATTATACACCAGTCACTGAAAGCAAGCATTCAGGTGCAGCAAGCAGTTAGGAAGGCGAATGGTATGTTGGCCTTCATTGCAAGAGGATTTGAGTACAGGAGCAAGGATGTCTTACTGCAGTTATACAGGGCCTTGGTGAGATCACATCTGGAGTATTGTGTGTAGTTTTGGTCTCTTTATCTGAGGAAGAATGTTCTTGCCTTGGAGGGAGTGCAAAGAAGATTTACTAGACTGATTCTTGGGTTGGCAGAATTGCCGTATGAGGAGAGATTGGGTTGACTAGGCCTATATTCACTAGAGTTTAGAAGAATGAGAGGGGATCTCATAGAAACCTATAAAATTCAAACAGGACTAGACAAGCTAGATGCAAGGAGGATGCTCCCGATGGCTGGGGATTCCAGAACCAGGGGTCACAGTCTCAGGATACGGGGTATACCATTTAGAACCGAGATAAGGAGAAATTTCTTCACTCAGAAGGTGGTGAACCTATGGAAGTCTCTACCGCAGAAGGCAGTGGAGGCCAAGTCATTAAATATATTCAAGAAGGAGATAATTTTTTCTTAATGCCAAAGGGATCAAGGGATATGAAGAGAAAGCGGGAACAGGGTACTGAATTAGACCATCAGCCATGATCTTTTTTGAATGGTAGAGCAGGCCCGAAGGGCTGAATGGCCTACTCCTTCTCATATTTTCTATGTTTCTATTTTCCCCCACCCCCGCTACTGGCCTCCTATTTCCTGACCTCTGGCCTCCAATCTGTCCCCAACCTCCGATTACCGCCCCCCCCCCCCCCCACCCCCCACCCCCTCCACCTGCCTCCGATTCACACCTCTGGCCTTTGATTAACCACCACCCCCCATCGCAACCAGGCCTGTGATCCACTCTATCCAACCCCAACCCCACCCCACAAACCCAGCTTCACTTACCTGAGAGCTGTTGTGACAATGCAGCACCACAGTGTTTGCAGACACAGCAGCTTTATTTACTGGCACAATGACTGCTGACAGAAGCCAAGAGTAAGGGTTTCAGTTAAAGAAAACTGATAACAGTGCTCAGCAAAGATTTCCAAAAGTGCTTAACCTGACAAGACATGAGATTCTACATTGTTGATGGAATGTGACACAATCTGTTCTATTTTATTTGAAAAGACTGGGTTGAAGTTTATAGTGAAGTTTAAAATACATTACCTCCAAGCCGATACCTACACAAATTGTGGATTAGCTGCTTTATTGAGTCAATAAGCATTTCAGATTGTACCCAGAGGATTAATACAGTCTGTTGCCTCCTGTGATCAAGGGCCATTCACTGTTCCTGAGGCATTCTTCAAAGTTATATCTATGGATCCTAATTTCCACTCTGGAGTTCGGTTTCATTGTCTTTTATCTGTCAAATTTCACTTAATAAGAATTAGTCATAAATAGTTATTACTATAATATGATGCTTCTGTACATCTTGTTCTGGTTCTGCAATCCCAACTCATCAAAAAATGCATCCTATTTATATACCACGAGATTCTGTGCTGTACAAATCAATCGAACATTGATATAAAAAGTGTTATATTGCCTAATCTCGAGACTTTAACCACAGGCTCTAGCACCTAAATCTCTAAAATGATTCTGTAATTCCCAGGTGTAATACTTACAAACATCAAATATTATGCCATGTGTCTGGATGAACAAAGCCAGTGAACTTACATGAAGTTTTGGGAAAGTTAAACACCATTCACTAAGTGAAAATCTACTAAGAGGAGTACTGATCCCAATGTTTATAGGGAGGGAGCGGGGTGGGGGCGGCAATGAGGGGAGCAGGTTTAGCGGCCATTTTCAGGGGGGGCTGCTGAAATTAATGACAGTTCCTGATTAACATTTTTGGAATCTGTTTCTAGGCTGCATCCAGTCAGATTGAGAGACTAGCTAGCCTTCAGGCAGGTAGGCCTATGACACCAGACCACAGCTGAGGAGTGGAGAGGATGAAGGGAGAGATTGCTGGTCATACAGTTGGGGGGTTGGGGGGGTGGGGGGGTGGGGGTGGTCCCAGATGGAGAGATAGGTCAGGGGTTGAAGAGTTCACAGAGAGTTTATGGGGACTTCCAGCGTGGGGGCAGAGGCCAGGCCAATCATGGGTGACCAATCAGGGGTGGGGCTTTGGACGATTGCGAGGTGGGTGGGCAAAGAGTTTGTGGAGGGACAGCAGGGAGTTTGTGGGGTAGTCCAATTGCACAGGGTGAGGGAGGATGTCGGACTATGACAGGTTGGGTGGGTTACAGGGAGGTTAACAAGTTAGCATGAGCGGCTGGGGGTGTGCGGAGGGGAAGTAATCCTGCTCCCCAATGTCCACACCCAGTGCAGGAAAGGCTGTTTGCCTCCTTTCACACTGGCAAGTTTACCGAAGGCTGGGAAATCTGCCTGGTCAGCACCCCCAGAGAGCAGGTTAGTCACCGGGCTCCCAATACACCTCGGTTAAAAGCTGAAATTGGAGGCAGTTTGGATCAGGTTTTGCGTTTTGGAAATTTTAACAGCCCCTGCTACTGCCTCCTGTCCTGGGGGTTAAAATTGCCTCCATTGTGTTTGATGCATGCATTGGAAATAACTGACCCAGTATTTCTGTCAGTTCCACTTTGAATGAGATGGATCTGAAATTCAGGGCATTGTCCTGCCTTCTGATATAGTCCCATATGAGGCATGGACACCAGCATAGACCAGTTGGGCCAAATGGCCTGTTTCTGTGCTGTAAATTCTATGTAATCTGCATATCCAGTGATTTGACAGATCCACATGAAATTTGAACAAATTTCAAAGCAAAGCTTTGGATCTCAGTGCTGCTGGTAGAGAACGAAAGGGAGAAAGTTTCCCAAAAGAGAGGAAAGGAGCACTGAAGAAGGGAGACCTCATCCAAGCAATGAAGGAAAGGCATTTCCAGAGACCTGGAAGAAGCTCTCCCCTCCTAATAAGAATGGTGGCTTGAGGAAAGGCATAGAGCCAGAAATAACTAAAGGTTCACCCCAACAGGCTGAGTGCCTGAGCTTACAGACCAGGGCTCAATGTCTGGTCTATTGAAGAGGCAAACAGCAGCTGCAATATGGTTCACCAATAAAATAATAGACCAAATTGAGGCAGCTCCTTCAGGCAGGAAAGGGAAGGTACTGGGTGGGGAAAAAGGAAAGATAAAGAAAGAAGTTGGAGAAACTTGTACTTCTGTAGCACCTTTCACCAACAGAAGATGTCCCAAAGCGCATTACAGCCAATGAAGTGTAGTCACTGTTGTAATGTAGGAAACGCAGCAGCCAATTTTGTGCACAGCAAGGTGCCACAAAGAATTGGTAATGACCAGATAATCTGTTTTTGTGATGTTGATTGATAGATAAATATTGGCCAGGATACTGGGGATAACTCTCCTACTCTTCTTCGAAATAGTGCTATGGGATCTTTTACATCCACTTTTGGGAACAGATGGGGCCTTGGTTTAATGGCTTGGCCAAATGACGATCATTACTCCACTTAATTTTAATGGTCAAAATTCTTGAAACCTCTGAAAATGAGGAAACCTTTCCTGATAAGCTGACCTATAATTACCTGGAAATAAGAGAGACTGGGACTGTACAAAGTTGTTAATGTTAAAAGCATCCATGCTTCACCAACAGCTGCACATGGTGTTTAGCAGCCAATTAAAACTAAAGGATGCCGTGTAGATTAAGTTCCATGTACAGATCTGGTCACCATGTGTGGTTACAGCAGTGCTGCAAAACAAACAGTAATTTAAGTTGCTGGCACACTATATAAATACATCTAAATTACATTGCAGAAAATAAGCATTAAGTTATTAAACGGGCTGTTAAAACTATCATTGATTGAAAGCTGCTGTATTCCCAATGTGCACACACATCAATAAAAAAGCATTGTGAAAATTTTCCTTGAATATAAATCAGCTTCGTTGCTGCATTTTCAGGCAGTTTTTGATATTTTGAACTCTGATCTAATCTGCAATGAAAAGCGAATTAGACCCGGAAAAAAAATCCCAGCTCTAGTGTTTATAGGAACATTACAATTTTAATGCAGTTCATGGTATCATTTAGCCTGTACATAAGATTTTTGCTGATTATGATTTTTTATTTCTTTAACACTGTGCATTTTTTTCAGCTCTATCCTTTTAGGAAACACACACAGCTCTTTCAAGTTATAAAAGTGGTCCTGGGGGAGCGGCATTCAAACCAAGACCCACACCCTCTGTGCACCACTCTCCTTTATTTACTGTTCTTGCTCCTGTTTCTTCAAATAAAAGACAAAAGACCGGCAGTTCCCATTGCTAAAAAGGAGAGACCCTGACGCGCTGCTCTTTATTACAATGGCAGCTCACGAGAGCTACGGAATCATGGCCCTAAAATACCATCAGAGCTTAGATCATTTCATTTAAAAGGATGCTATCCACAAGAATACTGGGTGTCTTCTGTTGAGAGCACTGTATTAGCTTTTGTAGGAGAGTACATATAAAGCACTAAGAATTAACAATCATGGATCCTTTTTCAATCTTTCACCAGTGAGTAGTTGCACTGCCTGGTGTGGTATTGAGCCATACAGAGCTAAAGGCCACAGCTTTAAATCTCGGTATGCACTGAGTTAGCAGTTAGGGCCCTACAATTGGTCCCTGAGCTGAGAAGAAGAAAAAAACCAAAAAAGAAAGACTTGCATTTATATAGCACCTTTCATGACCTCAGGACTTCCCAAAGCACTTTACAGCCAATGAAGTACTTTTGAAGTTTGGTCACTCTTGTAATGTAGGAAACACAGCAGCCAATTTGCACACAGCAAGCTGACACAAACTGCAATGTGGTAATGACCAGATAATCTGTTTTTGCGTTGGTCTTTGAGGGATAAACATTGGCCAGGACATGAGGAATAACTCCCCTGCTCTTCTTCAAAATAGTGCCATGAGATCTTTTATGTCCACCTGAGAGGGCAAATGGGGTCTTGGTTTAATGTCTCATCTGAAAGATGGCACCTCTAATACTGCAGCACTCCCTCAGTAATGCACTGCAGTGTCAGCCTAGATTTATGTGCTCCAGTCCTATAGTGGCCTTGAATCCATACCTTTTGAGTCAGGGGCATAAATACTATCAACTGAGCTGCAGCTGACATAAAGGAAAGGCAGTGGCAATGGGTGGAGTGGAAGGTTGAGGAGTGCCATGGTTTCTTTTACATCTAACTGAACACGCAGGTGGGATATTGATTTAACAACTCACCCAAAAGACAGCAGCTCCAGCTATGCAGCACTCTCTCAGTACTGCACTGAAGTGATAGTCCAGATTATATTTTAGTCCTGGGGTGGACTCAGATACTAGACAAATTGACACTCAGGATAATCCAAAAGTAGTAGAAGGAATGAGTCACAGAGAGAAAAGGTGCTTGGTGTGGGCCAGCTAGATCTGGCAGTGGACAAGCAGGCCAGTTGTATTCCAGGTTTGCTCACATTTGTGGACCTCAGACTTGAGGGTACAGGGTGGAATCAGTGGAACAGCAGAGATGGAAGTCCATGGAAAACTTGGTGGGACCGAGGACAGGCTAAAGAAGGAACCAAAGCAGTCAATGAGCAGATCGACAGAGACAGCAATGGTATGGTAGATGGAGGACCAGAAGAGTAGTGACTGGGGCTTAGAAGTTAGATTGCCCCCAAGTTGGAGTGTGATCCAAGGGCAACATACGTGCCTAATGAGGCTGAAAACAGGACCACGACAAGTTGGTTTGCTGCATTACCACATTCCTGGCATAGTTCTGTACCCCATGGGCCAAGTGGCCTCTTTCTGTGCTGTAAACTTTCTATGATTCTATGATTCATTACAAAGTACTGGCAAGCAACGAGCACCAGTGGTGGCCCCAGAGGAAGCTCACTAGTCACGGTGGGCAGCAAGATCGGCTAGCGTAGATGCCAGTTGAGAGATCCAGGACAGTCCAGGGAGGGAGGCAAGTAGCGGTGAGAGGGAGAGTGGGGGAGTAGGGGAGGGGGGCTCCTGGGGCATTGGTCACAAAAATTTCACCATTCATATTGGGTTTGGGACACTTGTCTGAAAAATCTCCTCCTCTTGCCCTGCTCTCATTAGCAGTACCAGCATCCAGCACTGAGCTTGGGTACCAAATGAGCCAGGGAAGTGGAAATTCATGGCATCGGGAGTCTCCACCTCTGACAACCTTTGACTTGCAAGAGTTGAGCAGAGGTTCCAGCCCTAACAAGGCGCGCCAGAAAATCTCGGAAGTAACGGAGAATTGGTGCAACTGGATCCTTGCCATTTTCCAGTTGATTCCATCAGCCTAGATTTACAGTGGAACCCCCATGGATTTTCAGGTCTCCTTTATATGAAGAAGTACTTCTTGATGTCAATTCTGAACATAGCATTTGCCATTTTGTAGATAATTCCCTAATCCTGCAGTTATAGTTTAACTTGAAATAGTGCTCAAGACTGATCTTTCTTATGCCACTTTGTATCTCCTATATCTTTATAAGGTCCCAGCTCTTACATTTCTTTTCAAGGGTGAAGATCATAAACTTTTTCTAGCTTTCTTCAAAACTCATTTTTTAACAATAGGGAGCAGCCTCATCGCCCTTCTCCGCACATCAACTGATGCCACAATTGCTAAGCCTTTTCATGAACGTTATCAGCTACCAAGGACATGGCATGTACAGATAGCTGGTGTCCACTCTGACTTTGATGTCAGTGCAATAACTGACCAAGGCAACACTCTCTTTCCCCAACAGGAATTGTAAAAATATATATTATAAAAAATGTCAGCAGCTTGTAATTTAATCTCAAAATTCAGATGATGGTTATGAACCTATTCAGGCTTCTTTTCTATGCTTTATATGAAGTCATTTGAACCTCACAAAGTTCTTTGCCTGCAGTCGAATTCATTATTCTCAATAAAAAGTTTTTGATTACCAAAAGGCCTTTTCAGAACATTCACGTCCTGTCTCGCCTGTAGCTGAGAGAGAGAAAAATAAGTCATTTGGTTGTATTTGTGATGGTGCCGCTGAAATGTTGCAGCATAAAAGATTACAAATATATCACATCAACTCTTTATTACCGTGCTCTGTACAAGTGATTTCAAGGACACTTTGCTGAGATTAGGTTGGAGAAAAATCTCAAAAAATAAAGTTCTTCGCTCACTTTAACTTGGGTAGAAATTAGAAAATGATTTCCTGGCGCAGTTCTGTACCATATGGCATTATGAAGACCATCTGGAAGTGAAACTGGAAACCTGATATTGTGCAATTTGGAAACAAAATTATTTGGCTTTTTTTTTAAAAACCCCTGCAAATTCAAAGTACTTTGTGAACAGGAATTAATGCTGTGAAGTGAGTTTTAAAATTTTGCTTAAATAAGCAGCTAGCTATTTGCCCAGTATATAATGTATAAATGTAAAATGCAGTTGCCTTTTTAAGTAGCACTTCATTGTTTATATATGTCAATGAAACCTGGCAACAAAGTTAATTAAAAAAAGGGAAGCAAGATCACAATTTCAGAAAGGTTCCTTTTATGCTGAATGATTGCTCAACCAATAAAACAGCATGCTTATGGTAATCATTTCCCCCTTTCTAGTTTATATAAAAAAACAAAAATTGATATTCATTTACACCTTCAGAAGTGCCCCATTTGACATTCACGGGCTGAGAACATGTGGCACTGGGAATGTGCAAATCTCTGTATCTAGATGCATGATCGGGAGAAAGAAGGGGTGAGGCTGCTGTTCATTGGCTTAGACCTCCCATGACTGATGGAGATGATGGGGGAAGGGGGTTGGTGGCATGGAATGTGCTTGAAATTGCTGTTTGACCAGACATGGGGCCTGCTCACATTCCAGGCTTTTACATAGCTCTCATTGTTCTGTAAATCAGACACAGGCTATGCCTAATGAATAAGGATTTTTCAAAGGGTTCTATTGTTAAATATTGGCTAGCACAGAGGCAGGTGAATGAATGCCTAAATTTTTATTTATCTATGGACAGTAAAGTTCATTACTTGGAAAGTGCCCTTGCTCACAATATCAGTGGTATATCAATGTTATTTAGGCACTTAAACCTTCTAAGGATTAAAGCCCTGTCACTACCTTCTGATTAGTGTCAGTTCCAGGCAGCATTGCAAATGGTTCTTTTCTTCCGAAATAAAAAATGCCATTTTCTAAAACAGACAAGATGTCACATCCTAAAAGAAAACTTTACTCAGAATTTTATTTTGTGATTTTTCTGTCAACCAATTTGCCTCTCAGACAGTTTAAAACCGACATCAGAAAGAGTATTTTTCTTCTGTTCCAAAGTAAAATTGTAACATGTTGCTCCCATTACAAACTACATTGTAGTGGAGCCATATGGGATGACGATTTCCCTTAGATTGTGAAGCTTCATGTTGATTATAGGAGGTAAGATATTTAAACCTCTGCAGTCTTGTATCATCACAACTCATGCAACAAGTCGATTTTCTCCGATAAAAACAGAAGATGTACTATTTAGTTTAAGGATAGTTTTACTGTTCTTTTATTAATCCCTTTCATGTTTCCTTGTGCCACTATTTCATTCCCGAGCAGACTTACATAATTTTTCATTCATCATTTACCAGCCCTCAGCTACCATTCATCATTCCCCATTCACCATTATGCAGTCACCAAAAATCGCTCCCTGGTCACCATGCACCATTGCACTGTTTCCCAAACAAATGACAAGCAGTGCACCTCCGCATGATCTCCTACCAGTGCCATTCCATAACCAGTTGACCAAGAGTGCACAGGATAACCGAAGGATATATTAGGGTGCATCTTGATCTTGTACATTAGTGTAAAATGGCAATAGTGAATCGGGAACCCCTGTTACATCTCAACAACTTATATTTACATAGCACCTTTAAAGGAATAAGATGTCACAAGGCACTTCACAGGAGTGTTATAAATCAAAATTAGACACAAGTCACATTAGGCAATATTCAGGCAGATGGACAAAAGCTTGGTCAAAGAGGTACGTTTAAAAGAAGCATCTGAAAGGAAGAAAGAGAGGCGGAGAGGTTAAGGGAGGGACTAGGGCCCTGGCAACTGAAGGCATGACCACCAATGGTGGAGCGATTAAAATCAGAGATGCTTAAGACTCCAGAATTGGATGAGCATAGGTATCTCGGAGGATTGTGGGGCTGAAGGAGATTACAGAGGTAAGGAGGGGTGAGGTCATGGAGAGATTTGAAAACAAGGATGAGAATTCTAAAACTAAGGCATTGCTTGATCCAATTTTTACTTCCATCAAAGTCACTGGGAATAAAAATGAGGAGAGCTTAAAAGGGGCCTGCTGATGCACCTGCTCAACGCAATTGTGCAAAGTCAACCCCAACTGCATTCAATTTGAAGTCTGTTGATGCTGTACCGTGAGCAGAAAAACTATTATTGAGGCAGTGTATGCCCCACAATTTGAAGTTGTTTTTGTCCAAAGAAATGATCCAATTAAGAAATTGAAATAAAATAGCAGAGGAGGCTTTTTTTTTAGCACAATTCATAATTGAATTATCCAGTGATTTAAATGAAGCTGACTAAATTAACAGGGAGTAGACTGTCTAATTTTATGAGCAGTGCGAAATGCGCATTTGACTTGATGCCATTTTTGGAAATATAAATATTTATATGAACTACATTGAAAAAATGGTGTCACTTTCAGTGGACTAAGCAGTGCCAATGTAAATCACGCTTGCCTTTATATTTAATGAAGGGCCATAATTACCTCACCTGTACTTCACAGAACAACCTCCTTCTCTGGCCCCTGGCATTAAGAGCTCTTCAGAGGGGTCAAGGATTTTTATTATGTTAATCCTTCTACCAACAGCTTTTCGAGATCATTGTTCAGTCTTTGAAATTTAAGCCAGAAAGTTTGTGATTGTGAGGAAACTGGGAGGAAATGACACATAGATTGATGTTACTAACGGAATTCACATGGCTGATATTTGGGATTTGAATATTAATGACCTACATGTGAATGAGTGCTCCTGTACAGTAGGCTGGCAGAGGGATCACTCATACTTGGGAGCACCGCACAAAGGAATTTAAAGGAAAGGCTCAATGGGGAAAGACCACAGTGTAAGGTCCCCCCACCAAGCTGAACTGAGGGGCTGGATCCATGGGAAACCCCTCGAACTGTATCGGGAAAATTTTGTGTGCTGTAAAATGTAAAAATGTATTTGGCACGACAAATGAAATGGAAGGGTTGTGAGGCAACACAAGATTGTATTGAAGGAAACTGATCACCTTTGCACTGTTTGTATTTTTTGACTTGGTGCTGTTTGAAACTGTTTGGTAATGTATTTTTTACAGATCTTTATGAATAAAGTATATTTTGGAAAAAAAAAATAGCCATTTAAATGGCCGCATTCCCACCTACAACACAAGGCAAGGAATTTGGGCCTGCCAAATTCCGACACCACTGATGCTTCACGCCCACACACATCCAGATTCACAGATGTTACACTCGAAAGCAGCACTCATCAGATGTTTATTTTTGTAGTATTTCAATAAACTGGTTGAATTTGCTTTCAGCTTAAGACATCGGATATCAGAAAGTGGATGAAGCAATGAGAAGGAGGGCTACCCACCTTTGGCGTTGAAGAGGGCTTTCCACAAGAAGAAGTGGTGTAAGAAGCAAGAGCTAGTTAACAGGATGGATACTGCCTGGGTGCAAATGTGGAAGAAGGTGGCAGGCTGGAGGAACGAGGTCAAGGATCCTTTACCAAGTAGCTGTCTTGAGTACACAAGCATGAACATATTTCCCATAACTTAGTACACTTTTATGATTGCTCCATCCAAAGCATACAACCATACAACCTTACAGATCTTTGCATATTTATCAAGAATGAGATTGCTATATTTTTGTTAGATAAAGGTATCAAGGGAGTCATGGAGTCATAGAGTCATTTATGACACAGAAAGAGGCCATTCAGGCCATCAAGTCCATGCCAGCTCTTCATGGAGCTATACTCCCCGGCTCAATCCCCATAGTCCTGCAAGTCTATTTCTCTCAAGTGGCCATCCAACTTCCTCTTGAAGTCAGTGATTGTCTCCGCTCACCACCCTTGTGGGCAGCGAGTTCCAGGTCATTACCACCCACTGCACAAAAAAGTGCTTCCTCATATGGAGTTAAGGCAAGTAAATGGAGTTGTGGTCAGCCATGAGTAAATTGAATGGCAGAGCAGGCTCAAAGGAGCTGAAAGGCCTACTCCTGCTCCGACATTCCTATGCAAAAATACATTTGCAACTTATATCTGAAACTGCAATTTGTAATCTGAATTCACCCAACATGAAAAAGCAAAATACTGCAGATGCTGGAGATCTGAAACTAAAACAGAAAACATCCAGTGGGTCAGGCAGCATCTGTGGAAAGAGAAACAGAGCCAGGAAGGTTTAGGAGTTCACTAGCTGCAGCAGTGTTCACACAGAATGCTTCTCTGCACGGCACTCTACAATGGAGCATGTGCCAACTCCCGGGTCATCCCAGTAAGCTCATAGTTATTTTTTATTCTTTCATGGGATGTGAGCATCGCTGGCAAAGCCAGTATTTATTTTAACAAGTTAAACTGGTATTTCTTTATAACTCATTGATAACATTTGCTAACTGATTTCTGACGGGTAAAAACCCTCAAAGTTGTGTTAAACACAGAAGAATGGTCTGCCAGTCCTTTCTATCAACATACTCCCACTCATCACTTATCTCTACTTTTCCATTAGCAGGAGCAAACAAGTCAAAACATAACCCCTAGTGGTAACAGTGTGTTGTGTTTACACTTTGGTGGTAAAGTGAATTATCACTCAAAAATTAAGAGGGAAATGCAGGGCCAAATTATAAATGCTGCTCAGAAAAATAAAATAACAAATCACACAAATATGACATCAAGCCACAAAGCTCACGGGTATCAGACAAACCAACTGCTGAGTAACCCTGTGAGTCTAAGTCATGTACCTGGTTTCTACTTCAGTGAGAGTAAAAAATCTGTAACTTTTTTAAAAATTGCTGTGACTTATTATATTCACTGCAATGAGGTTTGACAATGTGCTGATAATCTCAGAGACTCTGTGATGTAGCCTGCTGCACACTACCTCTGCCATTTGAAATACAAAATGAAATTATAAATATCATACATACAGAGCAAGATTTTGGCTTGTAATAATGCTTTTCTTTCCTCAGTGTTCTCCTCTTCTCTTTTTAAGGCATTTACTCCGGTTGAGGTACAGATCCATGGATGCCAAGAGGTCTTCCAGCAACTTCGCCAAGTGCTCATTCTGTACATGAGTGTTTACACTGAGCATCAGTGGGATATTATACCATGGCCCATTGCAAACTCCCATACGTGTAGTGATCTGTCTTTGGCCTTTCAGTTTGCTAGTCCAGGCTGGCTGGCTCCTCAACCCAGCAGGCCCTCCCTCCCATTCACAGCGGTAAGCCTAGAGAGGGAAACAGACTCCTGTCTGTGCAGCCTCAGTCCCAGTCTAACTAGTCATCAGGAGCTTTTCACTGCTCAAGACCAGGAGGCTCTATGACTCACTGCCTAGCAACCATACAGTCCGCCCACGCCCACTGCCATATCTCCCCTTCTGCCACTTGTAGGGCTGCCAACTTCGTTAGATATGTTTCTGGAGGTGTCATCACATGATCTCCACTCTCCAACCACCCTGCCCCCACCCAGCATCCCCATCCTCATGGCACACTTCCCACCCAGCCAATGGGAAAGCAAATAGAATCTTCATTATCCAATTGGATGATTCTTGATGTCATTCTGACAATCTTTTTCCTATGTCTGATTTTTAAAAAACTAATAAAGAAAAGTATTCAAAGAGAAAAGCACCATTTTTTAAAAGGTCTCTATGATTTTTCTTCCAAGCTGCTTGCAGTTGTGCCCTCAAGATTAGTCTTCAATTCCTGGAGACTCCAGGGCAATCCTGGAGGGTCGGCAACTCTAACCACTTCTCTGTGGAATTCGGGAGTATTGTTTTCTTCTGCCTTCACAGAATCACAGAATTGTTACAGCACAGAAGGAGGCCATTTGGCCCATCATGTCTGCACCAGCTCTCCGAATGAGCAACTCACTTAGTGCCATTCCCCTGCTTTCTCCCTACAACCCTGTACATCTTCCTTTTCAGGTAACTATCTAAATCCCTTTTGAATTCCACAATTGAACCTGCCCCCACCGCACTCTCTGGCAGTGAATTCCAGATCTTAACCACTAGCTGCGTGAAAAAGTTTTTCCTCATGTCACCATTGCTTCTTTTGCCAATTACCTTAAATCTGTGTCCTCTTGTTCTCGATTCTTTCACAAGTGGGAACAGTTTTTCTCTATCTACTCTGTCCAGACTCCTCATGATTTTGAATACCTTTATCAAATCTCCTCTCAGCCTTCTCTTCTCCAAGGAAAACAGTCCCAACTTCTCCAATCTATCTTCGTAAATGTAGTTCCTCATTCCTGGAACCATTCTTGTGAATGTTTTCTGTACTCTTTCCAATGCCCTCACAGCTTTCCTTAAATGCAATGCCCAGAACTGGACATATTACTCCAGCTGAGGCTGAACTAGTGTCTTATACAAATTCAACATAACCTCCTTGCTCTTGTACTCTATGCCCCTATTAATAAAGCCTAGGATACTGCATGTTTTATTGACCACTTTCTCAACCTGTCCTGCCATCTTCAATGACTTATGCACATATATACCCAGGACCGTCTGTTTCTGCCCCCCATTTAGAGTTGTATCCTTTATTCTATATTGTCTCTCCATGTTCTTCCTACCAAAATGAATCACTTCACATTTTCCACATTAAACTTCATCTGTCACTTGTCCACCCATTCCACCAACTTGTCTATGTCCTTTTGAAGTTCTACACTATACTCCTCACAGTTCACAATGCTTCCAAGTTTCGTATCATCTGCAAACTTTGAAATTGTGCCCTGTACACCAAGGTCTAGGTCATTAACATACATCAGGAAAAGCAATGGTCCCAATACTGACCCCTGGTGAACTCCACTACAAACCTTCCTCCAGCCCAAAAAACATCCATTAACCACCAATCTCTGTTTCCTGTCACTCAACAGATTTTGTATCCATGTTGCTATTGTCCCTGTTATTCCATGAACTATAATTTTCCTCACAAGTCTGTTGTGTGGCACTGTATCAAACGCCTTTTTTAAATCCATGTACACCACAACAGCATTGCCCTCATCAACATTCTCTGTTACCCCTTCAAAAAACTCCAGCAAGTTAGTTAATCAGGATTTTCCCTTAACAAATCCACGCTGGCTTTCTTTAATTAACCCGCATTTGTCCATGTGACTAATAATTTTGTCCTGAATTATTGTTTATAGAAATTTCCCCACCATCAAAGTTAAACTGACTGGCCTGTAGTTGCTGGGCTTATCTTTACACCCTTTTTTGAACAAGGGTGTAACGTTTGCAATTCTCCAGTCCTCTGGCACCACCCCTGAGTCTAAGGAAGACTGGAAAATTATAGCCAGTGCTTCTGCAATTTCCACTCTCACTTCCTTCAGTATCCTTGGATGCATCTCATCCGGTCCTGGTGCTTTATCAACTTTAAGTATAGACAGCCTATCTAATACATTCTGCTTATCAATTTTAAATCCCTCTAGTGTATTAATTACGTCATCTTTCACTGTGACCTGGGTAGCACCTTCTTCTTTGGTAAAGACAGATGCAAAGTATTCATTTAATACCTTAGCTATTCCCCCTGCCTCCATGCGTAAATCCCCTTTTTGTTCCCTAATCGGACCTACTCCACCTTTTACCACCCTTTTACTATTTATATGCCTATGGAAGGTTTTGTGATTCCCTATTATGTTAGCTGCCAGTCTCTTTTCACACTTCCTTTTTGTTTCTCTTATTTGCTTTTTCACTTCCCCTCTGAACCTTCCATATCAGAGGTGTCCAACCTTTTCACGCATGGGAGGCCACATTACAATTTTTGTCTTACATAGGGGGCTGGTGAGACAATTTGGAAAGATAAAGGCATTAAAAATGTATCTTTCTATTAATCAAAACAACAACAATTGTGCATTTTTGTGAAGAAACTTTAAATGAGAAGATTAATTTCTTGACTTACTTTCTCATCACTGATGAAAGGTCACAGACCTGAAACATTAACTCTCCTTCTCTCTCCACAGATGCTGCCTGACCTGCTGAGTTTTTCCTGTATTTTCTGGTTTTATTTCTCATCACTATTTTGGACACTGATTTTTTGCTTGCACAAGTAGTCAATGTTTGCCTGCACACTTGTTGTAGTGATGCAGAGTATTCCAGATAGATGTCCATCTGTCAGGAGTGATCTTGATCACTCTCTTTCCCTCCTCTCTCTCTCTCACACTCTCTCTCTGTCTGTCTGTCTCTCTTCCTGTATTCCCCCCCACTCTGTGTTGTTCCCCACTTTCTGTGTCATCCTTGCTCTTTGTGTCCCTCGTCTCTCTGTCTCCCCCCCCCCCCCCCTTTCTCCCTCGGTTCACCCCCACCTCCCCCCCCCCCCGTGTTTCTATCTCAGTCCCCCTCACTCTCTCTGCCCCCGTCTCTGTTCCCCCCTCTCTCTCCCTGCCCCTTCTCTCTCTGTTCTCCCTCACTCTCTCTGTCTCCCTCTCTCACTGCCCCCCCTCTCTCTCTTTTCTCGCTCTCTCTCTCTGTCCCCCCCTCCCTGTCCCCCTCTCTCTTTCTCTGTCCCCCCTCTCTCTCTCCCTGTCCCCTTCCCTCTCTCTCTCTCTTCCTCCCCACCCTCTGTTCCTCTCTCTCTTTCTCTCTATTCTTCTCTCTCTCTCTCTCTGTTCTCTCTCTCTCTCTCTGACAGTTGCAGGGAGTGGGAACGCGTAGCAAAGCAGCTTTGTGGTTGGTCAATGTTTAAACAAATAGCGCTGTCAGTTTCATAGCTGACAGGTTTCCAATTTCAGACAGACTCGAGGTTTTCCGGCAGACTTTTACAAAAAGTTAGAACCCGCTGGAAAACCCTGAATCTGTCCGACGTTGGAAACCAGCTGTGAAACTGACAGCGTTATTTTTTTAAACAAATGGTCTGAAAGAAGAAGCAAATGGGAAATTTCTCATCTCTAAAATACATCTGTGGACCAGATGGAAATCTTTGGCGGGCTGGATCCTGGTCCACGGGCTGTATGTTGGCCAACACTGTTCTATACTCAGTCTGGTTCTCCATTGTATTATCTACCTGACATCTGTCATCAGCACACTTTTTCTTCTTCATCTTCAACTCTATCTCTTTGGTCATCCAGGGAGCTCTGGATTTATTTGCCTTATTTTCCCCTTCGAGGGAATATACCTTGACTGCGGCTGAACTATCTCTTCTTTGAAGCTAGCCCATTGGTCAGCTACCCTTTTTCCTGCCAATCTTTGATTCCAATTTATTCAGCCCATTCAGATTAGATTAGAGATACAGCACTGAAACAGGCCCTTCGGCCCACCGAGTCTGTGCCGAACATCAACCACCCATTTATACTAATCCTACACTAATCCCCATATTCCTACCAAACATCCCCACCTGTCCCTATATTTCCCTACCACCTACCTATACTAGTGACAATTTATAATGGCCAATTTACCTATCAACCTGCAAGTCTTTTGGCTTGTGGGAGGAAACCGGAGCACCCGGAGAAAACCCACGCAGACACAGGGAGAACTTGCAAACTCCACACAGGCAGTACCCGGAATCGAACCCGGGTCCCTGGAGCTGTGAGGCTGCGGTGCTAACCACTGCGCCACTGTGCCGCCCTAATCCCATTGAAGTTGGCTTTCCCTCAGTTAATTATTGTTACTCTAGATTGTTCTTTGTCCTTTCCCATAGCCAACCTAAACCTTATGATACTGTGATCACTGTCCCCTAAATGTTCTCCTATTGATTTGATTCACTTGGCCCACCTCATTCCCAAGAACCAGGTCATTTCTCATTGGACTGGAAACACACTGCTGTAGAAAATTTTCCTGAACACACTCTAGGAACTCTTGCCCCTCACTGCCATTTACATTACTACTATCCCAATCTATATTCAGATAATTAAACTCCCCATTATAACTACTATATAATTCTTGCACCTCTCTGTAATTTCTTTGCAAATTTGTTCCTCTAGATCCTTTCCGCTAGTCGGTGGCCTATAGACTACACTAAGCAATGTGATTGCACCTTTTTTGATGCCTTGTCTCCTTGAACCTGGGAAAGTGCAGTTTAGCTGCTTCAATTAAATGAAGGTGAAGAAAAATATTCTGAATAATGATTTCCTCTCCTAACTAGAGTAATTGAGTGAGAATTAAAAGCACTATCACTGTGATCCTGCAGTAAAAGATCTATTCCTCACAGAGAGAGTTAGACAAATAAATGGAAGATTAAGACTATATCACTTAAGTAAACTGTTCTGATCTGTCATTCCTGACATATTTTTACTGTAAGTGGGAAAGGCATAAAGGGACAAATGCATAAATCAGTGTCCCCTGTGGAAGAGTTTTAATTATGAACCTGAGTACAAAACGGAAGAGAAAAGACTTACATTTCTATAGCACCTTCCATGATCACTGAACATCCCAAGGTGCTTTACAGGCAATGGAGTACTTTTGAGGTACAGTCACTGTTGTAATGCAAGAAACACGGCAGCCAATTTGCACACAGCAAATTCCCATGAACAGCAATATGATAATGGCCAGATAATCTGTTTTTGTGATGTTGATTGAGGGATAAATATTAACCATAATACCGGGGGATAACTCCTCTACTCTTTTTCAAAATAGTGCCTTGGGATGTTTTACATTCACCTGAGAGGGCAGCGGGACAGTCAAACATCACATTCAAAAGTGCAGCACTCCACTGGAATGCTAAAATTGACTTTGGGCTCAAACTCCAGTGTGGAAATTGAACACATAACCTTCTGACTCAGAGGCAAGAGTGCTGCAACTGACCCACCATGGTGTTGGCATCCTTCCATCTATGAAAGATGATGGACATGCAGCAAACAATCCATTTAGGTGGGTGTCTTCTCTTGATGCACTTTTGCTGATGTCCGTGAAGGCCAATCCTTGAGAGGCAGGTTCTGCCACAAGTGTCGCACGTGAAGATGCCAAGTGACGCTGTGAGTTGTTATTTTCGGTGTTGGTGCCTGTTGCCAAGCTGCTATAGCAACTGGTCATCATGGTAGTGCACACCAGTCCACAGGATGTGTCGCCATTTCCCTCCTTCGCCAGCTAGTGACTCCCAGGTGCAATAGTTGACATTTAGGGCCTTCATGTTACGCTTGCAAGCATCCTTGAAGCGGAGGTTTGGGCACCCCACTGGCTCCAGCTACCTCGGCATACAGAAGGTCCTGGGTATGCAACCGTCTTCCATCCTGTGGAAGTATCCAATCCACCGAAGCCACCTCTGTTTGATTAATGCGAACACATTTGGGAGCTCTGCCCTTGAGAGGACTGCCACATTTGTGATTTTGTCCTGCCAGAATATACCCATAATGCACCGCAGACAGCAAAGATGATAGCTGTAAGTCGCCCACGTTTCACAGCCATACAGCAAGGTGCTGAGAACACAGGCCTTATAAACCATCAGTTTGGTCCTCAGGGTCAGCTTGGTGTTATTTCATGTGCGTTTCGTGAGTCGGCCAAAGGTGGTAGCTGCTTTCCCGATGTGTGTATCAAGCTCTGCATCAAGGGACAGATTGTCTGTCACCGTGGACCCAAGGTAGCCACCACATTACAGCTTAGCTCAGTCCTCAGCTGTTTCAACAGTCACACATACACTTTCCAGTAGTGAATAGACTGCAATCTGGAGTTGGAACTCTGGCTGAGATCCCCCTCCCAATGTAGTGAAGATAAGCTAACTCAATGCAGACTCGGAATCAAATCGGAGACGCTTCTGTTCTACTGGCTCAATTCCATAATAGGAAGCACACTTCTTATAAACAACAACTTGCATTCACATGGCATTTTTAACCAGGTGAAACATCTCAAGGCACTTCACAGAAGGGTTACCAAACACTATTTGACACTGAACCACATAAGGTAATAGTAGGGCAGATGATCAAAAACTTGGTCAAAGAGGTAAGTTTTAAGGAGTGCATTAAAGGAGGACAGAGAGGTTTAGGGAGGGAATTCCAGAGCTTGGGGCCTAGGCAGCTGAAAACGCAGCTGCCGATGGTGGAGCAATTAAAATCAAGGATGCGCAAGAGGCCAGAAATATCTCAGAGGGTTGTAGGGCTGGAGGAGAATACTGACATAGGGAGCCTTAGACACACCATTAATTTCTCATCTAATGGAAGGCATCAGAGGAGCCACATGCCCACAGAGAACACTTGCAAAAGAATGTTTCTTTGGCTACTTATTGTATCCCCACCCCACCACCCACATGTTCTTCCCTCCTAGTCTGCTGAAGTCTTGCTGGGGTAAAATTCCATGGACGTTGGTTGCCCTCCATGAACTTGATCGGTGGATTTTTCCCAGATTATCAACCACAGTGGGCACCGTGGCCAGGTCCAATCCTCTTCTCACCCAGTGTCTACACATGTAAACCTTTGCATGGGATTCACTGAATAGCAACCCAAAGCAGGGACCCAGGCAGACATTTCCCCCTTACCCCACAGCAACTTTAGTGCTCCAACTGCTACCTTGTTGATAAGAGTCCCAGACTGGGATCAACCCTAAGACTTGATAATCTCCATGGCATGGTACCTGAGTCACCAGGGAGCATTGAAATCAGAGTCTTTTAACAGTTGTGTAACTATGAAACTGTTCTCTCGCTATCTTTAAAAGCTATTTGTTTACAAGTACAAATTTATGATGTTGCTCAGCAGCTTTAATCTTCTTTGGCCTCCTTGTCTCGAAAGACAATGGGTAAGCACCTAGAGGTGGTCAGTGGTTTGTGGAGCAGCGCCTGGAGTGGCTATAAAGACCAATTCTAGAGTGACAGACTCTTCCACAGGTGCTGGAGATAAAATTGGTTGTCGGGGCTGTTACACAGTTGGCTCTCTCCTTGCACTTCTGTCTTTTTTCCTGCCAACAGCTAAGTCTCTTCGACTCGCCACTCTTTAGCCCCGCCTTTATGGCTGTCCACCAGCTCTGGCGATCACTGGCAACTGACTCCCACGACTTGTGGTCAATGTTACAGGAATTCATGTCGCGTTTGCAGACGTCTTTAAAGTGGAGACATGGACGGCCGGTGGGTCTGATACCAGTGATGAGCTCGCTGTACAATGTGTCCTTGGCGATTCTGCCATCTTCCATGCGGCTCACATGGCCAAGCCATCTCAGGCGCTGCTGGCTCAGTCGTGTGTATATGCTGGGGATGTTGGCCGCCTCGAGGGCTTCTGCGTTGGAGATACGGTTCTGCCACCTGATGCCAAGGATTCTCCGGAGGCGGCGAAGATGGAATGAGTTGAGACGTCGCTCTTGGCTGACATACGTTGTCCAGGCCTCGCTGCCGTACAGCAAGGTACTGAGGACACAGGCTTGGTACACTCGGACTTTTGTGTTCCGTGTCAGTGCGCCATTTTCCCACACCCTCTTGGCCAGTCTGGACCTGGCAGCGGACGCCTTTCCCACGCGCTTGCTGATTTCTGCATCGAGAGAGAGGTTACTGGTGATAGTTGAGCCTAGCTAGGTGAACTCTTGAACCACTTCCAGAGCGTGGTCGCTGATATTGATGGATGGAGCATTTCTGACGTCCTGTCCCATGATGTTCGTTTCTTGAGGCTGATGGTTTGGCCAAATTTGTTGCAGGCGGCCGCAATCCTGTCGGTGAGTCTCTGCAAACACTCTTCTGTGTGGGATGTTAATGCAGCATCGTCAACAAAGAGGAGTTCCCTGATGAGGACTTTCCGTACTTTGGTCTTCACTCTAAGACGGGCAAGGTTGAACAACCTGCCCCCTGATCTTGTGTGGAGGAAAATTCCTTCTTTTTTTTTAGAGATACAGCACTGAAACAGGCCCTTCGGCCCACCGAGTCTGTGCCGACCATCAACCACCCATTTATACTAATCCTGCACTAATTCCATATTCCTACCACATCCCCACCTGTCCCTATATTTCCCTACCACCTACCTATATTAGGGGCAATTTATAATGGCCAATTAACCTATCAACCAGCAAGTCTTTGGCATGTGGGAGGAAACCAGAGCACTCGGAGGAAACCCACGCAGACACAGGGAGAACTTGCAAACTCCACACAGGCAGTACCCAGAATTGAACCCAGGTCGCTGGAGCTGTGAGGCTGCGGTGCTAACCACTGCGCCACTGTGCCGCCCTGAAGACTTGAACGCATGTGAGAGCAGCAGTGAGAAGAAGATCCCAAACAGTGTAGGTGCGAAAACACAGCCCTGTTTCACGCCACTCAGGATAGGAAAGGGATCTGATGAGGCACCGCTATGCTGAATTGTGCCTTTCATACCATCATGGAATGAGGTGATGATACTTAGTAGCTTTGGTGGACATCCGAACTTTGCTGGTAGTCTGAGGAGACCACATCTGCTGATGAGGTCAAAGGCTTTGGTGAGATCTATGAAAGCAACGTAGAGGGGCATCTGTTGTTCGTGGCATTTCTCCTGCAGCTGGCGAAGGGAGAACAGCATGTCAATGGTGGATCTCTCTACTTGAAAGCCACACTGTGCCTCAGGGTAGACACGCTCAGCCAGCTTCTGGAGTCTGTTTAAAACGACTCGCGCGAAGACTTTCCCCACTATGCTGAGCAAGGAGATTCCACTTTAATACTGCACCGATAAACACTCAACAGGGAGACTTAAACTTGAAACTCAGTCTCAACTTACAGTTGCTAAAATCCATATAGGCCAGTTTAAGAGTTCTGTACATGAGCTGTGAGGGTAGAGAGATTTGAGCTCTGGACAAGTGCTCCTTACACTTTTTCATTCAAGTTGAGAGTGACAATGCAAGGCGCTCTTCCCTATAACATTGCCTTGGGACACATGCATCTGTGAAGATTATATTGAAAGGAGTGTTTCATATGGTTTGCCCATCAATGAAAGACCTATAGAAAATGTCTGTTCCCAACAGAGGTCAGACTATAATATGGTATTATAGCTCAGGACTAACCAGCAACTATGCTGAACAAAGTCTTTACTACAGACGCATGCAATTCCAGTCTTATTAGTCCAATGAAGTTATCAGTGCTGTGGATAGCATTACACCATCAAGCTAACATTCCGCTCTGAATGGAAACTGAAAGCAAATTTAGATTGTGCTTATCTGGGGGTGCCTGAAACTCCAGAGGATGTTCAAAGTACTGCCCAGTGCCAACTCCTGCTTTACTTTGGAAGTAATTTAACTCTGCTATGACTCCATATTTGGTGCTGTGTAACATGGAACCAAAGTTGCATTGAAGTCCCTCTTTCAATTAGGTTATGCATTGCCAGGCAACAGGGAATTCCGATCCAGTGAAGTACTATCAGGTTATTGTCCCTATGTTTTGTGTGTAAGAAGCTGTACTGTAGAGTCACAAAGTTCATCAGCCTCTTGTAGCGTAGAGAGCAGATTGAAAGTAAAACAAACTAAAGTAGGTTCAAGTGGAATCTGCTCAGCTTTGTGTAAGCTGGCCTTTCAAGCCATATGTTATATGTTATTCAAATTTAGAATTTCTAAATCACTGGTATTGAGAGTTCTTTCTTTGTACAGAGTCATCCAATCGACATGTGGATAAATGCCCGAGGGTGCAGAGAGTAGAAAATCTCAGGTTTGTTCTCCAATCTGCACTGTTAGTTGATCAGCATCAGGGTAGAATTTGGGGCACTATAATTGGCCCCTGCGTTAAGGAGCTTTTATACGGTGCCTAATCACTCTCTTAGAAACATCTCAAAGCACTTTACACATAATGAATTACTTTTAAGTGTAGTCCCTGTAGGCAAACATGGCACATCTCATCAACAGGAAGCAATGAATAACCAACTAATGGTCACCAATCCCACACTACGGCATTTGAGTGTCAAGCCAAGATTATGTGCTGAAATCCTGGAGGGAACTTCAGCTCATAACATCTGAGTGCTACCAGCTGAGCCAAGCTGGCAACAGCTAATCAGTCAAAGTGCCTCCTTGCTCCTTATTTATGTTTATATGGACATGAAAAGGCTATCAGAACTAAAAGTGCACTGCCTCATCCTTCATCTACTTCATTCCTGTCCATCACCACTCACACTACCCCTCACCCACTTCCAATGCCCACCCAAGGAACCATAGTCAATTCAGAACACCTCTGTCAAAAATGAGCCAATCAGGCAACAATTACAACTTATATTTATATAGAACCTTTAATGTAATAAAACATCCCAAGGCACTTCACAGAAGAGTTATCAAACAAAGTATGACACCAAGCCACAGAAGGAAATGTTAGGTCAGATGACCAAAAGTTTGGTCAAAGAAGTAGGTTTTAAGGAGTGTCTTAGGGAGAGTATTTCAGAGCTTGGGACCTAGGAAACTGAAGGTGCAGCCACAAAATTTTGTGTGCTGTACAATGTAAAAATGTATCTGGCATGACAAATGAAATGGAAGGGTTGTGAGGCAACTCATGATTGTGTTGAAGGAAACTGATCACCTTTGCACTGTTTGTATTTTTTGACTTGGTGCTGTTTGAAACTGTTTGGCAATGTATTTTTTACAGATTTTCATGAATAAAGTATATTTTGGAAATTAAAAAAAACTAATGGTGGAGTGATTAAAATCAGGGATGCACAAGAGGCCAGAATTTGAGGAGTGCAGGTATTTTGGAGGTTTGTGAAGCTGGAGGAGATTACAGGGATAGGGAGGGGCGAGGCTTGACATCACTTGAACAGGAGTCAGTGTAGGTCAGGAAGCATAGAGGTGATAGGTGAACGGGACTTGGTGTGAGTTAAGACACGGGCAGCAGGGCTTTGGATGACCTCAAGTTTACAGAGAATATAATATGGGAGACCAGCCAGGAGTGTGTTAGGATAGTCAAGTCTAGAGGTAATGAAGGCAAGAATGAGGTTTTCAACAGCAGATGAGCTGAGCCAGGGGTGAAGTCGGGCGCAGTTATGGAAGTGGAAATAGGCAATCTTAGTGATGGCGCAAATATGAGATCAGAAGCTCACCTCAGGGTCAAATGTGACACCAAGCACGCGAACAGACGCGCTTAATCTCATACTGTTGCCAGGGAGAGGGATGGAGTCGATAGTTAGGGAACAGAAATTGGAGCAGGGACTGAAAACAATAGCTTCAGTCTTCCCAGTATTCAATTGGAAGAAATTTCTGGAATTGAGGTTAAGGATGGGATGGTAGTTTGCAAGGGCGATGGAGTCAAGGGCTGGCTTTTTGAGGAGCGGGTTGATGACGGCAGATTTAAAGGAGAGAGGGACAACACCTGAAGAGAGAGAGAGAGCCATTAACAATATCGGCTAACATGGGGACCAGGAGGGGATGTTGGGTGATCAGCAGTTTAGTGGGAATAGGATTGAGGGAACAGGAGGTTGGTCTCATGGACAAGATGAGCTTAGAGAGGGAATGAGGAGAGATAGGAGAGAAACTAGAGAAAGATGCGAGTTCAGGGCTATGGCAGGGGGGAGCATTACAGGAAGTTTGGCCAGGTGGGCTAGTGGAAGGGAGAGACGCGGCAGAGGCAGCTGATCGGATGGTCTTGATCTTAGTGACAAAGAATTTCATGAGCTCTTCACACTTGTTGTTGAAAGTGAGGGTGGAGGGAATAGGGGAGAGGGGTTTAAAAAGGCAGTTTGCAGTAGAAGCTGTGGGTTATCTTTGCATTCCAGAGTGATCCTGGAATAGTGAGCAGTTTTAGCAGATGAGAGCAGGATCCGATAATGTTCTTTAAGTCGTTCAGCCAGATCTGGCAGTGGACGATTAAACCATTTGACCCCATATCCTTTCAAGTCTACTTCCCTTGGACTTAAGGGAGCGGAGATAAGGGCCGTACCAGGGGGAACGGCCAGGGTGAGAGAGATTGATCTTTTTATTGAGGACTAGGGCATCAAAGGTCCAGGTGAGGGAGTGATTGAGCAAATCAGTAGTTGCAGAAATGTTGTGACAAAAGGAGGCAAAAGGCTAGATAGTTGAGATTTTGAAAGTGCAGGCATCAGGCATTCCCAATATCACTCAATATATTCCAGAATATTTTACTCTTACTTTCATATACCATGATCACCTTGTTTTCCAGGAAACCATCTCACACCTTCTGCAAGGACATTAAGGACTCAACCCTCATTATCTCCTCTAGACCCCTTTTCTATTAGTTGGTCACCCTCTGGACTTACAGGCATAGAGTCTTCTCAAACTTCTGGACACCCAATCTTATCCATCGCTTCCTCAGCCTGGAGGATTCAGTTTAGGTGCCCCTAGTTCTTCTACTCAATCCCATCACCTCAAATCTACCTCCATGCTATCTATAGCTTTAATAATCTTAAATATCTGGAACAGCTCTTCTCGAAATCTCCATTTCTCCAGTAAGGACAAACCCAAAGTATCATGTGTAAGGGAAGAGAGGGATGATGTAGACATTGCAGTTAAAGGGGAGGAGTGTGAAATATTAGAAACAATAAGCATATTGAAAGAGGAGGTGCTAGAGGGTCTGACATCCTTGAAAGTGGATAAATCACCAGGGCCAGATGGATTGTATCCCAGGCTCTTAAAGGAAGCCAGGGAGGAAATAACGAATGCTCTAAGGATCATCTTCAAATCCTCTCTAGATACAGTTGAGGTATCAGAGGATTGGAGGTCTGCAAACATTGTACCATTGTTGAAAAAGGGTGTGAGGGACAGACCAAATAATTATAGGCCAGTGAGTCTGACCTCGATGGTGGGCAAATTATTAGAATCAATTCTGAGAGATAGGATAAACTGTCACTTAGAAAGGCACGGATTAATCAGGGATAGTCAGCATGGATTTGTTTAGGGAAGGTCGTGTCTTACTAACTTAATTGAATTTTTTTGAGGAAGTAACAAGGAGGAGTGATGAGGGTAGTGCAGTGGATATTGTCTACATGGATTTTAGAAAGGCATTTGACAAGGTCCCATATGGCAGACTGGTCAGAAAAGTAAAAGCCCATGGGATACGGGGGAATGTGGCGAGTTGGATCCAAAATTGGCTCAGTGACAGGAAACAAAGGGTAATGGTCGACGGATGTTTTTGCAAATGGAAACCGGTTTCCAGTGGCGTTCCACAGGACTCAGTGTTGGGTCCCTTGTTGTTTGTGGTATGTATTAATGATTTGGAGTTAACTGTGGGAGGCATGATTGGGAAATTTGCAGATGACACAAAAATTGGCCATGTAGTTGATAGTGAAGAGTATAGCTGTAGGCTCCAGAATGATATCAATGGTTTGGTTGAGTGGGCGGAAAAGTGGCAAATGGAATTCAATCCGGAGAAGTGTGTGGTAATGCATTTGGGGAGGGCAAATAAAGCAAGGAAATACACAATAAACGGGAGGATGTTGAGAGGGGTAGAGGAAGTGAGAGACTTTGAAGTGTATGTCCAGAGGTCTCCGAAGATGGCAGGACAGGTAGACAAAGTGGTGAAGAAGGCATATGGAATGCTTTCCTTCATTGTCCAAGGTATAGAGTACAAAAGCAGGGATGTAATGCTGGAACTGTATAAAATGCTGGTTAGGCCACAGCTGGAGTATTGTGTACAGTTCTAGTCACCACATTACAGGAAGGACATAATTGCTCTGGAGAGAGTACAGAGATTTACAAGAATGTTGTCAGGGCTTGAAAATTGCAGTTATGAGGAAAGATTGGATAGGCTAGGGTTGTTTTCCTTAGAATAGAGGAGGCTGAGGGGTGACTTAATTGAGGTGTACAAAATCATGAGGGGCCTAGAAGGAGTAGACAGGAAGGACCTGTTTCCCCTTGAGGAGAGGTCAATTACCAGGGGGCACAGTTTTAAGGTAATTGTAGAAGGATTAGAGGGGACATAAGGAAAAACATTTTCACCCGCAGAGTGGTGGGTGTCTGGAATTCACTGTCCGGATTGGTGGTGGAGGCAGAAACCCTCAACTCACTTAAAAGGTACCTGGACATGCACCTGAAGTGCTGTAACCTACAAGGCTATGGACCAGGTGCTGGGAGGTGGGATTAGATTGGCTGAATGGCCTTTTTCTGTACCATAACGTTTCTATGGTTCTAACTTTACGGCTCAATGATGTCAAGTCAGAGAACACCTGTCACCAGTATCATTGTTTCTTTCTTGAAGTTGGGGGAACAAAACTGGTCACAGTACCCCAAATTAGATCTTACCAAAGTCTTATATATTCCTATTATTGTGGTCATAAGTTTGCAATGAATAGTCCAGGCAAAATACTCGAGGGGACTATTATATTTAGCTGCAACCTCCTGACACAAAGTCTGAATCAGTGATTATTTTCAAACCTTTCGTCTCCCATCAGCCATTAGCCTCTGCTCACTGGTGTTGTATTCTATACCTTTATTATGTGTAACTTCGTGAATTTCTACACATTTTTCTCTGTTGAAGGATCATTGCCTGTCTTGAGGTCACTTACTCGATCCAAATCTTATTGCAGACTATTTCCTCTTCTGGGCTACCGAATCTGGCACACAATATTTGTCCCTCAATCAACATCACAAAAACAGTTTATTATGGACTAGGGATCAAACCAGGGATTGAACCTGGGTCATCCTGGCCTTAGGGCCATTACCACACAACAGGTGCATTCCCCAACAAACCATTATGGAGAGAACAGTCTCCAGTATAAACATTTCAATGCTGTCTTAATATTCTTATCAAAATGAAAATAATACATTTGCAATGCTGGATGGAAATGCTAAGGTGATGATACCATACATATTGTTGGTTACAGACATAAACATTTTAAAGGACGTGTTGTAGATGACAAGCTATTGTGATGGTGCAGCATACAGAAGTCTCAATGAACTACCCCATTGTGTTTGAAGCAGGTCTGACTGGGATGCTTCATGATGCAGAGCTCCTGTGGGGAAACCAGCATGTAAAAGGCATTTTTCACAGGCTGGTGATGGTTCATCTGACGGGTGTTTCAAAGGATCATACTGTACAGAAGAAGACCATTTGGCCCATCATGCTTCTGCCTGATTGTTGAAAGAACTAGCCAATTAGTCCCACTCCCCTGCTCTTTCCCCATAGTCCTGCAATTCCTTTTCCTTTTCAGCTTGCTTGCCTCCTTTCTCTTTCATTTCCAATTTGTTTTCCTCCAATTCCTCCCCTCTCGTAATGAAGAAGCTGACTCTGGGATGTGTTTCCATTGGCACCATCACTCAAATAGCCATTCTTCCTCCATAAGCCCCGGCAGAGGCTGCCAGCAAGTTAGACTCCCACGGAAAGTATTGAGGGTAGCTCAATCTTGTCCTCACTAAACATCCATACACAAGTGTCACTGCATAGCAATGGAGACCCTGACTGACTCTTAGAGCCTTGAGCTGAGATTAGATACCTCAGTCCAGGCTGCACACATCAAAGGGGGAATGATGTGCGAGTTCTCAAAGGTCCCAAAGGAGAGGAAAAAGTCACAAAAAAGAAAAATAAACAATAACAAAGAGCAATCAAACCTCTATGTTAGTGTGTATCCATCCTATGTTCAAAACACGCCATTGATTTCCAACCCTGTGGGGTGTCATACATTCCCTTATGAACTCCAGTGTAGACATTTTCCGGCTTCTAAAATAGCAGAACATTTGCTGGTAGTGAAGACAGCAACAATGTAATAGAGTCAACAATCATCATTTATATTAAAATTGAAGCCACCTAAATTGGTTTGACACTACCTCTATTATGGGCAAACAGCCCTCCGTTCTCAGCTCCAATATGCCACAGTGTTTGCTATTGTCTATTTTCTTGCTGAGAGCAAGTACAATGAAGAAATGATTACAGAAAATAGCATTGATACCACAACATAGGCTATCAGTTTTATGAGCCCATAAAACCTTGCCTGGGGGGAGCATTTCAACCGCATTTTTTAAAGGCATTACAAAAACTTTCTTCCTCTCTGAGAATTGCATTATATTGAGAGGTAAACGGTGTCAATCTGATTTAAAAACCTAGCCTAGGCTGACTGGGTCTTTGTAATACACGCTCATTGTTGAACTCAAGGTCATCCTTCCCTTGACAGTGACTTTTTTTTTATTCGCGTTTAATTTGTTTTGTCATGCAACTTTCAGAAGTCACAATTGCCTTCGATGGCAGCTTTCTTCCTGTAGAAAGTGGTGCAACTGTGTGGTGCTGTGAACTATTCCCGGCCATCACCACCACATTCTACATCCCCCCACATCCATACATGAAAACACACAGACGTGCATATGCACATTTGGTTTTCACAGCCTCAGACAAAACCATCCTTTGATAATATCTACCCCTCCCCCACCCTATTTTGCAAGCGACACCCCCTCCATAGCGTCTAGATCCCAGCTGCCTTGCTTCCATCTCCCCTTGGTTTTAATAATTTAACTTTTATAAATGCTCCTTTTTTTGCAGAATTTTAATCTAAATTATTTTGACTCACATTAATCTAGAGTTGATGGGTAATTCAACTCCACCCCCCCCCACCCCCGCCCACTGAAACCATCGCCCACCAAGCCCCCAAAAAAGAAAAGGATTTGGATGTGATTTTTGCTTGTTCACTGAAAATATCCAGCCAATGTGAAGCTGTTATGAACAAACAAGTGTGAGCTGGCTGTTCCCAATCATTCCTGACCATTTGTTTCCATTTTCAGTTTCTGTCCATAATTAGGCAGTGGAATTCATTTTTTTTTTGCCCCTTTGCACCAACCCACATTTTTTGCTAAATTCACACCTTCTCCTATTGAGACATTTTTTGTGTTTATAAGCTAGCAATGCCCTTTTTTACTTCTCGGTTACTTGCTGACACTTTTTCCTGACTTTTTTGTGTTACCTTCTTGAAAAAATGCTTGAATTATTAGTTAGCAATTCAATATCTGCACCAAACATCTGTATTTATTTGAGTTGTCAAACATGCTAAGGCCTAGAAATTGGGCCATGCAGTGTCCATTTTTCAGGCATTTCCTGCAACTCTTCTCTACATTACAACAGTAACAACACTTCAGAAATACTTAATTGACTGTAAAGCGTTTTGGGAGCCTCTAGGCCATGAATGGTGCTCCATAAATGCAAGTCTTTTGTTATTTATGAATACGCTATCTAGTTATTTTCAAATTCCTCCGTGGCCTTGCTCCTCTCGATCTCTGTAATCTCCTCCAGCCCTAAAACTCTTCAAGATCTCTGCGCTTCTACAATTCTGGCCTCTTCAGCATCCCCAATTTTAATTGCTCCACATTGGCAGCCGTGCCTTCAGCTACCGAGGCTGTAAACTCTGGAATTAACTCCCTAAACCTCTCCACCGCTCCGCCTCTCTTTCCTCCCTTAAGAAATTCCTTAAAACCTACCACTTGAATTAAGCTTTTGGTCATCTGCCCCAGTATGTCCTTATGTGGATCGATATCAAATCTTGTTTGATAACATTCCTGTGAAGAGTCTTGGGATATTTTACTACTGTTGTTGCTGTTGTGCTGGTATCTTTCCCAATCACTGAGAAAGTTCTGGATAAAGCCATTCTGTCGCCTATATCAAAGTGGGCAGAAGTGGCACAGCCATTTTTCCCCTCAACAGCCATGACTTTTGGCCATCTCTGACCAAATACAGCTGAAAACTGAGTCTCTGCTGGAAATCACTTGACTCTGGTAGAGCACACCACCTCCAACCACAATTGCACCATGATGTTTACACTAGGAGTTTGCCACTGGAAGCAGCAGCACGGTTGGTGGCAATCTCCAAATGGAAATGAGGTGCAACAGTCAATTATCTGGAGAGGCAGTCAGGATATGTGTGCCTCTGAGGCCTGTCCTTTAACTTGTTGTAATAGTTTTTTTTAAACTGAAGTTTACCAACAGTAGTTGGTCAATGAGTCAGTAACTAAAGGGCATAAATTTAACGGGGAGACAGGGTGCCAAAGCTCCCAGGGGATCCGACAACTATTGCTGCAACCAAGTGAGTTTACAAAGACTTGCTTCCAGATGGTCAAGTGTGAGTCCCACCAGAGGCATCCAGGACAGGAAATGGCCTAGACACCTGAAGAAATAGCAACATTTGTTTTTAAGTACAGCTGAACCTTTCCACCTCTTTTTCATCTTTTACGATGCTTCTTAAAACCTGCTTCTTTGACTAACTTTTTGACCACCTATCCTAATATCTCTTTATGTGGCTTGGCGTCAAATTTTGTGTGATAACGTTCCTATGAAGGTAAATACAAAAGTTGTTGTTGTACCAAAAATGATAACTGTTCTGATATTGCATACTGCTGCTTATAGAATACAGCCCTTGGTGATGCCTGAAAGTCACACTGTCTGATTGCCTCACTGTTAGGAAAGGTTTCTGCTGGTAACTATGGGATCCATTTTAATCCCTTCACTCAGCAGGAATGGTGAATGGATTAAGATCAGGCAAGAGTCCATTACAGGCCTTAGGCTGCACCATTCCCGCAAGGTGAGATCTTGTCTTAACTGGCGTTGAAGTCAGCCAAGGTTCCTGCTGCAGGCAAGAGGGGACCTAATTTAAATTCAACAGTCGGGGCCCGGTGATATCATCAATACCACAATGTGATTTTCACAATGACAGCAGGAAGGCCCTTCCTGTGTCAATCATGCCAGAGAAACCTGTCAAGATCCAGCCAGTCGCCAGAAGAGGCCAAGGTAAGTAATTTTTTATTCTTCGGGCTTCTTTTGGCCCAGCCCTCCTTCTCCCTTGCCATATTGGCATCTTTTTGAGATTTTTATCACCACACCCCCAGTTCCAGTCCCTGGCTCAATTCCCATTCCAGCTTGCTGGCTTCGAGCAGGGCACCAATGCCAATCATTCAAACTGGCCTTTAAGGTAGAATCAGCCAGGCCTCAGTTCATTCACAACAATGCCAACAACAACTTGTGTTTATATAGCACCTTTAATGGCAGAGATATTGAACAAATATTTTGTGTCTGTCTTCAAATTAGAAGACACAAATTACATACCAGAAATAGAGGGTAACCAAGGCGTTAATAAGAGTGAGGAACTTAAGATAATTAATATCAGCGGGAAAAAAACTATTGGAGAAACTTAAGGGACTAAAATCCGACAAATACCAAGGACCTGATGATTTACATCCTAGAGTTTTAAAACAGGTAGCTGCAGAGATAGTGGATGCACTGGTTATGATTTTCCAATATTCCCTAGATTCTAGAACAGTCCCAGTGGACTGGAAGTTAGCGAATCTAACACCACTATTCAAGAAAGGAGAGAGAAAGAAAATGAGGAACAGTTAGCCTGACATCAGCCGTCGGAAATCTATTTTAAGGAAGTCTTAACAATGCACTTAGAAAATCATAGAATGATCAAACAAAGTCAACATGGTTTTACAAAAGGGAAATCATGTTTGGCACATTTATTGGAGTTTTTGAAGGATGTAATTTGTACGGTAGACAAAGGGGAACCAACAGATGTAGTATACTTGGATTTCTAAAAGGCATTTGATAAGATGCCACATAAAATGGTAATATGCAAGATAAAGGTACATGGACTTCGGGGTAACACATTAGCATGGATAGCGCATTGGTTAACGGGGAAGAAGCCGAGAGTAGGATAAATAGGACATTTTCAAGTTGGCAGGCTATAACTAGTGAAGTGCCGCAAGGATCAGTGCTGGGGCCTCAGCTATTTGCAATCTTTGTTAATGACTTAGACAAAGACACAGAGAGTAATGTATCTAAGTTTGCTGATGATACAAAGCCAGGTGAAAATGTGAGCTGTGAGGATGATATAAAGAGGCTGCAAAGAGATATAGACAGGTTAAGTGAAAGGGCAACAAGGTGCAGATGGAGTATAATGTGGGGAAATGTGAAATAATTCACTTTGATAGTAAGAACAGCAAAGCAGAATACTTTTATAAGGCTTGCAACTTTTAAATGCCTATGGTCATAGAGACTTGGCGTATTCATACGCCGAAAGTTAGCATGCAGGTACAGTAAGCAATTAGGAAATCAAATGGGATGTTAGCCTTTATTGCAAGGGGATTGGAGTACAGGAATAAGGAAGTCTTGCTACAATTGTACAGGGCTTTGGTGAGACCACTCCTGGAGTACTGTGTGCAGTTTTGGTCTCCATATTTAAGGAAGGATGTACTTGCATTGGAGGCAGTACAGCGAAGGTTCACTAGATTAGTGCCTGGAATGAGAGGCGGAGTAAACTGGGCCTAAACTCTCTGGAGTTTAGAAAAATGAGAGGTGATCTCATTGAAACATACAAGATTCTGAAGGAATAAAAGCAAAATACTGCGGATGCTGGAAATCTGAAATAAAAACAAGAAATGCTGGAATCACTCAGCAGGTCTGGCAGCATCTGTGGAAAGAGAAGCAGAGTTAACGTTTCGGGTCAGTGACCCTTCTTCGGAACTGACAAATATAAGAAAAGTCACAGATTATAAGCAAGTGAGGTGGGGGTGGGGCAAGAGATAACAAAGGAGAAGGTGTAGATTGGACCAGGCCACATAGCTGACCAAAAGGTCACGGAGCAAAGGCAAACAATATGTTAATGGTGTGTTGAAAGACAAAGCATTAGTACAGATTAGGTGTAAATACACTGAATATTGAACAGCAGCAAGTGCAAACCTGAAAAAAAACAGTGGGTAAGCAAACTGAACAAACTAAGATGAAATGAAATAAATGCAAAAAAAAGATTGTAAAAAATGTAAAAAAGAATGTAAAAACAAGGAAGAAAAAATAACTAAAAATGAAAGTAAAATGGGGGGCTGTCATGCTCTGAAATTATTGAACTCAATGTTCAGTCCGGCAGGCTGTAGTGTGCCTAATCGGTAGATGAGATGCTGTTCCTTGAGCTTGCGTTGATGTTCACTGGAACACTGCAGCAATCCCAGGACAGAGATGTGAGCATGAGAGCAGAGGGGAGTGTTGAAATGACAAGCAACCGGCAGCTCAGGGTCCTGCTTGCGGACTGAGCGGAGATGTTCCGCAAAGCGGTCACCCAGTCTGCGCTTGGTCTCCCCAGTGTAGAGGAGACCACACTGTGAGCAGCGAACACAGTATACCACATTGAAAGAAGTACAAGTAAATCGCTGCTTCACCTGAAAGGAGTGTTTGGGGCCTGGGATAGTGAGGAGAGAGGAGGTAAATGGGCAGGTATTACACCTCCTGCGATTGCAGGGGAAGGTGCCCTGGGACGGGGACGAGGTGGTGGGGGTAATGGAGGAGTGGACCAGGGTGTCGCGGAGGGAACGATCCCTTCGGAATGCTGACAGGGGAAGGGAGGGGAAGATGCGACTGATAGTGGCATCACGCTGGAGGTGGCGAAAATGGCGGAGGATGATCCTTTGGATATGGAGGCTGGTGGGATGAAAAGTGAGGACAAGGGGAACCCTGTCACGTTTCTGGGAGGGAGGGGAAGGTGTGAGGGTAGAGGTGTGGGGAATGGGTCGGACACGGTTGAGGGCCCTGTCAACAACAGTGGGGGGAAATCCTTGGTTGAGGAAAAAGGAGGTCATATCAGAAGCACCATCATGGAAGGTAGCATCATCAGAGCAGATGCGTCGGAGACGGAGAAATTGGGAGAATGGAATGGAGTCCTTACAGGAGGTAGGGTGTGAAGAAGTGTAGTCGAGGTAGCTGTGGGAGTCGGTGGGCTTATAATGGATGTTGGTAGACAACCTATCCCCAGAGATGGAGACAGAGAAGTCGAGGAAGGGAAGGGAAGTGTCAGAGATGGACCATGTAAAGGTGAGAGAAGGGTGGAAATTGGAAGCAAAGTTGATAAAGTTTTCTAGTTCGGGGCGGGAGCAGGAAACAGCACCGATACAGTCATCAATGTACCGGAAAAAGAGTTGGGGGAGGGGGCCTGAGTAGGACAGGAACAAAGAATGCTCGACATATCCCTCAAAAAGACAGGCATAACTAGGACCCATGCGGGTACCCATAGCGACACCTTTTACTTGAAGGAAGTGCGTGGAGTTGAAGGAGAAGTTGTTCAATGTGAGAACAAGTTCAGCCAGGCGGAGGAGGGTGGTGGTGGATGGGGACTGGTTGGGCCTCTGTTCCAGGAAGAAGCGGAGAGCCCTCAAACCATCCTGGTGGGGGATGGAGGTGTAGAGCGATTGGACGTCCATAGTGAAGAGGAGGCGGTTGGGACCAGGAAACTGGAAATTGTCAAAATGACGTAGGGCGTCAGAAGAGTCACGGATGTAGGTGGGAAGAGACTGGACCAGCGGAGAAAAGATAGAGTCTAGATAGGAAGAAATAAGTTCAGTGGGGCAGGAGCAGGCTGACACAATGGGTCTGCCGGGACAGTCCCGTTTGTGGATTTTGGGAAGGAGGTAGAAGCGGGCTGTCCGGGGTTGTGGGACTATGAGGTTGGAAGCTGTAGAGGGAAGATCTCCAGAGGAGATGAGGTCAGTGACAGTTCTTTGGACGGTGGCTTGATGTTCGGTGGTGGGGTCATGGTCCAGAGGGAGGTAGGAAGAGGTGTCTGTGAGTTGGCGTTGAGCTTCTGCAAGGTCGAGGTCTGATTCTGAAGGAGCTTGACAGGGGAGTCACTGAGGGATTGTTTCCCCAGCTGGGGAATCTAAAACACGGGGGCGGGGGGGGTGCACCGACTCCGGTTAAGGAGCCGATCATTTAGGACTGAGATGAGGAGAAACGTCTTCACGCAAAGGGTTGTGAATCTTTGAAATTCTCTACCCCAAAGGGTTGTGGATGCTCCATCGTTGAATATATTTAAGGTTGGGATAGACAGATTTTTGGTTTGTCAGGGAATCAAGGGATATGGGGAGCAGGCAGGAAAGTGAATTGAAGCTTAAGATTGGCCATGATCGTATTGAATGGCAGAACTGGCTCTAGGGGTTGTATGATCTACTCCCACTCCTATTTCTATGTTCTTATATTTAACATAGTAAAACATCCCAAGGCGCTTCATAGGAGTGTTACCAAACAAAATTAGACACCCAGCCACATAAGGAGATATCAGGGCAGTGAGCAAAACTTTGGCCAGATGGTAGGTTTTACAGAGCATCTTAAATGAGGAAAGAGAGGTAGAGAGATTCAGAGAGGGAATTCCAGAGCTTAAGGTCTAGACAGCTGAAGACACAGCCACCAATGGTAGAGTATTAAAATTGGGGATGCTCAAGAGGACAGGATTGGAGAAGCACACATATCTTGAAGGGTTGTAGGGCTGGAGCCGATCTTAGATATAAGGAGGGGCAAGGCCATGGAGAGATTTGAAAAGATGGATGAGAATCTTAAATAAAACAGAAAATTCTGGAAATGCAGGTCTGTGGGGAGAGAAACTGAGTGAATGTTTCAGGCCGATAAGCTTCCATCAGAATTGTATTTTTTGCACATTTCTTATTAAATGTAGAAGTAGAGGTGACTGTTGTGAATGGTGGAAACTTGGTTCTCAGACTTCAGTGATTTTGAGTAATCCCACTGTTAACCAATCTGTTTAAATGAGCATGGCTAATTAGATTTGCAAAGGTGGGAACTGAGGCCATTTAATCAGTTTCTTAAATATGTATGTCTACATCAATTGCAAAATGATATCTTGCAAGAAAATTTTCCCCTTTGTAATGTGTTTAATAGAACAGAATGAGGGAAATTACTATCTTTTCATTTCATATACTGTTCCATGGAACACTAGCAGAAAATTCCAGGATAGCCATGAAATTGGCCTCACTGTCTCATGTACTGAATTTCCCTGGTGCAGCATTTCTACAAATGCTCAAGTCTTGAACTGTTCCATAATAGACTCTCACAGCTGACGTATTTATATTGCCCAAGGCTCTTAGTCCTGTGTAAATCAGCCTGTTTACAAGTTTCACTGCACAGAAGCAACATAAAAATAACTTGCGTATGTAGAGGCTTGGACACACACAATTATTTTTTCAATCGTGCTTTCTGATCTTGTTTCTGCCTGGAGACCTTGGCTGGGATTTCATGTTGGGCGGATGGGAGCCAGGCACCGACTGATAAGTCGTTAGCGAACCTGCTTCCGCCTCGCCTGGGGATCCGACCTGCATTTTACGGGTCCTTGGGCTTTAATTGTCCCGAGGTGGGATTTCCACCTGCTTGAGGGAGGAAGTCCTGCCTCATTGAGCTGTCGGCCAATCAGCGGGCCAGCAGCTCTTAGTCCCAGCAGCGCCACCGGGAGCAGTGGCCACTGCAGGGACTGCAGTTCAGCCGAAGATATGAGCTGGGAAGAAAGGTAGGTTTTGGTTGCCTCGCCGGGGGTAGTCGGTCGGACCCCGGCGAGGCAAGGCTGGTCGGTTGGGGGAAAGGGGGCGTCTTGGGTGCTGGGGGTGGTTGGGTTAGCGTGGGCTGTGCACGCTTGTTACTGATGAGCAGGGCCCCCGCTGGGACACTGAAAAGCCAACTGCTTTTCCCAGGCAGCTTTTCCCTACTCCAGGACGCCCGCTTGCCACATGTAACATCTGCTTGGAGGCGGGCGAAGGCCCTTAAATGGCCATTAAGTGGCCACTTAAGGGCCTTGATTGGCCTGGGGCGGACGGGCCATTCCTCCCCCCCCCCCCCCCCTCCACCCCCCCCCCCCCCCCACCACGTTAAGTGGGGCAGAGGCGGTAGCAGGTTGGGAAAGCCTCCCAAAGCTTCCCGCTCCATTTTACGCCACCCACCACCATCCCCCCCTCTCCGACACCATCCAGCTCATTGGGGTGGCTTAAAATTCCGGCCCTTATCTCCAGTGACTAAGGAAGGTACATGAGTGAAAACTGCATCACTAACCTGCAGAGGCTGCTTGAGCTTCTCAGCCCACTACCAACCAGCTAGCTGCAGCTTCACCCTGTGACAGTACTGCTTATGCTCACTGTTGGCATCAGAAGGAGAGGACCACCACTTTCGATGGGTTTTGAAACTGACAGGCTGTACTAAATTGACAGATCTCAGTTGAGGCTGTGATAGAAGCAAGATAGAACAGGATTTCTAATCCTGATCATTATCCGGTGACTCTCCTGGAAGCATGTGTGTGTAGATGTCAGGTGAAGTCTGGATCAGGCTTGACTATGTTGCCTCTGCAATGCTCACGGCTAAATAATTTCCCCTGGGTGAGATATTGGAGTGCAACAAGTACCAATGGAACCATACTTCAACAATGAGCCAGCACATTCAGAGAAGGAAGAGACAGGAGATAAATGATGCAGAGAAATTGGCATTCGTAAGTAAATAGATGGGATTTGGCATCTCCAAAGACAGTAGTGTCACCTCATTAATCTTACAGCCCTGATACCAAAGATCAGGCTCCCACCAGTCATACTGCTACAAGGTAAGTGGACCATCATACAGACACATTCTGTACCCTGGCTTTCCACAGCTATTCATTTTAAAAATGTAAACTGGTGATTTTGAATCACTTTATTTTTTGCAGGGTATCACGCAGAGATACAGTGATGGTGAAATAATCTTGCTATTTTGATTGAAATAGCTGTCTGTTGTGTTGTGTTCTTTTAACATTCCTAAATGTGCAATGAAAGCAGCGTTGTCAAACACGGACATGTATACTGTGTAGCTCTGTCTTTACGAGTGGGAGAAGTAATAACATTTGTAGATAGGGTTTGTAGGAAATAAGATTTTTCCAAACGTTTGAAATTCCTAAAGAGGTTTCTTGGGGATGTTCGGCATGCCCTGAGGGACTACCTCCCTCCTTTACTCTGATATAAAGAAGGTGGAAGGTAGCCTAACTTATTTCCATAGGGTCATATCAGTACTATTAAAGATAGTGGTGAAAACAGGGGACACAATCTTAATAGCATGATGTTGCGACCAGGTGAGAAAGAGGTCGAGGGTTCCCCTTCAGCCTTCACCCGGTCTTACTGTAACAGGGTTTAATTTTAAACACACCGTGTTTTTAGCTCCCCCTTGGTGAATCCTTGTTCACCGCTTTCCAATTATAAGGCAAAGAACCCAGCACACACACACAGATTTTCTTAGGTTTAAAGAAGAAAGATTGAAATTTATTAAAATTTAAACATAAACTCTAATTTGGTTGATGCCTACATATACACAACATGCCCACGCTAGCATGCATGTGCGATACACACATGCAAATAGAGACAGAAAAGAGCAGAAGAAAAATGAAAGTGGAAAAGTTTGAGGCAATATCTGAAGAGTTGTTGTTATGGTTCTTCGAGTTCACTGTAGAGGCCTTGATTGTAGGTGGATCTTGCTTTTCTTTGGGGCTCAGTATTCTTCTTAAACCTTGTTCACTGTAGGAGACCTTTCTCTCTTGGGGTTCATGTGTCTTCAGTGGGTTTTTGGAGTTCCGTGAGAAAGAGATTGGAGCAGACAGGACAGGAGTGGAGGTCTGCTTCAGTCCAGCAGCATTCTACTTTCTGCCAGTTCAAACAGTGTCTCTACAATTTAAAACTCCCCAAGTTGGCCAGCAGGGTAGTCATGTGACCGACGGGTATAACCACTTCTGGTTTTGTGTATTGTGTGTGTCAGGGAATGGTCCTTTGCCTACACACACTGTCTGTTAATATGCAAAAATGTCTTGCCAGCCAGGGGCCTGGCAACCCCTTGTCACAGGCCTTCTCTTCTTCCCAGCAACAATTTGAAATTTAATGTCCATGTGGTGAAATTAATATGCCTCATTATAGGCAGGTGGGGCCTGCATGGCAATGATTTATTCCAAAATGTTGTGATCTCAACCAAAAGGTAGAAACTTCTGATAATGATTCACTCACCTTGAATAATTTGCAGAAAATACATAAAACTAACTTTTTATTCAAGCAGTGTGGTCTCCTCAAAGAACCTGTCTGAACTAGTCCAAATCCAGTACCCAAACACAGACACTCATTACAATGAATGAACTCTCCATGAAAGAATTTGCCAATAGCAATTAGCAGCTGGAAGAGTCTCTTTCCTTGATAAGTAAAACTGAAGGCCATAAAAATGCACCTTTCCTGGCATACTAACATTTCTTCTAACATACTTTCCTCCACACCAAGCAAATATATCACTTTCATTCAATCAAAATCTCTTGGACTGTGACAAAATCAAACACTATATCTCTGTGTTTGGAATGCATGTATACCTGTAACCTCATATAGAAAACCTGTTCCTAGAAAAAAAAAACATTGAATTTAACTACATAAGCTTACCTCTCATATGTCCTGCACAAAACTGTAGAATAGCATAGCCAGATCGTACCTGTGGATAATTGAGCAGAACTTGTGAGGCAATGATGCTAAACGTACACACTGCTACATAATCCATGTCATGTTGACGTGGGTTTGTTTGTTACAATACAGTTGACCCTTTAGTTAGATTAGTACAATTTGAGCAACACATGCAAAGGGCAAAGCCCATCATGTACATTCAAAAGAGGATGATAGATGGGTTAATTGAGAATTAGTAATTAACTGAGCAATAACAACAAGTTGAATTAGTATAGAACCTTTAATGTAAAATATGTCCAAAGGTATTTTGTAAACAGACATAAGGGAAACAAGATATAAAAACAAGAAATGCTGGAAATACTCAGCAGGTCTGGCAGCATCTGTGGAGAGAGAAGCAGAGTTAAAGTTTCAGGTCAGTGACCCTTCTTCAGAACTGGCAGTATCCACAGTATTTTGCTTTTATATAAGGGAAACAAGATGCTGAGTGAGAAAAGGGAAGGATTAAGAGTGGGGGGGGTGGGGGGGAGGGGGGGTCACCAAAAGTTTGATTGAAGAGAATGGTTTTGAAGAGTGTTTTCAAAAGAGCAAGAGGTGAAGCATCTAAGTGGTTTAGGGAGAGAATTCCAGAATGGGGCCCAGGCAGTTGAAGAGTTTGCGAACAATGATGGGGGTAAATTGACAGGTAAAAACTGAGTCAGAGCAATGGAGTATTCAGGGGACTAGTAGAGCTGGAGGAGACTGTGGAGATAGGTGTGTTGTGAGGCTATTGTGGAATTTTGAGAAGAAAATTTAGATTTCCATGCTTTGGGGATCAGGGAACCAACGTAGGTCAGTGAGGAGAGCCTGTAGATTGTTGAAAGACTTGCGGGAGGGAAGGAATTGACAGCTTTCAAGGTTAGCAAATGAATTACAGTAGGAAATAGTGCAGTTCATGCTTAAAGGCTTAAACTGATTACGTCAGCTATTTCTCCGCCTAAGGAAGCTGAGAAAATGAAGGATAATCAATTTGTAATATACAGAGATGCCGTGCAACTGACTTTCCATCTAATACAACAGTCATATGAGAATATAAAAAGCTGTAAAGATCACAATGTTTGGTATCTTCATTGCTTGCAAGGAGTAGGTATTTTTTATGCATCACCCAAGGGTTTGGCATATGCAGAAACCTATTACCATGTCCAAAGGTACTGATAAATTCACATAGTTTTCTGTTGCCTGATATAGAGAGCACACTGTCTCCATGTAATGACACACCCCGCTTACCAAAGTCCAGAGATCGTATAGAATCATAGTATTGTACAGCACAGAAGGAGGTCATTTGGCTCATCGTACCTGTACCAGCGCTTTGAAAGAGCTATCCAATTAATCCCAATCCCCTGCTCTTTCCCCATAGCCCTGCAAATTTCTATTTTCAAGTATTTATCTAAGTCCCTTTTGAAAGTTACTATTGAATCTGCTTCCACCGCCCTTTCAGGCAGCGCGTTCCAAATCATAACAACTCACTGTGTAAAATATGTTTCCTCATGATGCCTCTGCTTCTTTTGCCAATTATTTTCAATCTGTGTCCTTTGCTTGACTACTGTGGGTGTACCTATATCAAATGGACTGCAGCGGTTAAAGAAGGCGGCTCACCACCACCTTCTCAAGAGCAATTAAGGATGGGCAGAAATGCTGGCCTTGCCAGTGACACCCACATCATATGGATGAGAAAAACCTCTCCTTATTTAGTCTATAAAAGCCCCCCATAATTTTGAAAACCTCTATTAAATCTCCCTTTAACCTTCCCTGCTCTGCACAGTCGACTGTTAGGGATCTCACCTGCATATGTGACACTACTGGAATGTAACCAACTAATATCATAAAGTCTACTAGCATAGAGCACTGGTAATCTTTTTACTGCTTGTCTAGTCAGGGCCATCCTGATTATTAGGGGTTTGGCTTGCAGGGTTATCTGAAGCATCCCAGGAGGTGTACTCCTCAAGGATCAATCAGTAAGCCAGACTGATTGACCAGCTATCACAGGAGCCCTGGAGAACTGCAGACCAGGCTGGATCAAGTGTCAGTTTACCTGGATTGTCAAAGTGAGTTGCCTTGCTTTCACATTTCCAATCCCCAACAATATCTAGCTTACTACCACCACCCAAGAAGGATAGTCACGAATCAAACATTAGACAACTAAGAAGCTCAGGTGCTAATTTGAATCCTCACAGGTATCAGGAATTCCTAATCACCCTAAAACAGCAAAACTAGCTGTAAAATGTGTGAGTGCTTGCCACCATCCCCCTGACTACAGCATGGTATGGGCACACACCATAGCTAGTTGGATATAGTTCCACTAGCTGGAGGTGCAGAGCTCCTGTCACAATTCATCAGCTCTCATGGTAGGCACTGAATCAGGAGAATGAAGTACTCAGCATGTTTGTAAGGAGTTTGCAGAGATAGGATGGAGTGTAGCTATGAGGAATTTGAAGACGGATATAAGAACATGTATTCTCATACAACAATAACTTGTATTTATATTGCACCTTTAATGTAATAAAATCTCCCAAAGTGTTTCACTGGAGCATTATAAAACAAAATTTGACATTGAACCACGTAAGGAGATATTAGGGCAGATGACCAATAGCTTGGCCAACGAGGTAGGTTTTAATGAGCATCTTAAAGGAGGAAAGAGAAGTAGAGAGACGGAGAGGTTTAGAGAGGGAATTCCAGACTTTAGGGCCTTGGCAGCTGAAGGCACAGGAACCAATGGTGGAGCAATTAAAATCAAGCGGCCAGAATTAGTGGAGTGCAGAGATCTCGGAGGGTTGTGGGGCTCAAGAATCTCACAGAAATAGGGAGGGTAAGGCCATGGTAGGATCTGTAAACAAAGATGAGAATGAGCAGCAGACCTCCAAGCAACGCTTTCCAACAACAGTTCTCCCAAGTCTCAGACTATCCTCATCTGTTATACAACGGACATCTGCCTCAAGCTTGATGAAAGGACCTACACAGGGATACTAGCCCTTAGTATTCTATTAATGTTATTGTGCAGTAAGCATCTCTGTTTTTCACAGCATCTTACCTTGATCAGTTGCTACCTGTTTAAAATATCTTCAGGCCAATAGATGGCGGCAATACAATTGTATCACAAATCCTGAGAACAAGGAGGTCAAATAATCCTGACCTTACAACAACTGCTTCGGATAGCTGATGCTGGCTTGCTTCCTTGTTGTGCATGTTGTGAAACTAACCATTCTGTTGCCACATTCCTTGGAGCTTCCTACATTGCACATTGCAATGAAGAAATGCTTTCAATGTGAGCCAAGTTACAGATGATCAAAATATGCATATTCTAAAAGTGTATCTTTTTGTGGGAGTTGATAAAGGACCACCGTTTTATTTCAAAATCTTTACTTGCTGGAAGAGTTATATTTTCTTTGGAAATTCTTTTTACTATTATATCAAGCCGTGGTGCCCTGAATTCTTATGCAGAGGCTGACATGTTCAAGTCCAACTCTCAAAAGAAATTTAAGCAAGTCACTTTCAATAAATGAGCTTCACCAGTTGCCAGAGGAGTTGATAGATAGAGAAATTGTGTGTCAGCTGGGTGCTTCATTTTGGGACCTGTGAAAAAATGGTAAGGAAGGTCCGTACTGTCATAAAATCCGAGAACATCATTGACAGCAGACAGAAGGATCTCTGCAGCCCAGAACATCCGAGTTTACTTAACAAGGGTCACTCATTAGGAGTGGCAATCATTCATTTTAGTTTGTTTAAATCAGTTTGTATTGTGTGTCACTCTACTCCTCAAAAAGATTATTTCCACTATTTCCCTAATGTTGACAGTTAAGCATTAGAGGAGAGAGTCTGACTATCAGATTCATGCACTTCTGCACTGTCTATGGCACTGTGTGATCAGTCAATACATGTTTTTGCATAGTGGGACTGGTCCACCTATTGTTTCTTCTCTTCACAATGAGACATTCTATTATTATCTTCAACCACTGAGAAGAATAAGGCTAATCTTACTGGCAGTAATGGCTGGGACTTTTACTGTGCCTATATTTTTCCCTCCTCTACTGAGTCCCTGTACCAGCAGCATGGTTGTCCTCTAGTGCCTTGCCCCATTTATTCATGTTTGGCAGTGGTTCCATTATGGTAGGTGTCACAAACAAGTATAAAATCCACCCAACACTACAGAGCACACCTTCAAAATAGTGATCAGGAGTTACAGCCTTGCCTAATTTTTCCCTCCCTATTTAGGGGAATTGAAGTCAATTTTAATTCTATAAATACTACCCCAGCTGAGACTAGCTAACTCAGCACAGAGCTGGGACTATCCTGGACTGAATGGCTCAGCTACTTATTGAATTGAGTTGCGAGGCAATCAGAGGAGCCAAACTCAGGATTTCTGAATGGGATTATTGCACCATGCCAGATTTAGCAAGCCCACAGGAAATTGATTGCTTTTAAAGGATATCTTCTGACTCATTTCTAATGATGTTCCTGTACATAGTGGAAAAAGACAATAATGTGCACATGTATCAGGTAGACATGATAATATACTGAAAGCCTTTTAATACAGATAATTTGGATGAACTTGAGAACTATTGATCAAGGCTACATTACTCTCTGATGTTCCTTTCCATTTTCAGTAGTGTTTATGTGAGAAGATATTGATTAGATTGGATAACTGTGTCATATGATGGCTGCTGTCATTGCATTGGAGACAAAGCAGGGAAAAAATTAAATTGCTCCTCAATGGATTTCCATTTGTAAATCTGAGTTACAGCGGGGGAAATCAGCCCGGCTTTCAGATCCTAATTGCTTACTAGCAATCCTGCTAGAAGCGCGTATGTGTGAAAGTCATGGTGAGGGAGGATCAGGCTCAGCTAACAGACCAACATTTTGTTTGGCTTCATTGAAAAGCCAAGATGAAGTGCCGTGGCCCATAATCCAAGACACTAGCAGTGCTAAAAATGAGGATAAATCAGGAATGAATTATTGGATGATGCCATGCTTGGTCTTTAGAAAGCTGAAGATTGTTTAAGGAAGGAAAAACTGAAAGAGGGAAGGTGTTCCACAGTATAGGGGTCCTAGAAAAGTATATACTGGTGCAGGAACTTGAGCAGATGGCCTTGATTTCAACATACTGGAGATGGAGAGAGGAGGAAGAGTATGTAGGGTGATATTTGTGCTTGAAGAGCATTGGTCATGATAGTAATTAAAAACAGAAAGACGAGAAAGGTTCTAAAATAGAGAAAGCGAGAAGAGTGTTAGAGGACTTCAACCAGTCACTGGAGCAGTTTTCAAGTCCTGGAAGGGCTTGGGCTTTATAGAGAGTTAAGAGACTTTGAGGGGAAGAGAAGTGTTTGGCATGATAGAGTTAACCACAATTCTAAGAGGTGGCTCCATGAATGGGAGATTGTGGGTTTCTGCTTGAGATTACAGGGGATGGTAAGGCTTTTTAATGTAACTTATTAAGATTCATTAAGAAAATGGTCAGCCTCAAGAAAACGAACATCATGGGGCAGGATGTCAGAAATGCTCCATCCATCAATATTGGCGACCACGCTCTGGAAGTGGTTCAAGAGTTCACCTACCTAGGCTCAACTATCACCAGTCTCTAGATGCAGAAATCAACAAGCGCATGGGAAAGGCTTCCACTGCTATGTGCAGACTGGCCAAGAGAGTGTGGGAAAATGGCGCACTGACACAGAACACAAAAGTCCGATTGTATCAGGCCTGTGTCCTCAGTACCTTGCTCTATGGCAGCGAGGCTTGGACAACGTATGTCAGCCAAGAGCGACGTCTTAATTCATTCTATCTTCGCTGCCTCCGGAGAATACTTGGCATCAGGTGGCAGGACCGTATCTCCAACACCGAAGTCCTCGAGGTGGCCAACATCCCCAGCTTGTACACACTACAGAGTCAGCGGCGCTTGAGATGGCTTGGCCATGTGAGCCGCATGGAAGATGGCAGGATCCCCAAAGACACATTGTACAGCGAGCTCGCCACTGGTATCAGACCCACCGGCCGTCCATGTCTCCGCTTTAAAGATGTCTGCAAACGCGACATGAAATCCTGTGACATTGATCACAAGTCGTGGGAGTCAGTTGCCAGCGTTCGCCAGAGCTGTCGGGCAGCCATAAAGACGGGGCTAAAATGTGGCGAGTCGAAGAGACTTAGTAGTTGGCAGGAAAAAGGACAGAGGCGCAAGGGGAGAGCCAACTGTGCAACAGCCCCGACAAACAAATTTCTCTGCAGCACCCGTGGAAGAGCCTGTCACTCTAGAATTGGCCTTTATAGCCACTCCAGGCGCTGCTTCACAAACCACTGACCACCTCCAGGCGCGTATCCATTGTCTCTCGAGATAAGGAGGCCAAAGAAATTAAGATTCATTAGTTTACCTCGATTCTGGTCAATAAGAGGTCTCTCTTTTAGATGAGGAGAATTTTTTTTCTCAAAGTGTCATTAGTCTGTGGAATTCTCTTCCCCAGAAAGCAGTGGAGGCTGGGTCTTTGAATTTATTCAAGACTGAGTTACTTAAATTTTTGAGAGACAAGGGAGTCAAGGGTTAAGGGGGGCAGACAAGAAAGTAGAATTGAGACCACAAGCATATCAGCCATGATCTTATCGAATGATGGAGCGAGCTCAAAGGGCCGAATGGCCCTCTCATGCTCCTAAGTCCTATGTTCCTAATATACTACCTGGGAGTGACATGCATCTTGTCTAATTAATGTTTAAATCTGATGAATTCACAACTGGGGAGTTAATAAAGTGGAACACAGAAATGGCAGAGACACTAAATCAGTATTTTGCCTCAGTTTTCACGGTGGAGGACACTAGTGCCATCCCAATAGATAAAGGTAATGCAGAGGTTATAGAAAGAGAGGAACTTAAAAAAATCATCATCACAAGGGAAAAAGTACTGAGCAAACTATTGGGATTGAAGGCAGACAAGTCCCCAGTGACTGATGGCCTACATCTTTTTTTTTTTTAGAGATACAGCACTGAAACAGGCCCTTCGGCCCACCGAGTCTGTGCCGACCAACAACCACCCATTTATACTAACCCTACAGTAATCCCATATGCCCTACCACCTACCTACACTAGGGGCAATTTATAACAGCCAATTTACCTATCACCTGCAAGTCTTTGGCATGTGGGAGGAAACCGGAGCACCCGGCGAAAACCCACGCAGACACAGGGAGAACTTGCAAACTCCGCACAGGCAGTACCCAGAATTGAACCCGGGTCCCTGGAGCTGTGAGGCTGCGGTGCTAACCACTGCGCCACTGTGCCGCCCAATGTAATTATCTTTATGTATTTTACAATTTACAAAGAGACTCTTAAAGGAAGTGGCAGCAGAGGCAGTGGATCCATTGGTTATAATGATCCAAAATTCCCTGGATGTGGGCAAGGTTCCAGTAGATTGGAAAAAAGCCAATATAACACCCTTATTTAAAAAGGGAGGGAGACAGAAAGTAGGAAACTATAGACCAGTTAGTTCAACATCTGTCGTTGGGAAATTGTTAGAATCCTTTATTAAGGAAGTAATAACAGGACATTTAGAAAGTCAAAATTCAATCCATCAGAGTCAGCATGGTTTTATGAAGGGTAAATCGTGTTTGACTAATTTGCTAGAGTTCTTCAAAGCTGTGACAAGCAAAGTGGATAATGGGGATCTGTAGATGTAGTATATCTGGACTTCCAGAAGGCATTTGATAAGGTGCCGCACAAAAGGTTAATACACAAGATAAGATCACATGGGGTATGGGGCAATTTATTAGCTTGGATAGAGGATTGGCTAACCAACAGTAAACAGAGAGTCGGGATAAATGGGTCTTCTTCAGGTTGGCAAGATGTCACTAGTGGGGTGCCACAGGGTTTGGTCCTTGGGCCCCAACTATTTACAATCTATATCAATGACTTGGATGCAGGGATAGAAGGTACTATAGCCTAATTTGCAGATGACACTAAAATAGGTGGGATAGTAAGTTGCAATAAAGAAATAAGAAATTTACAAATGGATAGGTTAGGTGAATGGGCCAAAATTTGGCAGATGGAGTTTAACGTGGATAAGTGTGAGGTTATCCATTTTGGTCGGAAGAATAGAAAGGCAAATTATTATCTAAATGGAGAGAAATTTCTGAGTGCTTCTGTGCAGAGGGATCTGGGTGTCCTCGTGCATGAATCGCAGAAAGCTAGTATGCAGGTACATCAGGTAATAAGGACGGCAAATGGATTTTTGGCGTTAATTGCTAAAGGAATAGAATATAAAAATAGGGAGGTGTTGCTGCAACTGTACAAGGCATTAGTGAGACCGCACCTGGAGTATTTCATACAGTTTTGGTCCCCTTACTTGATGTAGTTGCATTGGAGGCAGTTCAGAGGAGGTTCACTAGATTGATTCCAGGAATGAGGAGTTTGTCTTATGAAGAGAAATTGAGCAGTTTAGGCTTTTACTCTCGAGAGTTTAGAAGAATGAGAGGAGATCTAATTGAGGTATATAAGATGATTAAGGGGATTGACAAAGTAGACATAGAGAGGATGTTTCCTCTTGTGGGGCAATCTAGAATGAGAGGTCATAGTTTTAGGATAAGGGGTAGCAGATGTAAAACAGAGATGAGGTAAAATTACTTCTCTCAAAGGGTCGTGAGTCCGTGGAATTCACTATCCCAGAGTGCGGTGGATGCCGGGACATTGAGTAAATTTAAGGAGGAGATAGACAGATTTTTAATTAGAAATGGGTTGAAGAGTTATGGAGAACGGGCAGGAAAGTGGAGTCGAGGCCGAGATGAGATCAGCCAAGATCGTATTGAATGGCGGGGCAGGCACGAGGGGCTGAATTGCCTAGTTCTTATGTTCTTAAGTTCACACCATAGTGAGACAATAGTAAAAATGGCGATGTTGGTAATGTCAAGCCCACTGTTTGGGGATTTGTTGTAAACTGGGTAGAAACAGGAAGAGAATGTCTTCGGAATTTCTAAATTATAACAGTGACTACACTTCAGAAGTATTTAATTGGCTGTGAAGTGTTTTGGGACATCCTGAGGTCGTGAAATGTACTATATAAATGCAAGTCTGTCACCTTACTTTCTATTTAACAAACATTCATTTTTATCAAACCTAAGTGTCAGGCAAGCCCCCCACCTGCCAAGAATGAGGAAAATTAATTTCGCCACATGAACATTGATTTTGAACTGCTGATGGTGAATAAAGAACTTGCTTTAAAAAACAATTGGAGACTTTGGCTGGAGAGAGACATTAGCATATCAACAGACAGTAGTTCAAAGGACAAAGGGGCTATTCCCTGCTCCAATTTAAACCACAATGGACTTTTGATTACCAGACATCGAAGGTGGAAAGGTTAGCATTCAGGTTAACTGCTAAGATGGCCGAATACGCAAACAGACGTGGTCAGACCGACTGGCTGACTGTTGGAGTTATTTGAATTTGAACTTCCAACGGGGAATTGAAAATCAGAAAGCTGTTTTTCTCCTGGACTGAGAACACCTCTCTCCTGTCTGCTCTCATCTCGCTCTCACCAGCTTCGGAGACCATTTAAGACATATGAACCCCGAGAGAGAAAAGTCTCCTACAGTGAACGAGATTTAAGAAGAATACTGGGCCCCAATGAAAAGCAAGACTACCTCCAATCAATGACCCTACAGTGAGCTTGAAGCACAGTAAACAAGAAACTCTTCTGATATTGCCTCAAACCTCTCCGTTTTATTTTTCTTCTGCTCTTTTCTGTCCCTATTTGCATGTGTGTATCACATGCGCATGCTAGCATGGGCACATTGTATATCCGTAGGCGTTAACCCTATTAGAGTTTAAGTTTAAGGTTTAATAAATTTCACTTTTCTTCTTTAAACCTAAGAAAGCCTGTTTGTGCTCATTTATTTAGAGATACAGCACTGAAACAGGCCCTTCGGCCCACCGAGTCTGTGCCAACCAACAACCACCCATTTATACTAATCCTACACTAATCCCATATTCCTACCACATCCCCACCTGTCCCTATGTTCCCCTACCTATACTAGGGGCAATTTATAATGGCCAATTTACCTATCAACCTGCAAGTCTTTTGGTGGTGGGATGAAACCAGAGTACCTGGCGAAAACCCACGCAGACACAGGGAGAACTTGCAAACTCCACACAGGCAGTACCCAGAATTGAACCCAGGTCGCTGGAACTGTGAGGCTGCGGTGCTAACCACTGTGCCATTGTGCCACCCATGATCTTTGCCTTATAATTGAAAAGTGGTGAACAAGGATGCACCAAAGGGGGAGCTCAAAACACAGTGTGTTTAAAATTAAACCCTGTTAGAATAAGAGCAGGTGAAGACAGTAAAGGACCCCTAAACACCTTTCTCACCTGGTCGTAACAGTAAGTCTTTAAAAGCTCACACCAGGAATATCTATTGTGCTTTTATAATTATTGTGTGTCTTTATTTTTTTTAAATTTAGAGATACAGCACTGAAACAGGCCCTTCAGCCCACCGAGTCTGTGCTGACCAACAACCACCCATTTATACTAATCCTACATTAATCCCATATTCCCTACCACATACCTACACTAGAGGCAATTTATAATGGCCAATTTACCTATCAACCTGCAAGTCTTTGGCTGTGGGAGGAAACCAGAACACCCGGCAGAAACCCATACGGTCACAGGGAGAACTTGCAAACTCCGCACAGGCAGCACCCAGAACTGAACCCGGGTCGCTGGAGCTGTGAGGCTGCGGTGCTAATCACTGCGCCGCCCAAAAGTTGCATTGGCCAGGAATTGAACCCAGGCCTCCCGGCATGGCAGGCAAGAATTCTACTACTGAACCACCAATGCACCCAACTATAGACAGCAATTTCTCCATGTTAAGTAATCACCAGCTCTAACAAAAACTGCTATTGCAAATTCCATTATGGCACACAACAGGATAGAGAAGCGATAGGACTGGGTTTGTGTTCTGTACTTCTATGATAAGAAACAGATTGCAATAATATCATAATAGCAAGACAAAGCACACATTGTATTTTCAATTAACTGGGGCCTCAGCTGCCATGCTGAATGTTGCAGCTTGGTACTAGTAGCACTACAGACCACAAAATAACAGGAAATTACATGATGTTCTGACAAATGTGCTGAAACAGGTGCTGTGTTCTTCACAAAATATATCTGTTTATTAGAAAGAGATTTAAAAAAATTTACTGTTGTTTAATTGTGAAACACGAATCATAGTATCATAGGTCACAGAAGGAGGCAATTCAGCCCATCATGTCTGTGCTAGCTCTTTGAAAAAGCTATCCCATTAGACCCACCCCCTTGCTATTTCCCCATAACCCAACAATTGCTTTCCTTTTAAGTATATATCCAGTTCCCTTTTGAAATTACTATTGAATCCACCTTTCAGGCATTGCATTTCAGCTCATATCCGTAATGAGGATCTGCCACCATATAATGAGTACTTTTTATATTGTCTGATGCAATATAAATGAGATGCGTGGAATCCAGCTGGTTGAAGATCTCAAACAGGTTCATTAACAGTTAACTATCATATACAGTACAGAGCTAACTATTTACAGAATCTTACTCTGTGTGTTACAGTTGGAGAGTGACTCTGGCTCTGAGTCACATGACTACATCCTGGCACTTAGCTCATTAGCATACTCGGATCTTAAAGGGGATATCACTTTTAAAGGTAATCATCCAACATGCCCCTTCTTTCCAAAGATAAGTCTCGTATGCTAAAAGTAAAAACATATCAAATTAGATAGCATCAAAATTATTTACGCACGGATAGAGACTGTGAAATTTACAAATATAGAGGCTTAAGAGTCCATATATCATTTCGGTGGTTTGACAACTCTTCCAGATCTGATTATGGTATAAACTTCTGGGGATATGGATTTCACCCTTGAAATATCACAGGTAGAAGGAAGAGTCGGAAGGCCGCCAACTTCACAGCGCACTGATAAAATTCAGCCCAATGTGCCTGCGATGGCCATGCTTGAAGTGTCTTTTATCTGTCTGACAATTGAAAATTTAGAGAAATAGTCAGTGACTAAGATAATGTCTTCTCCATTCACGGAAAATAAGTCAGTGGTGATTTTGGGACAAGGGATTGACGGAATCTCGTTAGGGTGTAAAGGTTCTTTGTGTTGTTGTGGTAGGTGGCTCTGGCATGCCTCACACATCCTCAATAACCTTTCAATATCATTATTGATCCCTGGCCAATAAACAGTATCTCATACCATATTATTATAAAATAATATGGGACTCTCCAACCTATTATTTAAATTTTAACCAGAGACAAAGTAACATTCGCACCACACAACAACATTATAGTCACTGACACATAATGGCAGCAGTGTGTACCATCTACAAGATGCACTGCAGCAACTTGCCAAGGCTCCTTCGACAGCACCTTCCAACCCTACGACCTCTACCACCTAGAAGAACAAGGGCAGCAGACACATGGAAACACCACCACCTGCAAGTTAACTTCCAAGTCACACACCATCCTGACTTGGAACTATATCACTGTTCCTTCACTGTCGCTGCGTCAAAATCCTGGAACTCCCTCCCTAACATCACTGTGTACCTACACCCTATGGACTGTAGAAGTACAAGAAGGCAGCTCACCATCACCTTCTCAAGGACAATTCGGAATGGGCAATAAAGGCTGGCCTTGCCAGCGACACCCACATGCCATGAATGATTTAAAAAATGCATACTGAAAAGGGTAAGATGCATATTAAGTGCTGATCGAACACTAAGTCAGTGGGGCAGAGAACAGCTGCCAGAAGCCACAAAAAAAAACAGATCACAAGGACCAAGAAAACAGTGAAAGGAACAATGATGGATTGATGACACAGGATAAACATATCAATGTTACTTGCAAACTCGTCACTTTCCTTGTCTCACAGATCATCAGCACTAGAAGACAATGTACCACTGATTAATTGGTGAAGTCTTGGTCATTCATGGCAGCAGGGTTTTCTAAAATATAGCCATGCTGAAAAGTCCCAGATCTATTTTATTGTCTATCATATTTGCATTCAGTTTACACCAGGCTATTACCTGCATGCAATCTCTTGTTTCAGCAGAAAGACATGTGGCATTCATGTACCTGGAAAGCCTCTATTAATATTTTGCTTCAACAGCACTTTCCATACCTGCGACCTCTACCACCTAGAAGGACAAGGACAGCAGGCGCATAGGAACACCACCGCCTTCAAGTTCTCCTCCAAATCACACACTATCCTGAATTGGAAATATATCACAGGTCCTCCATTGTCACTGGGTCAAATTCCTGGAACTCCCTGCCTAACAGCACTGCGGGCGTACCTACACCTCATGGACTGCAGCGGTTCAAGAAGGCGGCTCACCACCACCTTCTCAAAGGTGATTAGGGGATTGCAATAAATGCTGGCCCTGCCAGCACAGCTCACATCCCATGAACGAATATTAAAAACTAATCATTAATATGTTGGGAGGAGCAGTGCCTTGTGTAGATTAGAATTGTAGATATCATACAATACGCATGGAAGGCAAATATTTGTGATATATATTCACCTATTTATTGGATACTGCCTTCTAACTAAATTAAACTAACAGAAAGAAGCCAAGTTCATTCAACCAGATTACTGCAATACCATTAACAAAGTTGATGCAGCTGTACTTAAATCCCGTTTTCATTACCTACTAAAGTGTCCTCAAAACTACAAGAAAACATTTTGTACACAGAGGTGTACACCATGGATCAAGTGTTCTTTTTAAAGATGTGGAGGTAGGGCAGGAGCAAGACACCATTTGACCCATCACATTTTAGAAATTGAAAATAGCTCCTTCTATAGACTAGATTGCAGGGAAACAAAATAGATGCATTGAGGAGAGGGAGAATTTTCATTCATTCATTTTGTTCATACAAATGCATCATGTACTTGTACAAGGCACACAGAAAGTTAACATGCAGGTAGAACAAGCAATTAGGAAGGCAAATGGCATGTTGGCCTTTATTGCAAGGGGATTGGAGTACAGGAATAAGGAAGTATTACTACAATTGTACAGGGTTTTGGTGAGACCACATCTGGTGTACTGTGTGCAGTTTTGGTCTCCACATTTAAAAAAGGATATACTTGCATTGGAGGCAGTTCCACAAAGGTTCACTAGATTGGTCCCTGGGATGAGGGGGTTGTCCTATGATGAAAGACTAGGTAAATTGGGCCTGTATTCTCTGGAGTTTAGAAGAATGAGAGGTGATCCCATTGAAACTTTAAATTCTAAAGGAGTTGGATAGGGTAAAACTGAGAGATTATTTCTGCTAGTCAGGGAATCAAAAACACGGGGGCACAGTCTCAGGATAAGGGGCCGATCATTTAGGACTGAGATGAGGGGAAATTACTTCACTCAAAGGGTTGTGGATCTTTGGAATTCTCTACCCCAGAGGGTTGTGGATGCTCCATCGTTGAGTACATTTAAGGCTGGGATAGACAGATTTTTGGCCTCTCAGGGAATCAGGGGGTATGGCGAGCGGGCGGGAAAGTGGAGTTGAATCCTAAAATCAGCCATGATCGTTTTGAATGGTGGAGCAGGCTCGATGGGCCGTATGGTCTACTCCTGTTCCTATTTCTTGTGTTCTTGTGTTATGTACATTTTTACGCTTTCATCATCCCCCAATGCCCCCGTCAGCAAATTCCCCACTGGATAGGATACTGAGCCATCTAGACCTACAAAGTCCCAGGTTTGATCCCTAATCTTTATGAAGTTACCCAGTCTCAGTTGGAGTGACTGTGGGAGCGATACTGTTAACCTCAATGTTTCTAGGCTAAAGAGGGGAAAGGTCAGACAGTCTTTCCATCCCTGATTACTATCCAGATAGTCCTTTTAGAAAGTACACGTGTGTGTGCCTGTTTGGTGAGGATAGGATGGGGTTTAGCTGGAGTGCCCTTCCCTATATCTTGGCTCTTGGTCCACCAGCGCCTCAATTTTAAACTCTTCAAGTTCAAATCCCTCCATGGCCTCACCTCTCCCTATCTCTGTAACCTCCGCTAGACCTACAAAGAACAAAGAACAAAGAACAGTACAGCACAGGAACACGCCATTCGGCCCTCCAAGCCTCTATTCCCATCCTATTCATATATTTGTCAAGATGTCTCTTAAACGTCGCTATCGTATCTGCTTCCACCACCTCCCCTGGCAGCAAGTTCCAGGCACTCACCACCCTCTGTGTAAAAAACTTGCCTCGCACATCCCCTCTAAACTTTGCCCCTCGCACCTTAAACCTATGTCCCCTAGTAACTGACTCTTCCACCCTGGGAAAAAGCTTCTGACTATCCACTCTGTCCATGCCGCTCATAACTTTGTAAACCTCTATCATGTCTTCCCTCCACCTCCGTCGTTCCAGTGAAAACAATTCGAGTTTTTCCAACCTCTCCTCATAGCTAATGCCCTCCAGACCAGGCAACATCCTGGTAAACCTAGTAAACCTCCTCTGTACGGCAACATCCTGGTAAACCTCCTCTGTACAGTCCTCCAAGAACTCCCACACTGGCCTCTTATGCCTCCTCAACTTACTTCAGCCCATCATTGGTGCCTGTCCCTTCACCCACTTAGACCTTAGGCTCCGAAACTCCCTCCATAACCTCTGCATTTCTCCAACTCGCTCCCCTCCTTTAAGATGTTCCTTAATATTTACCTGTTTGACCAAGCTATTAGTCATCTGTCCTATGTCTCCTTCATTGGCTCAATGTCAATGCTTGTCTTTTTATTAAATTCTAACAGGACTTGACAGGGTAGATGCAGGAAGGATGTTCCCGATGGTGGGGGAGTCCAGTACCGGGAGTCATAGTCTCAGGATGTGGGGTAAACCTTTCAGGACTGAGATGAGGAGAAATTTCTTCACCCAGAGAGTGGTGAGCCTGTGGAATTCGTTAACCACAGAAAGCAGTTGAGGCCAAAACATTATATGTTTTCAAGAAGGAGTTAGATATAGCACTTGGGTCTAAAGGGATCAAAGGGTATGGGGCGAAAGCGGGAATAGGTTACTGAGTTGGATGATCAGCCATGATCATAATGAATGGCAGAGCAGGCACGAAGGGCTGAATGGCCTACTCCTGCTCCTATTTTCTATGTTTCTACGTTTTCTATGTTACTATCCTATGAAGCACCTTGGAGCATTTTACTAAGTTAAAAGCAATGTTATGAATGCAAGTTGTTGTTGTTGAATATTGTTGAATGCAAGTTGTTGTGGTTGGTGATTTGCTTGTTTATGCACATATGTGAAAATTCATCCTGGGCTAAGGTACCAGAGGGCTTTTGGTATCTGTGGATCTGTCACGGTCTGCATAACTTTGAACCACACCAGGTGAAACAATCAGGTACTGATCCTTCAGGAGAGCCTCTGGGTGAGCTTTCCTCTTCATCTAACCACCCATTGCAGAATTGGAACCCAAGCCAATTTTTCCTATTTCATTGAGAAGTCCCTTGTCAATTAACTCAGTAAACCTGGGACTAAAAAGTCTGCATGGTTCAGCTACTCACTGCCACAACCAACTGAGTCATGAAGGGAATAAAAGCAGAAAGTACTGGGAATACTAAACAGGTATGGCAGCATCTGTGGGGAGAGAAACAGAGTTAATGTTTCAGGTCTGCTACCTTTCATCAGAACTGGCAAAGGTTAGAAATGTTGAGCAAGTGAAAGAGGGGGGGAGGAAGAAGACGAAGAACCAAAGGGAAGGTGTGTGATAGGCAGCAGAGATTAAATGACAAAGATGTCATGGGACAAAAGGTAAAGGGAGTGTTAATAGTTGTAGTAAAAGACAAAGCGTTAGTCCAGAGCATGTAATAGAATGAAGGGACTTTGAATCCCAACCTTCACGTTCTGGCTTCCCTTGGGCTGACAGGTTGACTTGCAGTAGTCTTGGTAGCGGGCTTGGCAGGTTGCACAGGGTTTATACGATATTGTCCAGAGATTGTGAAAAACGCAAGTTTTAAATGCAAGTCTTTATTTTACTTTCATTGTTACTGTGATGTGTCCTGAAAGGTTAACCAAAGGGTGATAATGTTGAGGTATCTTCAGAGCAAACACTTTTTAACCAAAGGGGAAGCCAGCGGTACAGGAAATTAAAGGACAAGAGAGTTGAGAATTTGGAGGGACTATTTTAAGCAAGCAGAGTGATGATATGCAGCTATTCACTTTTTCTCCACTCAGGTCCTTTATGTATCCTGTACCACACTGAGAACCCAAACCCTAGATAAACTAAGTTCTGGTGTTTGCAATCAAACGGGCGTTGCTATCAAACTTACTGGCACCACTGTGCATTTTGCAAAAACAAGAAACCTTCAGCTTTACATTCTGCGATACACAACCTGGCAGAAAACCAAGAATGTTTTGATGATTTGATAGTGTTAATTTTCACTGTTTACATTACCAATGTGGTGCAAAATTTAGAACAATCCTGCATCAATGGACTTGTGCGCCTTGTGGCGGGGCCTTTGGCAAAATCAAGAGCCAATTTACACCCACGAATGAAAGTCTCCCCTTCCCCCATTCACAGTTTGTCTGTGTCGTGTAGACCACAAACGGTCCTGTTAGCCATCCAGAGTTCCGCGAAAAAAAAAACCTGTCGGATTGTCCTAAATTTACATACTCGAGCTGCAGTCATTTCCGGATAAAAGTGCATCATGTTATAGCTGACAGAGGAAAACTTTTGTAAAGGTTAACGCCTTCTCCGTGGGAATAACCAGCAACTTTAAATGTTTCACAGCCGCCAGAAAGGGCTCCGAGCGATCTGCTATTTTGCTCCAGCCTGTCATGTACAAAACATGTTGCAATAAACTTGTATTTTTTTTTCAATCACAATGTCGCCCAATCAAAAAACAAGAAACGTAAAAATGCAATCCTGGGCTAAATATACAATAATATTCAGATACGTATCTTTATATATATATATATATAGTGCACAACTGGCATATTTATGCAATTTTTTGCAATACCCAGATTTCATCTCCTTGTAACATTGTTTCAACATTGCGCTAAAGTTTTCACAATGTTAACCGTTATGAGTTAAGCAAAAAGTAAACGACAGACTATCATTAGCTTGCACATAACATAAAGTTAATAAATTATCCAGTAAAACAATGAAGATAAAAGATCGCATGAAATCATATTCTTAATGAATGACAATTCCACTAGAGCTGGCTTTAATTCTGTACATTGATTTTATTCTTAAGCACCTGATTATCATTAAGCTGTTTTAAGGAATGACATTGATCCTTTAGTTTGGATAGCAGGGAATAACCAAATAAGTAAGAATAAGAAAAAAAATAAACTGTCAAGTTAAATGCAATATGATTTTGTTACTCAATTGATAGTGCCCTGTAAAAGAAACAGGACTGTTCACTTTAAAAATTCAAGCCTTTCCCACATGGTGACTCCGCGTATCTTCCAGGATAGAAGTCATAAACCTGGACCGAACACAGTTATTTTAATCATTTTTAATTTGAGTGATCAATTTTCAACTGTAGAACTGTAACTTGTACTGTAACCTTCGCTTTTTATTCGCTCTAATTGTTAATCTTTATTCACAAATGGCGTACACACAGTGTAAGTACAAGCCGAGCGATGGCACATTAATAAACGTAATTTCTTACTACAAACTTATTTAAGTAATTTGCCGGTTTCAATGTGCTTGGTTTTTTTTTAAAAGGACAATCTTGCAGACACATATCGCGGCAAATTGCAATGTAAATAAGACGAGAGTCTGGCGTTTCCTGCAAGAGACAATCTTCCTTGTAATTAAAAATAAACAAGACCGCGGGTACAGAGTCAGTTTGATGCATTCAGGAAACTCGAGGGGGGGGGGGGGGGGGGGGAGAGGCCAATGATTGGTCAAAGAAAAAGTAAACAGGAGGCTCTGGGTGATAGAAAAGTTAAAATAATTCGCTTACGCAAAGTCGACCAGCCAATCATTTATGAGCGCAAGACGTTTGCAAACTCCTCCCCGCGTTGCCCCTATTCTGAACACTATATAATCTCCTTCTGACCCAGGAACAAGAGGCACGCTTCAGGAGGTGGATACAAGTGCATCTTAACAATTAGTGTAATGTACGAGTATATGAGTGAAATTTCATAGGAGATTGCGGTTTCCACAATTTAGAGACTTCGTTTGTGCAGTCTTTTTTTTTAAAAAAGAGGCTAATAAGGTAGGACTCTGTATTTTTTGCCTGTTTGCTTTTTTTCCAGTTGCACTTTTTAAAAAAAAAAACAATTCTAAAATGGTCCGTCCTGAAATTTGAACCGAGGAAACGAACCTGTTAGGAATCAGTTTGAAACCCTGTGAAATTGCAGTTAGGTGACCACCCCCCCGCCCCCCGCCCCATAAAGGAAACCACAGCCACGATGTTAAAGTTTCATTGTGTAGCGAGTGCATTTGCAACATATTTCAATGCGATCTGCAGGAATCTACGGGTTACAATGTAATACGTTGGTGTTTTTTTTTTTGTTGCAGCGATTTGATGATGGCAGAGCACATGATGGTGTCAATGAATCCCGGGCGATTTCCTGATGCTACAAACGGACTCCAGAATTATCGCATGGGCATAAACGGACTGCAGACTCCGCAGCATGCTCAAGCCGGATTAAGACGGGATCACCCCGGCGCGCCACTTCTGCACTACGGAGGGGCCAGCATGGACACGAGACCTCGCCCCGGGCTGGGGACTCTGGCCGGACAAGTGACCCATCATCAGATGCCCACTAACGTGATGTACAGCGCCCAGCAGCAGCAGCAGCAACAACAGCAGCAGTTTCTGGGGGGCCTGAGTCCTCAGCAGTTAATGGCCACTATGCATTTGCAGAAACTGAACAATCAGTACCACGGTCACCCACTCATTGGCATGAATAATGGGATGGCAGTAGCTGGCCAGGGATACCGTAACGCCATGAATCAAACCCCGCTGCCCGGTATCCAACATGTTACACCCCCTTCCCTCTCCTTAAACGTTATGGACACCGATCTCATCGACGAGGACGTTTTGACATCTCTTGTGTTGGAGCTGGGCTTGGATCGCATCCAAGAGCTACCGGAACTCTGGCTGGGACAGAATGAATTTGATTTCATTTCAGACTTTGTTAATAAACAGCAGCCGAGCACTGTAAGCTGTTGAGACCGGCTGCCTCTGGGGTGGGAAATGTGGATCGACAGTTACAAGCATCGGGAATATTGCACTGGAAAAGGGGTCGCCTCATTCATTGCAGTGTGTTGGACGCCTGGTATTCTTGTTGCTCTTTAAAGAGACAGCTGCCCTATTCTTTCTATTTTTTTTTTTAGGGAAAAGTAATGCTTGAACTACCTAAAACATAGCGCAAGATTCATCCAAAAAGCAAGAAAATTCTCATCATAGCAAAACAGTGTTCCCGAACTTCTTTTGTTTAGAGGAGAGGTTTCAATATTTAATTTCGGTATGAAGGTACTTTCATTGGAACTCTAACGAAATGTGGTGTCTGATTGCTGCCCATATATCTGACTAAATTGATTTAAAGTGCTCTTTGATTATTAGAACATGGCCAGCAATATGGGGCGTTTAGGATAATCCAACTGCGAAGGGGCATTGTCTCTTTAAAGGGACAACAATGCTGCTTGTAAGGATTGACTCCAGTTAGAACTTTCACCATTTGTTCTGACCTGAAATTAAAACTCTGACTGCTGCAGAGTATTAAATGTATTGTGTATAAATATTTTAAAAAGTAGACTTCAGAGAGTGGCACCTCCGGAGCTGTTTGACTGATGCAATCATGTATAATTTTAACTATTTTATCAACAAGATCAATGTAAAGTCGAGATGTACTTTATGTTTGACCGCTGGATTTTTTTTTGCTTTGGGAGTGCTTAATTTCGTCTACTGCCAGTTGCTTCCGCCACCCACTGTTCTGGATAGCAAATTGCAGCTCCTCATTGTTGATCGATGAAGCGAGACTTTTAAGACAAAACAAAAAAAGAATAAAGACATTTCTTTTAAAGTTACTGCGAACTTTTTTTTTTCCTCTTCAATCATGTTGCATGACACGGTTGTTCCATGATTTAGGTTCGAAGGCATAAAGCAGAAACTGAACAATGTTTGCTTTTGGTATTTTGCAGCCAATTTATGAAATGTTTTGAGTTTAACTTTTAACAAGGCAGAGCAAAAGCAATTATTTTTTAAATGTAGTGGTTCAGAAAAGAGGTTAAAATAACTCCTAGGGATGCTCAGTTCTGGAACCTGCATTTCAGTTGGATGGATAGTATCATTTGAATTATAATAGGTGACCTATAAAGTTCAGACAAAAGGAATATTTTAAAAGTGTGGGGTGGAAAAAGTGGGAACTCACTAGGATGATGGTCCTCAATCCAGCTTTGCTAAGAGGTCAAGAATAGCATTCAAGAAACAACTATTTCTGAAATTTTGTTTAACTGGTTGCTGACAATCTCAAAAGAAAATCTGGGATATGTTTATTAAATAGTAGTACAACTGCTTAGTGAACATGTCAGTGCTGAACACTTATAAAGCTCTGGCTAGGCCACAGCTAGAGTTTTGTGTCCCGTTCTGGTCACCACACTTTCGGAAGGATGTGAGGGTCCTTGAGACGGTGCAGAGGAGATTTACTGGAATGGTTCCAAGGACAAGGGAGTTTATCTACAAGGTTAGGTTGGAGAAGCTGGGTTCTCTTCTTTGGAGCAAAGGAGCTTGAGGAGAGTTTCGATAGGTTTAGTGAAGGTAGACCAAGGAAAGCTGTCCTCATTAGCTGATGGTACAAGGAATGGAGGACACAAATTTAAGATTTTGGATAAGAGTTGCAGGGGGGATGTGAGGAAGAACTGTTTTACAAATGGTAATGACCTGCAACTTGCTGCCTACAAGGCTGGTGGAAATGGAGACAAATGATATCAAAAGGAAATTGGATGAGCACTTGATGGAAATAAACTTGCAGCACTTTGGGGATAGAACAGGGGAATGGAACAGGTTGGATTGCTCTACAAACAGCCGGCATGGACTCGATGAGACAAATGGCCTCTTTCTGTACCGTAATGACTCCACGACTCCCAAGGAAACATTGCTGTTCATCACTGATACGAATTCTGGTTTCTCAGGTTTATCAAATCTGATGTTTCCCTTTCTCCTAAAATTATTTAATCTTGGATGGTAGCCTACATTCTTTCTAAGCGTAAAATGTGTGTATTTGTTACACTTGCTGCTGGTGGGGTTTGGATGTAGCTTGATAAACCATTGCACCTCTATATTTTTAACATTGGACGCTGGGGCTGCAGTTGGTTCTATCTAAAATATTTTATGAGTGAAAAAATGTCAGTTGCATTTTTCAATTTTTATTTCTTAACACTATAATTTGAAAAAAATAAAAGTGGCACAAGAGATATAAGCTTTAAACATAATGACTCAAAATAGCCGAAGCTAATCAGCTTCCAGCATATGTATCATTGTATTTATGATGGTTTGGAAGAGAAAGAAGTACAAACTTTACACGTTGAATTTAAAGACTGGGATTAAATTGTCCTTAGTCATAAAGCCAAATTGTATTCTTTTTATATTTCGTCTTTTTAATCTGTTGAGATTACTGACTGAGATCAATTTTGTTGATATAATATGAATGATTTTTTAAAAAGTGATAGCTGAAATGCTTAATATTATTGGAATATAATTCCATAAGAATTTGTCACAGTCACTTTCAACAACAATGCCCCATTTCAAAAATGGAACTGTTACAAATAATTCTGATTAGCTTTATTATGTTTTGCTGTTTCTGTTCATTTTTGCTGATTAAACTGATGAGAACTTATAAGTATGATATTTACTCGTGGTGTTTCAACAATTGTGCCCTTTAATCTTCCAGTTTTCTCACCTTTTCTTCTAAAGGCACTGATACACATTGGGCTGCAATTTGAGAGTGCTGATAGCTTTCTGATACCATATCACAACTACGGCTGTTAGTGTATAAACATAGAAGCTGAGTGATGACAAGTTATTCAACCTTTGGGATGGCGGGGGGACGGGGTGCAGTTTGGCGGGGGGATTGCAACTGAGTTCACTTGGTTCATTGGCTGGTTTCTCTTTCAGAGGCACTATGGCCAACTGCAGGACCTTTACAACGACCTAGCCCTATTATCCAAAGCTGCCTTCATATTAGATTTGGTTATGATACTCCCAAAAGTCAGCGCTCAGCCAAAAGTAAATTTGACAGATTCGCTAAGGCTGCCCACCAGGAAGACTAGGTGAAAAAATAAATAAAAATAAGTCATTCCAGCAACTCTCCTAAACAAATTCAACAAGCTTACTTTGGGGTTGCCATTGACCATGCTAGACTTGTGCTTTGAGAGTCAGTGGCAATTGAAGCCCAAGATCAGCCATGATTGTATTGAATGGCGAAGCAGGCTCGATGGGTCGCATGGTCTACTTCTACTCCTATTTCTTGCGTTCTTGTAAACCCCAGATAAAAAGCAGCTCAAATCATTTCACAACAAGGTTTGAACTTGGAACCTACCTGCTCAATTCTACACCAGTCATTGGACTTGTTCATTGAATCATCAGGGTATCTTAGCAGTGTCATTTCAATAGGATATGGTTATTGTGCACAGATCAATTCTCTAATGATGTCTTTAGCATTCAATATATAAACAAAATTGATAATAGAAAAATCAAAGGATATTGATGTTCATAATTAATGTTTTTTTTATAAAGCATCACCCTACCTGTTAAATAGATTGTATAATATAATCCAATTGTCCTGAGAATTGATGAAGATGTTGCTGTTTGCCCTCAATAACTGGAGTTGCTTGACCCTTTTTCCCTTATGTAAATGAGCTAAACTGCTAAGGGTTCACTTTTGCTGCTGGACTATAACCCTGTGAAGTCTTATGTGTGGAATGCTTGATCTCGCACCTCACAAACAACCACATGAAACCACCACCTTCCTGTTTTGTCTTACACCTACAGGAAATGTGTACAACCTTAACGAAAGCTGGGGCAAGGCAAACTGTTTAAATACTTTAAATATCTATTTCGAGATTAATATTTGACAAGCGGACTTTTGAAAAACAGGCTACACACAATGTTTGCGTGCATTTTGATTTTCACACAGATGTTCAATAGGTTTGTTAAACTACATGTGTAGGAGGAAGGCTACAAGGTCAGAATCATAACAATTCAATAGCAGTATTGGCTGCAGAAATTATATATATTTTAGCAGATCTCCTGTGGCATTGTTCAAAGGATATGTTTTTATAAGTAAAGGGGTGCTTTTAATGAAGTAGGATGGAGGAGGTGTTACAGGAAGTAAAGGTGATACTTCCACTGAAGTATAAGCTATACATAAGATTTTATCACCACAACTCAATCTTGTTGCATTCTACACAGTGATTCAAGACCGAATATCCACCTTAAGGTGAAGCGCGGTTAAGAGGGCGGGAGATAAATTGTGCCAGAGCACACTCACATGAATCAGTCCTCATTTAAAAGCCATATATTCTGCCCCTATTTTTGTATTTCCAAAATAAATTCTCACATCCACATTTGCAATGAAAACTCTAAACATGTCATGCTGTAATTGCATGCTCTTGGCAGTGATAGCACTGCAGCACCTTCACTTGGGGGACGATGGCATTACAAGTTAGCACAGGCAATTTCAATTATAAATCCAACAGCAGTTAAAATTGAACTTTAAAACATGCTACAATTGTTCAGATAACTCAGATCTTTACTTCTAGTTTGCTGAATGTTTCACCTAACTTAAGCATGAAAGCATTTAAATGAGTCAACTGTATAGCAGAGAACGTGTATATTTCAGATTAAACTCCTTTGCTGAAAAAAGTTGTCAGTTTTCAAAACAGTCACGCTTTTTATTAAATGTACCCAATGTGTTATTTCCTGTATCAAGCATTCAAATAAAAATTCATTGTGAGTCATTTGTTATATTAGTTCAGTATGAGGTACAAAGTACATCCTTGATTTCCTTTCATCCATAAAAATGTTCCACTCAGTTCCAACTTCTGTATTTTATATATCTACATGAATACGTTAACAATTATACAGGGATGTATTTCAAGGCAGTAACAGATCTAGGGATTTGGAAGGATTGAAATGGTTTCGGCAGCTGTGTGTTACTTTTCGTTGCCTGCTGGTTTCACAGTTAGGCTGAGAGCCCAGGCCATGCACTTTGATGCTCTCCTGTGGTTTTGAATTGTATGTAATCTCCAAACAGGATACAGGTGGATACAATGTTTTTTGTAAGATAAATTTTAAAAAGGTAATATTGGCATTACTGAGGTCCTCAAAAGATTCACTCAACGGAGCAGCATTAGACTGCAACATCTTGTAGAAATTACTAGTTTTATTTTTCTGGAATCTGCAAACCTCCAGTGATGAGCTTGTAACCGATCCATCACATAGCAACACGTGAAATGGAAAGCATGGGTTTCCTCAAAGCTTCTTCCTTAAATGTATCACTGTGTGCACTCAGGGAGGGAAAATAACTTGAGAGAGTCTCTAGCTGGTCAACATGCCTTTTGTTGAAAGAGGAAGTGGTGCTCTGATGTGCAGGCCCAAAACCAATTTTTACCGACAAGTGTAAAGCAATGCTTGTACCTTTCTGCGAACACTAACCATCCTTCCTGAGGTACATATACAATAAAAAATCAGTAGTTGGCCACATTTCTCGATAAATGGGAAGTTGTCAAAATGACTTATATTGTCAGGTTAACCCTGGTATAAGGCCATTTTTTGGCCTACTTAGATTGCAGCTTAAAAATGTCAAAAATATCAAACCTCTTTCATACCTATCGATAAGACACTGCTCAGTGTAAAGTAGCAATATGTAGCCTAAGAAGGCCATATTTGACCCCTAGAATATTCTAATGTTAGCTGATCTTAACTTGGGGCAGCAATTGGGGTGCTACAATTGGCCTGAACAACCATGGGCTAAGGAGTGGGGAACATCCAACTAAAATCCTGCTCCAAATGACTACTTTCCAGTGATTTCTATTGGAAACTGTGTGTGTATGGATATCAAGTAAAGAACTCCAATATTGCCCTCAAGGTCAAATACCTGTGAACATTATTTATGCCCAGGCATGAAGAATGGCAGTTTGAGTGAGGTACTAGATGAGGGAATTTTTTAAAAAAAAACTTAACAAATTTCCATAAAACAAGTGACAATGCTATCATAGTGAAACTGGTATTAGGCCATACCAGTATTGAGTCAGTATTACAAACCTTACTTAAATAAAGATACACAAACAGCCTCGAACTTCAAACTGGTTTCAAGTGTATCTCCTCTGTGCAAAGGTTCAAATGATATGAAATCAATGGGGCCTTCCAGAGCCTAGACCTTACTATGATAATGAAGATGCTCCCTCCCCATTGAAGTTTTTCTCTTCTCTTGACAGTCATACATTACATTTTGTAAGCACTTTCCGAGCCTTCACAAGCGTGCTGTGTAAAGAGGACAAAATCTAACCTTACCCAGCCAGTCCCTGTTGTGGAGGAAACAATCTCCCATTGTTTAATATGAACTAAATTTTGTGGGTTTTGCATAACTTCTCTTCCAAAATGAAATGTGTGTTTATTTATAGAAGCAAGGAAGAACATATGTTAATATAATGTCGTTCATAATCTCAGGATGTCCCAAAAAGCATCAGAGTGAATAGATTTCTTTTGAAGTACAGCCACTGTTGTTTTGTAGACAACATCTCTTGACTCCCCACAACCTGTCTACCATTTACAAGGCACAAGTCAGGAGTGTGATGGAATATTCTCCACTTGCCTGGATGAGTGCGGCTCCAACAACACTCAGGAAGCTCAACGCCATCCAAAACAAAACAGCCCACTTGACAGGCACCCTATCCACCACCTTAAATATTCACTCCCTCTATCACCGCACAGTGGCAGCAGTGTGTACCATCTATATGATGTCAGTGCAGAATAAAAAGGCACAGCCAGTTTTCACACAGCAAGGTCCCAGAAACAGTAATTAGATGAATGAGCAGTTAATTTGTTTTGGTGGTGTTTGTGCAGAGATGAATATTGATTAGGACACCAGGAGGGCTCCTGCTCTTCTTCGAAAAGGTGTCCCGACATCTTTCTACACATCTATAGGGCCCTGGTTTAACATCTCATAGAAAAGATGGCACCTTTAACAATACAGTACTCTTTCAGCACTGCACTTTAGGTGTTAGCCTAGATTAAGTTCTCATGTCCTTGAGCAGAGCTGGAATCTTACAACCTTTTGACTCAGAGGTGAGAGAGCTACCACAAACCCAAACTGACATTTATCTGATGCTAACACTTTCTAACACCATAAAAATGCACAATTGTTTTCATGATCAAACTTTTTGCAGATACATTTAATGTTATACCAATGTTGACATATGCACAAAAGGATCTTAATCACATATCTGAATTGAACTCTTTAGGCTGAATAAAACAGAATTATCTTTTTTAAATTCAGAAATTTGAAAAAAAAGGCTGTATCAGGATGGAGGGAAAATGCAGTTATGAGAACTGTAGCCTCCAAAGGTTCAGCAGCTCATCAGGAAACAGTAATGTTCTGTTGTAAAACTATCAATGCTACACGTCAGTTACCAAACTCTGTGCTGCTCAGCATCAAAAATGAAATGAAATTGTGGTTTCCCACACAAGTGAAATGAAAAGTTTCCACTTTATTGTAAGTGATGCTTAGGTCATAAAGCACAATTGAAAACAAAATAAAAGGAACTTCAGTTTGGCCACCTACAGAGGTTTCCTACAGAAAAACACAGTCCCCGTTTATGCCAGCTTAATCTGTAGACATCAGTTTCCAACAGGCGAAATGTTAATGCAGAGTTTTGTGATGGTTACAAAATGGCATTGAACTGAGCATGGACACATTGGGGAGACCTGATGGTTACAGAGCAGTGAACAACTTGTAGAACTAAATCTGCGCCACACAATTGTTTCCGCTTTTGCCAATATTCTGCCCTCCTTTCTTGAAGGTGATGATTCATGTTGGGGTTAGGAACATAGGAAATAGGAACGGTAAGCACAATGTAGGACAAAGTATACAATGTAAAATTCAATCATTGTGGTCGCTGCTGTCTAGAGGTGCCTTTACTCTGAGGTCATTAATTAATCCCGTCACAATACACAATGCCAAGTCTAATATAACCTGCTCTCTGGTTGGTTCCAGAACGTGCTGCTCTAAGAAACTATCTCGAAAGCGTTCTATGAAATATTGGATGCTTGTGATAAAGGGACAGCAATAATCATGGGTGATTTTAATCTACATATAAACTGGAAAAATCAAATTGGCAATAGTAGCCTGCGTGAAGAGTTCATAGGACGCTTTCGAGAGAGTTTCTTTGAGCAGCACATTCTGGAACCAACCAGAGAGCAGGTTATATTAGACTTGTTATTGTGTATTGTGACAGGATTAATTAATGACCTTAGAGTAAAGGCACCTCCAGGCAGCAGCGACCACAATATGATTGAATTTTACATCCAGTTTGAAAGAGAGAGGAGTGGATCTAACACTAGTATTTCAAACTTAAATAAGGGCAACAATGAGGGAACGAAAGCTGAGGTTACTAGGCTTGGAGATAGATCAATAGAGAAGCAGTGGCAGACATTTAGGGGATATTTCAGAATACTCAGAAAAAGTATATTCCTACTATAAAGAAAAATTCTAAGAGGAGGACTCACCATCTGTGGTTAACTAAAGAAGTTAAGGAAAGCATCAAACTTAAGGAAAAAGCATATAATTGTGCAAAGATGAGTAGCAGGTCAGATGATTGGTCAGAATATAAAGAACAGCAGAGAATGACTAAAAGGTTAATCAGGAGAAATAACTTAGAGTATGAGAGGAAGCTAGCTAGAAATGCAAAAACAGATAGCAAGAGTATTTGTTACAGATTTTTATGAATAAAGTATATTTTTGGGAAAAAAATTACAAAGGAAAATAATAAGTAACGTGAGTGTTGGTCCTCTAGAGAATCAGAATGGGGAGTTAATAGTAGATAATAAGGAAATGGCGGATGAAATGAACAAATATTTTGCTTCTGTCTTCACTATAGAGGATACAAAAACATTGCAGTAATAGCTGTAAATCAGGAGGTGGAAAGAAGAGAAGAACTTGTGACATTACAATCACCAGGGAAGCAGTACTGAGCAAACTTTTGGAGCTGCGGGCTGACAAGTCCCCAGGTCCTGATGGGCTTCATCCTAGGGTCTTAAAGGAGGGGGCTAATGAAGTAGTAGATGTGTTGGTGTTAATTTTTCAAAATTTGCTAAATTCTGGAAAGGTTCCATCAGACTGGAAAGTAGCAAATATAACCCCTCTATTCAAGAAGTCGGCGGGGGGCGGGGGGGGGGGGGGGGGGGGTGTGGGGTGAGGGATGCAGAAAACAGGTAATTATAGGCCAGTCTGTCGTGGGGAAGGTGTTAGAATCGATCATTAAGGAGGCTATAGCTGGGCACTTAGAAAAACACAAGGTCATCAGCATGCTTTTGTGAAAGGGAAATCATGTTTAACCAATTTATTGGAGTTCTTTGAAGGAGTAACATGCTCTGTGGATAAAGGGGAGCCTGTTGACGTACTGTACTTGGATTTCCAGAAGGCATTTGACAAGGTGCCACATAAAAGGTTATTGCGCAAAGTAGGAGCTCATGGTCTATTGGGTAACATATTAGCATGGATAGAAGATTGGTCGGCTGGCAGAAAACAAAGAGTATGCATAAATGGGACCTTTTCTGATTGGCAGGATGTGAAGGGTGGAGTCCTGCAAAAGTCTGTGCTGGGGCCTCAACCTTTTACAATTTTTATATCAACGACTTAGATGAGAGGAGCAATAGCATGGTAGCTAAATTTGCAGATGGCACAAAGTTAGGTAGGAAAGTATATTGTGAAGAGGACTAAGGAGGTTGCAGACCAATATAGATATGTTCAGTGATTGGGCAAAAATCTGGCATTTGGGGTATACTGGAATGGAATGCTATCCTTTATTATGAGAAGAATTGAAAATAAAATGTAAGGATGTTATGCTTCAGTTATACAGGGCATTGGTGAGGCCACATCTCGAATACTGTGTGCAGTTTTGGTCTCCTTATTTAAGGATGTAAATGCGTTGGAGGCGGTTCAGAGGAAGTTTACTAGATTGATATCTGGAATGAGCGGGTTGTTTTATAAGGAAAGGTTGGACAGACTGGGCTTGTTTCCACTAGAGTTTAGAAGAGTGAGGGGAGACTTGATTGAAGTATATAAGATCCTGGAAGGTCTTGACAAGGTGGATGTGGAAAGGATGTTTCCTCTTGTGGGTGAGTCCAGATCTAAGGGGCACTATTTTAAAATCAGGGGTCACCCATTTAGGACAAAGATGAGGAGAAATTTTTTCTCTCAGAGGGTTGTGCGACTTTGGAATTCTCTGCCTCAGAAGGTGGTGGAGGCGGGTTCATTGAATATTTTTAAGGCGTAGGTAGATAGATTCTTGTTAGGCAAGGGAATCAAAGATTATCGGGGGTAGATGGGAGTGTGGAATTTGAGTCAGAAACTAATCAGCCATGATCTTATTGAATAGCAGAGCAGGCCCGAGGGCCCGAATGGCCTACTTCTACTCCTAATTCGTATGTTCGTATGAGCAGGAGTAGGCCATTTGGCCCTTCAAGCCTGCTCCGCCATTCAACTAGATCATGGCCGATCTTTTACCTCAATGCCATTTTCCTGCGCTATCCACATATCCCTTGATATCTTTATAACCTAGAAATCTATCAATGTCTGTCATGAACATACTCAATGACTGAGCCTCCACTGCCCTCTGGGATAGAGAATTCCAAAGATTCACCACCCTCTGAGTGAAGAAATTCCTCCTCATTTCAGTCCTAAATGGCCTACTTCTTATTCGGAGACTGTGTCCCCTTGTTCTAGACTCCCCCAGCAAGGGGAAACATCCTTCCTGCATTAACTCTGTCGTTCCCTGTAAGAATTTTGTATGCTTCAATGAGATCACCTCTCATTCTTCTAAACTCTAGATTTCTCCAATCCCACCATCCCAGGAATCAGTCTGGCGAACCTTTGTTGCACTCCCTCTGTGGCAAGTATATCCTTCCTGAGGTAAGCGTTCTATTATCTTCACCAGCCCTGCAATACTTCATGTGTAAGCCCGGACAATGAGAGTTGGAAGGCTGAGAGTGTCGACGCCTCCACAGCCACGCCAGATCCTGTCCTCCCTCACATCCATACTTTCCAGCAGTGACCAATCACTACATTGTAAGTGGTAACCTGGCTGACCATTCTTCCACCCTAGTCCACGGTGCTGAGGTTAACTGTCTCCTACTGAGATATGCTAATACTGCACAGATTGCACATTGAACCTTAGATTTTCCTAGTCTCTGGCTTGGTTACACATTATCTTCATCAACAGAGCAATCAGTACAGCTGTTGGCATGGTTTTAAAGGAGGATTGTGCAAATGGTTAAAAATCAGCCTTGAAAGAGATCTCGGAGCACACAATGAGAAAGCGGAAAGCTCTTTCACTTTTGGCTAAAGTTGGTTACAGCAATCATCCATTCAATTTTTAGAATTTTTCCACTTATTTTGGTGTTATTTGATGTGAAGGCAATAATAATTACAGTTTTCAATAAATTTTAATTAGCAGCAAACACTGAATTCAAGCCATAATCCTACTTTCTGACCCATTCGAATTCCACCTGCTGGCCAATTTCAGATGTCATCAATAGTACAAACTTTAAAAGTGCCTGATTTTAATTCTAAGTAAATGGGTTTTAAGTGAGTTAATTTTGTCTCTGGCTAACCTGCCTCCAGCCCTCTATTCCATCTCTGAGCCAAGTACCAGGAGAGTGAGAGCGACTCTGATTTTCTTTGCTTGCAAGGCACTAAGATGCCTGACGTGCACTAAAGCAGCATCGCAAACAAGGAATCCAGCAAGGGGGGCAGTTGCATCAAAACTGTGTCCCATCAGTGCATCCCAGACAGACAAACCTGGATGGAAACACTAGGAGATAAGTAATTCCAGACAGAGAGATAAGGGTAGCTGCTTGACCTGTGCCATGTTAAATAAACAGGAACTCCATACGGTTGACATGAGAAAAACTATGATGAGTGCTCTGAGAGTTAGTTTTACTGTAGGACTGCTGGAACAAGTCCCAATTTAACTACATGGAACTACTGAGCACTTGCACTGTACTGTTGTCATAACAAGGCAGAAGAAGTTGTAATATCACTCGTGAATGTGCAGTTCCTTGTTCTCATTCCTGCACATTAAAAGTTTGAGGATTTTGTGCTGTCAAACATTTGAACAGTTGTAGCATGCCATTATTACACTAGGTTAATGAAGTCAAATTATTGATTTACACTTCTTGTAAATCCTGCCTTTGCGATAAGGTAAAATTTAAATGAACAGCTAAAAGTAACACATCAGTGCCCTCTATTGATTGAACTGGATAAGCTTCCAGACAAACAGGAATCTTTCCCCCAACCTTTCTTGAATGGGTTGCTACCTACTGAGGTCCACTTGTCCCCTCATTCATGCAATCACTCTTCATGATAACAGATTATTTGACTGTGAACAGGTGCCTTGCCTAATTCACTGACACACATTCCAACATTTGTATTGTACTCACCTGACTTATTTTTCCATTTCTTAGTCAAGAGCTGCTGAGGCCAGATGTAGCAATTTTTTGTTATTTATTCATTCCAGGATGCAGGCATCACTGGCAAGGTCAGCATTTATTACCTATCCCTAATTGGCCTTGAGAAAGTGGCGGTGACAACTCAGTGGCTTGCTATGGGACTGGTGTCACACAAGAAATCAGAGCAGGAGTAGACCATATGGCCCATCGATCCAGCTCCGCCGTTCAATACGATCATGGCTGATCTTAGGATTCAACTCCACTTTCCAGCCCACTCGCCATATCCCTTGATTCCCTGAAAGACCAAAAATCTGTCTATCCCAGCCTTAAATGCATTCAACGATGGAGCATTCACACCCTCTGGGGTAGAGAATTCCAAAGATTCACAACCTTTTGAGTGAAGTAATTTTTCCTCATCTCAGTCCTAAATGATCAGCCCTTTATCCTGAGACTGTGCCCCAGTGTTTTTAGATTCCCCGGCCAGCGGAAACTATCTCTCAATGTCTAGCCTATCCAGCCCTTTCAATATTTTCAATGAGATCACCTCTCATTCTTCTAAACTCCAGAGAGTATAGGCCCAATTTACTCAGCCTGTCATCATAGGACAACCCTCCCATCCCAGGGACCAATTTAGTGAACCTTCGCTGTACTGCCTCCAATTCAAGTATATCTGTTCTTAAATGTGGAGACCAAAACTGCACACTGTACTCCAGATGTGGTCTCACCAAAACCCTGTACAATTGTAGCAATACTTCTTTATTCCTGTACTCCCATGCCCTTGCAATAAAGGCCAACATGCCATTTGCCTTCCTAATTGCTTGCTGTACCTGCATGCTAACTTTTTGTGTTCCTTGTACAAGGAGACCCAAGTCTCTTTATATAGCCCAGACTGGGTAAGGGAGGCAGGTTTCCTTCTCTAAAGGATATTACTGAACCAGTTGGGTTCTTACGACAACGCAGTAGTTTCATGGTCACCATTACTGATACTAGCTTCATATACCAGATGTAATTAACGGAATTAAAATTTTCTAACTGGTGAGATTTTAACTCATGTCTCTGGACTATTAGTTCAGGCTTCTGGATTGCTAGTCCAGTGACATAACCAGTATGCTACCATACTCATTACTCGTTGCATCCCAATTGCTTCTTCACTGTAGGCCTGGGGTTCAAAGTAGGACCTTCCAGGTCAGGAAAAATGGTCACTTGTGGGAGCATATGTTTTGTGTGAACTGTGATTTAGTGGCAGCACTCCTACCTCTAAGTCACAATAATGTGGGTTCAAGATCCACTCCAGAGACTTGAGCACAAAATCTAGGCTGACACTGGACTACATTATGGCAGGAGTGCTGCACTATCAGAGGTGCTGTCATTTTGAGGCCCCGTCTGTCCCCTCAGATGGCTGTAATAGATCGCATGGCACTATTTCAAAGAAGAATGGGGACCTTTCCCCAGTGTCCTGGACATTATCCCTCAACCAACATCATTAAAACAGATTATCTGTTGTTTGTGAGATCTTGCTGTGCACAAATGTGGCTGCTGTGTTTCCTGCATTACAACAGTGACTACGCTTCAGAAGTACTTAATTGGCTGTAAAATGCTTTGAGAAATCCTGAGGTTATGAAAGGAACTATATGGAGGGAAATTATTTATTTCTTAAACAAATAAATGCAATAGTCTTTTGTAGTATAATGAGATTTGGTCCTTTGCTTTCTAAAACATAGATTACTGTAATGGAACATGGAAGTGAATGCATACCATGCTTTTGGTCATTTTGTGGGAAATACATGCTCAGAAATATTCATTTATTTTTCATTAATTGAATGGAGAAACTTGGTTCACAGGAGCATTATTACACTGGTGTGGTTCCTTCATAGACATGGTTCTTAACTAGTCCTGGGATTGATCCATTACTGGATTAGCAGCAAAGCACTTTAACCAAAACATTAGTTAGACTTTTATTTACGTGGAGTTAATCAAGTACAGCGACTTCTTTGTGATGACTGTCTTTATGATTGTTATGAATGAAGATGGCCCACATTAAGCATAACTGTAGATTTTTCAGAACTGCCACAGACAACCGTTCCTTCATCATCACTGGGTCAGAATCCTGGACTTCTTTGCCTAACACCATCATGGACTGCTGCAGTTCACAGAGAAGGCTCACCAGTATCTTTCCATTGGCAATAAATGTGCTGATTCTAGCATCACTCACATCACAAGAACAGATATTTTAAAATACACAGTTTTAAGGAAGTTAATGGAATATTAGCCCAGAAATTACTGGGTATGATAGCAATGTCTGCTATTTGAGTTGAGGTATTAAACCAATTAAAGTAAATTGGTTAACACTTGGAATGTCATTAAATGAATTAAGTGTTTTTCTGCTATTATCCGCTAACAGCAATTTCCTGGCTATGGCTTAATATCTAATGTTAATATGCTGTTACATAAAAAATTACGACTATCTTTTGGGCAATTATATTGCACGGAATATTTTAAAATGACGATAAATTTGACAGTATTTCCATATGTATCCAACAGCTCTGCTTTTATTAGCTTGGCAAATCATTCCATTACATTTTGGGTATTCTTTTGAAGTGTACAGGTAACATATTATCTGAACACCAATGTTTCTTTCTGTCATTAGGAAGTGACTAAGTACCGTGCAAGATCCAGTAGTGACAGTGGAGGCATCCACATCTCACATCATGCAATCATGCATGGCCACTTGACAGAATTGCAATCCCGCATGGAAGTCTGGAAATCCAGGGCCCCCAAAGAACCCCCTTCCCCCTCTCCCCGGCAGTGATCGCTGCCTCCCCCTGGGAAGACACCCTCCCACCCTCACCAACCCCTCCCCCCACCCCATCGCTGGAGCCTGCCTGAATGGCCCCAACAACCTCAATCCCACTTAACCTCTCCCAGGGTCTTTTGCAGTCATTGCGGTGCAGGGCCTCCTGCAATACCGACAATGGCCACTGCTCCCAGTGGTACTGCCGGATGCCAGCCCTCTAATTGGCAGGCAGCTCTCGGAAGCTCATCCCTGAAAGGGATGGGGTCCCTGTCGGCGGGAAGTTAATTGCCTGGCCGCAGTGGAATTGGAACAGGGGTCTCAAGGAGGGCCGAGGCGGCGTCTCCCCCAATCTTCCAGCCCGCCGACGGGACCCCCGCTGCCAGAACAAAATTCAGCTTAATGTTTCAGGTTGATGACCTTTCAGCAGAACTGACTGAAAAAAGCAAAACCGCTTTTTGAAACTTTCTACCGTGTGGCTTAAAAATATTCTTTGGTTAATGGCACCAGTCAGTATCTCTAAGCCAAAGGGAAGGTGATGGAATTCAGTGGTAGAAGAGAGGACATGTGGCAAGAATCAAAGACCAGAAGTTGCGACAAAGAAGACAATGTGCATTCCTCAACAAATGGCTCACCACCTAAATCACCACTTGCATGGATGAGTGCAGCTGCAACAACACTCAAGAAGCTCGATAACATCCAGAACAAAACAGTCCACTTGGTCCACCAGCTTAAACATTCGTTCCCTCCACCACCGGCATACCTTGGCTGCAGTGGGCACTATTTACAGAATGCACTTCAGCAACTTGCCAAACCTGCAACCTCCACCAGCCAGAAGAACAAGGGCAGCAGGCACTTAGGAACATCTTCGACTCCAGGTTCCCCCCAAGTCACGCATCATCCTGACTTGGATGTATTCGCTGTTCCTTCATCATCGCTGGGTCAAAATCCCAGCATTCCCTGCCTAACAGCATTGTGAGTGTATCTTTCCCAAGTGGTTTGCAGTGGTTTAAGAAGGCATCCCACCACTCTATTTCCCAAGGGCAACTAGGGCAGGCAATAAATGCCAGCTTTGCCAGTGACAACCATATCCCTAAGAATGAATTTTTAAAAATCGTGACTCGATGTTGCCTGAGGAAACTTCGCCATTGACATTGCTAGTGAGCATAGTGGGCAGAAAGGGAAGTTAAGTGGTGACAGGATTGACGGACAGTAGGTGGAAAAGGCAAAGTACAGAAGGATGGGGACTGGGGAGGGTAGGTGAGGAGGTGAGAAGACGAGGATGTAGCAGAGACAACAGCACTAACTAATATTCCTCAAAGATGTACCTGAACACACTAAGTACATACACGAGGAATGGTTCCTTGGGAGAGACATGGGAGGCTGGGCAGCTAGCATTGTGGAAGCACGTTCATATGAGAGTCATCTCTTCAGGAGAGAAAAAGGACATTAATCTCAACCAATGCATTCTGGAATTAAATTGCATTACTGCATACATGCATTTATTTTATTGACAAGCTCCAAATCTGCACTACGTTTTCTACTCTTTTCACAGGCTGATGCCTCTGCATATAATCAATGTCTAATGTGTGTGTTCAGATTATCACATTTGTTTAAGGAGGAATACTTATACGCAGTCAGCGTTTTACTCATATGCCTAGTGTTTTGAACTGTGCACAGCTGTGTTGTGCAGAAATCCAGCTTGTAGTAGCGGCCAAGTTCATTCTACATGAATTTGATTCAGATTCTCAAAAGAAAACGTTTTCCCAATTGGGACACATAATCCAGAGTATGGGACAGCAAATTACTGACCTTGCTAGAAATTCATTAGTATTTCACAATTTAAGTAATGTACTTTTGGATAATGTGACCCATTGGGATCATTCGCATTGGGAAGCCTGGTCATTGTACAGTCAGCAGTAGCCAGGCAAAAGGCAAAATGTTGCTAACTTTGTAAAATCAAAGAATGACATGATGCAGCACTTTAATATTCCAGGGTGAACAACTTCACAACACAGCTGTACACAGCTCTGAACGGTTAACAGCTGATTTTGCTGTTATCATCTCCCAATGGATCAAAGCACTGCTCAGAGTATTACAAAGTCACACACAAGAACTCAGGTATGATCCCATATTTTGTAAACTAATCTCAGTCATGCAGTGGGATGCTAGAATTAGCCTCTCTGCCCTTGGACTATGGAGGGAGAGAAACAAATCAGCCGAGGTTTCTGTTCTGATTGTTGTTCAGTGACCACAGGGGGTGGCCCTCCACCAACCCTGCACCCCAAGAGAAAATATGCACATTGTCAAATTCCCTCCAATCTCAAAGCCATGCCTCATACATGAACGACGACCATTTAGACAAGATACCAGAGAGGTGTCAGCAACTGCAGAACTGTACTCAGCATGACTCAGTAACTTCAAGGGAGAAAACTGCAAAAATTCCCTCTAACAATTTTATTCTCTTATGCTAAATTTTTAAGCTTGGTACAAGACCTCTTTCATTGCAACAGGAAACCGTATTCTATCATCTAAGAATTTAATTAATGAATAAGGAACTTACAAGGGAAAGAGGAAAATGTTTATTCCATTTTATTTAATGTATTTATGGGATATGGGTGTCACTCACAAGGCCAGCACTTAATGCCTATTCCTAATTGCCCTATTGAAGGTGGTGGTGAGCTCCCTTCTTTAATCCCTGCAGTTCATCTGGTGTAGATACACCCACAGTGCTGTTAGGAAGGAAGTTCCAGGTTTTTGACCCAGCTACATTGAAGGAACATCAATACATTTCCAAGTCAGGATGGTTTAGTTTTAGTTTTAGTGATACAGCACTGAAGCAGGCCCTTCAGCTCACCGAGTCTGTGTCGACCATCAACCACCCATTTATTATAATCCTACACTAATCCCATATTCCTACCACATCCCCACCTGTCCCTATATTTTCCCTACCACATCCCCACATTTTCCCTACCAACTACCTATACTAGGGACAATTTATAATGGCCAATTTACCTACCAACCTGCAAGTCTTTTGGCTTGTGGGAGGAAACCGGAGCACCCAGAGAAAACCCACGCAGACACAGGGAGAACTTGCAAACTCCACACAGGCAGTACCCAGAATTGAACCCGGGTCGCTGGAGCTTTGAGACTGCGGTGCTAACCACTGTGCATGACTTGAAGGTGGTGGTGTTCCCATGCTCCTGTTTCCCTTATCCTTCTAGGTGGTAGAAGTCACGGGTTTGGAAGGTGCTGTTAAAGGAGCTTTGGCAAGTTGCTGCAGTGCATCTTGTATATGGTACACACTGCTACCATTGTGTGTCAGTGGCGGAGGGAGTGAATGTTTAAGATGGTGGATGGAGTGCCAATCAAGCAGGCTGCTTTGTCCTTGAAGGTGTCAAGCTTCTCGAGTGTTGTTGGAGCTCCACTCATCCAGGCAAGTGGAACGTATTCCATCACACTCCTGACTTGTGTCTTGTAGATGGTTCACAGGCTTTGGAGAGTCAGGTGAATTATTTGTCTCAGAAAAGCCAGTTTCAGACCTGCTCTTTTAACCAGAGTATTAATGTGGCTGGCCCAGTTTAGTTTCTGGTCAATGGTGACTGCCAGGGTGTTGATAGTGGGAGATCTGACAATGGTAATGCCATTGAATATCAAGGGGAGGTGGTTAGACTCTCTATTGTTGGAGACAGTCATGGTTTGACACTTGTGTGGCATGAATGTTACTTGCCACTGAACAGCCCAAGCCTTAATGTTGTCCAGGTCTTGCTTCATGTGGGCACAGACTGCCTCATTATCTGAGGAGTTGTGAATTGTACTGAACACTGTGCAATCATCAGCAAACAGCCCCAATTCTGAATTCACAGTGGAGGGAAGGATCATAGGAAATCTGAGCAGGAGTAGGCCATGCGGCCCATCGAGCCTGCTCCGCCATACAAACATATCGTGGCTGATCATTTACCTCTACGCCATTTTTCCCCACTATCCCCATATTCCTTGATGTTGTTAATATTCAGAAATTTATTTCTGTCTTGAACATGCTCAATAATTGAGCTCCCACAGCCTTCTAGGGTAAAGAATTCCACAGATTCACCACCCTCTGAGGAAAGAAATTCCTCCTCATCTCAGTCTTAAATGGCCTGCCCCTTATTCTGAGACTGTGTCCCCTTGTTCTAGACTCACCAGCCAGAGGAAACATCCTATCCTCATCTACCCTGTCACACCCTGTACAAATTTTGTAAGTTTCAATGAGATCACCTCTCATCCTTCAAAACTTTACAGAATACAGGACCAGTTTCTGCAATCTCTCCTCATAAGGCAATCCCACCATCCCAGGGATTAATCTGGTGAATCTCCATTGCACTCCCTCTATGGCAAGTGTATCCTTCCTTAGATAAGGAGACTAAAATTATACACAATACTCCAGGTGCTGTCTCACCAATGCTTTATACAATTGAATCAATACATCTTTACTCCTGTCCTCAAATCCCCTTGCAATGAAGGCCAACATACCATTTGCCTTCTTAATTGCTTGCTGCACCTGCATACTAGCTTTTAGTGACTCATGAACAAGGACACCCAGATCTCTTTGGGCATCAAAACTTCCCAACCTCTCACCATTTAATACGCTGCATTTCTGTTTTTTTCTAACAAAGTGGATAACTTCACACTTATTCACATTATATTCCACCTGCCATGTTCTTGCCCATTCACTTGGCAGCACAGTGGTGCAGCGGTTAGCACCGCAGCCTCACTGCTCCAGTGACCCGGGTTTGATTCTGGGTACTGCCTGTGTGGAGTTTGCAAGTTCTCCCTGTGACTGTGTGGATTTTCACCAGGTGCTCTGGTTTCCTCCCACAGCCAAAGACTTGCAGATTGTTAGGTAAATTGTCCCTAGTGTAGGTAGGTGGTAGGAGAATGGTAGGGAATATGGGATTACTGTAGGGTTAGTATAAATGGGTGGTTGTTGGTCAGCACAGACTCGGTGGGCTGAAGGGCCTGTTTCAGTGCTGTATCTCTATGACTATACCCAAATCCCCTTGAAGCCTCCTTACATCCTCCTCACAACTTACATTCCCTCCTAATCATTTGGAAATGTTACAATTAGTCACCATATCCAAATCATTTATATAGATTGTAAACAGCTGTGGCCCAAGAACTGATCCTTGCAGTACCCCACTACTAACAGCCTGCTGTCCTGAGAATGACCCATTTATTCCCACTCTCTGCTTTCTGTCTAGTAACCAATTCTCAATCCATTGCAGTATATTACCCCCAATCCCATGTGCTCTAATTTTGTTTACTAACCTCCTGTGTGGGACCTTATCAAAAGACTTCTGAAAATCCAAATACATCACATCCACTGGTTCTCCTTTATCCGTGCTACAAGTAACATCCTCAAAAAACTCCAACAGGTTTGTCAAACACGATTTCCCTTTCACAAATCCATGTTGACTCTGCCCAATCATACCATTATTTTCCAGGTGTCCAGTTATCTCATCGTTTATGATAGATTCTAACATTTTCCCTACTACTGACATCAAACTAACAGGTCTGTAGTTCTCCGTTTTCTCTCTCTTTCCCTTCTCAAATAGTGGGGTTCTATTTGCTACTTTCCAGTCTGCAGGAACCCTTCCAGAATCTATAGAATTTTCAAAGATGCATCTACTGTCTCATTGATGAAGTAGCTGAATGTGCTTAGGCCTAGGACACTGTCCTGAGGAACTCCTGCAGCAATGTTCTTTGTGCCAGGTATGACTCCAGCCATTGGAGAGCTTTCCACAATTCCCAGTGACTCCAATCGTACGAGGGCTCCTCAGTCAAATGCTGCCTTGATGCCAAAGGCATTCGCTTGCACCTCACCTCTGGAAGACAGCCTATTTGTCAATGTTTGGACGAAAGCTGTAATGTGGTCTGCAGCCAAGTTGTCCTGGCAGAAACCAAACTGAGAATCGGTGAGCAGTTATTAGTGAGTAAATGCCATTTGATAGTCCTGTTGACAACACACTGCATCATTTTGCTGCTGATTGAGTGTAGGCTGCTGGAGTGGTAATTGCTGGATTGGATTCATCCTACTATTTTACAGACTATATGTGCTGAAGTATTGAAATACTTTCCTGTATTATTCAAGTAATTCATGCTCATTATATTGAAGAAAAATCAGGCTACTAGAAGTAGGATTTGGAGACTTTCCAGAAAGGGCCATTCAGCTAAAGCCAATTATCTGTGATACAGTTAATAAAGGAATTTCCTTCTTGGTGACATTTTGACAGCTATCTGACCGATGGAATTACTTCACCTGTCATGTTGTCCTGGTACTGTAACTCTAGATTGACAGTTTTAACAAAGATCTGGCTGTGAGCCTGGAGGCATTATGTGTCCTTACTTCCATTGACCATCCTGAAAATATTGTTTACTACATTATCTTCCTCCTGCATAGAAAATAATAAGCTATAGGATGGAAAAGATTCCAGCAGTCTTGCAACCATATTTATAACAGCCGTAGCATTATTTTACTGTTGAGCTTTTCAGGCCATACAATTCGCCATATATCACGAATGGAATCAATAAAAATTCCTGTCTCAGAAAATAAAGTTAATTCATTAGAACTGATTCTTAAAGAGAAAATTAAAGTAATTTATCAAATGTAATCTGATTTGAAAACATTACAGGTTCCATTACAGTGATACAGAAATGGAAATACTATGTTGCCAATTTGTTTTTAAACACTGGGCTGAAGGCTGGATATGGTGCATTCATATTTCTCCTTTCATCTCTGCACTGGGTTCATAGGGATACAGTAGCCTAGTGGTTACGTTACTGGCTAGTAATCCAGAGGCCTGGCCTAATGATCCTGAGACACGAGTTCAAATCCCACGACAGTAACGGGGGAATTTAAACTCAACGTGCACCCTATATAAGATGCACTGCAGCAACTCACCAAGGTTCCTTCGACAGCACCTTCCAAACCCACAACCTCTACCACTTAGGACAAGGGCGGCAGATGCTTGGGAACACCACCACCTGCAAATTCCCCTCCAACCCCAACCATCCTGACTTGGAACTATATACGAACATACGAATTAGGAGCAGGAGTAGGCCACTCGGCCCCTCAAGCCTGTTGTGCCATTCAATGGCTGTTCTGATTGTAACCTCAACTCCACATTCCTGCCTACCCCCAATAACCTTTCACCCCCTTGCTTATCAAGAATCCATCCACCTCTGCCTTAAGAATATTTAAAGACTCTGCTGCCACTGCCTTTTGAGAAATAATTCCAAAGACTCATGACCCTGAGAGAAAACATTTCTCCTCATCTCTGTCTTAAATGGGCGATCCCTTATTTTTAAAGTGACTCCTAGTTCGAGATTCTCCCACAAGGGGAAACGTCCTTTCCACATCCACCCTGTCAAGACCCCTCAGGATCTTATGTTTCAATCAAGTCGCCTCTTACTCTTCTAAATTCCAGTGGATACATGCCTAGCCTATCCAATTTTTCTTCATAAGACAATGCGCCCATTCCAGGTATGTGTCTAGAATTGGCATTCCTTTCTGGGCCAAAATCCTGGAACTCCCTTCCTAACAGCAGTGTGGATGTACCTACACCAGATGGACTGCAGCAGTTCAAGACGACGGTCACCACCATCTTTTTGAGGGCAATTAGGGATGGACAATAAATGCTGGCCTAGCCTGTGACGCCCAAATCCCGTGAAGGAGTACAAAAAATTAAATAATTCTGGAATAAAAAGCTAGCATAATTAACGGTGACCATAAAACCCAACTGACTCACCAACGTCCTTTAGAGAAGGAAAGCTGCTATCCTTACCTGGTCTGGCCTATATATGATTGCAGACGCACAGCAATGTGATGGATTCTTAAATGCCCTCTGAAATGGCCGAGCAAGCCACACAGTTGTAATCAAGAAGGTGGCTCACTACCAACTTCTCAACGGTAATTAGGGAGGGGCAATAAATGCTGATCTTGCCAGCGACACCCACATCCCATAAGTGAATAAAGAAAAAAATACACTGACTGATGAGGATTCTATACAAATTATACTTAGATAATTTCAACATTTCCTGGTAAAACTCCCATGGCTCAACACAAATGCATTGTACGACATAGCACTCACACATATGCTCTAGCAAAGGCACATATTTGATCCCTGGTATGCACTAATTGATTTTTGCTGGGCAGTGGTACGATATTGGCAGGGATGGGGAGGAAAGTATCCAAGTAGAGCTCCCATTTGATCGCGATCCTGTGACCGCTGCTGGAAACACCTGTAAAATTTGAATGCAGGCAGGATTCTGTTCAGCAGCAGTAAATAGTCACCTGGATAAGGCACAATTAATCTGATGATATCTCTCACCATCAGAAACATTTTCATAAAAGGGGAAAAAGGGTAGTAAAAGTGGGAAGGAAAAACCATTCAGTAGTTTGCCCTACCTTCAGTGCAGCAAACTTCTGAGTTGTCTTACTAAGTGGTAAATAATTAGCCACTGCTTTCCTCCCTCAGCCGCCGAACGACTTATCCTTGGTGATTTCAACCTGCATCTCACCTCATGTTCTCTCTCTCTCTCTAGTTCACTGCCCTCTTATCCTCCCTCCATGTAAACTCCCCCAACTCATTCATAGCCAACCCCTTGACCTTGCCATCTCAACTGGTCTTGCTGGACCCATTCTCAATTATAAGGCTATCTCTGATCACTTCCTTGTCATCACTCACTATCTACATCCTCTTCCACACCAACTCTTACCTCCTTCGCGTTCTGTCCTCGAAAAATCAATCCCCCAATTCACTTACAACTACTTTTAAAATCCCAACTGTCTAGCCTCTGGCCCTCCGTTCGCAACATTTCTGCAATTACTGATTTGCTCAACTGCATCCTCACCACCTTTGAAGTCCTTGTCCCTAATAAAATCATTACTCTCTCACCTTCGCCATTCCCCCTCATCTCCACTCCCTTAAATCCAAAGGATGCAGATTTGAAAGAATATGGCGGACAACTGGTTTAACCATCCATTGCCAGACCATTTAAAACACAATCAGGTTCTGCAACCCGCAGGTTCTTTCCTCTATTGCAAACCACCTTTTTAAACCCTGCTCCTCTGATAAAATTAAGTGCAAGGACCTCATGAGACCCTCCTACCAGCTGCCTCTGTGGTATCTCTCCCCATTAGCCCACCTGGCCAAACTTCCACTAATGCTCCCCCTGCCTTAGCCCTGAACTCATCTTTAGTTTCCTATCTCATCTTGTCCATGAGACCCACCTCCTGTTCTATCAATCCTATTCATGGCTACTGTAGCAGTCTAGTCCTAATGTACACAGCTCTTTTGCAGCTGCAGCAATTGAAGTGAAACTGGCTTAGACTTGCATTTATATAGTGCTACTCATGACCACAGGCTGTCTCAAAGCACTTTACAGCCAATGAGGTACTTTGAAAGTCACTGCTGCAATATGGCAATCAATTTGTGAACAGCAAGATCCCAAAAACAGCATTGTGATAATGGCCTCCCAATGCTGTTCCCATCTTTTCCAGAACTCCATGTTTGACATTGTAGTACTGCATACAGTCCTGGTCGCCTCACTACAGAAAGGATGTAATCACACTAGAGGGTACAGATTTATGAGCATGTTGCCAGGACTGGAAAACTGCAGCTATGAAGAAAGATTGGATAGGCTGGGGCAGCTTTTCCTGGAACAGAGGCATGGTATATAAGGTTGTGATGGGCCTGCATAGAGTGGCAGGGAAATTGATCCATCCCAGAGTAGAACAGTCAGTGACTAGGGGGCAAAGATTTGAAGCGATTGGTAGGGAGAGGAGGAAAACTCTTTAACCCAACGGGTAAAGACGTGGAACTCACTACCTGAAAAGTCAGTAGATGCAGAAACCCTTAACTTTTTTTTTTAAATAAATGAGTCCAGATATGCACCCGAAGTCCCATAACCTCCAGGGATACAGACCAAGTGCTGGAAAATTGAATTTGGATGGATGGCTCATTTTTCAGCCAGCATAGACACAACAGGCAGAGACCTTCTGTGCTGTAAACTTCTCTACATTTTCTAAATATCTGAAAAGGAGAAGTGAGGTGGCAGGGGATAGGCAGTATGTGAAATTGCTCCTTAGAAGAGTCAGCACATGGGTCAAATTGCTGCCTTCGTACTTAATGCTATGAGCTCCTCCAATCTGGTTTCCACCCCCATCATAGTACCAAAAAGTCACAAATGACATTCTGTGGCCAACAAAGGTAGACCTTCCCTCTTCACCCTGCCTTTGACACATTGACCAATTATTCTCCAACACCTCTCCACTGTTGGGCCAGCTCTCCCCAGTTCCATCGACACAATCACTTGCAATGGCTTCACTATCATTACCTCTGCTGTAGAGGTATCCTTGCCCCCCCATTTCTTGTCTACATGCTGCCCCTTAGCATTATCCAAAAGCTGTATTAGTCTTCACATGTATGCTGAAGATATGCAGCTCTACTTCAGCTTGTAGCCCACTACTAAATTATCAGACTGCTTACCCATCAAGTACCAGATGAGCAAAAATTTCCTGCTTAAAAGATTGGGAAGACTGAAACCATTGTTTTAGGTCCATGTTGCAAACTCCATCCCTCTCCCTGGCAATCAGATTAGGCTGCATTTGCAGACAATGCTAACACTAGGTGGCACATGCAGAAATGCAGCATGTGCCACTAAAATGTCAGTCTGACTTTAGCCAGTCTGTTCCCAAGCTTGGCATCACATTTGACCCAGAGATAAGCTTCCAACCTCATTTGAGCCATCACTAAGACTGACTATTTCCACCTCCATGACATTTTCCCAACTTAATTCATCTGCTGAAATGCAGATTCCTGCCTTAGCTGCCTCTAGACTGGAGTATTCTAATGGACTCTTGGCTGGTCTCCCACATTCTACTTTCCATAAACTTAAAGCAATCCAAAATTCTGCTGCTCATGTCTTAACTCACACCAAGCCCCTATTCCACTATCACCCTTGTGCTTGCTGACCTATGTTTACACCCAGTCAAGCAAGGTCTGATTACAAAATTCACATCCTTGTTTTCAAATGCCTCCATGGCATCAGCCCTCCATATCCAATTCTGGCCTCTTGTGCATCCCAATATTAATCTTCAGTTGCCTAGGGCCCAAGCTCTGGAATACCCTCCCTACACATCACCTTGTCTCCTTTAAAAGTGTGCTTCCACCAAGCTTTGGTCATCTAATCCAGTATCTCCTTTGTGACTGTCAGTTGCGCTAGAGGGAGGCTTCCAGCACTACCCAACTCAGGAGGGTGTGCTACCAACTGAACAGTTGGCATCATATAGCAAATGCAATGTTTAATGGACACAATAAACCAAAGACATCTGAATGAATTATTTTGCTCAGTAAAGCTTCAACCATAACTACTACAGTAATGTTCAAGTGTTTTAAACCTTTACCGACATCCCCATGGGAAAGCAATGTTTGAGGACCTACTCACAAACCCCACAGACTAGCATTTGTAAGCTTCTCAAGTCAGCCTGAAGCTTTTGGTTGCAAATCCCACTGGACATCAATTACAAGTTTCCAAACACTCCCTCAGACATTAATTCTGCAATATTGAATTGTAAACACCAAACCCTTACCCACCCCTCATCTCCAAGCTTGACTCTTCAATGCTTGCCTCACCAACCTACTAATCTATCACAAGATCTGCTGCTTGTATCCTGTTCACCCTTGTCTTTGCTAACTGATTAGGGATCAGGATTTGGTGCAGTCTGACTCCTGTACACTCCCCACCTACTGTTTATGCCACCTGGACAGTGCTCTAGAACCCCCAAACAGCTTTGCAGCTATTAACATCCTACTGGTAGAAAAGTTCTTAAATATCATATCAAGGCAATCTTTCAGCAAAGATGCTTTATTAGTACACCATTACATAATACAAGTTACATCAGCTTCAAAGTAACTCAGCCAGCATCTGTTAATATTCCAGGTTGATTATCTTTGTATGGTTCAATGCACTGAATGATTCACCCATTGTAGGCACCACTACCTGCAGACCTAAAAACAAAAAACAAAGCTGAAAAAGGCTTAAATCACTTCAAAATCAAATCATTGCAACACCACTGATCTCAGCCCCATATCCGCATGCATCATCCAGCAGTCCACAATACATGGGTTGTCATCACTGATCAGCAATATCACATCTCAGCTATATGATATGCACCCAAGGAATAATTGTTTGAGCACTCATTTAACAGGAGCAGACAAAACTATATACTGTGTAAAGTTAAGAACTCTTACCACTGAGAATGCATTCAAACTCAATCATGTTACAAAAATTCTTCCATTCAGCTTTGGTCAGCAACCTGAAACAAAATTGGTATAAAATTAGAACCAGAAGTTTAAAAGGCACAGAAAGAAGCCTTTTGATCCATCATGTCTGTACGGGCTGAAAAGCAATCCACCTATTCTAATCCCACCTTCCAACATTTGGTCCATAGCCCTGCAGATTGCAACACTTGAGGTGCATATCCAGAGTTTGAATGAGTTGAGGGTCTCTGCCTCAACTATCCTTTCAGGCAGAGAGTTCCAGACCCCCACTACCCTGAGTGAAATGTTTTCCTCACCTCTCCAATTTTTCCACCAATCACATTAAATCCATGTCCTAGTCACTGACCTCTCTGCTAAGGTAAATAGGCCCTTCCCAATTTTGTACATTTAAATCAGATCTCCCCTCAGCCTTCTGTTCCAAGGAAAACAACCCCAGCCTATCCAATCTTTCCTCAGCTGCATTTTCCCAGTCCCAGCAACATCTCAAAGCTCCTCTTGTGCAGTTACATCCTTTCTGTAATGAGGTGACTAGAACTGCACACAGTACTCAAGTTGCAGCCTAACCAAGTTAGAATTCCAGCATAACCTCCCTACTGATTCCATACCTCAACTGTTTCCATATGCCTTCTTAACCACCTTATCAACTTGTCCTGCTACCTTCAGGGATTTGTGGACATTCACACCAAGGTCCCTCACTTCCTCCAGTTCAGTATTTTCCCATCAATCATGTATTCCTTTGCCTTGTTTGACCTCCCCAAATGAATCACTTCACACTAAAGCCTGGCTCAGGTACAAAATTAAAACCAGACCAGCCAATCCAAACCCAACCCAGGCCCAAGTCCTTTAATTTTTGTTTTAAATGCCCGACCCAACAAATTAGATTATCTTCCTGCAGCCTACAGATATCCTCCTCTAAGCACCACATGGCCAATCTTGGTCATCTGCAAACTTCTTGACCATGCCCCCCCTACATTTACATCTAAATCCTTTATACCACAAACAGCAGGAGACCCAGTACTGAGCCCTGTGGAATGTCACTGGAAACAGCACCCCCCCCACCCCCCCCCCTGTTTAGGGCAGCACAGCCTCACAGCTCCAAAAACCCAGATTCTGTTCTGGGTACAGCCTGTGCAGAGTTTGCAAGTTCTCCGTGATAATGAGAGTTTCTGCCAGGTGCTCTGGTTTCCTCCCACAGCCAAAGACTTGCATGTTGATCGGTAAATTGGCCATTGTAAATTGCCCCTAGTGTAGGTAGGTGGTAGGAGAATTGAGGGAAGGTGGGGATGTAGTAAGGAATATGGGATCAAGGTAGGATTAGTATAAATGGGTGGTTGACAGTCAGCACAGGCTCAGTGGGCCAAAGGGCCTGTTTCAGTGCTGTATCACTATCTAGTTGCTAAAACTAGCAAAAATTACCTTTTGTTTCCTGCTACTGAGCCAATTTTGTATCCAACTTGCTGGATTTCCCTGTATCCCATGGGATTGAATAGTAATTAGGGAAACATTTACTGGTTTACTTAATTGTCTTAATCAACTCTGACCATCGGAGAACAATCTAGATGATACTAGAGTCAATTAATTCTGCTATGCCTCCGGCACTGAACACAAGACCGGTGAGCAGGTCCCATGGGAAAGGGTGGAGGGTATGGAACTATTAGCACTCTTACCCAACTTTGCCAATGGACAAAGACAAAAGTCAAAACTACATCTAAAGCTTTTCATCATGCATCTATTACTGCAATATCAATGACCAATAGTTTCCAGGCAAAAATTAAAATTCTTAACATTAGTGAATTTAAATGGAATGACCACTTAAACCCACCCAGCCAAATTAAGCCTACCTGGCATACAGTCACCATCACCTGCCACAGGAACCAAATACCAGAAGCTGCTAAAGATTCTGCAAAAGAATGGACAACTTCAACTTAATTGTTCAGATCAATAGCACACATGTATCCATCTAAATCATTCTAGTAAGACACTAGAGAAAACATCCACTTTAGACGCAATGTTGCACAATCTGCTGTAAGATGTAGGAAAGTCGAGTGACAATCAGAGGAAATACAAGACCAATGCTGTCAAAGTCTCTCCAATTTTCTCTTGCATGTTGTTGGAGAATCCACAACTACCAACTGTGAAGCTGCAGCTCTCGGTTACCATGCATAAAGATGGCAACATATATTACACAAACTTGTTCCAGTTTAGATATGCAATACTTAAAATACTGCCCTGCTCTCAAACCCTCCAATCCCAAATAAAGTTGTTAGCTACAATCAGACCAGCAAACAATGGAAAAAGCTACCATAGGTAGCAGTTTAAAAATGAATAGTTACTAGCCCTAACATTCACTAGCACCTTGGAAGGTAAATGAGGAATGAGTTAACTTGCATAATACTTACTATAAGCATCTTTTAAGCATCACTTGGGAAGGGCATTAAAGCTGCACATAGCAGCCAAGGTCACACAGAAATCAATGTTCTGTGACAATACATCTGTAATACATTAAAGTAGAAAGCGTCAAAACAAACATACAAAAAAACAATCTGAAATGAACCAAGATTACAATTTAGTTTAGCACTGAAAAGGCAATTTAAAAAGCAGCCTGAATGAACATTCTGTAAATTGCTAAATGCTTTAACACAACCAAAACTAGCAATTTACATAATTGCTCAAATCGTCATCAATCTCAAATCTAAAAGTATTAAACAGGTACAGCACTGTTCTCCATACAAATGTTGCTAAATCAGGTACAGAAATAAAACTGAGCAGCGACCGTCGATGGAAATTTACTCTGGGCGCCTGTTTTGACCACATGAGTTACAGGATCAGCTCAACGTGGCTTCGATCAGGGCCTGGTTTTAGAAGGCTTTATGGAAGATCATCTGTACATCCAAGACAAGCTAATAGAGCAAAGGCAGATCAGAATATCAAATAACTTACATCCATTAGATCTAACTCGAGACTTGCTCCATTACTGGGTTAGTCACCTTATATAAAGTACACTAACTGGGGGGGGGAATATAACCAACACCCTAAAACACCGCATTAAAAAATACATACTCAAAAAATAGTCAGAAAACATCATTAATTAACAATTTAGGAATATAGTCATTATAAATTTAAGATGCCAATAAAGGTAAAAAATAGAGGATGGAACTTGATTATCTTCACCACTCCCATTACCACCAAAGGAAAAAGAGGCCGCAATACTCCAACACCAGCTTTTTATGGATTGAAAATCACGCTCACTGATTGGGCGGATGATATCACCTGACAAAACCGCACTTCTGCGCCTGCGCCTTTTCTACTGCTGTGCACCGTGGGGAATGTAGTCCATCCAGTTCACAACCCTTCCAGCCTGGCTGCATTGAAATAAAAATTAACTAGAACTTTGGAGTGAATCTTAACACGACCCTAAAAAGCACCAGCCGCCTGGTTTGAGGCGTTTCAATGATGGGGGCTTGGATGGGAGTGGACTACTAGTCCCAGAGTGCTTTGCGGGTCAGGGGGGTCAGAGGTGCGTAGCAACCGGATGTCACGTGATGTGACCGCGGCCTATATTTACCAACAGCCGGCGCCTGAGGCCAGGCTAACAGCGGTTATGTTTAGAGTGTTTTCTATTAGTAGTTGGTTGGGAGGAGACAGTAAGTCCGAATATGCGGCGTCTACAGAGGTAAGGTTGTTGTTGACGCAAGCGGAGGATTCCGAGCTGCCGCCCGGTATAGTAACCGGATCTGGACCCATTCTGGAGCAGGCCAAAGGGATGGGAAGTGAGTGACAAACACACTAATCCCAATGCCTCCTAATCCAAGAGGCAAACTTTTTTTAAAAAAAAACAAATCCACAGATTTGTATAAAAAACAGAAGTTGCAACTTTTCCCCCCCCCCCCCCCCCCAAACATAAAGCAATGTAAAGTGGTAACAATTGATCTATAAACCACATTGGTGGCTTGTTTAATCTAACAGGTCAAAGCTGTTCGTGCAGCTGAAAATGCTTTAGAAAAAAACTTTTTTTTAAAAAAATCGTCTTGTCAGTTCTGCATTTGTCGTTTAGAATCATAAAATAGTTACAACACAGAAAGAAGCCGTTTGGCCCATCGAGCCTGTGCTGGCTCTCTGTAAGGATATGTTTAGCTAGTCCTGCTTCTCCACCTTTTTCCCTGGGGCCCTGCAATCTTTTCCCATTCAGGTGCTTGCCAATTCCTTTCTGAAAGCCATGATTGGATCTGCCTCTGCCACCCTCTCGGGCAGTATATTCCGAATTGTAACCACTCGCTGTGTATTCAAAAAAAATTCCTCATGTCTCTTTTGGTTCTTTTGCCAATTGCTGCCAATGGGAACAATTTCTCTCCATCTACTCTGCCTGGACCCCTCATGATGTTAAACACCTAGAATCATAGAAAGTTTAAGGCACAGAAAGAGGCCACTTGACCTCTGTCAAATCTTCTCTTAACCTTTTCTTCAAGGTGAACAAGCTCAGCTTCTCCAGTCTATCCATGTAACTGAAGTTCCTCATCCCTAGAACTATTCTGGTAAACCTTTTCTGCACCCACTAAGATCTTCACATCCTTCCTAATGTATACCACCCTAGCATCTCTGGTTTGTGGAGTTGGTGAATGAGTCAGGTTTCTGGGGGATATTTTGTTTTGTTCTGTAATCAAAATCATCAGGAAATTGGGATATATTATGCTTTTGCTAGTTCACCAGATCTCTTCTCACATTACTGCTGTAGGTTCATTAATGCCCTTCAGGGAAGGGAACCAAGTGTTCATGAGTCACTGAAAGCTAGTATGCAGGTGCAGCAAGCAGTTAGGAAAGTAAATGGTATGTTGGTCTTCATTGCAAGGGGATTTAAGTACAGGAGTAAAGATGTCTTGATGCAATCGTATAGAGCCTTGGTGAGACCGCACCTGAAGTATTGTGTACAGTTTTGATCTCCTTATCTGAGGAAGGATGTACTTGCCATAATGGGAGTGCAACAGACATTCACCAGACTAATCCCTGAGATGGTGGGATTGTTTTATGAGAGATTGCAGAAATTGGTCATCTTTCTCTAGAGTTTCGAAGAATGAGATGTGATCTCATTGAAACTGTCAAAATTCTTACAGGACGTGACAGGGTAGTTGTGTTCTAATGAAAGGTCACTGATGTGAAATGTAACTCTGCTTCTCTCTCCACAGATGCTGCCTGACCTGCTGAGTATTTCCAGCACGGTTTTTATTTCAGATTTCCAGTATTTGCAGTATTTTGCTTTTATTATAGATGTAGATAGGATGTTTCCTCTGGCTGGTGAGTCTAGAACCAGGGGACACAGTCTCAGAATAAGGGGTAGGCCATTTAAGACTGAGATGAGGAATTTCTTTACTTAGACAGTGGTGAATCTTTGGAATGCTGTACCCCAGAAGGTTGTGGAAGCTCAATCACTGAGCATGTTCAAGACAGAAATTGATCGATTTCTGGATACTAATGACATCAATGGATGTGGGGATAGTGGGGAAAAATGGCATAGAAGTACATGATCAGCATGATCTGTTTGAATGGCGGAGCAGGCTTGACAGGCCAAATGGCCTCCTGCTCCTATTTCCTATGTTCCTAACCTCGTCTACCTTACATGTGACTCCAGTCATTTACTACATGGTTGACTCTTAATGCCTAAGGGCAACTAGGTTTGAGGAATGAATACTGGCAAGAATAAAAGTCTTAGTCTTATTCATAGCCCTTGGAAGAAAATTTAATCCCAGCTAGTCCCAAATTTCTTTTGAAAAAAAAGTCAAAAAATTTGTTTGTTGAAGTTTCCATTCTAGTCTTTCCAAAAATTAATGTTTTTTTTAATGTCAAAATTCTCTTTATGTTGGGAAATAATAAACTGGGACCTGAATGATGATTGAGATATTAATCATCTGATTCAACTGCCAATGCTGGTGGATGACTGTAAAGTGTTGGTTTTACTAGACATCACTGGGTGTTGTTTGACCCTGAGCGGAGCTTCAAAACCCACACCCAAGCCATCAGCAACAGCCCACTAATTCAGCCCCACCCTGGGGATCAGATGTTGGCAGATAAGTTTTGGCAGGACAATCATGGACAATTGGAAAAGTGCGTTTTTGAGGGAGCAGTTTGAAGTTGTAGAGAGCGATAGCAAGGGTGAGGATTTCAGGGTGCAGAAGCTGTGATAGATGAGGGCCCCACTGTGCCATCTGACCCAAAGACACAGCTGACTAAGTAAAAAAGCAGACCTGATCTGACCTGACATTACAGCCCAGAATTTAAAATGTTCTGAAGCCCCAACTCTTGTGGTCTGGGCTATGGATAAGGGTCATGGACCTGAAACATTAACTCTTTCTCTTTACATAAATGTTGCTAGACCTGCTGTGTATTTCCAGCATTCTCTGTTTTTATTTCAGATTTCTGGCATCTGCAGTACTTTGCTCTTGGACTATTGTCCACCATTAGTATTGTAACATGTTCCCAAATTAAATTGAAATCAGTTTTTTTTCTACAGTGACCAATTCTCCTGATCATTAGTACTTAATTTTGCTCACGCCTAGCACGGTTGCATTTCCAAAGTGTGTGCAGTGTGTTACAGATAAAACTAAACTGCTCGAATAATGTCCCAGCAATACCCCAATCCTCTTGCATTAACGTGGGCCTGAATGGACCAACACTGTGCAGGGAGAGTTGTGGGGGCAGGGGGGTCCAACATGGAGAAGGCGGACACAAATCCTAAATTCTTTTCTTTAAGGAGCCCTGAGTGCGAAGTTCAACATGAGATTTACAGCGTTCTCTACTCTTCTGTCAAAGATGTGTTGGGGTAAAGTGCACTGAACAGCATCACATGAGAACCTGACCTGTGTGGGAAAGTTAGCTAATTCATTCTTCTTAACAAGAAGACTCTGCAGGACTGCCTGAATTGGCTAGCATATACAGTTCACTGAAGTAATCAAGTGGCTGCTGAGAGCAAGACCGGCTGCTGCTTGGTTACAGGGCTGAAGGTGGCAGTCTTTTGGCATTTGGGTAAGTTTGGTACTGTTCACTGCAGATCTATGTTGGCCGGCCAGTTTCAGCTTCATCAGGCCCTGTTGGTGCAGTGGAGACCTCTGGCCAGTACTCTGAATTTGTATGTGGTCTGGGGGAGGAGCAGGATGTAGCAGCCTACGATGGATACGTTTACAAGAATCCCTGTGACAAATCTTGAGATTTCAGAGCTCTATTGCCAGTGAGGCTTAATTTTATTTAGAAATTGTGTCTCTTGCGATAAATTCATGGCCGTTGGCATGTCTGGAGTCACTTCATGAGGGTTGCAAGATGGCATTGCAGCAGCCTGCTTTAACTCTGGGCCCTTCTAGTCCTTTCTCATCCAGCTTAGTTGGCCGGGCCTCTGCTTGGTTCCACTCTTACCTAACCAATGCCAGCCTAAGAATCACCAATCAAGTCTCTTCCATTGGGAAGAGCCTCAGCATTACACCTCTGGTCACCCCCTACGATCAGGGGGCCCCCATCCTGTTCCTCATTTCCATGTTGCCCCTCGGTGATATCATCCAAAGACATGGCATAGGGTTCCCCTTGTACACCAAGGACATCCAGCACTTCCTCTCCGCAGCCTTTGTTGTCAGCCTGCTTGTCTGACATACAGCCCTGGATGAGACGCAGTTCCCCCTAATTAAATATTGCGATTACCAGCACCATTGTCTTCGGCAACCCCTCCCCAGACGCACTCTGAAATTGTACAAGACTATTCACAACATGGTGAACTATTTGACCCCAAAGTGAGCTTCCAGCTCCAAATACTATCCTGACTCTCACCAAATCTCAATCACCTATATCCCCTGTGCTCACTGACCTACATTGTCTTCCTGTCCACCAATGCCTCAAATTTAAAATTTTCATCCTTAAGTTCAAATCCCTCCATGGCATTGTCCCTCTCTATCTCAGTAACCTCCTTCAGCCCTACAATTCTCTCAGGTCTCTGTTCCTCCCATTCAGTCCTCTTGCACATCCCTGATTTCCATCGCACTACCGTTAGCATCTGTGCTTTCAACTGTCTAGGACACAACCTCTGGAATACCCCTCCTTAAATCTGTCTGCTTCTCGCTCACAAACATTCTATTATAAAGCAATGTCAATTGTATGATATACTGCAAGTGTCACTGAAGTGCCACACTGTCACTGATTATGGATTAAAGTGTGATCTGTTTCCTTAGCGGCCACTTATTAAGTGGGTTTGCAATCTGTGTCAGTCCTAATGTTTCCCCAGTGCCCTCAGCTTTGCCATTCAGAATGCTATTCAAGGAGAAGGGTGAAGGATGGTTCCAGGCCTATTATAGTATGTAAAACCTACGATTGAGACTCAGTGCATGTGTGTAGCTGTCAGATGAGAAGATCAGGAAATGCTGGAAACACTCAGCATCTGTGGTTAATAATAAAAGCTTTACCTAAAACATAAATTGTCTCTTATTTATATGTATCTTTTAATTACAGGTTACCTGCGGAATGTTGCTACATCTGCTACAAAGAAAGTATCGGACTCGATGCGTGAAACCGCCCAAACAATAAAGAAATCTGTAGAGGAACATAAAATAGACAATCTCCTTGATATGGTCTGAACAACTACAGTATTGCAAGAAAATATCTGTTTAGAACAAAGTTATGAGTGTTAAGTTGGATTTTTCACTGAGTGGTAAAGATAAGTGTGCTAGTTCCCTATGTATTTTACCTGGTGAGAAATGTTTATTTGGTAAAACCAGCAGTGGTGATGGGACAGAATTGATAAAATAGGGGTTTAATTTCTTTTGCATACAATTGGAATTAAACGCAAATGCAGTAACTAGCGTACTATAAATAATGTTCGAAGGAGATAGCATTATTGACCCTGTGATTTTTGTTCTTTACCATGGTACCACACCCTCTACTGGAGTCATATCCTTTGACACCTGGTGATGTACTGAATACTTGTAGGCCAGATGATCTCTCATTGCCCTTTCTGCTGGTGCTGCTTTTTTGGCCTAACAATTTGGCAAATCACAGCTAGTGCAACTGCAGTGAGTCAGGTTTGACAGTCAAATATTTGTGGCTATTCATGTTTAGTGTTACAAGAGTAGTACAGCTTCTACAACCATACGCTGCAAATCAAGTCCTAGAGATTGAGTTTTCAGGCTCTTTTGTGGGCATCACTTCTCAGCACTGCCATGATGTATATATCAGTAACCAAGTTACTGTGACACAAAAATTGCAAAATATGGAAACATTTGTCTAAGATTCACCATGTGTATACAGGGATATGCTATAGTGAGATATTTCTGTAGTACTCCTCAGCTGGTAAAGACTAAACTTGTGTTTATCATTGTGCAACAATAGCTCAGTTAAATTTCTAGTGATAAAACCTGTTTTTTTTAAGTGCCATGTCATAGCAAAAGATCCAGGGTTCTGTGCCACTGACTTTTCCTTTTTATTTAGTAGGCACTCCCAGTTGAATGTCTACGTAGCTGCAGTATTTAAGATGCAGAAGTTCACTAACTATTCACATTTTATGCAAGTTCTTGGCCCTTCACGTCGTATTGAGGATAGAGTATCTGGAAACAATGGGGGAGGAGACAAATAACTACAGGAAAGTTTACTGCTGTACTGCTAGGCAAGCAGTACCAATGCCAATGAAACTACAGAACAGGACTGTACAGTAGAGGGTGCTCTTGTTATAGTTACCTCAATCAGTTAAACATAATCTAAGGGCTATTAGAATCATCACAGCATTGGGAAAAAATGATTATAAACCAAATGGCAACTTCCAATATTTTTTTAAAACTGGTTATTGTTTCCATTTTTCTCCCACGGTCTCCTATATCACAACAATAACTTGCATTTGTATAGCACCTTTAATGTAATAAAACATGCCAAGGCATTTCACAGGAGCATTATAAAACAAAATATGACGCTGAGCCACACAAGGAGATAGTAGGGCAGGCAATAAAAACTTGGTCAAGGTGGAACATAGGAAATAGGAGCAGGAGTAGACAATTCAACCCCTCGCACCTACTACACCATTCAACTAGATCATGGCTGATCTACCTCAATGCCATTTTCCTGTACTATCCCCATATCCCTTGATATCTAGAAATCTATCGATCTCTGTCTTGAACAGATTCAATGATATAGCCTCCACAGCCCTCTGGAGTACAGAATTCCAAAGATTCAGCAGCTCCTCATTTCAGTTGTAAATGGCCTACCTCTTATTCTGAGACTCTATCCTCTGCTTCTAGACACACACCCCGCCCCCGCCACCTCCAGCCAGGGGAAACATCCTTCCTGCATCAACCCTGTTGAGTCCTGTAAAAATGTAGTATGCCTCAATGAGATCACTTCTCATTCTTCTAGGCTGTAGAGAATACAGGCCCAGTCTCCACAATCTTTCCTTATAGAACAGTCCCATCTATCTCTCTCTCCCTCTCACACCGTCACTCCCCAGGCTTCTTCAACCGCCCCCACTTCACCCCTCCGACCCCCCCCCCTCTCTTTCCCCCCCCCCCCCCCTCCCCCCAACTGCCATCATATTTAAACCCTGCACAAGTCCCATAAATGGTGCGGTAAATGCCCTACTGTGACACTGCTTCTGCATCAGAGAAATGATATTAAAGATATTTATTTCACATTTACCTTGATCTAGATCTTTTTGTATGTTGTTTCATCCATTGAACATTTCGCAATTTAGTTGATTCTACCTTTTGTAAATATCAGACTTGACATTGCTTGGTGAAGCTCTTTAACCTTGGTTAATGTTGAAAATGCTCTGTAAACAGATTAAATAAGCTCTTTTTTTAACAGGAGGTTTCTTTTTATTCCATTCATTATTGAACTGAATAAATCAAACATTTTTATACCTTAATTTTGTGATCAAATAATAGTGTAAAATGATGTAATTGAAATGTAAGTGTAGAAGATATTGGTAATTGGTTATGTATTCAGTAATTGGAAAATACAAGGCTTTAATTTTATTTTTCAAAGTCCCTCCTTTCTCCTTCACCTCAGCTCCTGCTTTCTTCCCTTGCTCAAGGTGTTGTCTCATACTGAGATACAGCTCCATATGCAGTAGCAACCCTCTGGTATCTTAGCCAAGTGGTAATATTTCAGTAATATTGACAGGCTATTTCTTTTATGGGGATGTTGTAGCTGGGCCCAATCCTATCCACATAAGCATTTTCCAGCAGGATTATTGGATGGCAATTAGAAGCGAAACCCTGGCCTGGTGCTTTTGTTTCTCTTCCCTAGACAGTGACACTGAGGTTAGCTGTGCTGCTGTCACTGTTGCCTTGACTGAAATTGGCTAACTAACTCACTGTGAATCATAGATTGAACCTGGGTCTGCCCTAATCTCTGTGGTTTAGTACTCTGTCGCTCAGTGCTTTTACCTGCTGAGCCAGTGAGGTTGATTTTAACTGGGGACATATTGGGGGTGGGCAGAGAGAGTGCAAGAGGAGGGAAAACCCCACTGGAAGTGCACTGAGTTGTGAGTCATTTCAAGTAGTCCAGGATAGCCTGGAGTAAATTTACCGTAGCCTCTTCTGCCCACTGCACAACTCCTACTATGGTTTGGCTGTCAGGGGTTGGCCTAGTGCAGGGTCCCCAAATGCCAAAGATAACATACAGTTGCAGTGCTGATTACAAGGCATGGTCCAATTATGTAGATTTAAATCAGACCTCCGTCTGCCTGCAACAGGAGCCTCGGTCAGTTTCAAAGTTGCTGTGTGGGAACGGTACAGCATTGGGCCAGTATGTGGATGTTGTGATTTTAACCCCTCCCAAGCACTGTTTCCAGTGGAGTTTAAAATCTACCCCATTGAAGGAGCAATAAGTATAACAAGGTTATCAGCCAATGCCTTTTTTTGTTTTTGAATTTTATAAGTATGTATTAATCATTTGCTACTGATAGAATAAAAGTTATTTTTAATCAGCTTAATACTTTTCATTTTTTGGTCACTTATAGACAATTATTGGAAATTTCCAAAAGGAACAAGAAAAATTTGTAAAGGAAAAGAAATTAAAGAAGTCAGGTACTGTATTGGTTCATTTCAACAAATGGTCCATGTTTGTGCATAAATAGTTAAAATAATATCTAATGACTCTCTTCCAATACTAGTTCTGCATTTATTACACTTTCAAAATCAGCGAAGTAATCCACAGTCTCCTCTTAAGATTTCACTTCAATTGTCGTAATCTCCATTTTCTTTTGAGAGATCCTTAATCTTTCTCTGCCCAATTTCACATCAAAGCTAACTATCCATGGGCCTCTATGGGTAGCATTACAACCTATTAATTTGAACCTTAGAGACAGGTACTTCTTAGCACTGTATTTCCTAAAGGCTGAAGGTATTGCAATAGGCATAAAGAAATAATTTGGGATTTATTGAGCACTTTTACGTCCTCAGAACATGCCAAAGTACTTGACAGACAATGAAGTACTTTTGAAGTGTAGACACTGCTTGTAATGTAGGAAAACAGCCAATTTGCACACAGTAAGGTCTCCGCACTAATGACCAGATTATCTGTTTTGGTGATAGAACATAAGAACGTAAGAAATAGGAGCAGGAGTAGGCCATTCGGCCCCTCAAGCCTGTCCCGCCATTCAGTAAGATCATGGCTGCCATGATCTGCCCCAGACCTCCACTCATCTTTCGTGCCAGCTCCTCATAGCCCTCAACTCCATGATATTTCAAAAATCTATCTACCTCCTCTTTAAATACTTTCAGTGATCTAACCTCCACAACTCTGGGGTAGAGAATTCCAGACATTCACTACCTCTGAGAGAAGAAATTCTTTTGCATCTCAGTTTTAAATGAGTGTCCTCTCATTCTGTAACTATGTCCCCTAGTTCGAGATTCCCCCACTAGTGGAAACATCTTCTGAACATCTACCCTGTCAAGCCCCCTCAGAATCTTGTACGTTTCAATAAGATCACCCCTCATTCTTCTAAACTCTAATGAATAAAGGCCTAACCTGTTCTGCCGTTCTTGATAAGTCAACCCCTTTATCTCAGGAATCAGCCTAGTGAATCTCTTTTGAACCACCTCCAATGCCAGTATATCCTTTCTTAAATACGGGGACCAAAACTGTACACCGTACTCCAGGTGCAGCCTCACCAACACCCTGTAACAAGACTTCCCTGTTTTTAAACTCCAACCCCCTCGCAATAAAAGCCAAAATTCCATTTGCTGCCTTAATTACTTGCTGCACCTGCATGCTAACTTTTTGTGTTTCATGCACAAGAACACCCAGATCCTTCTGTGCTGCACTTTTTTTGAATTCTCTCTCCATTTAAATAATAGTCTGCCTTTTGATTCTTCCTACCAAAGTGCATGACCTCACACTTTCCTACATTAAACTCCATCTGCCAAGTTTTTGCCCACTCACTCAACCCATCTATATCTGCTTGCAGATTCCTCAGTCCTCATCACACCATGGCCTCCCACCTATTTTTGCATCGTCAGCAAATTTGGATATATTACACTCTGCCCCCTCCTCCAAGTCATTAATATAGATAGTAAATAATTGAGGCCCTAGGACTGATCCTTGTGGCACTCCAGTAGTTATGTCTTTCCAACCTGAAAAAGACCCATTAATCCCAAATCGACTGTTGGGCAAGGGATAAATGTTGGGCAGGATAGCAAGGGATCTCTCCTGCTCTTCACCTACCTAGTGCCTTGGACAAATGTCATTAATCATTAATGGGGTTGGGCACTGAATGTTCGTGGACTATTTAACAATTCAACCAAACTCTATGTCAATTATATTCAGGATTTTATACATGCGGATTTCCAGCATGGGTTTCTGGATAGCAGCCCAAGCAGGAAATATGACCTCCCAGATGTACTTTTCCTACCTCTCTTGCTCATTGCTGCATTTAATTAGCCATTAAAGAGGATGGAGCAGTGGGAAGCTTACTCAAGATGTCACGTTTTTACATTCCTGTAATTTTGGGCCATAAATTAAATGTGAAATGGTCATCTTTGGGTGTGTTAGTAAGTATTTGCATATTAGAAATTTTATTTGGTCCAGTTGCTAAGTCATCTAAAATCAGGGCTTTATGCTGATTTTTAAAATGATTTTCAATTTTCTCCCCTCCTGAATGCGCTGATTGTTTCTGGATTAAGTTTTATGTCTGAACCTAGACAGTGAGTGTTGGCAGGCCATTTGACCATGTAGGGCATCGCAGAAAACCCCAATTCTGCTCTCGCTGATGAAGGTGCACTTTTCACTGGCAGGGGGTTGGGGGAACGTTACATGGTTGGAATTGGGAGAAGAATTCCTGGCTGCTCTTCTGCAATAGCAAGGAGACGTTGAAGCTAGTTGTAGATTCTCAACCTGCTCCCCAAAAGACTAATTCAAAAGAAACAGGAAATTGTACCCAGAGCCTTCTGTCTGTATCGTCAAGTATGGGAGAGTCCAAACTGCAGCCCATAACCCTTCCAAATCAGCCCTTAAAAACCAGATGACATGGTGCTATTTAGGTGTCAGCAGTAGCACTCTTGCCTCTGAATCAGAAGGTCCTGGGCTCAAGCCTCACTCCAGAGACTTGAACATGTATTATGGACTGACATTTCAGTACAGTACTGAGGGAGTGCTATGCTGTCAGAGATGGCATCTTTTGGATGAGACATTAAACCAAGCCCTATCTGCCTGCTCAGGTGAACATAAAAGATCCAATGGCACTATGCAAAGAAGAGCAAGTGAATTTTCCTTGTGTTGTGACCAACATTTATCCTTTAAACAGCACCACAAAAAACAGATTGCCTGGTCATTTATCTTGTTTGTGCACCCTTGTTATAGACAAATGTGGCAGGCAATTTGTGTACATTACAATTGTGACAACTCTTCAGAAATGTACATCATTGGCTGTGAAATTATTTGGGACATCTTGAGGACATGAAGGGTGCTATGTAAATGTAGCCCATTCCTTTTTATTATTTGCTGGTTTGTCTTGTTTGAATTTTATGCAGCTTGAGGCAATGAAAGGGCTGATACTAGCAACACTACCCCATTGACAGATAAATTCTAAATCAGAACGCCAAGATATTTAATAAGAAAAGAGTTAAACCCCATTCTCCTAACTTCTTTCCACTCTTAACACTGCATATCTCTCATTTAGTGGACTGATGAAAAACAGACTAAAAAATAAGAAAACTGCTTCTTAATTACGATATTGGTTTTATTTCCAGATTCTGTACTTCCACCATGGGCTGGATATAATGATGAGGAGACTGTAAGGCAGCAAATTCTCTCTCTGTCTACAGTAAGTTGCTTACTAAAGCTACTTTGATCCCTTTCCCCCAAGTTGAATTACTATTTTATTTTCTCCAGCCCTAAACCCAATGACTTATGCAACACCCTGCATGATGGTGGTAATCCAGTTCTTCACTCTGGTGTATATTCCTCATTTGTGAGTCTGGACAGTGAGTTAATTGGGCTATTTGATCATGGAGCCTTGGAAAGGAAACCACACCAGGACTTAGTGGTGTCTTCCCTCTGTGTCAACACCACTTTTTGCAGGAATTGCTAGGTAGTGAAGAGGACAGGATGTCAATTTGACCAGCTGCTGGGTGGGAAATGGAACAAAAAAATTACAATGCGGTCCTGCTGTTCAATTCGATAGGACCTCTATGTCCCCAGCCTTGCCAGGTGTTCGGCCGTTATTGGCCTCTTCCACAGCTTCCCTTCTTCCCTGTAAATATCAAGCTCTGTGAGTCAGCGCTTTCAGAAAAGGAGACAATTGGAGAAATGAAAAAAGATAAAATTCTAAGATGTGCTGCAGAACAGAGTATTATGTAGCACTGATAAACCTAATAAATATTAACTTGAAAATTTGCATCCTCATTGCAAGCGTTACAGCACACAGAAGCAGAGGGGGCAGGCAGGCTGACACAAAGTAATAGAACAGGAAACTCTGGAAACAGGAAAACTCCATTTGGCCCAACAAACCTGCCTCCTTTGACTTGGTCTCAACCAAATGTTACCACACTCTCAACATATCCCCCTATTTCTAGAAAGGCATCTTGTCTCTTGACCCTATGTATACTATCTGCTTCAGTCCCTTACACTGGTAATCATTGTATATGTCTATTAAACAATGCATGAAAATAGCTTTGCCTGAATTCATAAATCCAAAGTTCTAAAAATGGTATGTGTGAATATTCATATTTCTGAAAACTTGAAGAATCCCTGCTATCCCAACCTAACCTCATAATTTAGATTTTTTGTTGTCCTACTGCCCCACTTCAAAGACTGTAATATCTTTGCTATAATGTGAGGCTGAGTACTGCATCTTGTAATGCAATTGTGCTTTATACAGTAACAATATCTCATGATTTGTACTTTAAGGTTTGACCACATCCTCTAACTGCTCAAACTGCCTTAAGAATAGCAACACCGCCCAGCTGCAGTCCTAGACAGTATAGGGTGTCTCCCTATGCTGGCAGGCCAGCATCCCTCAAGACCACTCCAGCAAAATAAGATGTGTAATACTGTTATACAACTACTACATTTCCTGAAAATGGTATATAATCAAAATGTGCAATTTAATCATTGTATAAACCTTTATTCTGGAAACACAAACACTTAAAACAAGCACCTCATTTTTAGGGTAATTTAGTCTCTCTGGCTACACCACTGATATTGGTTTAGGGTTTCCAGTTTTAATGCCAATTGGCACAGTTTTACTGTTAGCATTACAATTGGAAAATCTAGACCATTGTTTGTTTACACTTAAGAAAATGTATTGTTTCTGTTTGATCTTGAACACATTTCAGCACATTCTTCCGTTTGAACAAATCTGCAAGGAAATTAGAGAGGTGCAAAAATTATAGGACCGTTATATTTGGGACTTTAATTATCCAAACATAGACAGGGATGGTAGCGATGTAAAGGGCAGTGAGGGCGAGTTGCTAGAGTGTGTTCAGGAAAATTTTCTACAACAGTATGTTGCTAGTCCAACAAGAAAGGAGGCACTGCTAGACCTGGTTCTTGGGAATAAGGTGGGCCAAGTGGATCAAGTATCAGTAGGAGAGCATTTAGGGGACAGTGATCATTGTATCGTAAGATTTAGGCTGACTATGGAAAAGGACAAAGAGCAATCCAGGGTAAGAATAATTAATTTGGGGAAGGCCAACTTCAATGGGGTAAGAACCGAGCTGGGGCGAATAAATTGGAGTCAAAAGCTGGCAGGAAAACTCCAGTAGATGAACAACAGGCTACCTTCAAAGAAGAGATAGTTAGGGCACAGTCAAGGTATGTTCCCTCGAAGGGGAAAAGTAGGGCAAACAAATCCAGAGCTCCCTGGATAACAAAAGAGGTAGAGATTAAGATAAAGAAGAAAAAGTGTGCTTATGACTGATGCCAGGTAGAAAATACTATTGAGAACCAGGCTGAATATAGAGGGTCCAGAGGGGAAGTGAAAAAGCAAATAAGAGAAGCAAAGAGAGAGCATGAAAAGGGACTGGCAGCTAGCATTAAAGGAAATCCCAAAGTTTTCTATAGGCATATAAATGGTAAAAGGAGAAGTGGGGCCAATTTGAAAGGGGATTTACACATGGAGGAAGAGGGCATAGCTGAGGTATTAGATGAATACATTGCCTCTGTCTTTGCCAAGGAAGAAGATGCAACACAGGCAATGTTGAAAGAGGAGGTAAGTCGGACACTAGAGGAACCGGTAGATGTAACGTATTTGGATTTTCAGAAGGCGTTCGATAAGTTGCCACATAAAAGGTTATTACACAAAATAGGAGCTCGGTATTGGGGGTAATGTGTTGGCATGATTGAGGATTGGCTAACACACAGAAGTCAGAGAGTCTGGATCAATGGGTCTTTTTCAGGTTGGAAAGCCGTAACTAGTGGGGTGCCACAAGGACCGGTCCTAGGGCCTCAACTATTTACTATCTATATGAATGACTTGGAGGAAGGGACAGAGTGTAGAGTAAATTTGCTGACGATCTCGGGGAGTCGAGGGTTATGCGAAGCAGGCCCGAAAGAGGAGTTGAGGCCTGGGACAGATCAGCCATGATCTTATTGAATGGCGAGGCAGGCTCAAGGGGCTGAATGGCCTACTCCTGCTCCACTGCTGCTACTTCTTGTGTTCTTGTGTAGAGGGGTTTAAAATTGAAAAAGAGGAAGTATTAGATAGGCCGTCTGTGCTTAAAGTGGATAAAGCACCAAGACCAGATGAGATGCATCCAAGGATATTGAGGGAAGTGCGAGTGGAAATCGCAGAGGCACTGGCCATAATTTTTCAGTCTTCCTTAGACTCGGCGGTGGGGGTGGGGGGGTTGGTACCAGAGGACTGGAGAATTGCAAACATTACACCCTTGTTCAAAAAAGGGTGCAAAGAAAAGCCCAGCAACTACAGGCCAGTCACTTTAACTTCGGTGGTGGTAAAACGTCTAGAAAGAATAATTCAGGAGAAAATCAATAGTCACATGGAGAAAAGTGAGTTAATTAAGGAAAGCCAGCATGGATTTCGTAAGAAAAATCATGTTTAACTAACAATGCTGTTGATGTACATGGACATGGTGTACATGGACTTTCAAAAGGCATTTGATACAGTGCCACACAACAGACTTGTGAGCAAACTTGTAGCTCATGGAATAAAAGGGACTGTAGCAGCATGGATACAAAATTGGCTGAGTGACAGGAAACAAAGAGTAGTGGTTAATGGATGTTTTTCAGGCTAGAGGAAGGTTTGTAGTGGTGTTCCCCAGGGATCAGTGTTGGGACCCTTGCTTTTCCTGATATATATTAATGACCTAGACCTTGGTGTACAGGGCACAATTTCAAAGTTTGCAGATGATACAAAACTTGGAAGCATTGTGAACTGAGGAGGATAGTGTCAAACTTCAAAAGGACATAGACAAGTTGGTGGAATGGGCAGACAGGTGGCAGATGAAGTTCAATACAGAAAAATATGAAGTGATTCATTTTGGTAGGAAGAACATGGACAATATAGAATAAAGGGTACAATTCTAAAGGGGGTGCAGGAGCGGAGGGACCTGGGTGTATATGTGCATAAGTCATTGAAGGTGGCAAGACAGGTTGAGAGAGCATTTAATAAAGCATTCAGTATCCTGGGTTTTATTAATAGGGGCATAGAGTACAAGAGCAAGGAGGTTAATTTAAACTTGTATAAGGCACTAGTTCGGCCTCAGCTGGAGTATTGCGTCCAGTTCTGGGCATCGCACTTTAGGACAGGCGTGAGGGCATTGGAGAGAGTACAGAAAAGATTCACGAGAGTGGTTCCAAGGATGAGGAACTTCAGTTATGAAGATAGATTGGAGAAGTTAGGACTGTTTTTCTTGGAGAAGATAAGGCTGAGAGGTGATTTGATTGAGGTATTCAAAATCATGAAGGGTCTGGACAGAGTAGATAGAGAGAAATTGTTCCCACTCGTGAAAGGATCGAGAACGAGAGGACACAGATTTAAAGTATTTGGTAAGAGAAGCAAAAGTGACATGAGGAAAAACTTTTTCACAGTGAGTGGTTAAGGTCTGGAATGCGCTGCCTGAGAATGTGGTGCAGGCAGGTTCAATTGAAGCATTCAAAAGGGAATTAGACAGTTATATGAAAAGGAGGAATGTGCAGGGTTATGGGGAGAAGGCAGGGGAATGGAACTGAGGGAATTGCTCTTTCAGAGAGCCAGTGCAGACATGATGGGCCGAATGGCCTCCTTCTGCACTGTAACAATTCTGAGTTGCAGAATGAGCTCATGAAGTTTTTGAAGTTTGTGTAACTTTTTTGTCATTGGCCAGATCAGTGATAGTACCATGGATATTGTGTTGCTTCAGACTACTTCAGCACTACATTCAGGCTTCAAACATGGGAAGTTACACACTCAACGTGCTAAAGGTAGCATTTGGTACTCTTGGAGAGATAAATACATTCGCTGTGCAAAGACTTTAATAGTTGGCCAGATGTTCAGTTGGGCTAAAAACAAGAAATGCTGGAACCACTCAGCAGGTCTGGCAGCATCTGTGAAAAGAGAAGCAGTGTTAACGTTTTGGGTCAGTGACCCTTCTTCGGGCCAGTTCCGAAGAAGGGTCACTGACCCGAAACGTTAACACTGCTTCTCTTTTCACAGATGCTGCCAGACCTGCTGAGTGGTTCCAGCATTTCTTGTTTTTATTTCAGATTTCCAGCATCCGCAGTATTTTGCTTTTATGTTCAATTGGGCTATTCTATATAATAAATTTAAAGGAACTTAATCATCAAAGTCACTTTTCATTAAAATAAATTCATTGGAAGATTGGAAAGTAATGAGATGTAAAGAATATATGGCTAATTAAAGCCATTCACTTTTAAACTATACAATGTATGTGGATAAGCAATAGGCATTTATTCGGTGGGAGAAAGGCAGTAGTAATCTTTTTGCACTTAAAAGGTAATCTTCCAGTATTAATTATTCTAGAGTCACTTGCATTCTGGACATTGTTACGTGGCATGGCGTTAAACTTTGAATTTAATCCAAAAAAATCTAGACGTGTAAGAATTTGTGTGCTCATTTTGCTTTTCTAGGAACGACGGAACTTTCTTCGGGATCCTCCGGCTGGTGTACAGTTTAATTTTGATTTTGACAGTATAGCACCTGTTGCTATTGTGATGCTTCGGGAAGATGAGCTGTTGAGTAAAATGCGTTTTGAGCTAGTGCCAAAACTGTAAGTGAACACAAATATCTGTATTTTCTTTCCATCAATAAGGAAATAACTTTCCCAATTAATATTTGTCTAGATGGGTAACTAGGTTGTAAATTATCTTTTTACAAGGCTGTGTGCTTCAGTCATCAAATTTCAGTGTCAAAAATAAACACTTTTCAATTTAAAATAAATTATTTCATGCTGACTTACTTTAACTTGGAGCAAGGAATTTACTTTTTCTCCAGCGGCAATTAACCTGCTATAGTATTCTACCATTTTTGTAAATTATACTAATTTACATCAGTAAGATTTTGCAACCTTAAATATAGCAAAGGTTAGCAACAGAATAACACATTGTTTTATACTATGTAGCACACAAAGTATCTCATGGCTTACTGCATGCAATACTACGGGAAATAGTTCACCTATAAATGCACAGAAGACTAAAGGAAAGACTTGCATTTATATAGTGCCTTTTACAACCTCAGGATTTCCCAAAATGGTTTACAGCCAATGAAGTATTTAAAGGGGATGGAGAGATTTGCTGTGGAATTCTAGAGCTTTGGACCTAGGCAGCTGATATGCCTCTGTCTCGGCCCCAAGCTCTGGAACTCTCTGCCTCTCTACCTATCTCTCCTATTTTAAGACTCTCCATGAAGCCTACCTTTTTTGAACAAGCTTTTGGCCTTCTGTTCTAATATCTCGTAAAATGGCTTGGTGTCCAATTCTGTTTGATAACACTCCTATGAAGCGCCTTGAGACAGTTAACTACATTAAAGGTGCTATATAAAGCAAGTTGTTGTTGTACTTATGATTTGTTGCATTTACACAATTGTCTATACAAAATCATTGCAAACATTGACCAATTAATCTGTCTAGCTGAATTGGGCCCAATGTATCAGGGCAAGATTTGAAGTAATTTGATGGGCCGAAGGGCCTGTACTGTACTGTTCTATGTTCTATGTTTAAGTAAAATAATATCAGCACTAACAATTACTTTTATTAAATATATAGTTTTATCATAAATAAAAGATTAATGAATCATCAATCTATGCTTACAGTACTTAATTTTATCTTTTGCCCCCACTAAAAAAAAAACTCTGGACTCTTGCCGCCGATTCCACCCCCGCACTCCACCTTCCCCTGGCTGTCTCAGACTCGTGTTTAAATCCTTTCATGGCCTTAATCATCCCTATCTCTGTAAGCTCACTAGCTCTACAATTCTTCACCCCAACCCCCAAAAGTCCCTGTTCTTCTAAGTCGGGCCTCTTGTGCAGCATTCTCTTCCTGTGCTCCACTGTTAGCAGCTGTGCCTTCCACCCAGACCCCTTGCTATGGTATCTCCTTTAAGAACTTCCCTCTCCTTTAAGACCTTCCGTAAAGCCCATATTTTACAACAAAAGTTCAGTTATCTTGCAAAGATATTTAAGACTTATCTATTTCCTTATTTATGGTCTAGCTTTTTTAATATCACTGAGGAGATTGGGTGTTGGAATTTCCACTGAGTATTAGTAGAGATATTTTTGCACACTAATTGGTAATCACACAACAAAAATGCCAGTGTAAGTCTGCATATGCCAGTAATTTTTTTGGCATAGTTTCATGAGTTGTCCATTGCAGTGCAGATGATTAGATCATATAGAGTGTTTACTAATTTATACTGTGCAAAATTTCATTTGATGTGGATTCAAAAGGGAATTGGTTAAGTACCAGAAGAGAGAAAATTTGCAGGGCTACTGGGAAAGGGCGTGGGGGGTGTCGGGTGGGACTAACTGAGTTTCCCTTACAGAGAGCTGGCACAAACACAATGGGCCTCCTGTGGTGTAACCATTCCATGATTCTGTGCTTTTGTATTTGCACGTTGATCAAAACCGAGCCTAATCGCAACAACTACTTGCATTTATATAGCATCTTTAATATAGTAAAATGTTCCATAATGAACCCTGGTTTCATTTTGCAGGCTACATTACGCATTATGTAGCAGAGATGAATTGAATCTCCTGCTATAATAGAAATATGAATTGTAAATTGGTAAAAAGGGTTATAACTATTGAGCAAAACCTGTGACGACATCAATGCCTAAACCACTATCAACCATCTGAAAAATGTTTTATAACTGCAGAGTATACTTGTTCATCCACCGTTGTGAAATAACTCTTCATGACGTTTATTTACAAAAAGCTTTTCTAAAGACAAGTTGGCTTCTCACCATTCCAAATTTCCAAAGCCTTCCCCATCGCATTGATATCTGTAAGACAGCATCATTGAAAGGGACTTTGATGGGTTGGTTAGTAAATGGATTGCACATATAGACCAGGAAAGTTTTAGGTTGATTGTACTGTGGTAGTTGATCTTTGTTAGTCTAGTGTAACAAGTAATCCACTGTAACAAGTGTCCACTGTAATTTACCATGTTACTAGACTAGGAAGGTGGGGGTAAAGTCAGTCAGTGTTACTAGGCTAGGAATATGGGGATGAAGTCAGTCGCTGTTACCATTGATGACGGAGCAAGCCTTTGGCTCATAATAAAACCATTCCATTCCTGGTTACCATAAAGAAAATCAAAATATTGTGCATTTTTTGTTAAACATTTATTGAAGTTGTGAAGCTTAGTGTTTTGTGATGTGTACTTGAAGGTTATGAAATTTCACAAAATTAATATCCGTATCTATGACTAGTAGTGTTGTTTGTACTAAATTCTATGTCTTTTTTTGCAGTGTAAAAGAGGAGCAGTTCTGGAGAAACTATTTCTACCGAGTATCTCTCATTAAACAATCTGCACAGCTGTCATCACTAGCTGCTCAGCAGGCTGAGGGCTCTAAAGAGGAGTTGGAGTATCTGGAAAAAAGCATCACAGTTACAGGTGATAACTTTTAAACTCTTAAATCAGAATAACAAAAGTGGGGATTTTTTTGCTCTATGTTTTAGTATTGCTAATGCATTTTCTATGACCCCTCGCCCCACACACAGACCAATAGAGCTTTATGACTGAGCAGGAAGCAAATTAACAAATTCCAACTTTGAAAATACTTTCTGCTAAGTGAGTTGATACAGTTTTAAAAATATCTCTGTTTTCTTTATATTAGATTCAGCTCTGTCAAAGACACCTCCAGTCCCAATGAAAAAACAAAATGAATCTATAGAGGTAAGTTTTGTGTTTTTCTATAATTACACATTTTAGTGTTTATTTTGTATAAGTTGGATAGGTGCATTATTCATTGAATTACAAAACATAATGAACCCCCGGTTACTAAGTAAATGCATCATGTTATAACACTGACTTGAAGTTTTGATTGAGAGTTTGTGTTGAATTGGCAAAACTTAGATTAGGTTAAGATTGGGCTGAGTTCGGACAATCAATTTAGCATACCTGTAGCGCCCAGACACTCGCATGAAGATTACACTCACTTGGGATGAGATACTGAAGGGTGTTGTTACCCATGGAAGCATTAGTTGCCACTTTTGAAGAGGGAGAAATTGAGAGGAAGATATATAGATTCAAATAAAATTTATTATAGTGATAACCTTATTGTGTCTGGAATTCTCAATCCCACATTGTATATGTAAATAAAATCAAAACAGGGCACAAAATTGATGGGAACAAATTTCTGTCAAGGTTGCATTATAAGTAATTTTCACTATACCCCAATTTTGTCATTAGGCAATACCAGTAAAGCCATTTATTGCAGCCAAGTCTGATCCTCCAGCACATTTTTTGTTCCATCTGGCACGTTATGAATATAGACCAAAATCACTTAGCATTCTCATGATTAAAAAAAGTTCCTGTTGGTGCTAATGTGTACCAGTACCAAAACATTTCTCTATATTTTACTCCTCCAAACCTGTTGTGTGTTTCCCAGATCCATGGAATTGCTTTTGCATGATTATATTCCCATTTATGCAACCAACCAAAGTATCCGCTGCAGTATGAGCATAGCCCAACTTTGCCCTACCTGTAGCCCTTTCACCAATGAAACTCTTACACATGCCTTGATTACCTCCAGACTTGACTTCTTCAACACTCTTTATCGCCTTTCCATCCTCCTCCCTCCACCAAGTCCAACTGCATGTATTCTGTCCCACACTTAATCCCGCTCACCCATCATTACTATCCTCGCTAGCTTACAATGCATTAAATGGTAAGTCCCTCCCCGGCCTCTTGACCTCTACACCTGTCCTTTTCGAAATATTCTCAAAACGCATTGATTCAACCTAGTTTTTGGTTACCCCTCCACATCTCTCCTTTCTTGGCTTCTTGTGCTTACCTTATTTTAAAAGCACTATATAAATATAAGTTTCTGTCATCTGGTATCAGGCCTTGAAATACTTTTACAAGCTCAAATTTTGGGTCAATTTCTTGTCGGCTAAAGTTATCTTTGAGATTTACAGTGGTGAGCTTATGCAGTGTTTTCCAGTCATCTAGGAATAACCATTTAAATTGAAGTAAAACAAAATATAGTCGAGCTATTTTAACCATTTGGACGTGTAGAACACAACCTTGCCACTCTGCTGCTATACATCTGGCATAAGGGTAAAAGTTCTGATAGGAAATGTCTATCCAACATGTGCTTGATGACGTAAGTACTGCCATCATTGTATTTAATTGTTATTTTTCAGGTGGCTCCATCTTTAATATAGCACTGAGGGTAGTGCTGATCTATAAAGATGAGGAAGATCCCAGTTTTGATCTCTCTGCTGTGTTAATTAATCAGAACCACAACAGTGCCTGGAATGCCAAGATATGGCCTGGGCTCTTATGGCCCAGGAGAGAAAAATCATCCCATGCCCCTGCTTCTACTTGCTGTCCAATGAGCCCTTGTTCAAAGATGCTGTGTGTAGCTGTTAAGTGAGTTTAGGGTTAGGCTGTGGTGCAATGGCTCCCAGCTGGTCAACATTCCCTGTTGTCATGAAAGGGAGACAGTTGTATCTGATCTTGTTCAGAGTATTAGCTTATAACAAAAAAGGGTAGATAGCCAGAATTGTTTTTGTATAAGTTTCAATTATTTATTGTAAGGACAAAAAGTGTTTTCTTTTATAGGTTCATCCTTTAGATACAATTTCAACAAGTCCGAATGCTAATGAATTTGTGAGCGATGCATATGACACATCGTTCCTAAATCAGGAAGACTTCTTGAGGGGCATGGAACAATTGGGCATAAGTGGTGGTCAGCCAGCATCTGTTAAAGATGGTAGGTGCAACAGAAAAATATCAGCTTATTTTATTTAGTCCTTGGACAAAGCAAAAATGGTATACACTCTGGCAAAAAAGTAAAACTACACTATTTCTGGGTGTGATTGTTCAGGGAATAGACATTGTCTACTTGAAATAATCAATTATTGCACATGCTGTGCAAAACTTCATTTAAAAACACACCCATAGGGTTAACAAACTCTGCAATATTCTTTAACTGAGTTCCATAACTCATACTCGTTACAAGGCAACACAAGTTGCCCCAGATAACTTCAATGTGGTGCCTGCCATTTTGTGTTTGATTTTTGAAGCCCTATTGTTACATTTTGAAAATACAATTTCTGTAGGAAGCATTTATTTTCATAGTATATCAGCCAAAATACGACTCTAAGTAAAAGAAAAAGCGTTACTCTTTTGTCAAGTGCCGGTATTGAAAAAAAAATGACATTTTAAATGCTAGTACTTGAAGCAGTTGTTCAGTTTCAATAATGCCGAGGGACAGCCATCATTATTTCTCTCTTCTGAAAGAGTGAGCTCTTTTGTTTTTGAATTTCAGGTACAATACTGCTACAGGTTACTTTCTCCCATGATGAAAAGCACCAGGAAACAATTCTTCAGTTTGGCATTACAACCACCTTTGTCTTCTGACACTTAGTCTAGCAGGAAAATCTGTTCAGTTGCCTTTATTATTATTCTAAAGTTTTAATTACATTTTAAAATAGGCCATTTATAAGAACAGCGGTCACAACTTTAAACACTCAATGGAAGGTTCTTCCATAATCCTTCTGATCTTAGCACTTATTATGAGGACTCTTGAAACAACGCTCCTTTATAATTTTTGCCAACTGATGTCTTTTTTAAATGCAGTCTCAGTCTGTTTGATTCACTCTTGGTCACTTACAAATCACATTCCACTTTCAGTACTTCAACTGTCACACCTAAATCTTTTCTGTGCTCCACCCCATTTAGCAAATATACCATTCATTATGAAATTGTGTTTGTTATTTGTAACATTAGATGCTACTTTACATTTCCCAAAGTGCTTGTTTTCATTAATTTTGTTCTTTTTTCACAATTTGCGCTCCTCTCCTCTCCTGAAAACATTGACTGTCCTAATAAAGGTAGCTCCTGCTGCCCCTTGCCTCCTAAATAAAGCTACATTGTAGAACATCATCATGTAACATCAACATGTCCTGACTTGAAAAACAAGGCTCCACCTTCTGTCTGTTCAACTTGAATAGAATATTAGAGCCTCCTATTAATTACAACCTGTACCCTTAAGCAAATGGGAGAGCATGACACAGGACTAACATTTACCACTTAATGATGTTGTATTTCACTTGAGACCATATGGAATCTCACCACATTTTTCTATCTACTCCACATAGTGCCATATGCCACATTGTCAGACATTACAATAAAACTAAAAATAACGCATGCTATCACACAGGAGAAGTAAGACACAAGATACTAACAGTACAAATACGTAGAAAGCAAGGAAGTTAAATATTTCCACCAGGGATTTAAGTATCCTTTTTGTATTTCTCTCATGGTCTGACAATCTTCAGGTCTCTCGCATGAGATGATTTTTTGTAGAATTTCCAGTTGGTACTGAGTGATATGAAATAAGTGCCACCACACGGAGCCTAGCTGTCAGTGGACTGAAGTAAAAATTAGAGGAAGTAGTCACAGCTGTTGAATAATTTGTATCTCTTCAAAGACAGACTATCAACTGAGATCAAACACACTATACAAAGGACTATTGCAAGACACAGCAATTTGGCACCACATTTTATAGGCCTTAAGCAATATGTATCTTAAAATTCCCCCTAGAACAAGGCCCTTGTTGTTTGATTAATTACCAGATTGATCTCACCTGTCTTCCCATAAACAACCTGACTCTGGCCTACATTTAAAAGCTCTTTTTTTCCCCGCTTTTATTCATTCACAGGATGTGGGTGTTGGCAAGGCCAGCATTTATTGCCCATCCCTAATTGCCCTTGAGAAGGTGGTGGTGAGCTGCCTTCTCAAATACAACTGAATGGCTTGTTAGGCCATTTCAGAGAGCAGTTAAGAATCAACCACATTGCTTTTGGTCTGGAGTCACATATAGGCCAGACCGGGTAAGGATGGCAAATTTCCTTCTCTGAAGGGCATTAGTGAACTACAAGGGTTTTTATGACAATCTGGTAGTTTGATGGTCACCATTACTGATACTAGCTAATTCCTGGGATGGTGGGATCGTTCTATGAGGAGACATTGAGAAGGCTGGGCCTGTATTCTCGAGTTTAGAAGAATAAGAGGTGATCTCATTGAAACATACAAAATTCTTACAGGATTCCACAGGGTAGATGCAGGAAGGATATTTCCCCTAGCTGAGGTTTCAGAATAAGGAGTAGGCCATTTAGGCCTGAGATGAGGAGGGACTTCTTCACTCCGAGGGTGGTGAATCTTTGGAATTCTCTACCCCAGTGGGCAGTGAAGGCTGTCATTGAGTATGTTCAAGACAGCTCGATAGATTTCTGCATGGTAAAGGCATCAAGGGATAGGGGGATGGTGCGGGAAAATGGCGTTAAGGTAGAAGATCAGCCATGATCTAATTGAATGACGGAGCAGGCTCAAGGGGCCAAATGGCCTACTCCTGCTCCTATTTCCTATGTATCCCTGGGAAGTCAATTTCCATTTTAGCTCCCAGTAATTTTGATGCCCAAGGACATAAAATTACGGAAGTGTTCCCACCTTGACACACTTTGAAACAGGTTAACTCAGCATTTTGGACAATATTAGTTGCATGGACAGGCTAGGGAATTGGAAATATGAAGTAAAGCCAAAAAAAATTATATTTATAGCCAGGGCAATAAGTCCCAGTGACCCGTGTAATAACTGTGGAACATCACAACTTGGCTTGCTCCTGTCCTCGTCTGCGATGTACACATGGATTTTCTTTTAATGACAGATTACTGGATATTGATCCAGAGTAGGAAATCTGACTTTTTTTTGGACTTCTTCCTCACCCAGAGGTGCTAAGCCTGGTTATAGTCACATTAGTTATTAAATGTAACCTTTATTTGTATTTGTAATATTTGTAAATGTTCAGATTATTTACTTTTCCTATCCCAAGCAGATGACATTCCAGAGTGGGAAAAGGAGCTACAAAGAGAACTTCAGGAGTTTGAAATTGTTGACGTGAAAACAAAAGTCAATGATGCTTGGGAGAAAGAAATTGAGGAGATGCTTCAAGAAGATGATTAAAGGTCTCGTAGTGGAAAAGATGATTCCATAATGTATGAGTTTTATTTCCCTGAGGCAGTGTTTTCTGTTCGACCTGTTGTCTCAAAACATTTCTGAAGAAAGACAGAATGTTATCAATAAATCTTTCATTTCTTTGTGGTGGGATTTAAGGTTCAATTATATCTCAACACCACTAGCTTTATTATTACTGCATTTTGTACTTTTTGAACCAATATTTTCTAGTATAAAAACAGATTAGTTCCTCTACATTTCCAATGATGGAAAATATCTTAGAAATGTAAGAAGCCATAAGTATTGTAGTTTACGTGTAGTTTTCAATTGTAGCCAAAGTACTGCAGTCACTTATTTTATGAAACAGTATTTAACTTCTCTCATAAACTGTGATTTTTTTTTTTAACACATATGCCTTGTAGAATCTTCTCTTTGAACCTCTCCCAGCCAACACAGAGTTGCCCAAAGGCCAATTCTAGTGGGTTGCACCATCAAAGCAAGATGCAGGATTCCCCAGTCCCTTGCATGGCAGGTTCTGAACTTCAGACTGTGTCATCAAAGGCTACAGGGATAAAGTAATGATTATGGAGCAGGTCAACAGTGGGGAGTCTTGAGGACATTCTGTAGCTGTGTTAATAACCAGCATGTTTGGATGAGTTCTGATGGAAGGTCACAGACCTGAAATGTTAACTCTACTTCTCTCTCCACAGATGCTGCTTGACCTGCTGAGTATTTCCACCACTTTCTGTTTTTATTTCAGATTTCCAGCATCTGCAGTATTTTGCTTTTATTTTATGGTTTGGATGCAGGTTTGTTTACCATTTGGTTGGTTGGCAAATGTTAAGTGGCAGAGGGGTACCAAAATAAGGCAAGGGAAATAAAATATGGCCTAAAGATAGTAAATAGTTGGTCTTATTATAATCCAGTTAGCCTTGCTAACATTTAAGTTAGCCTTAAATGGACCATTTAAAAAAACACATTGAGCAACCCATAGAAAGAACTATTTTAAAGTGCCAACATCCTGTTCAGAACTTTGATCAGTGACATGGGCAAAGATGGTTTTGCGTTTTACTTTCAGGAAAAGCTTTAGAAACTAGTTCAAATACTAGGGTTGGCGTCCCAATAATACAGGAAGATCCAATATTTGAATCGTCTCCTGTGCTGTTTGACTAATCTTAGGTGGGAGGACCATAAAATATTGATATTGTTATTTGTTGCCTGTGCAATTATTCTGCTCATGCCGAAGGATCTTTAGTAATATGAAACTGAAATGTGAATAGGACTGAAGAGTGTTTATTGAGCTTAATACAAAATGTGTTAACAGGAGCGAAGTAAGTGTGTATCTGATCTACCTTATATAATCGTGTACAAGTCCAATTTCTGAGGCTTAAAATTTGGGAGTCGAATTTTACATGTCATATTTTTGAACTTTTATTAACAAAATAATAGCCACCATGGAAACAGTGTAGAGTCGGATAGATGCGCGGGAAACTATGTATCCATTCTGATGATGTTCACAGACTCATTTTGCAACTTTACCACCTAATTGCCACTTGTGAGGCTTTCCCTTGTTGGCACTTTTATTCTTTGGCATTTTCTTGAGCTGTGTGGAAAGCTTTCTCCAATCTCTGACACTCTTCTGATACTTTGAGTTCTCTTGCTGCCGCACAATTATTCGCCTTCTCTGCACACGCTACAACTTTTAGTTTAAACTGTACTGTCTATTTGTTCTTCCTTGGTGCCATATTGAAAAAATGTGGGGGACCCAGCTGAATGTTTGGGTATTTATACTAGTGCATGATTAGAATGTTCTGTCTGCGCTCTGAAAGTTAAAGTTGACTTTTACTTGAGATATAGGAAAAATTCAATATTTTTTGGACTAAAGTCATGGGTCAACTTTTACACGAGTATATATGGTAATTTGATTTTCTTTGTTACACCCTTAATGCCTTATGTATATTGTATTATGTTTATGGCTGCATCTAGAATTTTTTTTTTTACAAATTCCATTATATACACTTTCACCCAAAGATTACCATTAGATGCAAATAGAAATGGGAAGGTGATTCACCCAAGTTTTCATGGCTGTCAGAAACTGGTTAAAACTGTATTGGCAAGGCTTGGGATCAGATCAGCTGCATACCCTCTGAATCAGGGAGCAGAGTGGATTCTGGAGTGGGAACCGTGTTAAGGAAAAGTTTTTTTTATGCAAAAAAAAAGTGAAAAGTGAAAATAAATGCCATGTAAAACTTGAAATCATTTTGCAGTTTTTAGTTTATCTAGAGTATCTTTGAATCATTGTTATGGGCAGGTGGAGGATGACTTGTGAAGGCTGTACAAAACTTTGTTCCTAACTAACAAATCTCTGCTCAGAAGATTAGTCATTATACATAGAAAGGATATAATGGGGGTGGGCTGGAGAGCCATAATTAATTCCTGTGAAATTCAGTATCTGATTTGGTTAAGAGTTGCAATGCTTTGTGTAGCGTTTTAGAAATTGTAAAAATTGAGGCTCTTATTTTAGTTTTGGAGACTATTTGATTGAATAGTGTGAAATTCAAAGTTGATTTCTGACATGTCCTTTCCTAAATGTCCTAGCAGTATTTTAACAAAGGCACCATGAAATGCATGAAGACAACATTAGCACTTGAAAGGACATAAATTTTCTCCTAATTTACAAAATTAACGTTTAAAAGAATGTATAAAGAAAACATAAAAAATTCTGCTTCTGCATTCATCAAAACATGATTTTCCTCCATAAAAGTGAATGAGAAGAAAACTGTGGGCTGGAAAGCACAGATGTGGAATTTCTACTCCCATCCCTAGTTGAAAAGAATAACCAAATTCTTTCACAGAAACATGCAAATTCAACAACCGCGGGCTTTAATTTGTGTGGGCAAAGATATTTTGGATCCCATAAATATGCCAAGTATTTAGGTTTCTGCCAAGTGTTTTGATTTTGGCCTAAAGGGAAAATGATATGTATTTTTCCCCAACAGACAAAAATGGTTGCCATTCTGTTTACAAAATAGTTTTCAACCAAGCTTTCTCCTTCATGAGCTGCATTTATGTTCTCTTAAATATCCAGAAACATGGGCTTGATGTTCAAAAAGTAGTTTTTTAAAAAAATTTTAACTGCTGTTTTCAAGACATTTGTGGATATTATAGAACTTAGCAAACACTATGCAAATGTTCTTGTACAACATTACAACAGTGACAATCACGTCAAAGAAATGCTTACTTCACTGGCTGTAAAATGCTATGGGACATCCTGTGGTCGTGGAAGACACTATATAAATGCAAGTCTTTTATTGTTTGTACCATTCTAGCTGACCACCAGGTAAAAAGAAAGACTATAGCACCTTTTACGACCTTGGGGAAATGCCAATGTGCTTTACAGCCAAGTACTTTTGAAGTGGAAGTTGCAATGTACAAATACAGAAAACCTTTTTTACTTTTTGTGTAAAATTAAAATTGACTCAAAGCTCATTAGTGGGGCAAATTTTGCTTTTGAAACAAATTGGTGTTGCTGAACTGTACAGACATGTAGGGCTGGATTTTATAATCTCGCTGCTGAGATTTGCAGAGATGAAAAAACGGCGGCCCGCCTTTGCGGACTGCGCAGCATAGATCCGACGCAATCTTTTGTGCGGCGGCTCATTTGCATCCCCGGGGCAGGCCGCACCCTCCCCCCCACCCCCCCATGTCCATCACCGACAATAGCGTCAGCTGCCTGTGCTCAGACGCTAACGCCATTTTTAAAGGGCTGTTAGCCCTAATGGGTAATATAAATATTTAAAGGTAAATTGAATTAAAATTAATAAATACATCTCTTTTGCCCCTCTCCCACACCAGCAATAACAATTAAATTAATTATTTGGCCATTCCCCCACCCCACCCCAAAACACTTACCTTTACCATCTGACCTTCACCACCTCCCCAAACTGCACAAACTTTCAACTACAACCCTTCCCACCATCCCCTACACCCATGACGTTAATTTGACCCCCCGCACTGATAAAAGTACCTCTCTTCTCTTTTTCCCCCCCCCCCCCCAAAAAAAAAGTATTGCGCCTCGTCTCCCCCGATGGGGATCCGAAGGCGTGAGTGCTGACCAACGGGCCGAAGGTTGCAGCGGGACGTCAGGTGTGAGCTTAATTAAATCAATCATTTTAATTTATTCAAATTTTAAAATTGGGGTCCCGTCGCCAAGCAATGGGGGGGCCACCAGGAGGCCTCGCCGCCACTGCCAGTAATATTGGGCCAGGCCCTCCCAGCTTTGGCGTGCATGGCGGCCCTCTCCCAGAGGCATTTTATGGCCCTCCCCACCCCCCCCCCCCCCTCCACCTTGCCACCCACAGTGGGGAGTCGATAAAATCCAGCCCGTAATGACCCATGTTGGGTTTAATTACTTGATCTCATTCTAGGCAGCTGTGTGAGCAGTAAAATGCATTTCTTCGCCCACAACTTTTAAGCATTTAAGAAAAACAGCCAAGGTTCATGCCTCCAGCTGTTAACATTGACCCCTGCCGCAGATTGTATGTGTATAAACATTGAATGAGAATAGAATCTGGCTCAGCTGTTCTACTCAATCCCTGTGTCCCTTGCAACCAAACAGTCAAATAGCTTCCCAACATTCACTCCCTGGGCACACATCTGAAGAACGGTCAATTGGGCAAGGTACCGTACCTCACTATGAGTAACTAAGTTCAGGAGACAGAGAAAAATTGCGATAGAGTGAACAATATATTTAACATGTTTTGTCCTTAGTCAAAAGGCTCCATGGCCAAAACAGTTTTGAGACACTCCTTATGTAGTTGTGAAATCTGCAAGTTCTGCAATTTGACAGGTGCAACTTCAGACAACTTATGAACATAAGAGCGCCATGAAAGCCATCTAAACAACAAGTCTGTTCCATAAATAGTACTGTGAAGAGATTTTAGAAGATCAAGCTCATGATTCAAACCCAAGAGCCTATCTTTTTTTTCAGTACGAATGTAGCATGTTTCCTCACTGTGTATTTAATATGTTGTAAATCTTTCCAATAACTGGCTTTGTGTGTAGTCTGAAATTACTGTTACTGGATGTGTATGAGAGATTGCTACACAAACTATATTGCTACTGTGATTTAATTAAATATATGCGTGTTAATGTGGCAGTGTTGTTTCTATAACTGGAGTGCATACATTGCAGAATTAGATTTTAATTTACATTTTGGTAGACTTTTTAATCTTAGAATGCTTAGATGAAATACTCTTTTCCTTGGTGATGGACAACACTTTGTATACTTGGCCAATTCATCTGTCCAATTTTATTTTATGCTTTATAATTATATATCTGTAGTTGCATTTCATAGCACCAATATATGCATGACCTTGCGTTTCGAAACCATATGCTACTGCGAGATTGTAGATTGCTGAAAAATATAAGAACACAAGAAACATGAATAGGAGTAGATCATATGGCCCTTTGAGCCTGCTCCACTTCAGTAAGATCATGGCTGATCTTAGACCTCAATTCTACTTTGGTGCCCAATCCCCACATCCATTAATTGTCCTAGAATCCCAAAATCTATTTATCTCAGTCTTGAATATACTCAATGACTGAGCATCCACAACCCCCTCAAGTAGAGAATTCAAAAGGTTCACAACTCTGAAGAAATTCCTCCTTATCTCAGTCTTAAATGATTGACCACTTATCCTGAGACTATGCCTCCTGGTTCTAGACACTCCAGCCTAGGGAAACAGTTTCTCAACATCTACACTGTCAAGTAAATTCTCTTTGATCACCATGCTTTTCTACACGAGTCATCTGTGAAACTTTAGCATTCTACTTAAAGTACTCCTGTTGAGGTTATTAAAGTGCTTTGATGGATGAAGACCAGCATAGCAATGATAGATCCCATTCCTGAAAAAACAGAATGGCCACTTAACTGAGGGGCTGCTAATGTCTATGACTCTGTACTAAAGCATAAGTCACCTAAGGAAAGAAATTGGATGGAGGGGAATACAATTGCTACTGGAATCTGCTCATCTTCCATATATCGCGCATGTGACCAAGATGAGTGGTGATCTTTAGAGCCATTTTGTCAGTCATTGCGGCATAGAAGGCTGCCATTTGGCCCATTGAGTGCATCCTGTCTCTGCAGAGCAATTGTCTACAGTTCCAATTTCCTCGCCTTCCTTTTCTGAATGAGCTGACTCCTCAGTGATGGTTCCGTAGGTGCTAGCAGCTCAACCGTAGAGTCATAGAGAGATACAGCGCTAAAACAGGCCCTTCGGCCCACCGAGTCTGTGTCAACCATCAACCACCCATTTATACTAATCCTACATTAATCCCATGTCCCCTACCACATCCCCACCTTCCCTCAATTCTCCTACCACCTATCTACACTAGGGGCAATTTACAATGGCCAATTTACCTATCAACCTGCAAGTCTTTGGCTGGGGGAGGAAACTGGAGCACCCGGCGGAAACCCACCGTGACTTTTGTTTGGTTAAACAGTAAGTCAATAAATTGTATGATTGTGGAGGGCATCACAGGTGACCTAAATTCTGTTCTGCCTCACCTCCACACTTCCCAACAGGGGTCACTGGGTCCTGCATGAGGACCTTAACCCAAGAACTGAGTAGAATGGGCTGCTGCTCAAGTTTAGTTTTAGTTTAGAGATACAGCACTGAAACAGGCCCTTCGGCCCACCAAGTCTGTGCCAACCATCAACCACCCATTTATACTAATCCTACACTAATCCCATATTCCTACCACATCCCCACCTGTCCCTATATTTCCCTACCACCTACCTATACTAGGGGCAATTTATAACGGCCAATTAACCTATCAACCAGCAAGTCTTTGGCATGTGGGAGGAAACCGGAGCACCCGGAGGAAACCCACGCAGACACAGGGAGAACTTGCAAACTCCACACAGGCAGTACCCAGCATTGAACTTGGGTCGCTGGAGCTGTGAGGCTGCGGTGCTAACCACTGCGCCACTGTGCCACCCATTAGAAGAATGAGATGTGATCTTATTAAAACAAAAGACTTTGAGAGGGGCTTGACAGGGTAGATGCTCATAGACTGTTACCCTGGCTGGAAAGCTAGAATTAGGTATAGTCTCAGGAAATGGGCTTTGCCATTTAAGACTGAGGAGAAATTTCTTCACTCAGATGATTGTGAATCTTTGGAAAGGTCTACCCTAGAAAGCTGTGGATGATCAGTCGATGAGCATATTCAAGATGGAGATCGATAGATTTTTGAACTGGAAGGGAATTGAGTGTTATAGGGATCAGGTGAGAAGTGGAGTTTAGGTCTTATTGAATGGCAGAACAGATGTGAGGAGCCATTTGGCCTGCTCCATTTTCTTGTGTTAACACTGAGGCCAATTGCATCATAGCAAGTTTAAGGGACGGAAAGAGGCCACTTGGCCCATCGTGTCTGTGCCAGCCGAAAAACGATCCACCTATTCTAATCCCACCTTCCAGCATTTGGTCCGTAGCCCTGCAGATTACATCACTTGAGGTGCATATCCATACTCTTATTGAATATTAAGGGTTTTTGCCTCAACTACCCTTTCAGGCAGTGAGTTCCATGCCAACTGGCTAAGACTGAATAATACAACATGGACTGGGAATCAAATACCTGATATACCTGCCTTTGTACCTCACAATGTAGGTTATTTTCTCACTAAGCTATTAACAAAGCTCACAAGGGGTCCATAAAAATCAGCCACTATTTAGGTTACAAGTGGCTAGTTTGTGTCCAGAGATATTTATTTGAAGTCCACTTTTATTTGCTCTATTTGTTCATCTGAACAAGAGCTTCACAATATGCCCCATTCCTCCCCCCCGCCACGACACACAAAAATTGAATTCTTAAAATAAACAATGGAAAAACAAGTTTTTATATACTTTTCAGTTTGAGGTACAAATTTCACTGCAAAGGTTTAATGATTTGCCAGCAAATAAACTAGAGTGTTTACAAGTGTGATGGCTTGTTGCATTACTGAACTGAATCTTCTGTTTCTGATATCTTGCTGATAACATCTCATGAATTGTATCAAATCTTACAATGACTCATAACCAAATTTTATCTGCTAATTTAACAAAGGTCCCACTTTTGAAAGCTTTGCAGTTCCACAGTATCCCTTGTGATGATTTGTTTTGTCAATTTGTACTTCTGTAGCATCCAATAATTTAAAAGCTCCAATTTTGTGAACTTTGGGGGTCACTTTCATGCAATTATGCTCTAATTTTTCAGTAGTATTATTGGTTCCTGATTGATCATTGGAAATTGGTGGTGTAGCAGCAATCACTGAAAACAGCTAGAAATATACTGGAAATTCTGTGGAACAACAACAATGTGCATTTATCCAGCACCTTTAACATAGTAAAACATCTCAAGGAGCTTACATTAAAATACATGTTTTTTTTATATAAATGACCAACCAGTTCTGTGTTCAAGAAAACACCATCATAAAGATTAACTTGTCATTCAGATAGTGATTTTTCTGACTAATTTAGTTCCTTTCTTTAAATTTAGCTTTTAAATCCTTTAATTAGTTGGCCTCTGAGATGGTCCATTTTTACAAAGATATTGTGCAGCTAATAGCACTGATGCTCTTTATTCTAGTCTTGAATTCACTGCATAAGCATAGTATTACGAAAGTGCCTCTGTTTTGCTAAATATATTTTTTGAGGATTCATTTTTGAAAGATTGAAGAAATGTTAAACTTTGAGGTTTTCAAAGGGGGTCATGTAAAGGTCACTTGACTTTGAAAAACAATCCCTGGAAATGTTTTTTAAAAGGGGCACTGAGAGGTCTTGTGAGGAAAACAAGCCTTTCTGGGAAACCATCTGACTTCCAGCTCAATAAACAACATAGAACTTTGGACACCTAGAGAAGTTGTTTACAAAGAAGTGAAAGGTCAAAAGGTTGACCTGTTGTCAGTTTCACTTTTGAATTGTTTTGAGTTGGGGTTGTACTGTATAAAAAGGGAGAACTTCCAAGGAGAGAAGAGAATTCCCAAGGAAGGAGAGAAGACCACAACCCATCTCAGCTTTCCAGCACCCCTCTAAAAGACCCTGAGAAGCCCACTGGATCAACTCATCACGTCTCCTGTCTTTGAAGAAAAGCCTGCTAAATTAATTCTCAATGCTACCTGAAATGAACTGTTCTAAAAGATCCCAGTGACCCGTCTACGTGTACGTGGAGACCAGACTGTATGCTAGTTTTGGAACACAACATATCTGCTGTTTCTTCAAGAATGAGCAAGTATTCAGCCCGTGTTTTTATTGTATGTAATAGAGCTCTAAAAGCAAAAATCCTTTTGTTTTTCTGGTTAATAGGTGTATGTATGTATGGGTGATTGTGAGGGTCTAAGGTAAAAAGGCTATTTCAATCTGTGTGTTTATGCTTTACTTCATTACTGGTTAAGACTTGTTTTATAATAAACTGATAATGTTGTTTAATAAAGAAACCTGGTTGGTGTGTTTTATTCTGGGATAAAAATAGAGTCTATGATTGACTGTATCAGTAAGTGAGAAAAAATTTAAATATATGTTGTGAGGCGTGGAGAAGTGGAACTAGAATAAACCGTGCACTCCTCCCACCTCGGTCGTAACAATAGCCCAAGGAGTTATTGTCCTTTGATAGTTTTATCTCCAAAGTGCAATGTCTAGCTGCCATTTAAAACCCTGATGGTCGACCCCAAAATGATAGATTATCATGTGGGTAATTTGAAATTTCAGCACAAAGGAAGGTACCTATGTCCAATGCTAGCTTCATATCAGAGTAGACTTTCCTAATCCTATTACCCTGATCCTTTTCTTTAAAGGTTTAATTCCTTTTTAAATGTTGTAATTGACTCTCTTTGATTATGTATTTCGTATTCTAATGCTTTAGATGAAAAAAATTCTTCTAGTGGTCCTTTCATGCTTCTAGTAGTGATCCTAAGTTTATATTCCCTTGCTGCTGATTTAGTGGCCAGTAAAGATAAGTTTTGACTACATACCCTGTTAAATCCTTTCATAATTTTAAAGCTTCTATAACATCCCTTCTTACTCTGCTCTGATCAAGTAAAAAAAAACATAGTTTTTCAAATCTCTCATAACTATATACGCTCATCCTTCATAGCATCATAGCAAATCAAAGTTGCATCCTTTCCACGGTTCCATCATTTTCCTGCATTAGAGTGCTCCAGCTATGACCTAATTAATGCTTTGAACAGATTTTCATCGGTTCTTTGCATTTGTATTGAATACCCCCAAATTTAAATTCCAGAATCCTGTTTGCTTTGTATGGCTTTTTTCAGCCACAGTCCTACTTTGTGGAGACATGGATCCAAACTCCATGCCACAGTGTTTTGGTACACCAGAGTGCTGTTACCACAGCACCTCCATCTCATCAACACAGCATAGCACACATTCTGTCTCTGACTGACTTTAGAGAACCTGAACTAGAAATGTACTCATACACTCGCCGGTTGGGGTCACTGGGTAATAGCCTGGAAAGCTGGTGCTCATTTGTGCTCAAACCAAGATCCATGAATTCAGTACAGATATGGATCAAGTTTGGGATCTTCATGTTGTTCAACAGTGCCAATACCATGTCTCTGCCTCCACCACCGCTTTGATTACATATCTGAATAAAACAGATCAATGCTTTTATCTCACATGTGAAGTCTTAAGGGAATCATTCTGATCAGAATCGATATGAAAACCCAATCCATTCCATTAGGCTGTGATTTTCTTTTTTCTATTTTAGTAAAAAGCAAGGCTCTTTTTTTAAGGAATTGGCCAAAATAGAAATGTACAGTAACAACTGACCAATTACTGTCTCTAGATGTGTTTGGAGATACAATATACCACAAAGAAATTTACAGCACAGGAACAGGCCCTTCGGCCCTCCAAGCCTGCGCCGAATCAGATCCTCTATCTAAACATAACGCCTATTTTCTAAGGGTCTGTATCTCTTTACTTCCTGCCCATTCATGTATCTGTCTAGATACATCTTAAAAGACGCTATCGTGCCCGCGTCTACCACCTCCGCTGGCAACGCGTTCCAGGCACCCACCACCCTCTGCGTAAAGAACTTTCCACGCATATCCCCCCTAAACTTTTCCCCTTTCACTTCCACACTTAAGTGTAGATCAAAACAGTTATAATTAGATTACTGATTACTGCCACCAACTGTACTAAAGACTTGATATATTCCACAATATATTACAAGCTAATGAGATAGTCTGATCAACCACCAATGATTTCAATTCTTAGATATGGGAGGGATGGGGTCTGCTGTTGAGTGTTATATTCTTCACCATTGTATTTTTCTAATCCAGAGAAAGCTCTTCCTGGGAGACATTAAATTTGGCTTGTTGAAAATGCAGAACATTCACTCCAATAAGGTTAAGATCTAGAACTATCCAATTATCTACTCCCCTGCACTTTCCCCATCACCCTGCAATGTTTCCCCCTTCAAGCATTTATCCAATTCCCTTTTGAAAGTGTTTAAAATGGAGGGTTTCATCCACTATCTCAAAGTTGCTTGCTAATCCTCTGGGGTTTGAGGTGTCCTTAAGAATCAGTAAGCAATTTCAGCATTAGTGTCTCAAAGTTTGCTGTGCCATATTACTTATTAACAATTTCCAGGAAAAAGTCAACCATTTCGACACTTTCAATGTACAGTGGGTATGTTACTGGACTAGCTATCAAGAGGGCTAGACTAATAATCCATGAATGCGAACTCAAATACTACCATGGCAATTTGAAAGAATTTAGATTTTTTTTTAAAACATGGATATGAAAAGCTGGTTTGAAGAAAAACTGACCATGAAGCTGCCAGACTGTCATAAAACCCAACTGGTTGACTAATGTCCTTTAAGGAAGTATACCTGCTATTCTTACCCTTGCAGGTGACTACACTTCAAAACCAAAAGGTGCTTCATTAGCTGTGGAGCACTTGGGACCGTCCCGAGGTTGTGCCATAGATAAATAAAGTAAGTGACAGCCATTCACTGGTTCATTCCTCAGGGGAATACCTTGACCAATCAGAGTCAAGCTACCCTGGTTTAAATTTCAAACAAAATTTGACACATAACTGTCAGTCACCATAAACTGGTGCATTCTCCATGGCAACGCTTCTACCAATCAGAGTTCACTTGCCAACCAATCAGCACTCTCTTCTCATACAGTATAAATTTGTTGCTTTCCCTTACATTGGTATTCTCGTGAATTGTCCTGATGAGTGCAAGATGAAAAGCTTTGACAAAATATCTCTATTTTCAGCAATACTCAAGTTCTGTACTACCAAACAACTATTTCTGTCTATATTTCTTAGCAGACACTTTGTGTCCTCACAACTTGCTTTCCTACCTATCTTTGTATCGTCTGCAAATTTGGCTACGATACACTCGGTCCCTTCATCCAAGTCATTAATATAGATCATAAATATTTGAGGCCCTAGCACAGATCCCATGGCACTCCACTAGTTACATGTGCCAACCTGAAAATTACCCTTTTATCCCGACTCTCTGATTCCTGTTAGCCAATCCTCTATCCATGCTAATATATTACCCCAACACCATGAGCTCTTATCTTGTGTAGTAACCTTTTATGTGACACCTTATCGAAACCCAAATATGCTATATTTCCAAATATACTGGTTTCGCTTTGTACATCCTGCTTGTAACCTCCTCAAAGAACTCTAACAAATTTGTCAAACACGATTTCCCTTTCATAAAACCATGTTGAATCTGCCTGGTTGCATTCTGATTTTCTAAATGTCCTGTTACTACTTTCTTAATAATGGATTCTAGCATTTTCCCAATGACAGCTGTTAGGCTAACTGGCCTATAGTTTCCTGCTTTCTGTCTCCCCCTCCCCCCACCCCCACTTTCCTGAATAGAGGTGTTATATTTGCAGTTTCCCAATCCACTGGGACCTTTCAAGAATCTAGAGAATTTTGGAAGATTACAACCAGTGCATCCACTATCTCTGTAGTCACTCCTTTTAAAACCCTAGGGTGCAAACCATCATTGGTTTGGAGATTTGTCAGCCTTTAGTTCCATTAGTTTTCCTAGTACTTTTTCTCCAGTGATAGTGTTTGTTTTAAGTTCCTCCCTCTCTTTTGCCTCTTGACTTTCTACTATTCTTGGGATGCTTTTTGTGATTTCTACTGTGAAGACAGATACAAAATACTGGTCAAAGTCTCTGCCATTTCCTTGTTTCTCATTATTAATTCCCCAGTCTCATCCTCTAAGGGACCAACACTTTAGCCACCTTCTTCCTTTTAATGTATTTGTAGAGTCTGTTTTTATGTTTCTTGTTAGTTTACTCCCACAGACTAACTTTTCCTTCTTTTTATTTTAGTCATCCTCTGCTTATTTCTAAAATTTTCCAAATCTTCTGACCTACCACTAATCTTTGCAGTATTACACCTTTTCTTTCAATTTGATACCATCCTTAACTTCCTTCAGGTGCATCCTTCTCATAGAGTCTTTCTTTCTCAATGGAATAGATCTTTGTTGAGAGTTGTGAAATATCTCCTTAAATGTTTGCCACTCTACTCTACTGTCTTACCTTTTAACTTATTTTCCCAGTCCACTTTAGCCAACTCGGTTTTCAAACCCTTGTAATTGCCTTTACCTAAGTTTAAGACACTAGTTTCAGGCCCAAACCTCTCACCCTCAAACTGAATGTGAAATTCTATCTTCTTGTGATCACTCTTGCCTAGAGATATACTATGAGGTCATTTATTAATCCTGTTTCATTACACATTACCAGGTCTAAAATAGCCTGCTCCAAGGTTTGTTCCAGAATGTATGGTTCCAAGAAGCTGTCAATAATGCTGATAACATGGGAGAGGATGAATTTCGGGACCGAAGACTATGTACTGTAAGGATAGACACAAATAGATCATTAAATAAATAAGCAAGTTGGATAATATGTAGCTAAAGGGTTGTTAGGTTAGATCATATAAGTTTTTCAAACACAGGTACTTACATAGCATCATCCCTGTTTTAAAAATCTGTTCAAAAAAGAGTCACAATACACCTAGTAGTGTTTTATCCAGCAGGAACTAGACTTTAAAAGAAAGAGAGGTACAAAGTTTCACTCAGGTGGAACTTTTGCTTACCTTTAAGATCAGGCAATGTGAACAGGCTTGGATAAGTCACGCTTCTGATTATCCACAGAAGTTCCCAGTACCAATGATTTTAAACATAGGGTTAATGTGTACCACGTTGTATGAAGTTTTAAGATGAATGTTTTGGAACAATAATAAATTATTTCTCAGACATATTACTGTCTCTAGGTTTTTGAATCTGTTATAAGGAAGGAATTATCCAAACTGTTTTCATTTTCACATATATTTGTACCTTTTATGTATGGAACCTCAGTATATATCATAGTAGTCTTATGGCCAGGTGAGGAGAGGGTCACAGACTCTGCCCTTGCCCTTCCTCTTATTTGACGGCAACAGGATTTATTCCTTTTTTAACAGTGATTGTGCTTACCACCTCAATGAGTGTTTTACCTTTTACCTTTAATGTGATCATGAAAGAACCAATTGGACAGGTTTTTTTGAGTTTAAACAAGAAAGAGGTGAGATTATACTTAACAATTTAAACCCGATCTTAAAAAAAAAGCGACACATTCAAGCACACATCCACACGAGAATCTCTCACACACACAACTAGATTACAGAGTGAGAAGTAGATTTTGTGGTTGGATTAGAGTCCAGAATAAATAAAAATTAAATCTACAGTCTGTGAGGTTGGATGATTCGGTGGTCTTCTGACTGAAGTCTTTGGTTGGTCAAAATGCACTTTGTGGCTGGAACGCTAGGCTCAGGGATTTCTTGGAGGCAGTCTTGTAGGTGGCTCTCTTTCCCTGGTCTCTGTCTATAGCAATCTGTAGGCTCGGAGGGTCCACAGTCGCAGCCAGTTTTCAAACTTGTGTTATCTGGAGAGAGAAAGAGAGAGGAAGTCACACAGCCTTTCTGATGCTGCACAGTCTGGGTTACTGCTTGTCTCTCTTTGGTCAAGGAAACTCTCAGCTTTCACAGAATTGGACAGATGGTCACATGACTGCCTCGATGTATTCTCTGGAACCTTCTAATGAGATTCAAGGCTTTGAATTGGCTCCCAGGCCCCAGGATGCCAATATTTACATCTGGAGCGGTTTGCTTTTTCAAAGTCAAGGTGTCAGGATTGTCTTGAATGCCATACTAATGAAGCAATTTTAGGTAATTCGATCACCTAGAGCAAGCCATTGTTGTGGGTCCATGCTCCTCAGACCCCTGTCTCCTGTTGGAGACCTTGGAATGTGAAAAGGTGTTACATATGCCAATTGCGGTGACCATCTTGGCTGCCAGTTTTTTAAAGGTTAACTGCAGGATTTCTTCCATTAAAAGTTTAATGTAAGTTTCCAACCAATGAATTAAAATTCCTCATTTGGCATATCATTTTTCTTGACAGTAGTCTAAAATTGTTGATCAAGGAATCAGTTAGACTATCTAGTCAAAGAAATCAACTTGTCAAAACAAAAGCAAAATTCTACAGGTGCTAGAAATCTGAAATAAAAGCAGAAAATACAGGAAATCCTCAGCAGGCCAGGCAGGATCTGTGGAGAGAGAAACAGAGTTAATGTTTCAGGTCAATGACCTTTTGTCAGAACTGGAGAAAGTTAGACCTGCAATAGGTTTTAAGCAAATTTAGAGATTAGTTTAGAAACAGATTAGCACTGAAACAGGCCCTTCGGCCCACCGAGTCTGTGCCAACCATCAACCACCCATTTATACTAATCCCACACTAATTCCATATTCCTACCACATCCCCACCTGTCCCTATATTGCCCTACCACTTACCTATACAAGGGGCAATTTATAATGGCCAATTAACCTATCACCCTGCAAGTCTTTTGGCATGTGGGAGGAAACCAGAGCACCTGGAGGAAACCCACGCAGACACAGGGAGAACTTGCAAACTCCCCACAGGCAGTACCCAGAATCGAACCCAGGTCGCTGGAGCTGTGAGGCTGCGGTGCTAACCACTGTGCACTAGTAAAGAGGCAGGGAAAGGGGTGAGGCAGGAAAAAAAGGATAAGGTCTTTTATAGGGTGGTGGGTAGGAGAGATTAAATGACAAAAGGGATGATGGTACAAGGCAAAAGGAGATGGTAATTGGAGAAGCAAAGAATGAAAAGATGACTGCAGAGAAGGTGTAGATGCTGTTACGAGGATTTCCATTTTTTTGTTTTAAAACTTGGGATTCTACATTTTTAAAAATTGAAAAGGATTTCAGTGGACATTGAGACATCTGGAGATAGCTGAACTTAATGGACGCTTTTGGAAGCAAGGCAGGGTCAACGAGAGGATCCTGGATTTGGCCAGTAAACAAATATTGGAAACCAGGTAATTTCAAGGAAACCAACAAGGGGTTTGACCCCAGAGTTACCCTTTGTGTGACAAGAGAGAATTTATTACTTGGCATGTGACTTGTTTCTGGAAGGTTTTGGATTCATTTTTCAACAGTTTAAAAACCAGTGGGTTTGGACTAAAGCAGGCAATTGGAATTCGATTTTGACCTGCCTGGGGATCAGAAAAGTATTACCTCTCTGTAAAGAATCCTTGCTCTTGAAAAGCAAAAGCTTGTATGAAGTGGTACTGTTGCTTCCCACATTTTTGAAGAAACCCTGAATTTGCAGAAATTGTGCATCTTTAAAAAAGGACTTTTGCATCAAATGTGAGAACTGACACCTGTTGCTGCACCCCTGATGGAAGACCTATGTGAAGCCTTCTACCATGGAAGTTCTTTGAACACTTACCCATCACAGACTGTTCATCAACCTCATCTGGAAAGACTTAGAGTGGCATCCAACTATTTGCCTTTGGGACACCTCACCAAACCGAAGAACTTCCTTTCAAATTATGGCAGTCTAAGTTTTTTTTTATTCCTTTTATTCCTATGAAACAGCTGTAAACCAAAATCCCTTTTTTCCCAGTTAACTGGTTTTTGGATGTATGTGCATGTGGGCTAGGAAAAAAATAGGGATTTTTAATATCTTAATTCGTATATAGTTTTACTTCATTATTGGTTAAGACATGGCTTTATAATAAACAATTACTTCTGTTGATGATTAAAGAAACCTGGTTAGTGTGCTTTATTCTGGGGACAAATAGAGCATAATTAGCTGTTTTGATAAGTGGGAAAATTTATTGGTACTCTGTGACCTGAGAAGTGGTGGGACTGAATTAACAGTGCATTCCTCCTGCCTCGGTCCTAACAATGTGAATAGCATAACCATCACCAACAGCTGCTGCCCAATAAAATGGGGGCCGAGGTTATGCTCTGAAGTTGTTGAACTCAGTGTGGAGTCCAGAAGGCTGAAAAGTGCCTGATCAAAAGATGAGGCGCTGTTCCTTGATTTTCATTGGAACAGTGCAGGAAGCCAAGAGGTCAGCATGGGAATGCGGATGGAGAAATAAAATGACAGGGGAATTCAAACACCATCCATGTCAGAAGTTCCCAGGATCAGATCCTCACATATTGCACCACACCTGTAATAAGAATGTGACTGGAGTGGAATACGCTCAAACACAGGTGCAGCTCTCAGCTTTCTCTGCAAACAGCAAGAATTCCAGCATTAAGACAAATTGCCCAATATAGTTAAAGCACATCTTGTGCTTTTTTTTTAAAAAAAACAGAACCTCTCTGTGAGTTTGTAGATGGACTCGCAAATTGGATAAGTTTGAACCTGCCCAGTACTGCCTGCGTTGCTGGGAGCAATCACATGATCTGGGAAAACGTTTGAACCAATACGGGAACTAACACAAGAATATCCACTTCCGTCATGGGGAGAACGCAGGGATAACTTTTCATTATCTTAAAAAACAAGTTTAGTTTGTGCAGTGTTAAGACCCGAGTCTCTCACACTTGTCTCTAGTGGAAAATGCCATGGATGCGATCTGGCAGTACCAGTTTCGGATTATATTGTTAGGTGACTCCACAGTGGGGAAATCTTCCCTCCTCAAGCGTTTTACCGATGGCACTTTCACCGAGGTGCAAGATCCCACCGTGGGAGTGGATTTTTATGCCCGCTTGTTAGAAGTTGAGCCGGGCTGTAGGATCAAACTTCAGCTATGGGACACGGCTGGTCAAGAACGGTTCAGGTCAGTGCGAGCATTTGCTCTGTTTTCACCTCCCTTTAAAAGTCAGCGCAGAAGTTACGAAATTGTGTGGTTTGAGGAATAATTTCCTTCCGCGCTTTGGAACACGTTGAGCAATGTTTCGTGACAACTTGAAACTTTGTGACATTTCTGTTCACTCACGTTAAGATAGTCAAGATATCAAATTGGGGATTGAGTAGAAACTTCATGACCAGTGCAAAACTAACATAGGAATGATTAAGGCAAATAGTGTAGATGCGAAGTTAAAGTTTCAGGCCAGTGACCTTTCACCAGCACTGGCAAAGGTTTGGAAAGAATTAGGTTTTAAGCAAGTGAAAGGGAGGGGAGTAGGGGAAAGTGTTTGATAGGACAGAGGGGGATTAAATTTTTGTCATTTTTATAAATGACCTGGAAGAGGGTGTAGAAGGGTGGGTTAGTAAATTTGTGGATGACACTAAGGTCGGTGGAGTTGTGGATAGTGCCGAAGGATGTTGTAGGGTACAAAGGGACATAGATAGGCTGCAGAGCTGGGCTGAGAGATGGCAAATGGAGTTTAATGCGGAAAAGTGTGAGGTGATTCACTTTGGAAGGAGTAACAGCAATGCAGAGTACTGGGCTAATGGGAAGATTCTTGGTAGTGTAGATGAACAGAGAGATCTTGGTGTCCAGGTGCATAAATCCCTGAAAGTTGCTACCCAGGTTAATAGGGCTGTTAAGAAGGCATATGGTGTGTTAGCTTTTATTAGTAGGGGGATCGAGTTTCGGAGCCACGAGGTCATGCTGCAGCTGTACAAAACTCTGGTGAGACCTCACCTGGAGTATTGCGTGCAGTTCTGGTCACCGCATTATAGGAAGGATGTGGAAGCTATGGAAAGGGTGCAGAGGAGATTTACTAGGATGTTGCCTTGTATGGAGGGAAGGTCTTATGAGGAAAGGCTGAGGGACTTGAGGTTGTTTTCGTTGGAGAGAAGGAGGAGGAGAGGTGACTTAATAGAGACATATAAGATAATCAGAGGGTTGGATAGGGTGGATAGTGAGAGTCTTTTTCCTCGGATGGTGATGGCAAACACGAGGGGACATAGCTTTAAGTTGAGGGGTGATAGATATAGGACAGATGTCAGAGGTAGTTTCTTTACTCAGAGAGTAGTAGGGGCGTGGAACGCCCTGCCTGCAACAGTAGTAGACTCGCCAACTTTAAGGGCATTTAAGTGGTCATTGGATAGACATATGGATGAAAATGGAATAGTGTAGGTCAGATGGTTTCACAGGTCGGCGCAACATCGAGGGCCGAAGGGCCTGTACTGCGCTGTAATGTTCTAATTCTAATTCGAAAAAAAAAATAACAAAGCTGTCCTGGGATAAAGGTAAACCGTGTGTTAATGCTTGTGGTGAAAGACAAAGCATTAGTCCAGCGAGAGTGTTAATAGTGGAATAATGAGTAGCTCTAACGACATGAAAAGCAGGCACATGATTAAAAAATATTTTTAAAAGGCCAGTCATGCTCTGAGGTTATTGAACTCAATGTTCAGTCCGCCAGGCTCTTTTCTTGTTTTGTTTCAGATTTCCAGTATCTGCAGTATTTTGCTTGGTTCAGTCATCCTTATTGATGATTCTTCCAATTCTGCAGTCATATTTGACAGAGATGAGGAGAAACTACTTCTCTCAAAGGGTCGTGAGTCTGTGGAATTCACTACCCCAGAGTGCGGTGGATGCCGGGCCATTGAGTAAATTTAAGGAGGAGATAGATTTTTAATTAGTAATGGGTTGAGGCCAAGATGAGATCAGCAATGATCGTATTGAATGGCAGAGCAGGCTCGAAGAACTGAATTGCCTACTCCTAGTTCTTGTTATATTTGCAAAAGTTAAATATTTGTAAAAGGGGGGAAGAATGAACAGTTGCATTAGAGGATGTTTCCTAAAGGGTAAAAGTTCAAATAGTAGTGTCTTCATAATATATTTATTGAGATGTTTATTAAATATGGTGCAGAACCAAACTGGAAATTCAACATTGTCTGATTTCAATTGGTCTGAATTTCAGGGATGTACTGTATGAATTGTAAGCAATTTGGCCAATGAATTGTCGATTAAAGAAACTAGTCTGTTTGAACTTTGATCACAATAGTTTTGTCCATTCTGCATTCATGACACATTAAAACTGTTGCATCCACCAGTCCCTAGGCAACTGAAGGCGTGGCCACCAATGGTGGAGTGATTAAAACTGGACGTGCTCAAGGGACAGTCCTGGCAGGTTGCACTCCATGAATAGCAATCCACTAGCCCAAATGGATAAAAATCATTATGCTGCATAGCGTGTTCAGTCTTAATCATTTTCATGATAAGTCCTTTTCATATATATTAATTGGCATAGGATTTACCATTTTAGTAACATCCTAAAATGCAAATCTGCTAATAAAAAGAAGGAGCAGGGACTTTTCTAACTTCTGGTCTGACTGCCGGTTTTCCAGTTTTGTACTTATTTACTCTAGTGTGGATGAGAGGTCAAGGTGTCAGGCTTAGCTCCGTGGTAGCACTCGTGCCTCGAAGGCAGACAATTGTGGATTCAAAGTTTCCCTCCACAGACTTGAGCACAAAAATCGAGGCTGACACTTCACTGCAGTACTGAGGGAATGCTGCACGGCTGGAGATGCCGTCTTTCAGATGAAATGTCAAACCGAGGTGCCTCTGCCCTCTCGAGTGGACGTGGCTATTCAGACGAACCTACCTGACTTTCTTTTGATGTACTGCCTAACATATATCCCTCAACCAATATTTACGAAAATGGATTATCTGTTCACTATCTTATTGCCATTTGAGGGGCCTTGAATGCATTGACTGCTGAGTCTCCTACAACAGTGACTACACTTCAGCTTCCTTCTGTGCCTTAATGGCTCTACTTCATTGGCTACAAAGTGCTTTGAAATAGCCAGAGGTTGGGAAAGGCACTATATAAATTCTATTTCTAAATGTCCTGCTTGCATGCATATTATCTCAAAGTTTACAAAAAATCTATCAGCCCCTACTCTTTCCAGTTTCGTTTCTCAAAGGCGAACAAATTTAGTTTTCCCAGACTATCAGGTAGTTAAAATTAGTTATTATTTAGTTTACAGCTTTAAGTTAAAGGATGGTCTTTTCCCAGCAAGAACCAACAGTTTGGTAAGTACCCACCCTTCAGTTGCCTAGACCCTAAGCTCTGGAATTCCCTCCCAATACCTCTCAACCTCTCTATCTTGCTTTTATCTTTTGAGACAATCCTTAAAACCTACCTTTTTTGACCATCTTTTAGTCGTCTGAAACCAATATCTTCTTATGTGCCTCAGTGTCAAATTTTATTTTATAATGCTCTTGTGAAGCACCTTGGGATGTTAGCACAATCAAAAAATGGATGTTGAGCCAAAGAAGTGGATATCTGGGGGAAATTGACCAAAAGTTTGATCAGGGATGGGTTTTAAGGTGAGCCTTAAAGAGGAAAGGGAGGTGGTGAAACACAGGGGTTGAGGAGGGAATTTGAGAATGTGGGTCCTGGGGTCTGAGGACATCAATCACCACTTTCAGAAGACGAATAAAGAGGAAAGAGGGTAAAGGGAGGAAGGAAGCCTTCGGATTAGAAACGGATGTCTCCCTGATAGATACTTATTTCCAAGGTATAAAATTAGTTTGAGAGACTTCAAAGACATTCTAGATCCCTTTATCTGTCTGATCTCAGCACTTTTGGGGTGGTGGGGGGGGGAGGTTTATGTGTTTTGTTTCATTTCACCCCTCCTGAAGCTATTGATCCTTTTCTGTCATGCCAGTCACCCTCTGATTCCTCAGTCCAGTGACTGTTCCTAAATAAAAACAAGAAATGCTGGAACTACTCAGCAGGTCTGGCAGCATCTGTGGAAAGAGAAGCAGAGTTAACGTTTTGGGTCAGTGACCCTTCATCAGAACTGTTATTTCTATGTGAGCATTGAAAGTGAATATTAATAGGCCATTCAATTGCAGGGACTATTCCAGTCCATCCATTGCTCTCCGACACACTTCCAAGGAGGGATTATTTTACAGCTATCAGAAACATGAATGCTGGAATATTTTCTGCCTAAAGCACTGATTAGGCCAATTATAGAGCACCTAATGCCGTTTAGGCTGCAATTATTTTACTGAGCACAGACCAGGAATTGAACTTGAAGTCTTTAAATTCTGCATCATTTAACTACTCACTGGTTAGATGGTTGATCCACTTTAAAAGCTCTCTGTGAAAACTCAAACTTTTGACCTAAGAGTAGTAATTTTGAAATAGTCTGAAAAAGGGTGCAGAACATTCCATTACTGTGAGCAGTAGTCTAGCCACTGTTACTATTTTCCAATTAAAATCTTTAGCTGAATAATCTTTAAACGGATACGGTACATTGTTTACAAAAGGTTACTGTATAAGCGATTAAATCTTTTTTGACTGACCTTAACTTTCTATCCACATTTGGATTTTTGAATATTCAAAGCTAATATGAACTTCTAATTAAAGACTTGTATAAATGTCTGATGGGTCAGTGATAAACGCCTTGTGTAATATGACACTCAGTCATACAGTCCAGGAATTAACTGATCTCAACAGTGGTGGTTTGGAGCACGTGTTCAGTGACGGAACAAAAATAATGATTCGGGTTTTCCAATCCTCATCATTGTTTAGTTTTATTATGTTAAAGGCGCTAGGTAAATACAAGTTTTTGTTGTTGACACCTGCTGGAGGTTCACACATGCATACCCAGGTGAAAGAAAGACTGGCATTTATATAGTACCTTTTATAACCATAGGACATCCCAAAGTGCTTTACAGCCAATGAATTACTTTTTGAAGTGTAGTCACAGTTGTAATGTAGGAAGCACAGCAGTCAATTTGCACACAGCAAGCTCCCTCAAACAGGAATGTGATGACCAGATAATCTGTTTTTTGCGATGTTGATTGATGAATATTGGCCAGGACACCAGGGAGAATTCCACTGCCCTTCAAAATAGGGCCATGGGATCTTTTACGTCCACCTGAGAGGCCTCTGTTTAACGTGTCATCTGAAAGACTGCACCACCAACATTGTAGCACTGGAGTGTCAGCCTTGATTTTTGTGCTCAAGTCCTGGAGAGGGATTTAAACCCACAACCTGCTGACTCTAGGTGAGAGTGCTATTGCTATCAACTGAGCAGTAGATGACATTTAAGTGAGAATTAGGTCTCCGTGGTTGAATGGCCGACCAATCGAGCTCATTCATAGTGACCACAGTGCACCTTTAAAAACTATTGGAGGGTGACTGTTTGCAATGTTATAATCCAGAAAACTAGTTGGTGAAGGATGATACTGGAGCCAATCTTTATTTACTCTTGTAATGTTTCACTCTGTAAATAATTATAAGGATACACCTCCTAATTCAACCCCCCCCCCCAGTTTCTTTTATATGTGCTCAAGAAAGACCCCAATTAATGACTTCTGCCTGCATATAATTAAATACAATTGATATACAATTAACATGCAAACTATCTGACATGAGCCCCCAACTTTCAGGTGGCCCGGGACAACGAGGAAATGTATGTATTGCATCCAACATTTTAACATCAATAAATCTATTTTGCTAATCATATTATGGTCTGCTCTTCACATTTTTACTTTAGAAGCAGAAGAAAGAAAATTGGAGGATAAAGCTACTGATTCGCTCTGGGGTTTATTTCCACGGAAGTGCTCTCTGTCTCATCTAAGTAGTCTTTCCATGTGAAGCCATCCAGTGAGATAGCCAAGCCTGAACTTGTTCTCTTCCTAAATGTTCATACTTGGAACAGAGATCATACATAATGATCATGGACAAGAAGCACTGACTGAATTTATCTTTTTCTAGCCTGGGGATACTGAGGATATTTGCTGGACTCTCCCATTGCAGTCTGTGGTTCGATCACATGTCTTGGCAAGGGTCAGCATTGAGCCAATTGTGATGCCCCAACTAGTGCCCTGAATTAAAAGCAAAATACTGCGGATGCTGGAAATCCGAAGAAGGGTCACTGACCCGAAACGTTAACTCTGCTTCTCTTTCCACAGATGCTGCCAGACCTGCTGAGTGATTTCAGCATTTCTTGTAGTGCCCTGAATTAATTCAGTTAATTTAGCAGGGACCAGAATTTAAATGAGTGCCTTTCTGATCTGTATGAGTATTTCAGACTGTGCACACTGGCCTGCTGGCTGTAAGGGTGGGGTAATGACACCGCCTGCCCTTTTGTTCAGAAAATAATTTGTAAATGGGTATTGCCCAAATTTTAACTTTAACCAAACAGACTAAAGGGAAGCGCTTAGTTCTTCAGATGATCATTGTATTGTAGGACTGAGTCATAGTTTGGGAGGGTCCAAAATTTAATCCCTGGTTAATGCTGAATCGGTTGTAGTGAGTGTACTATACTTGGAGTCATGAATTAAGTAGAGGATAAAATCAGCCCATGTTATGCTCCTGACTATTTTCCAGTGACCCTTGTTAAGAAGTGTGGATCTGCAACAATGTGACAATGGCCATATAATCTGTTTTGTTTTCAGTGATTTTTGTGTGGGGTAAATATTGGCTGGGGCACCAGAGAATTTGCTTGCACTTCCTGAGTGGGATACTTTACATCCAACTGGAAGGGCAGACGAGACCTCGGTTTAACGTTTCATCCGGAAGATTGCACCTCCAAAATTGCATCACTCACTTGGTACGGCACTGACGTGGCAGTCTAGACTTTGTACTTGAGTCTCTGGAGTGGGATTTGAACCTTTCTGGCTCAGAGGCGAGAGTGTTACCTGTAAGCCACAGCTGACACCTATTATTTGTGGAATGATTCAGGGCAGAAATGTGTGATTTCTGTAACAACAGGTCTACAAACGTGAATTGTATCCAGAGGGAAGTTAATATTCCATCAAATACTTCATTTTGTTTTCTAATGTCCATGGAGGCCCTTCATCCGCTTTGCAGGTTAGCATTAAGTTAAGTAACTAAGATAATTCAGAGCATGACGGGTCCCCCATTTTACTTTTATTTTTAGTTATTGTTTTCTTTTTATGTATTTTTTTGGGTTTGTTTTATTTTATTTCATCTTCGTTTGTTCAGTTTGCTTACCCGCTGTTTTTTTTTCATGTTTGTACTTGTGGCTGTTCAATTTCAGTCCATTAACACCCTATCTGTACTAATGCTTTGTCTTTCAACACACCATTAACGTATTGTTTGCCTTTGCTCCATGACCTTCTGGTCAGCTATTCTGTGACCTTGTCCTATCTACACCACCTTTGTTATCTCTTGCCCCACCCCTGCTTTACTTGCTTATAAACTTTCACATTTCTAATATTTGCCAGTTCTGAAGAAGGGTCACTGACCTGAAACATTAATTCTGCTTCTCTCTCCACAGATGCTGCCGGACCTGCTGAGTATTTCCAGCATTTCTTGTTTTTATTTCAGATTTCCAGCATCTGCAGTATTTTGCTTTTATTTAACTAAGACAATTGTTTTTTCAATTTGATATCTTTATTTTGAAGATGCTATATAAGGGAAAGTTTCCTTTCATGAGACCAACGCAGCTCTTTGATCTAAATCCTTTGTATCGACAGCCCTTCTATTCAGTTGTTCCTGTTTCTGATTTCTGTGGGCGTATGGCCAGTGAGTGACGGGCACGATGCAAAGTCTTACTCTTGGAGTGTTATAAACTGGTTCTTGATGAACCAGTTTTTTTTTCAGTAAGAAGCAAGGAATACAGTCAAAGGCTTGTCCTACTAGCCTTTCCATTTCCAGTCAAACAGGAATAAGGCCACCTATAACCAATACGTAATTATATTCAGACTGGCTAAGTACACAAAGAGTAGGATTGCCTGCTTTTAAAAAGGCCCAATTTGACTGGATTATAGGGACAGACTGTGGTTAGGAATGTGGCTGGACACTCAGTCTCCTAATAATTAATCAGAAACTTTAATAATCTCAATTAATGCCTCTACAAAGTTAAGATGCGGCAGTAATTGGAGCAATTATATTTAATTTAAAAAGACAAACTTTTGCCATCCAGTTTACCTCTTTACAGTGCGTTCACATTACAAATTTAGCACAGTGCAAATTGTTGTGGCTTTGCATTATGCTAAACCCGTGGCATGTGCATTGGGTGTCTACTGAAACTGACACCAAAACAGAGTCAGATTTCTTCCTCCAGGGAGTCTCGCAACTCTTCCTCTGGTATCATGTTGGGTCCTGACTCTGGATTTGGACTCAAACTGCAGCATCGGCACGAAGTGAAGCATTTTCATACAGACGCTGCAGTTCTAGTGTGAATGGCGCTTGGGAATTTCCAAACAGATATGTCAAACACCAGACTCTTTAAACCAAATGTGATGGTGTCTACCCTAAAAAAAGACAGTATATGAAAGCAATGTTTTTGACCATTCCGGTACTCGTTGAATGTTTTTGCTAATGCAAAGTATTGACAAAACCAACTTTATTAAAATTATGTAAAGCTTTTAAGTATTGTACTCACCAAGAGAAAGTTAAATTTTAAAGAAAATGTAAAGGAGTTTGTCTTACTCAAAGGTGTTGAGTATCTTGTGTATTTAGCATGTTTTGACCAATCCCCTCAGTGGCACAGTGCCCAGAGCCCAGGCTAATGCTCCGGGGACAAAAACAAGAAATGCTGGAATCACTCAGCAGGCCTGGCAGCATCTGTGGAAAGAGAAGCAGAGTTAACGTTTCGGGTCAGTGACCCTTCTTCGGAACTGACAAATATTAGAAAAGTCACAGATTGTAAGCAAGTGAGGTGGGGGTGGGGAAAGAGATAACAAAGGAGAAGGTGCAGATTGGACCAGGCCACATAGCTGACCAAAAGGTCACGGAGCAAAGGCAAACAATATGTTAATGGTGTGTTGAAAGACAAAGCATTAGTACAGATTAGGTGTGAATACACTGAATATTGAACAGCAGCAAGTGCAAACCTGAAAAAAAAAACCTGAAAAAAAAGTGGGTAAGCAAACTGAACAAACTAAGATGAAATGAAATAAATGCAAAAAAAGATAGTAAAAAATGTAAAAAAGAATGTAAAAAAAAAAGGAAGAAAAAATAACTAAAAATGAAAGTAAAATGGGGGGCCGTCATGCTCTGAAATTATTGAACTCAATGTTCGGTCCGGCAGGCTGTAGTGTGCCTAATCAGTAGATGAGATGCTGTTCCTCGAGCTTGCGTTGATGTTCACTGGAACACTGCAGCAATCCCAGGACAGAGATGTGAGCATGAGAGCAGGGGGGAGTGTTGAAATGGCAAACAACCGGAAGCTCAGGGTCCTGCTTGCGGACTGAGCGGAGATGTTCCGCAAAGCGGTCACCCAGTCTGCGCTTGGTCACCCCAGTGTAGAGGAGACCACACTGTGAGCAGCAAATACAGTATACTACATTGAAAGAAGTACAAGTAAATCGCTGCTTCACCTGAAAGGAGTGTTTGGGGCCTGGGATAGTGAGGAGAGAGGAGGTAAATGGGCAGGTATTACACCTCCTGCGATTGCAGGGGAAGGTGCCCTGGGACAGGGACGAGGTGGTGGGGGTAATGGAGGAGTGGACCAGGGTGTCGCGGAGGGAACGATCCCTTTGGAATGCTGACAGGGGAAGGGAGGGGAAGATGCGACTGGTAGTGGCATCATGCTGGAGGTGGCGAAAATGGCGGAGGATGATCCTTTGGATATGGAGGCTGGTGGGATGAAAAGTGAGGACAAGGGGAACCCTGTCACGGTTCTGGGAGGGAGGGTGAGGGTAGAGGTGCGGGGAATGGGTCGGACACGGTTGAGGGCCCTGTCAACCACAGTGGGGGGAAATCCTCGGTTGAGGAAAAAGGAGGTCATATCAGAAGCACCGTCATGGAAGGTAGCATCATCAGAGCAGATGCGTCGGAGACGGAGAAACTGGGAGAATGGAATGGAGTCCTTACAGGAGGTAGGGTGTGAAGAAGTGTAGTTGAGGTAGCTGTGGGAGTCGGTGGGCTTATAATGGATATTGGTAGACAACCTATCCCCAGAGATGGAGACAGAGAAGTCGAGGAAGGGAAGGGAAGTGTCAGAGATGGACCATGTAAAGGTGAGAGTAGGGTGGAAATTGGAAGCAAAGTTAATAAAGTTTTCTAGTTCGGGGCAGGAGCAGGAAACGGCACCGATACAGTCATCAATGTACCGGAAAAAGAGTTGGGGGAGGGGGCCTGAGTAGGACTGGAACAAAGAATGCTCCGGGGACATGGGTTCCAATCCCATCATGGTCCATGGTGAAATTTGAATTCAATTAATAAATCTGGAATTAAAAAGCTAGTCTAATGGTGACCATGAAACCATTGTCGATTGTTGTAAAAACCCATTTGGTTCACTAATGTCCTTTTTAAGGAAGGAAATCTGCCGTCCTTACCTGGTCTGGCCTACGTGGGACGGCAATGTGGTTGACTCTTAAATGGTCGCATTCCACTCAGTTCAAGGGCAATTAGGGATGGGCAATTAGGGATGGGCAATAAATGCTGGCCTAGCCAGCGACGCCCACATCCCACAAATGAATTTTTAAAAAGATTTGCCCATTGGGGAGGCAGTGGAATTGAACAAATTCCATGTATAATTTTTATAGTATAGGTAATATTATTCCTATTTCTTGAAAACTGGGCAACAATTCAGGAATATCTCTGGGGGGAAAAGCAGCCCCTTTCAAAACTGTATGCAGCTTACTAGAGGAAGGTTACGTACGTTGGAGAGCTAACCTCCACCAGCCCTTACAACCCTCTGAGATATCTGCTCTCGTCTAATTCTGGCCCCTTGAGCATCCCAATTTTAATTGCTCCACCATTGGCTGCCGTACTTTGAGCTGCATACGCTTTAAGCTCCGGAATTCCCTCCCTCTACCTCTGTTGCCTCCTTTTGAGGCATTCCTTAAAACAAACTCTGACCAAGCTTTTAGCCATCGGCCCTAATATCACCTTATGTAGCTTGGTGTCAGATTTTGCTTTATGATGCTCCTGTGAAGCACCTTGGTATGTTCTATTATGTTAAATGCTCTATATTAAAGCAAGTTATTGTTGTAAATAAGGATTGGCTACAATGTTCTGTGATCTGTGGGATTGATCGAGATGAAGGAAAATCTAATAGAGGGTGAAGGCTTGAATTTCCGATTGCGTTTACATTAAACGGGCCCACTGTTGGATAAAGGATTCTGAAAGCAGAGATCAATTCATATTTTCATGTCCAATTTCAGAAATCCACTACTGGATTGACCGATTTACCACATCCATTTACTTCATTTTAGTTGTTTATATGGTACAAGTCCAAAACCCTTCTATAAAATGCAGGTATTTGAATTAAAACACGCAATTGTGTGATAATGACTTGGAACAGCCTAACCCCTACTGTGTTCGCACTATTGACTGAAGAATTTCTTGTCCAGTCATAATCTCAGTCGTGCTTTATTGCGATTTTTATTTTATACACTCTTGAGACACAATTTGGGCCTAATTTTACCCCATTCAAAACCCACCCACTTGCTCAAGGTTATAATTGGGCCCATGGTCCCATAACTGTACATGCTATAGTGCATATTTCACACTGATTACAGGGAAATGCAGTGAGTTATAAGTAGTTATACAGCTCTATGTGTTAGAGTGAGGGATACTTGGGATCAAGTCCACCATCTACAAGGCACAGTCAGGAGTGTGATGGAATACTCTCCACTTGCCTGGATGGGTGCAGCTCCAACAACACTCAAGAAGCTCGACACCATCCAGGACAAAGCAGCCTGCTTGACTGGCACCCCACCTACAAACATTCACTCCCTCCACCACTGACACACAGTTGCAGCAGTGTGTACCATCTACAAGATGCACTGCAGCAATGCACCAAGGCTCCTTCGACAGCACCTTCCAAACCTGCGACCTCAACCAATTTGTAGGACAAGGGCAGCAGATGCATGGGAACACCACCACCTGCAAGTTCCCCTCCAAGTCACACATCATCCTGACTTAGAACTATAACGGCGTTTCTTCACTGTCGCTGGGTCAAAATATTGGAACTCCCTTCCTAACAGCACTGTGGGTGTATCTACCTCACATGACTGCAGCGGTTCAAGAAGGCAGCTCACCACCACCTTCTCAAGGGCAATTAGGGATGGGCAACAAATGCTGGCCTAGCCAGCGACACCCACATACCATGAATGAATTTTTTAAAAACTCACCCTGGTCAGGACTTGTAGCAAGGGTTGGGTGAGGTGCTTCAATAAGTTACAGCAGCAACGGGTCCTCGTGCATCTTGGGAGAGGTCTTCTCTGCAGGTAGTCCTGGGGCTGGGCAGGTCGTAGGAGCTTTGGGTGGGTGGTGTCCTTCAGGAGGAGGCCCATCTCTCCTGCTGCTCCTCCAGCTCTGAGTGACCTGCTTATTATTCACTTTCACTTGTGGCCATCCCACATGTGGTTAGACCATGTGATTGTTGGGCTGTCACAAAAGGGGGTCTTGTATCTCCTTGCTACCCGTTGCAACAATGCTATTTTTGAAGTGTTTCAACAGTTTAATTTTCCTGGGTTAAGCAGAGTCGGGGGAAAATCATCCAGCGCTCCTACTCTTGATTTTTGCACAGTAACCTGCTGGGAAGCGTGTGTGCAATCGTGCATGGGTGCATGCACTAGTCAAGGACAAGTCTGAGCTTGACTGATGCCATCCAGTGTCAAAAATCCAGTTGCCACACTGCTGTCCAGACTCTCTCTCATTTTGCAAAGATAGTAGAGGGTGGTTAACACGTGTAAAGTTTAGCATGAATCCACACCTTTTTGAAGAGGAAAATCTTCACTGAACTGTTGTAATCTTCCATTGAAACTCAATCCATGATGATTTTGAATGGAGATGGTGTTTGTTTCCCTAAAGGAAATTTCTGGCCCACAACTTTAATTCCTGACGACAGTGCAGCTTTAAATTGCAATAACAACATTTTGGCACAGCACAGATTTGTTTGGACGAGTTATATGCAGATGCTAGTTTTAGTACAGAATGCCGGGTGATGCAATTGACTAGAATATGTTCAGAGCAGCTACTGGGAAACATTGGAGAATCTGAGATTGTTTCTGAAACATGAGCACCAGCTAAACCTTGTCAAAAAGGGTTTTGTGTAATGTAAAAGCTTGGGTTTATGCTGTACACTACATATCGAACCATGTTTAAAGCTATTGTATACAGTTTGTGGAGTATGGAGCAGGTTTCTGAATTCTCAGTTTCTGTTGCTGCAAGGATCAGTGGTGTCATCTTTTATATTGAAACGGGACACATCCCACCTGACGAGTCATGCTGAGCACAATCCACTCACGAGCCCATCACACAAGTGCTTTGCTGTGTTTCAAATGCACACTATGGAAGTGCTGTCCAGACTCATTAGGCTTGCCCAACTCTTATCTCAGCACCATGGCAGAATAATGCTCCATGAAAGGAGGGGGGGAAAAGAGAAGTTTTTTTTTCTATATTCTCCCATTCTTTCAATCGTCAAGATGATCATTACTTGCTGGGGTACTGTTTTTTTTTTTGCCAGCCAATCTCCAGTATCTTGCCCGAGTGGTCACTTTTCAGTGTATGAGCCGGGATTGTGCATCGATTGGCTGTTCAACTACTGAGGCATCATAACCAAGTCTAGTAGGCCTCTCACCTGAGATGCGCATGTGCGGAATTCCACTGGATAGCAATATGGAACTCTTCCTGATTTCCTCCTGTCAATGGTGTCCTGGTTGCTAATGTTAATCATTGTCTGGGATACTATCAACTGAGCTCAACTAATTAAACGTAGACCGGGCATTAAACCAGGCACCTACTGGTCTGTATGGCTTAACTACTTAATGGAAACTTATCTTGCTGATCCAGAAAGTTCCCTGCCCCATAAATCTAATGGAAGGCAGAGTGGTAAAAATGATTGTGAATGAGTTCTGAGTCTTCTGCCCAGTGAGTAAATGGGCTGTTTTGATTTGTTACTGAATCCCACTGACCAGAAAAATCACAAGTTCAAACCTATTCTGTGTTACGTTGGCTCCTCTTGGGCAGTAAACGGTGGGGGTAGGTGTGGGCTCAGGGCTGTCTCTCGTCATTGCTGTAAAGTGCATGTGTGAATGGTGGGCGATGACTGAATCAGGCCCAGCTGCGACGTTCTTGCGACGAAATAGTGTGCTGGCAGTTACTGTCTCTGCTCCAGCATGGCTGAGCTGGTAGAAGCTAATAGAATTATAGTTAAGGATGAGTCAGTACCTTCAGGGAAAGAGGGAGAAAAGAATTTGATTGGCATTGTTCCTGGTTGTTGGTGCCAATTGTGGCCAACTGAACACAACTTAAAAAGCTCACTTGGCACTGGGGTAACATTGCTAATAAAGGAGTGATTCTAGTAACAACTTCATTCCAAGTTTAATAATGTAATCCTTTATAACAATTACATGAAGCCTGGTCCTTAAGGCCCTGCATTTCAAACTGATACGCAGACAACAATTACATGTCTGATCTAATGTTATAAAAAAAGAAAGACTTGCATTTATATAGCGCCTATCATGATCACTGGTCATCTCAAGTGCTTTACAGCAAATGAAGTACTTTTGAACTGTAGTCACTGTTGTAATGTAGGCAACATGGCAGCCAATTTGGCACAGCAATACGACAATGACCAGATAATCAGTTTTTATGGTGTTGCTTGAAGGACAAATATTGGCCAGGACACTGGGGATACCTCCCCAGCTCCTTTTTTTGAAGTAGTGTCATGGGGTACTTCATGTCCATCTGAGAGGGCAGACGGGTTCTCGGTTTAAGGTCTCATCCAAAAGAAGTCACCTCTGAAGGTGCAGCACTCCCTCTGTACTGCACTGGAGAATGTTTTAATCTTGCTTGTGTACTTCTAGGTTACTTAGGATCCACCTTTGGTCAATCACAAGTGCAATGGGGTTTCAATAAGCTGTGGGCCCTGGATTTCAAAATAGTTGAGGTAAATTTAGTACATGATACAAGTGTTTTGCCAAACACTCCAATTATTGACCTCAATTAGACTTTCGAGGAAGTCATTTCGAGCAGTAACAGAGACAAACATCAGAGAGACGTTCAGCGGGCAGTTACACAGGATCACCATGCGTTGCCAAGGGAGGTTAACTCTGCTTCTCTCGCCACAGATGCTGCCTGACCTGTTGAGTACATCAAGCATTTTCAATCACACTCAACCTAACCTACCTTCTGAACTAGGCAACAATGGCAGATCGGGAGAAACAAAACAAGGAAGAAAAAATAATAGTGACCACTGAGTTGGGCAACATCAGTTTTCTAGAATAAATAATATATCAGTTTTCTAGACATGGGTAGTGAGGAACAATCAAAGTCACCGTGGATATTGTGGATGTGTTTACAGTCACTGTTCATGATCAATCATTGATTTGTTTCTAGACTGTTATTCAGCTAAAACCATGTTGTTGTATTTCAGATCAATTACTCGATCCTACTACAGGAATTCTGTCGGAGGTCTGCTGATGTTTGATGTGACCAATCGGAAATCATTTGAGAATATTAAGGAATGGCTGAGGGAAGTCAATAACCACGTGTATCCAAACAAGACCATTTTCATTCTGGTTGGACATAAAAGTGACTTAATAAATGACCGTGAAGTTTCCCGTGAAGAAGCAGAGAAGTTGGCAGACACACTGGGTCTGAATTACATCGAGACCTCAGCCAAAAATAACACCAATGTCGACAATGCATTTATGAAATTATCAGAATGCATTTATGATTCAATGAAAATGGGAGAGATTGCTCTAGAGGATGGTTGGGATGGAGTCAAACGAGGATTTAATCCACGAGTATTGGAACAGCCAAAGGAGGAAAAACAAAGTGATTGTAATTGTTAACTTGGCTTTGGGTGTAATTAATATGTCACTATCATAGAAGCAAGCTAGCCACTTGCAACATATATATGCATCATGCAATTGTATCTTAATTACCCCACCCAGCTATAAGATGTGGAACTAACAGTGCAAAAGATTTATAAAACCAGTTTCAGCCTGAGTAATCATTCACCACGCAGCGTGGTAGTAATGGGTGGTGTGGAGGTGCAAAACTGGGAGTAATTCTTTAAAAGCGGGAATTTTCTTGTGTACTCATGCATGCTGCTTATATCCTACAGTATTTGCAAGAAATTGGATAATAGGTTTTGGTCATCACGGGGCCTTTTCATTAAGCAGCATCAAGTTTAATGGGAGCAGATTGGTTTTCTACTCCGAGGTACCCAGGCAGTGAAAAGAAACTCAGAATCCAAGTTTTACAAATCTTGTTTCTTTGGCTGGTGCAGCCTAATGGTGTTCTATTTCTATTTTGATATGTTGTACAGATGTCAAGAGTTTCAAGTATGAGTTTCATGCCGCCTCAATGTTAATTCTACCCATTGCGTTTTGTTGGTGCGTACGCTTTTGGATTTTGTAACTGATCTTGCAAGCTGCCCTTTGTGACTGCAGAGGTTCCTTCTTAGTAAATGATAAAACAATAACACAACACAATGATTGATTAAATCTTTGTAACGGTAATATCTGTCTATTTGAAGTAAACAGAAAAATATTTTCAAAACCCAATGCACTCCATATTAAAACAATATTAGGGTCTCCTTCATGGTCAAGTGCTTCTGTATAAAGGAAGAGTAAGATTAGGGATTTCCCCCTCTCTGATTGTTGTCCTGCGGTGCTCACTGGAATTGCCCTGAGTGTGAGCAATGGGCAAGAAGAGGATGAGGTGTCACTGTGATACTCTCCATTGTCAAACAGCCTAGAATGAAGAGTGTGAAGAATGGCTCCATGGACAAGTAACTAGAGGACTTTCAGCACACACTCAACCCATCAGCAGAAGAGGGGAGAAAATTGGCAAAAGAAAAGTTGCGACACAGGTCACTGAAAGTGGCAACGCAAGTGGATAAGGTAGTCAAGAAGGCATACGGCACGCTTGCCTTCATCGGTCGGGGCATAGAGTATAAAAATAGGCAAGTCATGCTGCAGCTGTACAGAACTTTAGTTAGGCCACACGTAGAATATTGCGTGCAATTCTGCTCGCCACACTACCAGAAGGACGTGGAGGCTTTGGAGAGGGTACAGAAGAGGTTTACCAGGATGTTGCCTGGTCTGGAGGGCATTCGCTATGAGGAGAGGTTGGATAAACTCGGATTGTTTTCACTGGAACGATGGAGGTGGAGGGGCGACATGATAGAGGTTTACAAAGTTATAAGCGGCATGGACACAGTGGATAGTCAGAAGCTTTTTCCCAGGGTGGAAGAGTCAGTTACTAGGGGACATAGGTTTAAGGTGAGAGGGGCAAAGTTTAGAGGGGATGTGCGAGGCAAGTTCTTTACACAGGGTGGTGAGTGCCTGGAACTTGTTGCCGGGGGAGGTGGTGGAAGCAGGTACCATAGAGACGTTTAAGAGGCATCTTGACAAATACATGAATAGGAAGGGAATAGAGGGATACGGTCCCCGGAAGTGCAGAAGGTTTTAGTTTAGGCAGGCATCAAGATCGGCGCAGGCTTGGAGGGCCGAATGGCCTGTTCCTGTGCTGTACTGTTCTTTGTTCTTTGTTCAAATACAATTTCCCTCTTTAACTGTGTTCCCACATTGAACAATGATTGGAACATACCATTTCTCCTTTGTTTGTCTGTTGTCTTTTCTTGGGTACTCCATGTATCAAAACTCAAAGTTTAATATTGCTGCAGTGCTTTTGATTTATCATCAGGTTTTGCTAATAGCACCACTCCTGTAACTGACCATAAAGGCTTTACCTTTATCCTCTGCACAATTTAAGATACAAAACTATTCATTTTAGGGGAAGGTGATTTTATTTGAGGGACAAATAATTAATATAGGCCATAGTTAATGATTCCAGGGTCAAAGAACTTCAGTTATGAAGATAGGTGGGAGAAGGCTGAGAGGTGATTTAATAGTGATATTCAAAATCATGAGAGGTCTGGACAGAGTAGATAAAGAGAAACAGTTCCCACTCTTGAAAAGATCGAGAATGAAAGGGCACAGATTTAAAATATTTGGTAAGAGAAGCAAAAGTAACGAGGAAAAACTTTTTCATGCAGCGAGTGATTAAGATGCATTGCCTGCGAGTGTGGTGGAGTAAGGTTCAATTGAATCATTCAAAAGGGAACTAGACTGTTATGAAAAGAAAGAGTGTGCAGTGTAGGCCTGCTCGGGTCTCCAAAGGAGCCCCAACCCGAGCCCGACAGAACCCAATCCGACCCCGAGCCTGAACCGGCCCGGGTCCTGCCATTTTTTTCCCCGCGCCTGACCCAACCATCAGTTAATCTACCTTTTTCACTTTGTTCCTTAGCTGCACAAGCTTAAAATAACCGTAACAAAACCACCTTTAAAGTCCAAGAAGTATATTAACATTAGAGTCACTTACCTGAGGTGGTGATAGAGCGTGTCCGATCCGAACCTGACACATTTCGTTGGGTCCCATCAGGTTTGGGTTGGCTAGCAGGCCTTTAGTGTGCAGGATTATGGGGAGAAGGTGGGGGAATGGAACTGAGGGAATTGCACTTCCAGAGAGCCAGTGCAGACACGATGGGCTGAATGGCCTCCTTCTGCACTGTAACAATTCTGTGATTGTCGTCCATTGTTAAACTTGGCATTGGGTATTTGTGTAGTGTGTATGCTAAATAAATATGTACTGTAATAGACGATTAAAGATTATAATTGGACATGTTAATCTATTAATTGATTTAAAAATTGTTATCCCATTCCAGTCAGTCTTATTAATTTTTTTAAGTGGTGTTGTGATGCAATTTAAACATATCCAACAAACCTGTCCGATGAAATGCATGAAGGAATTTTAGTGTCAGATTCCATTCTGTTGTTCCTTAGTACTGGGCCCAGGAAAGCAGAAGAATGATTCCCCCCCCCCCCCCCCCCCCCACCTTTTTAATCTGTGTGTAATCCTTTAATTTAAAAACAAGTTGATTTGAATGAACTCTTGAGGAATACTGGTAGAGAAAACAGTAATAGATCTTTACTGCTGCTCCAACTCTTGCTGCCATGTGTGTACAAAGGTTAGCCCCAGCAAAAAATTGTATGTTGAGGCTTCGTTCAAATCTAATCAAGAGAAATGACAGAATTATGCAGGGTGGAATAAATAGCAGGAAAGCTTTTAATAGCCGTCTAATCAACTAAGACTTGCAGGGCGAGTCAACTCTCTGCGAGCACTGCCAGTCACCACTGTCCTAAACCTTTATGCCACAGGGACTTTCCAGATACCAGCTAGTACATCATGGAAGCCCTGTTTTTATTAAACAATTGTCCCTTTATTTCTTAGACAATGAAAGAACAACACATTGTAAGATTTATTAAAAGTGAATTAATTTTATCTAGTGCTGTGCTAGAAATGTATGTATTTAATATGTTTTTCTGCAGCGTTTGTTCCCGATTTCTTCTGAACTTTCCCTTGTTGGTTATCATTATACTTGGCACTACGTGCTCCCAGGTGAGAGAGCAGTGAGCAAACTGGTGGATGCAGAAGCCCCACTGTGTTCAATCCTGATTGACCAGGTGTGGACTCAAATTTATTCCAAAATAGCATATACTGCCACTTATGTAGGACTACTTGCTGGCACAGAATTGCTACTGGCATGCACCTGCTGCTCACTACTATTCCACTGATGCCACTAGTGTAGGGCATTTCTTTACCCTTCACTTCTCTGTGTAAGCATAGAATAGCAGGTATCATCTATGCGGGTTCAGCATCTCTCCGTCGTGGTTGCTTGTAGCTGTCATTTAAGTGGGTTGAAGTCAACCCAGACTGGCTCTGAGAAGTTTGGACTCCGACACCTCCCTGTCTGCAGTGGGAGCTTTCATAATAAATACTTCTGTGGCCTCCAGAATTGAGATCTCCACTGCAAATGCCATTGGTGTTGCTACAGAGATGGATAAATTCAGCCGCATATGGCTGAACAAGGATTATCTACAATATTTATTCTAATATTACTATAGTAATATTACCATAAAGACAGGGCTAAATTGTGGCGAGTCGAAGAGACTTAGTAGTTGGCAGGAAAAAAGACAGAGGCGCAAGGGGACAGCCCCGACAAACAAATTTCTCTGCAGCACCTGTGGAAGAGCCTGTCACTCCAGAATTGGCCTTTATAGCCACTCCAGGCGCTGCTTCACAAACCACTGACCACCTCCAGGCGCGTATCCATTGTCTCTCGAGATAAGGAGGCCCAAAAGAAAAATAAGAAAGAAAAAGAATAATCCAAACTAAGAAGTTGCAATCAATTTTGTTTGTGACCTATTATTTTCAAATACTTGATAATGTAGATTATGCTCTACAGATTTATTAGCCAGAAAAATTCTCTAACCACTCAGCATTATGTAGCTGCTTCCTCTCCATTTGAGTTAAGTTTGAATAAATGAAATAGTCACCTAGAAGCATTTCTATACTGTAATTAGTAGGAAGATGTATCCAAGTCCTTCACAGGATCGTTACCAGACAAAATTTGACATTGAGCCATATGAGATGTGACCAAGACAGGTGACCAAAAGCTTGGTCAAAGAGAGAGGTTTTAAGAAGCGTTTTGAAGGCGAAGAGAGAGGCAGAGAGGTTTCGAGATGGAATTCTAGAGCTTAGGGCCAAGGGAGTCAAGGGGACAGCTGTCGATGGTGGAGCAATTAAAATCTGAGATGCTCAGGAGGCCAGAATTGGAGGAGTGCAGAGATCTAGGAGGGCTATAGGGCCAGAGGATGTAAAGAGATAGATAGGGGTGAGACAATGGATGGATTTGAAGACAAGGATGAGAAATTTAAAATTGAGGCATTGCTGGACCTGAAGCCAATGTAGGTCAGCGAACACAGGGGTGATGGGTGAATGGGACTTGGGTGCCAGTTAGGATATGGACAGAATGGGGAGTGGGAAGGGGGGTGGGGGGGCCTAAAATGGAGCGGAAGGCTCGGGGGCCCTTCCCAACCCGCCTCTGCCGCCACTTTATGCAGGGCGGCTAAAATTGGCCTGCCTGCCCCAGGCCAATCAAGGTCCTTAAGTGGTCACATAATGACCACTGAAGTGCCTCTCCCCGCCTCCATGGGGATTTTACCCATGGCTGGTCGGGCGGCCAGGCCCAAGAAAAGCTGCCTATCAAATGCAGGCGGCTCTCCGACTTCCTGGTGGGGGGGGCCTCAGGAGCGGGCACCCTGTGCCTGATGGAGGGCTGTCCTGATGCCCCAACCACCCCCAACATCCAACAAAACCCGCCCCGGTCCCCACAATCGACACCCGTGCCTCGACGAAGCCCGACCGATCACCCCGGCCAGGCACCAAAAACTTACCTGCGTTCCAGGGTTCCCTGACATCACCTTAGCAAAGCTGGGTGCAGTCCCAGCAGTGGCCACTGCTCCAGGTGGTGCTGCTGGGACTAAGAGCTGCCAGCCCACTGATTGGCCGGCAGCTCTACTCGGCGGGACTTCCTATCTCAAGTGGGTGGAAGTCCCGCCTCAGAGCAATTAAAGCCCGAGGCCCCGCAAAATATGGGTCGGATCCCCAGGGCAGGCAGAAGCGGGTTTGCCACCGACTTTTCAGTTGGTGGATGGCTCCTGTCCGCCTAGGGTAAAATCCCAGCCTAAGAGTCTGTTGAAGGGAACAGCTACAGGTTTCTATAGGGAGGGGCAGATCGCATGAATGAGGAGTATTCATATATTATCTGTAAATGTAGTATGCTGTTATAGGAAGTATAAACCAATTCCAAAAATGCAATTATTTCTCAGTGGTGTAAACAGAGCTTTCAATGGGTTCTACTGGTTTCCATGCCAGCTGTGCTTCAATTGGTAGCACTCTAGCCTTCAAGTCCGAAGGTTGTGAATTCAGCTCAAAAATCAAGCCTGACTCTCCAGTGTAGAACTGAGGGAGTGCTGCACTGCCAGAGGTGTCGTCATTTGGAGGAGGTGTTAAACCATGGCTCCATCTACCCAAAAGATCCCATGGCAGTATTTCAAAGAAAAGCTGGGGAGTTCTAACTGGTGTCCTGGCCAATATCTATCCCTCATTCAACATCCCAAAAATAGACTATCTGGTCATTAATCACATTCCTGTTTGTGGGATTGTGCTGTGTGCAAATTGGCATTAAAATAGTGACTACACGTCAAAAGTACTCCATCGGCTGTGAAATGCCTTGGGACATTCTATGGTTGTGAAGGGCACTAAATAAATGCATGTCTCTTTTTCTGTGGAAAGTCCTCTAATAAAAGAATTCTGGGTGAAGCTCAGCACATTTTTTCACTTTACAATTCAGCACATGAAGTCATCTTTACCAATGTTCTACTGGATGTTCTTTGCCCGCAGTGAATATATGGAATGAAGTCCCAGATATAGCAGAAGTGAAAACACAAAAAACTCTTTTAAGGACCAATTGGATGCTGTAATGGAGAACTTTGGGGCCATTCTAAATGGATGAACTAATAGCCAAATGCCCTTCCTCATCTATAATTATCTTGTGAAAAGTAAACAACTAAATAAAACCAAAAAGGGCATTGGACTACTTTATACTAAAGGCTCAAAGTAACTTTTGACATCCTACTTTATCCTATTCTTCTGGCTTCTTGACATTTATCTGTACAGTATTTTTTCCCTCAGATCTTTCTTGCCCAGATGTATTCCCACCTGCCTTCAGTATCCTGATCTTACTCTGCCGATTCTGTTACTCTGCCAATTATAATCATTTGAATTTGTTCTCTTTTCGCCAACATACCAGAGGCAAATAATTGGGAGCTCAGTTCTATTGCAATTTAATTTGCCCTTTATCTTTTATATTTCCATTTTATTTCAAAATCTCACTTCTTATAAATTATTTTTCATTAATGGTTGAAATTGTCTAGATGCTGGGATTGTGTTTGGCCATCAAGAATGTCAGGAGTCACAGAACACTTGCGATAATATCACAAAACAGGATGCATTTAACTCTTGAGTTTTAAAAAAAACACAAGAACGGAAAGGAGGCTTTTATTATTTGTGTGAAAGTGGAGTACATTTCTTCTCCAGTGACAAACCACTACTCAATCCTGGTTTTGCAAATAATCTTGTCTCATTGTTGCAAGACACTTACTTTGCTGATGGGAATATGAACTGATGGGATTGTTAGATTTCTCAATCCCTGTAGGGGGTGTAAGTGTAACCAGGGACCATCAATGGAATAATAGTGGAAGATTATATTAACAAAGGGTCAATGGTGTATTTAAAGAAGTAATAAACAGTTATAAACTGTTCAAATCTCACTGATAACTAGAGTAACTAAGAAACTATGACACAGGTTTGTGCTGATTAACTCATTGATAGACTGGGATTCTTATCTTTGGCCTCCTTATCTCAAGAGACAATGGGTAAGCGCCTGGAGGTGGTCAGTGGTTTGTGGAGCAGCGCCTGGAGTGGCTATAAAGGCCAATTCTAGAGTGACAGTCTCTTCCACAGGTGCTGCAGAAAAATTTGTTTGTCGGGGCTGTTACACAGTTGGCTCTCCCCTTGCGCCTCTGTCTTTTTTCCTGCCAACTACTAAGTCTCTTTGACTCGCCACACTTTAGCCCTGCCTTTATGGCTGCCCGCCAGCTCTGGCGAATGTTGGCAACTGACTCCCACGACTTGTGATCAATGTCACAGGATTTCATGTTACATTTGCAGACGTCTTTAAAGCGGCGACATGGACGGCCGGTGGGTCTGATACCAGTGGCGAGCTCGCTGTACAATGTGTCTTTGGGGATCCTGCCATCTTCCATGCGGCTCACATGGCCAAGCCATCTCAAACGCCGCTGACTCAGTAGTGTGTATAAGCTGGGGATGTTGGCCGCCTCGAGGACTTCTGTGTTGGAGATACGGTCCTGCCACCTGATGCCAAGTATTCTCCGGAGGCAGCGAAGATGGAATGAATTGAGACGCCGCTCTTGGCTGACATACGTTGTCCAGGCCTCGCTGCCATAGAGCAAGGTACTGAGGACACAGGCTTGATACATTCGGATTTTGTGTTCCCTGTCAGTGAGCCATTTTCCCACTCTCTTGGTCAGTCTGGACATAGCAGTGGAAGCCTTTCCCATGCGCTTGTTGATTTCTGCATCTAGAGACAGGTTACTGGTGATAGTTGAGCCCAGGTAGGTGAACTCTTGAACCACTTCCAGAGCGTGGTCGCCAATATTGATGGATTGAGCATTTCTGACGTCCTGCCCCATAATATTCGTTTTCTTGAGGCTGATGGTTAGGCCAAATTCATTGCAGGCAGCCGCAAACCTGTCGATGAGACTCTGCAGACACTCTTCAGTGTGAGATGGTAAAGCAGCATCGTCAGCAAAGAGGAGTTCCCTGATGAGGACTTTCCGTACTTTGGACTTCGCTCTTAGACGGGCAAGGTTGAACAACCTGCCCCCTGATCTTGTGTGGAGGAAAATTCCTTCTTCAGAGGACTTGAACGCATGTGAAAGCAGCAGGGAGAAGAAAATCCCAAAAAGTGTGGGTGCGAGAACACAGCCCTGTTTCACGCCACTCAGGATAGGAAAGGGCTCTGATGAGGAGCCACCATGTTGAATTGTGCCTTTCATATTGTCATGGAATGAGGTGATGATACTTAGTAGCTTTGGTGGGCATCCAATCTTTTCTAGTAGTCTGAAGAGACCACGTCTGCTGACGAGGTCAAAGGCTTTGGTGAGATCAATGAAAACAATGTAGAGGGGCATCTGTTGTTCGCGGCATTTCTCCTGTATCTGACGAAGGGAGAACAGCATGTCAACGGTCGATCTCTCTGCACGAAAGCCACACTGTGCCTCAGGGTAGACGCACTCGGCCAGCTTCTGGAGCCTGTTCAGAGCGACTCCAGCAAAGACTTTCCCCACTATGCTGAGCAGGGAGATTCCACGGTAGTTGTTGCAGTCACCGCGGTCACCTTTGTTTTTATAGAGTGTGATGATATTGGCATCGCGCATGTCCTGAGGTACTGCTCTCTCGTCCCAGCACAGGCATAGCAGTTCGTAGAGTGCTGAGAGTACAGCAGGCTTGGCACTCTTGATTATTTCAGGGGTAATGCTGTCCTTCTCAGGGGCTTTTCCGCTGGCTAGAGAATCAATGGCATCACTGAGTTCCGATTTGGTTGGCTGTATGTCCAGCTCATCCATGACTGGTAGAGACTGGGCTGCATTGATGGCAGTCTCAGTGACAACATTCTCCCTGGAGTGCAGTTCTAGGTAGTGCTCAACCCAGCGGTCCATTTGTTTGCATTGGTCAGTGATCATTTCCCCTGATTTAGATTCGAGGGGGCGATCTTCTTGATGGTTGGCCCAAAAGCTCTCTTAATGCCATCATACATTCCTCTGATGTTTCCGGTGTCTGAGGCCAGCTGGATATGACTGCATAGGTGTTGCCAGTAGTCGTTTGCACGGCGCCTGGCTGTTCTTTGTGCAGTGCTTCTGGCTGCTTTAAGTGCTGCGGATGTTAACTCACTGGGGGCTTTGATTACACTAGGAAAAAAGAGTAATTTGGCCAGTATTCTCATAGAGTTATAGTCATTTACAGCACAGAAATAAACCATTTGGCTCATTGAGCCCATGCCGGCTCTCCACGGAGCTTTCCCGGCAGTCCAACTCCCTGCTCAATCTCCGTAGCCCTGAAACTTTATTTCCTTCAAGTGGCCATCCGATTTTTGCACAGTTTATTTTTTAAAATATTTAGTTAGGCCCTTACCCTTTCTTTTTCTTGTTAGTTTTCCCCTTCCTACTTTTCAGAAGACATTGGCTGCTTGCTGGGGTTCAGTTCCATAAATACCAGCCATTCTTCACCACCTTAGGTGTCCATTATTTGTGTCCAACACCAGACAATGAATGTCAGCTAGGTACTCCACCCCAGTGTGCATCACAGCTTCCTCTGATCCTCCCTCTATGTGCACTTCCAGGTGAAGTTGCTGGAGAACTATGAGAGAGGGAACATGACCCATGTACGGGTCCTGTGGCAAAGTGCAGGGAGCCTAAAGCTAGCTCACCTAAGTTGCAATCAAAGCTGATCTCTAGGGCTCTGGCAATCAGTGGATAACCTTGCTGAGCCATTGTGAGGTTTTTAATGCCTTTTATTTTTTTCTTTCTTCTTTCCCTTATGCGTTATCCCTTTCCCTCCCATCAATCCCTTTCTTTTCAAATCTTGTGCTAGTATTGGTTCCACTTGTGCTGGCTCTTTCTAAGTGGCCATTCCTCACATGTAAGCTTAGATAGGGAATTTGAAAGGGGGTGGGAGGAGAGAGGAGGAGAATATTCACCGGAATATATGCACTTCCATCAGGAATCACCAGATGGAAACCAGGAACATAATCTCCAGCTGATTAATTTTCCCCCATCTGCAATCTAGCGTTACAGTGGAAAACCAATAAGTCAGGATTGAGCGGGGATCAAATGTGGGCATTTCCTTATCTTTATAGTTCAGTATTGCATTACATAATGTGTTTACCCACTGAGTCATCAGGTAGTACAATCTTTCATTTTGCTCATCACCAAATAGATCTCACTGCCCTTGTGATCATCAGATAACTATGGATCAGGGCTCTCATTTCTCACATTCCAGCTCTTTCACCCGATAAGAATTTACAGCAGCAACAACAATTGACATTCGTATAGAACTTTTAACATAGAAAACATCCTTTTCAGGGAAATAATAAGAGGAACTGTTACCATGTTTATGGAAAGAGATTGGAAGAGGTAAGTGAAGGCTTGGGCAAAATGATTGGCATTGAGGTTTTGAAAGGAGACTAGAGCAGAACATAGGTAGAGGGTTTACGGAGTGTGTACGAGAGAGTGGGCCAAAAGTGATGTCACAGCTCTGCCATTCATGTAGAATTGTAGCATCATCCAGTACCAGTTATGCTTGTGCTGGCTCTCTGAAAGAGCTGTCCAATTGAGTCGCATAGGTTAGCTTCCCCACCCCATGACCCTACAAATTAGTCCTGTTCAAGTTCAGTCCAACTGTGTTTTAAAATTTCCCGTGGAACCTGCTTCCAGCATTCCAGATCTTAATCACACTCAGCGGGGTAAAAAAAATCTTTTCACTTCCCTTTTAGTTCTGTTGTCAGTTAGTTTAAATCAACAACTTTTTAAATTTTGTTCGTGGGATGTGGGTGTCGCTGGCAAGGCCAGCATTTATTGCCATTGATAATTGCCCTTGTGAGAAAGTGGTGAACTGCCTTCTTTTATGATTGGTTTGCCAGGCCATCTCAAAGGGCAATTAAAGGTCAACCACTGTGCTGTGGATCTGGAGTCACAATAGGCCAGACCAAGTAAGGCTGGCAGATTTCCTTCCATAAAGGACATTAGTGAATCAGGTGGGTTTTTACAACATTCTGGTAGTTTCATGGTCACCATTACCGATATTAGCTTTTTAATTTCAGATTTATTTAATTAATTGGTATCAATGGATTGATCAGATTTGCAGAAAAGATGCCATACTCTTTTGGTTGACCAATCATCGGCCTGTGGCAATGGGAAAGGGCTGATGCTGATCTCTTCACATGATACTTCTTTCAAGGTTCGAGTCAGTAGATTTGGGCTGCTGTATAGCCACTGGTCTGTGCTCAGGCCCATTATCTCCTTCTGCGTTTGGCCTCATGTTTATAATTCTGAGGCCTAATTGGCAGTAGAGACAGTCCTTTATCTTGTGGCCACTGGACAACTTGTTAGTGTGGCCATGGTTATAGCTGTGTTAGCAATTTCGCATTTTGTTATATGAACAGAAAATGCTGGAAATACACTGCAGGTCTGGCAGCATCTATGGAGAGAGAAACAGAGTTAATGCTTTAGGTCTGCTTCCTTTTACCAGAACTAGCAAAGGTTAGAAATGCAACAGGCTTTGAGCAAGTGAAAGAGTCGGGGAGGGGGGGGTAGTGGGGGGAGAAGAACAAAAGGGAAGGCCTGTGATAGGGCGGAGGGCAGGAGAGATTAAATAACAAAGATGTCATGGAATAAAAGGCAAAGGGTGTAGTAATAGCTGTAGTAAAAGACAAAACAATAGACCAGACAGAGTGTTAATGGCAATGGTGCACTTTTATCGTAATCTAATTATATAATACAGATAGCTTTCAAACAACATTGGCCACTCAGCTATCTGCCCTCAAACTGGTTAGTAAATGCAGTTACTGATCTTTCACATATTTGTAAAACTTGTCCTTTGATCCAATTCACAGCAAATAAATTGGTTAATGGCTGTTTTTAACATGGTCATTGAAGCTTTATAAATTTTTACTATATCTTCCCCCACAGTTTTTTTAAAGCTACAAATACAACATGGATTTTGTTATGTAATTGTAGACAGTTCATCATAGATTAAGGTTTATTAAAGCTATTATTACATTGTATTTACTAACTATTTTATATTGGTCAGCAGCATCCTGTTTTTGCCAATATCACTCAGCCCCATTACACCATACTTCTGTATTCATGAGGAATTTGCACTGCTGACTTCTGGACATTCCTTGGATTTTCTTGTATATTTTCCCCCTCAATACAAGTTCTGGAACAATGTGATTCCAAATGGATAACAGCGGAATTATGACATTTATATAGAAGTAAAAGCTGAGCAACTTTCAACATGTCACTGAGCTTGTGTTCCGAGTGAAAGAAATGCATGGCAGAGTGTAGAAATTGAGCCATTACCTAAGTGACTTTTGCTATTTTAAAATGAATTTACCTAACACAAGCCTTTAAACTTGTGTTTCAAAATAACCTAGCTACTAAGGCATGGGGGAGAGAGACAGACAGAGAGAGGGAGAGAGAGAGGGGGGGACAGAGAGAGAAAGGGGTGTCCAACCTTATTGTGTGGGGGGCCACATTACAATTTATGTCTTACAATAAGGGGTTGCTGAGACAATTTTGGAAAGATAAAGGCATTAAAAATGTATCTTACCATTAATCAAAACAACAACAAATGTGCACTTTTGTGAAGAAGCTTTAAAGGAGAAGACTAATTTATTGACTTACTTTCTCATCATTATGTTGGACACTGATTTAGTGAGACACTTGGCATTTTTCTTGCTTGCACAAGTAGTCAACGTCTATCCGTACACTTCTTGTAGCGATGCGGAGTATTCCGGATAGATGTTCATCTGTCAGGATGATCTTGATTGCTCTCTCTCCCTCTCTCTCTCTCTCTCTCTCTCTGTCTCTCTCTCTCTCCCTCCCTCTCTGTGTTCCCCCCTTTGTGACCCACCTCTCTGTGTTCCCCCCTCTGTGTTGTACCCCCCTCTGTGGTCCCTCCCCTCTCTGTGTAATTCCCGCTCTCTTGCCTCCTCTCTCTGTCCCCTCTCTCTCTGTCCCCCTCTCTCTGTCACCCACCTCTCCTCTGTGCCCCTGTCTGTCTGTGTGCCCTCTCTTTGTCCCCCCCCCCCCCCACCCCCACACCATGCCTCTCTCACTCTCTGCCCCCGTCTCTCTGTCCCACCTCTCTCTGTTCCCCTGCACTCTCTGGCCCTCTCTCTCTCTACCCCCTCGCCACGTTATCCCCTGCCCCACCCTCTCTCTCTCTGACCATTGCTGAGAGCGGGAACAGCAGTTACTGAACTTTGGACAGATTTGGGGTTTTCCAGTGGACTTTAAAAAAAAATCGGAACCCGCCAGAAATCCCTGAGTCTGTCCGAAGTTTAGAAACTGCTGTTCCTGCTCCCAGCACCTGTCAGCTGTGAAACAGACAGTGTGATTTTTTTAAAAATCCGTTCTGGTTGTAAAGAAGAAACCAATGGAAAATTCTCGTCCCTGGAAATTACCTGTCACAGACCTCAGAACGTTTTACCACAGACACTGGTGTACAGACACATTGCCACTCCTGGACTGCAGCGGTTCCGGGAGGCGACTCACCAGCACCTTCTCAAGGGCAATTAGGGATGGGCAATAAATGCTGGCCTAGTCAACGAGGCTCACATCCCATGAACAAATATTAAAAAAGATAGGGTAATAAAGAGAAGCTATTTTTGCTAGTTGGGAAGTTTGGGACTAGGGTCATAGTCTTAAAATGAAAGCCAGAATTTTCAAGAGTGAAATTAGGAAACATTTCTTTATGTAAAGTGTGGTAGAATTTTGGAAATCTCTTCCTCAAATGTCAATTGACACTAGATCAATTGTTAGTTTTATATCTGAGATTTGTTAGCAAGAGGTATTAGGGGATATGGAGTAAAGGTGGGGAAATGGAGTTAGGTCGTAGGTTAGCCATGATCTTATTGAATGTCAGAACTGGCTCGAGGGGCTAAATGGTTTCCTCCTGTTCCTATGTTCCTATGCAGTGAACCCTGGACATACAAGCTCATGTTTTCACAGCTGGTCTCCATTTAATTCCTTCCATTTTACTGGATGAATGCACACAATAATAATTATGGCCTACAGTTCCGAAGAAGGGTCACTGACCCGAAACGTTAACTCTGCTTCTCTTTCCACAGATGCTGCCAGACCTGCTGAGTGAATCCAGCATTTCTTGTTTTTGTTTAATAATTATGGCCTCTTGAGCATCCCCGATTTTAATTGCTCCAACATTAATGGCAATGCTTTCAGCTGCCTGGGCTCTAAGCTCTAGAATTCGCTCCCTAAACCTCTCTGCCTCTGTACCATACTTTCCTCCTTTAAACCGCTCCTTAAATCCTACCTCTTCAATGAAGCTTTTGGTTATCTGTCCTAATATGTCCTTATGTGGATTGGTGTCATATTTTGTTTTATAATGTTCCTGTGAAGTGGCTTGGGACTGTTTATTGCAATAAAGATGCTATATATTTATAAGTTGTTGTTAACATTTATAAGATAATTTTATACATGCAAAATCTAATTTATTCATTAATTGTAAAAAGTGAACTGCTTTGAAAGGTGAACAATATTTATATGTCACTGTTTCTGCACTTCACAGATAGCGATTTGCCAACATTTGAGATAAAACACTTGGTGATCAATATAGTGATTTGGACATGAGCTTCCTCAGATCTACAGAAATCAGATTGAAGGATGAATCCAGAAATTGTTGACTTCTAGCACTGCATTTACTCAATTCACTAGGTGCCTACAGCACTGGTTTGATAAGTTCAGAGTTTGCTTTTCTTGTTCATGTGATGGACTGGGATGAGATACCTGTCAAAGTTTGCATGAGAAGGACGAGCCAGGTAGAGCAGGCAACAGATAGAGGGTGGTATTTTCATTACTGCGTTACCATGGTAACAGCTCATTTCACACTATTTGTTTACTCTAGGGTGATTGGATGGCAGCAGCATGCAATCTCTGACTGAGGGTGGTGGCGGGTGATTGTGGGGAGGTTGGGGGTGGGGGGGGGGGGTTTCCTCCAGTCCACTTAAATACTGGCTGAAGTGGCCATTCTTATCTGCCGTTCATCCTGTTTACATTGCTATTGGATTGCAGAATACTGGGTAACAGAGAGGTTGTAAAGTTACTTCCAAGCCATTAACTTTAGTCTACTGGCAACAGACCTTCCTCAATATTGCAGCTAGGGAAGGCTAATACAATCCAGCAATGCACAAACCATAGGAAGTCGCCTGAATTTAGTCGAAACGTCAGCAACTTGCATTTATTTATAAAAAAGCATAAATTACATGACTAGCAAAGGCAGTGAGACACACACTCAGGGAAAGGCTGAGCAGATGAGATCAGGTTGGAGGTGGCAGAAATTACAGTAACTCCAACCTGTTTACTTTCTTTATTTTATTCATAATGTGGTAGTAGAGGTGGACTTGTTAGACTATCTAGCGGCGGGGGTGGGGTGGGGGGGTGGGGAGGTGGTCATTGAACAGCAGTCAGGATTGTGTACCATTGCGGTTTTCTCCACCCATAATAGTTTATATTTATATAATGCCTTTAATGTGGAAAAATATTCCAAGGTCCCTCACGGAAGCTAAATCAGACAGACAACAATGATACTCTAAAGGCCATTTTAGAAAACCTACCAACAATTTGCTTGAGACCACTTAAATAAGCATAGACCAGCTATCAAACCAGTTCCGATGAAGGGTCACTGACCCGAAACGTTAACTCTGCTTCTCTTTCCACAGATGCTGCCAGACCTGCTGAGTGATTCCAGCATTTCTTGTTTTTATTTCAGATTTCCAGCATCTGCAGTATTTTGCTTTTATTTTGTTTTTATCAAACCTTTCTGGTTGGTATGGTTCAGTACCACAGCAGGCTAAGCTGCTGGATATCAAGCATTGGATAACCAACCTGAGAACTATTTTTGCATCAAGTCATGTTCATTTTAGTTCTTTAAATGCTATTTTTGATGACGGTGAAACCCCTTTTTAAAGGTATACTCACCATTTCGCCCTTGGCCCAGTTACCTGACCTGTACTGAGTGGACCTGTAACCTGTTTAGGATGTGCTCCATGGTAACAATCTCACTGAAGAGTCTGAAGCTCAAGCCCCAGCCCAGACATTTGAGCTCGCATGTTCATGCTGTGCTGCATTGTCAGAGGTGTTAAACAGAAGCCCTCTCAGGTGGATATAGAAGGTCCACGGCATAATTTGAAGAAGAACCTTAACACGGAACTGTTTTTTTATCCTCCTACTCAGGCTTCTGGACTCCACCCTCTTTTCTTGGCTTCTCCATTTTCAAGGTCAGACATAATTACCTCCCACAGCCTCAACTATTCACATGATCTTTGTTTCTCCAATTTCTTTGATGCTTCTTCCCATGACCTGAAGTGAGCCATTTAACCACCTCCTGTTCCTCCGTCAAACAGCGCTAATACTTTCTTGTGTTTGTTTTTTCTTTCCTCCTCCCCTTTGCTCTGGTCCTGTTGCTTTGATCATTTTTAATTTTTCCCAGTTCTAAAATGTTAACTTGTCTGTTCTCTCCATCAAAGCTGAATAACCTGCTAGGTGTTGCCAATATTTTCTGTTTTTGTTTCAGATTTTTGCTTTTTGTTTACATGCTGATGTGAAGCATGTGTTATACAGCTTCAGAAAATTTGACATCAAATAAAATGTATAAATAAAAAGCAAAAATCTGTAATTGCTGGAAATCTGAAACAAACCTTTATACAGGTTCCTTCTCATGACAAAAGATGAAGACAGTCATCCAACTAAATATATCTTCTCAGTGAGTTAGGAATAGTTCCATAATAAAATTTGAACGGGCAACGCCCAAGTCTGACTCTCGAGAGATTATCATCCACATCAAAGTCTGTGTTATTACAAACACTCTTATCCTATCTGTGGGTCTCAAAATTCATTATGCATTCACTTTGCATCCAATCACCTTTACTATTTTGATCTGAAATACTCAGCCCCTTCTGTGCATTGATTGGAGCTAAGACTTGACTGCTGCAAATCAGTGGCTAATCACATCAGCAATCAATCTATTAAACTTATAAAGGGAAGTGGGTGATGGGGGTAGGGTATTGATTCAGTGACCAGCTTCAGTCTTCTGCCTGCTTTTATTGAGTGCAACATTCTTGAACCACCACAAGCTTCAGTTAACAATCATGGGTCAGATTTGGTCAGCTCAGCTTGGAATATCAAAATATAGAGTCAGGCAGAGGAGTCTGAGAAAGTTCTTTTGGCAATTTCGTGTTATTTTAGTGGGTGATTCTACTGTGGGAAAAACATCCATTGTGCTCCGTTTAACTGAAGGAAAGTTCAGAGAGGATCTCCAGAAAACCATTGGTGTGGATTACTACATTCATATTCTGGAAACTGCACCAACAATAAGAGTGAAACTTCAAGTGTGGGATACAGCAGGGGAGAAGGAACATAGGTTTGTATGGCAGTTTTATTAAATTGTGTAAAATCAGCCTTAATGTTTTTGGAGGTGATACTTGCATCTTCCAATCTTATTCACCATCTGTAGTTAAAATGGTAAATAGCAGAAACTTCAGTTGGTCAAACTGCTTTATTAGATTCGAATCTACATGTTCCTGTGTATCTTGCTAACAGTGTGACTTGTGCTAATGCAGCTGAAGACTGTGTTGAGTGAAATCTGGATGAAGACTTTGTTTCCCTAATTGCTAACTTAGCATTAATCAACCGAGTACTGCTTGATCTGAAAATTGTGCATTTAGCATCAATCTCCACTGTCAGAATGCTGGACCTGTACCAAAATCCATTTTCACAGTTATTTATTTTACATGTACTAGCTCTTCTTGAAGTTTTTATTGCTTTCCTTCAACAACCCCCTCCCTTCCTGCTGCTGATTGAGAAAACGTCAAATACCTGATGTTACGCTTTCTAATTTGAAGCTGCACAAGATTCTACATGTCCGATTTTAACTCTGTGTAAGTGGATGGGTTTTGAGTGAGTTAAAATTTTGTGAAGCTGAATTTTATCAATTCAAGTTCTGCAAACTTATGAAAACTGTTCAAGTCAAAAGCATTGTTTGGGCAGATCTTTCTCAACTGTGAGACAAACTCAAATCTTTAACTTAGGAACACTGTTAATAAGCTTTAGATTCTACTGTGGATTCTTTTAATTGCTGCGACGGGGAAGAGATAAAGATATCACTAGACTGACTAAAGAAACTTATAGGCATTGATATGTTTTGTTTGGAGCAGGGTGTAGGCTTTCCCTTGGGAGCGGTGGTGGGGGTGGGTAGGATGTGCCTCTTTCTACTGAAACTTTGGTATGTGAAAGGAGAGCAGGAATTTGAGATTTATTAAACTTTGCAGTCTGGAGGATTTGTTTTTGCAAATAGCACAGACCTGGGATATCCTGACTAACTTTTGAAAGTTGGTGTTAGTTATCTAAAGGAAAACAGTCTTTTAGATTGCAAGGACATGATTTGGTGTATAGCAGCAAAATAACACTAGTAAGTCAACAGATACAAAAACCTGACGACTGATTAACAGATATTTAGCAACCTCAAGGTATCCTTCTGTGCTGTAACCAGTCTATGATTCTGGATGCCATGAGATTTCCTTTTTGATCCAAATTTGAAAATGGATTTGAAAATGAGGATGAAACCATATATCCGCACTGTCACTAAGACTGCCTGTTTTCACCTCCATAACATCGCCCGATTCCAGCTCTGCCTCAGCTCATTTGCCGAAACCCTCATCCATGCCTTTGTTACGTCTAGAATTAACTTTTCCAACTCACTCCCGGTCGGTTTCCCATGTTCTACCCTCTGTAAACTTGAGGTCATCTAAAACTCTGCTGCTCGTGTCTTAGCTTGCAACAAATTCCATTCACCCATCACTCCTGTGTTTGATCACCTACATTTTGGGAGTTGATTGCGATTTTTAAAATTCTCATCCTTGTTTTCAAATCCATCTATGGCCTCACCCCTTCCTATCTCTGTAAACTCCTACAAACCTCCCAGATTTCTGCAATCCTCCAATTCTGGTCTCTTGCACATCCCTGATTTTAATTGCTCCACCATTGGTGGCCATGCCTTCAGCTCCCAAACCCTAAGTTCTGGAATTCCCTCCTAAACCTCCCTCCTCTCCACCGCTCTTTCCTCTTTTAAGACTCTCCTTACAAACCTACCCCTTTGGTCATCTGCATTCATTTCACCTTATGTGGCTCGATGTCAAAGTTTGTTTGGTAATGCTTCTATGAAATGTATTTGGACACTTTACTACATTAAAGGTGCTATATAAATGCACGTTGTTACTGTTGGTGTGGTTTGTGCTTTTGTTTTTCTCTCTTTCAGGCATGTGTGAAGCAGAGGGAAATGTTAGGAGTCATATTTATAACCAAAAGCATGAGGCTGAATGCATTTAAATCTATTGAGTTATGTTTATTTTTCACTTAAATTGTTTTCAATGTATTTACAGTTTTAATATGTGCTGATTTGTATGTTTGTGTCCCTATTTCTTTCCCTCATTTTCTCTTCCCTCTGTGATGCCCTCTCTGTGTTGGCCCCATCCACTCTCCCTGCATTTGCCTCTCCTCCCTCTTCTCTCTTCTTGTTTTCTGACTCTTTGTTTTCTCTCTCTCTTTCTGCAATTGCTGGTTATCTCTCTCTGCGTTTTTTCTTTGCATTTGCCCCTCTCTCACTCTCTGTTTGCTTCCGCCCCTCCGTTTCCTTTATATTCAACTTGGTGTGACTCCATTTTAAAATTCTGATCCTCGTTTTTAAATCCCTTCCAGGCTTCGCCCCTCCTTATCTCTGTAACCTCCTCCAGCCTCACGAGACGCCCACCCTCCACCATGAATCTATGCTCTCCTGCAATTCTGGCTTCTTCGAATTAGATAGTTACCCAACGAGAAAAAATTTACCGGGCTACGGGGAAAAAGTAGGGACTAGCTGAGTAGCTCTTACAGACACGATGGGCCTCTTTCTGTGCTGCAACCATTCTATGATTCTTGTGCATCCCAGATTTTAATTGCTCCATCATTGGCTGCCCTACCTACATTTGCCCAGGCCCTAAGCTCTAGAGTTCCTTCCCTAAATCACTCCACCTCTCTCCTCCTTTAAGATGCTCCTTACTGTGTCAGCTGTGGCTCAGTTGGTAGCACTCTCGCCTCTGAATCAGAAGGTTGTGTGTTCAAGTCCTACTCCTGGACTTGAGCACAAAATCTAGGCTGACACTTCAGTGTAGTACTGCGGGAGTGCTGCACTGTTGGAGGTGTTGTTTTTTGGATTAGACATCAAACTAAGACTCATCTGCCCTCTCAGGTGGATGCAAAAGATCCTATATCACTATTTTAAAGAAGAGCAGGGGAGTTTTCCCCAGTGTCCTGGCCAATATATTCACCATCACAAAAACAGATGATCAGGTCATCATCACATTGCTATTTGTGGGAGCTTGCTGTGCACAAATTGGCTGCCATGTTTTCTACAACAATGATAACACTTCAAAAAGTAGTTCATTGTTTGTAAAGCACTTTGGGACCTCTGGTAGTCATAAAATACGCTATATAAATGCAAGTCTGTCTTTCTGTTTTTCTTTCAAGCCCACTTCTTTGGCCAAACTTTTGGTCGCTCCTACTATCTCCTTGTGTGGTTCAGTGTTAAATTTTATTTGATAATGATCCTGTGAAGCACCTTACTATGTTAGTTTGGAGGATGTGGGCATCGCTGGCCAGTCCAGCATTTATTGCCCATTCCTAATTGCCCTTGAGAAGGTGGTGGTGAGCTGCCTTCTTGAACTGCTGCTGTCCTTGGGGTGGGTATATCCACAGTGCTGTTAGGAAGGGAGTTCCAGGATCTTGACTCAGCGACAGTGAAGGAATGCTGATATAGTTCCAAGTCAGGATGATGTGTGACTTGGAGGGGAACTTTCAGGAGGTAGTGTTCCCATACATCTGCTGCCCTTGTCCTTCTAGGTGGTAGAGGTCGTGGGTTTGGAAGGTGCTGTCGAAGGAGCCTTGGTGAGTTGCTGCAGTGCATCTAGTAGATGGAACACACTGCTGCAACTGTGTGTCTGTGGTGGAGGGAGTGAATGTTTAAGGTGATGATGGGATGCCAATTCAAGTGGGTTGCTTTGTCCTGGATGGTGTCAAGCTTCTTGAGTGTTGTTGGAGCTGCACCCATCCAGGCAAGTGGAGAGTATTCCATCACACTCCTGACTTGTGCCTTGTAGATGGTGGACAGGCTTTGGGGAGACAGGAGGTGAGTTACTCGCTGCAGAATTCCCAGCCTCTGACCTGCTCTTGTAGCCACAGCATTTATGTGGCTGGTCCAGTTCAGTCTCTGGTCAATGGTGACCCCCTAGGATGTTGATAGTGGGGGATTCAGCAATGGTAATGCTGAATGTCAAGGGGAAATGGTTAGATTCTCTCTTGTTTGAAATGGTCATTGGGCGGCACTTGTGTGACGTGAATGTTACTTACCACTTATCAGCCCAAGCCTGGATGTTGTCCAGGTCTCACTGCATATGGACATAGGCTACTTCAGTTGTTGTTGTTGGAACCCTTTCCACTGCTCACCCCTCCAGTCTCTGACATATTGCATATTTCACCAGGGAGCAGTATTCTGCTATGGAGCACCATATTTAATTGATGAGTGTCATTTTGTTGTCTTCAACAAACTCTGTCTTTCTTTGTGAGAGTAAATGGTATCTTTAGCAAGACTGACGACCTCCTTGGGTGCGGGAAACAGGAATTGGGACTGTTTATGGGTCCCGAACCCACCCCCAGAGGAAAACAGTTTCTCTACAGGGGGGTCATTGGCTGCACTGGAACCCAGGCAGGTAGAGAGGGCCTGTAGGCCTGTCTGGAGAGCTGGCCCCCCCAGTCTGCCATCTCCAGGCAGTTAAACTGCCCCCGTCACATCAGGAAACTGGAAGCCGACTGGAAAATCCCAGTCGGCCTCCTTTCAGTGCCCTTAACAATGGTTTTAATGAGCCTAATTGGCAATCCGCCTCATGGGGATGGTAGTGCTGCCAGTCCCAAACCCGCCTTGGCAAAAATGGCCAGCATCGGGAACGGTGTCAGGACACCAGCATGCCGGGCGGTACCAGTATTTTTGGGTCCTGTGCTTCTCCATTCCTGACCTCAGTAGGGCCTGAAAATTCAGCCCCTTCTGTCTGCAACCTAATGCCTCTGAGGATATGGTATTTTGTCAAATGGCCATTTTTCACCATTGAACCTGTGTGGTGAGTGGTGGTGGACAACCAGACTATTTAACTGAGGGTGCCACAATTGTACACTGTTGCCTCCACTTAACACTCACGGGAATCATAGTATGATGGACAGGTGCAGGGTCCATGGCTGCAAAGGAAGATTGTGCAGGATGAGATTTTGTTTTTTGCTCCTTCTACTCATGAAGCCTCTGAATTTTGTACTTGAGGTGAGATGTCCGTGCTGCGGTATTTTTGGCACCTTACATCTCCACTGTGCAAGTGAGGTGTAACATCTGAGATTCTGAGTAAAGGGCCCATAGTGCCTTGATAGTTGTTTAATTGTAACCCCATAAATACATTTGCAACACCAATCTACTTCTGAGCGTGACTGGATTATGGATAGCTATGTTGAAAGTGGGTGGAGACTGGCCAAACAAAATCCTAGGGAAACCTCTCACCTGGGGTTGGAATGTCTTCTTGGGCTGGTGAATAGCGTAATCCTTGGAAAAATGTCAATCTACTTGGCAAGTAGAACTTTTTGAATTCTTAAACCAGTATCTGCTCTCTTTTTGTGTTCCTTGGTCTGGGATTGGCAGAGGCACCAGTTCTGCAATGTGCTGTGTTCCTTATGTAAGTGTTTTTTTTTGTTCATGAGATGTGGGCATCCCTGATAAGGCCAGCGATTATTACCCATCCCTAATTGCCCTTGAGAAGGTGATGGTGAGCCGCCTTTCTGAATTATTGTCTGTGTGGTGTAGGAAATTAGATATTTTCATAGCGGTCAGATTCAATTGAGTCGCTAGGCTATTTCAAAGGGCAGTTAAGAGTTGAACACTTGTGGGTCTGAAATCGCATGTAGGCCAGACTGGGTAAGGATGGCAGATTTCCTTCCTTAAAGGAACCAGTTGGGTTTCAGGTATTCTGATTGAGTCTGTGCTGTAGCAGCATGTGGAAAATGACTTTAATTCAAATCTTAAAATACAGTGTTTTTGATATCTCTATGTTGTGGCTGTTTCACATGATATTACAGTTGGGAAGGTAACCAGATGTTTGCCTAAAAGAGGTTCTTAAGAACCTAGAAAGAGTGGAATAGATTGTCCTCTCCTGCATGTATTGGATCATTGGAGGTGGGTGGAAGAGTGGGCTATACACTAAAGTAAAAGCAAAATACTGCGGATGCTGGAAATCTGAAACAAAAGCAAGAAATGCTGGAGTCACTCAGCAGGTCTGGCAGCATCTGTGGAAAGAGAAGCAGAGTTAACGTTTCGGGTCAGTGACCCTTCTTCGGAACTGGTTCCGTTAACGAAACGTTAACTCTGCTTCTCTTTCCACAGATGCTGCCAGACCTGCTGAGTGAATCCAGCATTTCTTGTTTTTGTTGTGTGGGCTATACACTTGTTGCGTCCATTATCTATTAGCTCTGTAGAACCAGGAAATGCCACTCAATGTGCCTTGGCAACGCAGACTTGATTTTTATAATATTTGTCATTCTCTTTCAGAACCATCACACAATCCCATCTCCAAACTATACTTGGTGGATTGCTGGTATTTGATTTAACAAATCGTCAGTCGCTTGGCTATCTCAGAAACTGGCTGGATGAAACCTGTACTGTGCTTGACCAATGCAAGTGTATCTTCATTCTTGTTGGCCACAAGAGTGACCTGTCCGCTGAAAGGCAAATCTCTCAAGAGGAGGCTGAACAGATTGCAGCAGATTTGGGGGTGAGATACATCGAGACTTCGGCCAAAGACAACACTAACATACAAGAAGTTTTCCTCCTCCTTGCATCATTGATTGCTGAATCAGTGAAAACTGAAGTGATAGAAGTGAAAGGAGGGATTCGTGCAATAACTGAAATCAGTAGCCCTGTTTTCTTGAAGCAATGACCATTCAGCTTTGTGCTAGCCAGTTTTTGATAACTGATAATGTCAATTAGGTTGGATGTATCGTACAACTGATAATTTGGCTGTACTTCTACGTTAAATTGGGATGGAAGGTAATTCCCTGGTAGGGAGAGGATATCCTCAGGCTACACAATGCAATCTCTTTCTAGCAACCTGTGAAATAAGCAGATGACTAAGGGATAGTTTGAGGCTGACCTTTCATAACCAGTGAATAATTCCTGAGCAATGACAATGCTCCTATGAACAGCGTCACTGTTGCATTTGTATTTATACATTTTTCTTGTCCGTGTAGATATAAAAATGTAGTTTGTGACAAGTACCCCTGGTACCAAGGTATTACTGTTGTACTGTTCAGCAGTACTGATAACGTAGAACTGTATAATGAGATAATTATGGTTGGGTAACATTATGTCTCTCAGTCCTAGCATAGAGAATACATATTTTCAATAGTTTAAAATTGTACAGAAAGATGGGTGAGAAAAAAACTCGTTTTAAAGTCCAAAGTTTTATATATGTTCAGTTGAAATGCTAATGACAGTCAAGATGCTTTAAGATGTAAAAAGTTATAGGGTTTCTAAGCTGTTATAAAACCTTACTTTTTGTAGAAGAATGCCTACTTAGCTAACAGATGGTTGAATATTTGTATTGAGACCACATCTTAAACAAAAGTTTTAAATGATGTCTGTAAACATTTAAACTGGTGTTTTATTTAAAACATCTGTACAGAAATCAAATTCTTGTATTTAATCACTTTTAAAATACCTGCTTAAATATTACTTTAAAAAATAAAATGAATTTTATGTTAATTAGCATTGTTCTGTTTGAGAATCTATTGAGATCGCTGCATGAGTCTCGAAGTCTAGTCAGAATTAATTTGCTATTGTGATTAAACAATAAAAAAGGCTATAATTATATTAAGTGTTAGATTTGGATGGAACTCAAAATTCCACCTTTTCATAGAATCTTGTAATTTCCGGGTTACTATACTCTTTGTACCGAATAAAGATAATCTGTGGATTAAGGTAACTGGAGCTTATTTACTAAAGTATCTTTGTTCGGTTTCAGTTTAAGAACGAGAAGTGAAATACATGGGTCTGTGTCTTCCATCCTTCTGGATTTGAAACAAGCCAGCACCGAATCCTGTTGCTGATACATCTGCTGCAATTGTGGCTGTTAGCTTTGAATCATAGTGCGCTACCACCTCTGACAATGTTAACATTTATGATTTTCTCAAAGGACTTTTTCTGGCTTTCTCCCCTATACTACACATAACTGCTCTTTAGCAGTTGTCGCAAGGGTTTGTTTCTTGTAGCTAAATTTAATAAGAATTTCCCGACCTGATTCACCATTCCCATGAATCTTTGTAGTTCCATTATGTTCTTTGGTTCTGGGAAATCTTTTATTGCCTTTGTCTTCTGTGGATCTATCTTGATGTCTGACCCATCAATTACATGACCAAGGAACTTCACTCTTGTCTGTGAAGATACGCACTTCTCATTTAACGCGAGACCTGCTTCTTCTAGTCTTTGTAATACAGCTCTTACCCTTGTGTCGTGTTCTTTCTGGTTTTCTCCATGAATTAGGATGTTGACCATGTGACAGATTATTCCCTCTATGCCTTCCGGGATTCTTGACATTGTTCTCTGAAAGATCTCCGGTGCCGATGTTATAACAAGTGGTTACCTGTTGAAACAGGATCTCCCAAATGGTGGTATAAATGTTGTCAACAATTGAGACTCTTCGTCCAAAGGTAACTGCCAGAATCCACTGTTTGCATCTAATTTTGTAAATATGGAACTATTTCCCAGTTTTGCTAAACTTTCATCCACCCATAGGGTGGATCTCTCAACTTAACAAAACAGTAGAGAGAGTGAGGTCTACACAGATTGTTATGGATCCATTTGGTTTCTTTACCGGAACCATACCAGAACACCATCTAGTTGGTTTAGTTACTGCTATCATTCCTTGGTTTTCCATTGCTTCTATTTCTTTTTTAACCTTTTCCAGGAGTGGGTGTGGGACCTTTCTCAGTTCGAATAAACACACAAGCTCTGTCTCTTTTTTTTTTTTCCTTAAATTTGTGTGACATTCTGTCTTCAATTTTCCCATTCCTCTAAATAGTTTTGGAAATTCAGCCCTAAAATCACTTGGTTGGTTCTCTTGTCCCTTAATATCTTCTACCCGATATATCAGTTGTAGGATGATACATGCCTTCCTGCTGAGTAATGAACAACTCTGATTCTTAATATAGTGTTTTGAGGTTCTCTTTATTTTTGTATATCCATTTCCCTATAACTTTCAGCTCTATGCCTCCAGGCCCATATAGCCTCTTTGCTGCTCTAAAGCTTCCAAGGTTAGCAAAATTAAAGCACATGGGATAGGAAGTAATATACTAGTATGAATTAAGGATTGGTTAACAGGCAGAAAACAGAGTAGGAATAAACTAGTCACTCTCGCGTTGGCAGGCTGTGACTAGTGGGGTACCGCAACTTGAGGCCCTAGCCGTTCACAATATATATCAATGATTTGGATGTGTGGGCCAAATGTAATATTTCCAAGTTCAAAGTTGACACAAAACTAAATGGGAATGTGTGTTGTGAGGAAGATGCAAAGTGGCTTCAAGGGGATTGAACAGACTTGGTGAGTGGGCGAGAATGTGGCAGATGGAATATAATGTGGAAAAATGTGAGGTTATCCATTTTGGTAGGAGGAACAGCAATGCAGAATATTTCTTAAATGGTAAGAGATTAGAAAGTGTAGATGCACAAAGGGACCTGGGTGTCCTTGTCAATAAATCACTTAAAGCTAACATGCAGGTGCAGCAAGCAATTAGGAAGGCTAATGGTATGTTGGCCTTTATTGCAAGAGGATTTGTGTAGTAGTGAAGTCTTGCTTCAATTGTACAGAACATTGGTTAGATCGCACCTGGAGTACGTTGTGCAGTTTTGGTCTCCTTACCTTAGGAAGGATATTATTGCCATAGAGGGAGTGCAACAAAGGTTCACCAGACTTGTTCCCGGGATGGCGGGACTGTCCTATGAAGAGAGATTGGAGAAATTGGGCCTGTATTCTCTAGAGTTTCAAAGAATAAGAGGTGATCGCATTGAAACCTACAAAATACTGAAAGGGGTAGACAGGGTAGATGCAGCTAAGATGTTTCCCCTGGTTAGGGAGTCTACAACCGGGGGACACAATTTCAAAATAAGGGGGAAGCCACTTAGGACAGAGATGAGGAGAAATTTCTTTACTCAAGAGGGTTGTGAATCTTTGGAATTCTCTACCCCAGAGGGCAGTGGAAGTTCAGTCATTGAGTATGTTTAGAGATTGACAGATTTCTAAATCCCAAATGAAGAGATAGTGTGGAAAAAAGGCATCGAAGTAGATGATCAGCCATGATCGTATTGAATGGCAGAGCAGGCTTGATGGGCTGAATGGCCTGCTCCTATGTTCCCTTTAGCCATGGTTCCTTGTCCAATAGAACAGAAACCGCTGCTCCCATGTCTAATTTAAAGCTAGTTTTATTTTCTCCTACCATGATATCTGCTATCCAGCAATTTTCATTTACTGCTTGTATTTCTCCTAAGAAGTAGTTTAAATTGTTTGCTCCTCCTGTACCTCATTTTATTCTCCTCTTTAAACGATGTGTCCCTTTGCTGTTCTTCAGCATTTGCTTCTTGCTGCAACATATCGACTGGAAATGTTCCTTTTCTACTACACCGGAAACATTCCGCCTCCCTGGCTGGGCAATTTTCCTGTCAATGTCTTTCTTGGCCACACCTACTACAATTCAGTGCTGCTGCCTCTGAATGCCTTTCCTGCCTTTCGAGCTTTTTGATGCCATTTTGTTCAGTTTTTCCCTCCCACAAATTCCACTGAGACTAATGTCTTCGAGATTGGATTCTCCCCGTTCCCTCAGTCTACAGGTCAGTTATATTTCCTAACCTCCCACTGTCTGCTCAGCTGAATGGGTTTTTGTAAACTAAAGTCTTCCCTCTACTGTGGTTGATCTGACAGAATTGTAGTCGGGGTTATTGACAATGCATCATCTCGAATCAATTCCTCACGCAAGCTTCCATACTCGCAATCTTCAGCCATCTTGTATAGGTCATTAATAAATGATTTAACGCATTCGCCTTATCTCTGGGTGCACTTATTAAATTTTGCCCATTCAATGATTATGTTTTTTCTGTTCTTGAAATACCCTTCTATAGTTTTCATGAGTTCAGCATAAATAGTTTGCTTCTCATTGATTCCTTGGCTTATGAGAATGTAGTCTTGTGAACTCCCCCATGGCGTATAACAATGTACTGATCTGCTCTTTGTCTGGTCTCTGTGCTAAACCTGACGCAGAACAGTACCTCTCGAACCTCAGGACCTACTTCAGCCATGTCTCTACTTGGTTTGGACCTGCTCCTCACTAGAGCTTCTGGCAAAGGCAATGACGTTTCCATTTCCTTCTGTTTTTTTTCAATGTTATTGTTTCTTCTCCGATCACTTTTCCGCTGCCACCGTATAATATCTGGGTTACTACACTTTTGGAACCAAATAAAGATAATAGTCTGTGTAACTGAAGTTTCTTTACAAACTTCTATCATCTATGGCTGCCAGTACAATACTCCTCACATGAGGCTCTGTACAATCTGTGACATTACAACCTGTAAGGATGCTAGGATGCTTACAGTCTATTTTATATATCTACCTAGCAACAACCTATATCACGTTATACTACAAACCTTAAACCCCGGAAGGAGGTCCTGCAACCCATCTTGCCAACTCTTTGAAAGAGCTATCTAGTCGGTCCCTTTCTCCCACTCTTTTCACACAGCCCTGAAATGTTTCTGTTTCAAGTATTTATCCAGAACATAACTCATTGCATATAAGAAATTCTCATCCCGCTTTTTTTTTTTCCTGCCAATTATCTTAAACCTGTGTCCCCTGGTTACTGACTTAACCCTAAGTAGAATAAATAAGAACATGTTTCCATCAAAATCCCCCATAATTTTGAACATCTCTACTAAACTGAAAGGACTGTTTTCTCTCCACAGACACTGCCTGACCTACTGAGTATTTCTAGCATTTTCTGTTTCAATTTCAGATTTCCAGCATCCACAATTTTTGTTTTAGCCTTCTCTGTACCAGGGAACAATCCAGATTTTCTAGCCTCTCCACAGAATAGAAATCTCTCATCCCTGGCACCATTCTGATAAATCTCCCCTCCACCCTGTTGCTTGACATGCTTGTTTTTGTTTTTTTAAGGAATTTATGGTTAAACTGAATAAATATTGGACCATTTTTTTTAAGTCATTAAGAGGACACTGAGGGAACCAGATTGGCAACAATGTTACTGGTTATCACATGACTCAAATTAAAGATAGAACAGAAACCTTGGTAGCAGGGGCAGAGAAGTAACAAGTATCCCTTGATTGGACAAGCAGCAGAGCGCACATGGGATGGGCAGAAAACCCTCAAAACATTTGGTTGTGGGTCAGTATGTGTTTTGCCTTCTGGAGTGAGCAGCTGATAAAGTCAAGTCTGCTGAAGAAGTGTAAAAAGAGAAAACCACAACGCAGCTGCTCACTTTCCAGCATCTCGGATGGACCCTGAGAAGTCCACTGTGTCAATTCATCTTGTTTCCTGTATTTGAAGAAGGTTTTCTAAATTACTTTTCAACGCCGCCTGAAAAGAACTGTTCTAAAAGATCTCAGTGACCTGTTTACGTGTACACAGACGTTAGACTGTATGCCAGTTTTGGAACAACATATCTTATCAAGTTCTGATGAAGGGTCACTGACCTGAAACGTTAACTCTGCTTCTCTCCCCACAGATGCTGCCAGACCTGCTGAGTATTTCCAGCATTTCTTGTTTTTAATCTCATCTGCTGTTTTCTTCAAAAATGAGCACATAATCTGCCCGAGTTTTTTTGTCAGTAACAGAGCTCTGAATTTATCAAAATACATTTTTTTCAGTTAACCAGTGTATGTATATGTGTATTATGTATGTGTGAAGGGACTAAGGTTAAAAATAAGGGACTTTAAAATTTCAATCTGTGTGTTTATGCTTTACTTCATTACTGGTTAAGACTTGTTTCATAATAAATTGATAATTTTATTGTTCATTAAAGAAACCTGGTTAATGTGTTCTGTTCTGGGGAAAATCGGGTATATGATTGACCGTATCGATAAGTGGGAAAATTTAAAATATGTCGTGGGACTAAACAGTGTACACCTCCCACCTCGCTTGTATCATATATTTTTCCTCTCCTCATTCTTCTCAAAATGCACTTGATATTTCTCTGCATTACATTTTATCTACCCATTTCACCAGTCTATCCTCCCGACGTCTGTTAATATCCTCACTGGTTATTACATTTCTTACTGCCCATATATTTATAGCCTTTTCTCAAATAAGATGAGTTATCTTCCTGTTTTCAGAATGCTGAACCTGTACTGTGTCAGATAGCATTGTATAATCAGCAATGCTAGAGGCTATGATTTCACATGCGTAATACTAAATTTGGTGGTTCAAATGTATGAAAGTGTTAATCTTGCCAAGTCCAAAGAGCGATCATTTTATTTATTGAAATGGTGAGAGATTTTGCTATTAAAATTTCCACATGCTTGTTTTATATGTAGCAGTTTTTTTGGGTCTGTATCCTACAATGGAGTTTGCAGTCTAGTAATTAAATGCATCAAGAAATAAATGGGTACTGCATCGGTCAGTGCGTAGTGTTATCAGTGATCTGGTCTAGTTGAGAAATTAGAATTTGACTATCTCTGAATTGTTGTAAGGGCTCCCATGAGTTTGGGCAATTTCCATGAAGTTCCTAGTCGCTACATAAGCTATACAGCAGGTGCCAGGGAGGCTTGAGAGCACAGCGGGATTAGCGGAGATAAAAGGAGCAGTGGAGAGCAAAAAAGAAGCAAGGAGTGGCATCACGGGATGGCAAGTAGGTGACTGGCTGGTGCGTAGTACCTTTATTCCTCTTTAAGTTAGGGCAGTGGTTAAACTCAGAGCTGGAAAATTATAACTACTTAGACTAATATTACAATCTAGATAAACTAATTAATAAACCAAAAATATCAAGTGAATAAAAACCTTAATATATGTAAAACAAGGTTAGATCGGGATGGCAGGGCAGGGCAGGTAGTGGGTCACAACTGCCAGCACATGGGAATTGGTGGACAGCATCACAATCTCGGGCAGCCGATATTGTGGTGTCTGCTACTCAAGGAACTTTGGCTCAGTTATTGACCTGGAATCTGAGCTGCTGATATTGTGGGGGATCAGGGAGGGTGAGAGTTTGTGGTAACATTGATTCAGGAGACAGCCACACCTCTTAGACTAGGTATAGATAGGTTCAGTGAGTGGGCAAAGATCTGGCAAATGGAGTATAATGTGGGAAAATGTGAAATTGTCCATTTTGGCAGGAAGAATGAAAAAAAAAGCATTCTCTAAATGGTGAGAGATTGCAGAACTCTGAGATGCAGAGGGATCTGGCTGTCCTAGCGCATGAATTGCAAAAGGTTAGTATGCAGGTGCAGCAAGTAATTAGGAGAGCTAAGAGAATGTTATCATTCATTGTGAGGGGAACTGAATACAAAAGTAGGGAGGCTATGCTTATATAATGCATTGGTGAGACCACATCTGGAGTACTGTGTACAGTATTGGTCTCCTTATTTAAGGAAGGATGTAAATGTATTGGAAGCAGTTCAGAGGTTTACTGGACTAATACCTAAAATGGGCAGGTTGTCTTATGAGGAAAGGTTGGACAGACTGGGCTTATATCCGCTGGAGTTTAGAAGAGTAAGAGGCAACTTGATTGAAACATATAAGATTCCTGACGGGTCTTGACAGGGTGGATGTGGAAAGGATGTTTCTTTTTGTGGGAGAATCTAGAACTAGGGGGGCACGGTTCAAAAATAAGGGGTTGCCCATTTAAGGCAGAGATGTGGAGAAATTTTTTCTCTGAGGGTCATGAGTCATAGAGATACAGCACTGAAACAGGCCTTTCAGCCCACCGAGTCTGTGCTGACCCATTTATACTAATCCTACATTAATCCCATATTCCCTACCACATCCCCACCATTCTCCATCCACCTACCTACACTAGGGGCAATTTACAATGGCCAATTTACCCATCAACCTGCAAGTCTTTGGTTGTGGAAGGAAACCAGAGCACCCGGCGGAAACCCACACGGTCACGGAGAACTTGCAAACTCCACACAGGCAGTACCCAGAACCAAACCCAGGTCGCTGGAGCTGCGAGGCTGCGGTGCTAACCACTGTGCCGCCCAGTCTTTGAAACTCTTCCTCAAAAGGCGGTGGAAGCAGAGTCTTTGAATATTTTTAAGGCAGAGGCAGATAGATTCTTGATCAGCAAGAGGGTGAAAGGGTATCGGGGATAGGCGGGAATGTAGAGTTGAAGTTACAATCAGATCAGCCATGATCTTGAATGGTGAAGTGGGCTCGAGTGGCCTAATCCTGCTCTTTCTTCATATGTTCATAGTCAGTGGTCAGGGACAGGCGGATGTGACTGTGGGGACCCAGGATGCAGTGGCCTTGTCCAGCAGGTATGAGGTATTTGCTACCCCTGTGTGGATGAGAACAAAGACTACACAGAGGATAGGCAACATGACATGGAACCTTGGTACAGCAGGACATTCAAGTGGGGGAGTAAAAGGGAATGTGGTAGTCATAGGAGCATAATATAGTCAGGGGATAAATACAGTTCTCTGCAGCTGTGACGAGGAGTCCCAAAGGCTGGGTTACCTGGTGGGTTTCCGTGTAAGGATATTTCCTTATTGCTGGAAAAGAACTTAGAGCATGAGGGGAGGATTCAGATGTTGTGGTCCATGTAGGGACCAACAACATTGGTAGAACTAAGAATGAGGTTCTGCTGAGGGAGTTTGAAGAACTAGAGTCCAAGTTAATAAGCAAAAACTCAAAGTCAGTAATCACTAGATTACTACCTAAGCCATGTACAAATAGACAGTCAAACAGATCAGAGAGTTGAATGTGTGGCTCAAAGATTGGTACCAAGAGCAAAAAGTCTGAGGATTGGAACAGCTTTAGAAACTAGCAAATGATGACCAAAATATTCATAGAGCAAGAAAGTAGAATATACAACAAAAATTTCTATTTACATAGCGCCTTTAACATAAAATGTCCCAAAGTGCTTCACAAGAGCATTATATCACAAAGTATGACACTGAGCCACAAAAGATGACCAAAAGCTTGGTCAAATAGGTAGGTTTTAAGGAGTGTCTTAAAGGAGGAAAGTGAGGTGGAGAGACAGCGAGGTGCAGGGAAGGTATTCTAGAGCATGGGGCCGAGGCAACTGAAGGCACAGCCACTAATAGTGCGATTAAAATCAGGGAGACACAAGAGGCCAGAATTTGAGGAGCGCAGATATCTTGGAAGGTGGTGGGGCTGGAGGCGGTTACAGAGATAAGAAGGGGCAAGGCCACTGAGGATCTGAAAACAAGGATGAGAATTTAAAAATCAAGACGGTGCTTGACCAGGAGCTAATGTAGGTCAGTGAACACATTGATGATAGGTGAACGGGACTTAGTACGAGTTAGGACATGGGCGGCAGAATTTTGGATGACTTCAAGTTTATGCAGGGTAGAATGTGGGAGATCAGCCAGGACTGTGTTGGAATAGTCAAGTCTACAGGTACCAAGGCATGAATAAGGGTTTCAGCAGCAGATGAGCTGAGACAGGGGCGACGTTAGAGGTGGAAATAAGCAGTCCTAGTGATGGCACGAATGAAGTTGGAAGCTCATCTCAGGGTCAACTGTGACATTAAGGTTGTGAACAGACTGGCTTAATCTGACTGTTGTCAGGGTGAAGGATGGAGTCAAGGATAATCCTTGGGGGACAAGAGAGATAATTGTGTGGTTCTCTTGCTAGAAGATAGATAAGAATGGAACCAGGTGAGAGTAAACCAGCAAGAAATATAAAAGGAGATTGTAAGAGCTTCTACAAGAGGAAGGGAGTAGCAAAAGAAAACATGTGTCCCTTAGATGTTGAGATTGAAGAAATTATAATGGAGAATAAGGAAATGGCAGAAACGTTAGACAAATATTTGTGGTCTGTCTTCACAGCAGAAGACACAAAAAACATACCAGAAATTTATTCATTTAAAATGAATAAATGAGAAATTGAGAATTTCTACCTGATCTTGCAATAAGTACTTCCACACTGCCATGTCCTTGTATCCAGGTGTTGAGGAAAATCTACCCTTTATTTTGCTGATGAGTTGATCAATTCCTTTCAATTTACTCTTGTAAACCCTAAATTAAGGACAATGCTCATTTTGTGGAGATTTGCTGCAGGAATAATCTCTAAGATATGCTGTATTCCTGTGCACTGTTTCATAATCGTGTTGTAAAAACAGACTCGAGCACTTTGCATTGAAAGCTAATTAATAGCCTACAAGTTAATTTTTAAGAGTTACAAGTTTAGTTGTTGTGATAATGGAAACTGGTCCTGGCAGCACTACTGTAAGGAAGATGTATATACAGTTGATTTGAAGGAGAAATTTGCAGGGCTACGGGAAAAACAGAGGAGTGGGAGTTATTGGATAGCTCTACAAAGAGTTGGCACAATGGGCTAAACGGCTGTCTAATGTGCAGTATGTAGTATGACTGTTGTTGCCCAAGATATACTGTCCTGAAGAAATTTAAATATACAATCAAAACCATAATCTCCAATGAATGCATCAATCACTGTTTAGGTTAATTCAGCACAGTGGAAAAATCCATAAACATTACTTTTATAAAATGATTGGTGTACAATCGTAACATTCAAGGTTCCCTATGACATTGAAAAAATTGCCAATAAAGGCAAGTTACGTTAGGACTAGATTTTAAATTTACAACTCAAATCATTCCCATTACTTCCAAAGTTTGAAAGTTGTTTTTTTTTTAAAAAAAGGTGCGCGCGCTGTCAATAGGTGTGCCAGATATTAACACTTTCCCCCAAGCCAACGTGTGGTGGGGAATGATTTCAGAAGGTGGCAGTAGCCCTCTATTAGTGTACCATGCTGTTCTAAAAAGCAAGCATTTAGCCCTCGAGGAAATCAAGACTGATTGTTAACTGTGGGGCAATGGCAGTGTCTATATCACTGCATGATCAGAGACCAGGAATCAAGCCTTGTATCGCCAAGCTCTGCACTACATTATAGGGACATATTTTTAAATTTACAAACATTAAAAAATGGCAGAAATTCACTATAGTAGATAAGCCTAATATTACAAGCAGAAAGGGAAAGATTCAAGGGACTACTCCGGCTGCATTAGGAATTCAACTCCAATGGTGTAGATTACAACCATGTACCATTGCATTCAAGTTGAGTAATATTTTATTGGCAAAAATGGTCAACATTACCTCTATACAAAGATATGAAAACCAACTACTTAACACTCCACCAAGGAAAGTCCCAACATATCACACTACCATTAATCAACAAAGAAACGTCAGTTTCATACACACACCATCCACTTTGTACAAGTCCTTACATTTTGTATTCAGGAAGGAGCATCAAGTACCAAACATATTGCTACAGTATGTTGGTACCAATACAAAGCTATATCAGTTCATTTTCACAAAAAAACCAAACACACTGTATCATCTATCACAGGTTCCTCAACAGAAATGGAGGATAAGCCTGAGAATGTTTTGTAACGTTCAGAACTTTGTCGTAGAAATGGTCTGTTCATCAACTCTTTACTTTTTGGTTGTTTTACGTATCAGTGCCATTCTCTGCAAGAAAAAAGCCGTATGGTCATGTAAAGACAATGATTTAATTTGCGATTCTTATTTGAAAATGTTAACCTAAGACAAAACGTGACCCGGATGTACAATCTATACCACTAAAATGGATGAAATTGGATAAAACATATATAAACAATGCATTAGTCAAACAAGAAATCAATGAGCATTAAGCTCTCAGTTAAGTAAAATGGATACTTTTTTTTTAGGTCAATTGTGAAAATTTATGGGAAAATATCCCTTGAATAAAACACCCAGTGAAGTTGTACTTTCTCAAAGAACAGTGGGGTGGCACAGTGGTTAGCACCGCAGCCTCACAGCTCCAGCGACCCGGGTTCAGTTCTGGGTACTGCCTGTGCGGAGTTTGCAACTTCTCCCTGTGACCGCGTGGGCTTCCGCTGGGTGCTCCGGTTTCCTCCCACAGCCAAAGACTTGCAGGTTGATAGGTAAATTGGCCATTGTAAATTGCTCCTAGTGTAGGTAGGTGGTAGGAGAATGGTGGGGATGTGGTAAGGAATATGGGATTAATGTAGGATTAGTATAAATGGGTGGTTGTTGGTTGGCACAGACTCAGTGGGCCGAAGGGCCTGTTTCAGTGCTGTATCTCTCCATGACTCTATAACACAAAAAGGATAAGCAAGAACAGCTGCAGTCCAACAAATTTAGTCACTTAGCCAATCAAATTTATTCTTCCCCAGCCCAAAAAGGCAAGGGCGTGAACAAACTGCTCTACCAAAGGGAACATAACTTGAATTTCAACCATTTTTTTGTTTGTTAGATCATTCATAAAACAAGAGGGAGAAAGAATACCCACAACAGTAATGTCTATTCAGTGTTGTCCTGATTCCCAATTCCATTGGCGAATAGCCAGATATTATGACATTATGGCAAGCACTGCAGAAAGTCTCCTGCTTTGTCCTCCTATGCTATGAAATGTACTAATTTTCTTCACCTCAGAAGATAAATAAACTCCAACAGGAATTCAACCCCAGGGCCTTCTAGCTCTGAACCAGGACCTTGGGCCAACTGGGCTACCTAACACTTCAGTAAACTGGAACATAATTTCATATCAAGAAATCTAACGTTGACTATAACCAGATGCTGGGACATGAGCTAGAATGTTTGGAAGACTTGGCTTGGCAAATTTTCAGTTCTCCCTCCCTAGGGACAATATATGTAACTCCCACTTTAAAATCTAGCTGTCATTCATAAATCAGTACAAAAACTATACTGGTTATAAAGTTAATTCCCAGTTTAACAGGATACTTTAAATATACTAAAAAGCTTGCAAAATAAAATAATGCAAATATAATTGCTAGAATTATCCTCGAGCTCAAATTATTTAAGGAACTATAATCTTTGAACAAATTAAAAAACTACAGGAGCTGGAATTAAAGTCAGTTGTTCTCCCTGTTCTTTAAAAGATCAAGTTGCTTGATTAATGTATTGATTATAGAATAAGGCACACAAGGTCTAAGAGGAAGAGGTCAATTCTACTGATGTAAAACATAATCACTGAAGCAGTGAAGAGATGTGCGAGGAGAAATTAAAAAAGAACCCTCATTATTTTATAAGTGGAGAACAAAGTGACATGCCATACACACTTAAACAGTCCAAGCGTCAATATATTGCAGGCTAACATAGCTATTTGTGTAAAAAATATTTTCACACTATATTAAAATATACTTTTAAAGAAGCCTTATTTCTAACCTGTTTATGAGCTTCTGTTGTGCAGGCCTTCTTATACGGCCTAATTTCATCTGAACCAAATCCTGGTATCCACATATTCCACTGGCGTTCTGTGCAAAAGTGTACACACTTTCAATTACCAACAATGATTCAGTGTTTCTGAGAATATACTTTACAATAGGCAAAGCATGCACCAAGACATAAACCACTATAAAATTCTGAATAAAAAGTAAAAGCTTCCATCACATTCCATTAGTCAATACAACCTGAAAATTACAGTGGCTTCATCAGCCAATAGCCCAGAGATTAGTGCAGCAATATTTTAACAGACTTCTTAAAAACAAAAGACATTTTGGTCATTTTAACCATAATTGTATTATTTGATAAAATATAGTGCCAAACTGACTGATAAAATATTGTACAACATTCAAAAATTGCAAGAACAAAGTACAATATCAATAACGTTGAGGTGAATTATTAAATTATTTTTGCTTACCAATTATTAAGTATCACTGTCAATAATGACGTGTGGGCAGCTGTAATTGTACATTCTCTTCAAACAAAACTGCTATGCTGCATCTTAAACTGCACTATTTGCAGCAAGTCTACACAATGTTAATGCATCATGCCACATACCAAAACAATTAGTATTCTGATGAGCCACATCTCAACTCATCATTCTCTATTGGTGCTGATCTCCCATTCATTTCCCTTTTCTCCCCCGAAACCAATAACCATTATTTGTTGAAGAAAGAGTTCAGATAAACACTTATTTTACTTAAAAGCAACCAGAAGCCCCATCTCATTTATGATTTTTCAATAAGTTGTTAAAAAAAAATGATTAGAACTTGATGCATTCTCAAATGCAATGCCTACCGAAACAAAACACAAAAGCTTACAAGCAGACTTCATTGCTCCCAGTGGTTACTATGCTTCATTAAACATCAATGCTGAAAGTTACTGTAACAAGTAAATATAAATATCGGTGTCCTGGCCAATATTTATTCCTCGACTAATACAAACTGAAGAGAGAGATTACCTGGCTATTATCTCATTGCTGTTTGTGGCAGCTTGTGGTGTGAAAATTGCCCGTCATGTTTCCTACATTTCCAACAATGACTACACTTCAAAAATTGAACGTAAAGCACTTTGGGATGTCCTGAGGCTGTGAAAGGCGCTATATAACTGCAATTCTTTTCTTTTTATTTGCAGTTTAGTTTCAGGTTAGAGTTTTATAAAACACCAAAAGAGAAAATACTTCTTCAAAACATACCAAGATGCAGTTGAACATCCTTGACTTCCAGTGTGTTTGACTTGCGGTGACGTGCTAGTTGACATGCGGCACTCACTACACTTTCAATAAAATCATCAGCAATCTGCAAAAGCATCTGCATGTGGGAGACACAAAAATTGCTTTTGATGAAAATATTCCATGTAATTGAAGCAAAGAAGCACATGGTCCTTACCTACAGATGTCATGAAAACAATTTGAGGTACATTACAAGTATTATGATTTTAGGTTTTATTGTGTTCAATACCAAACACCACATGTAAGCAAACCATTGCTCCCTATAAACCAGAGTATGACTTTACATGCACAATATCTGCCTTGTAGCTTTGCACAAGGGTCAAATACTGCTAGTACAATGAGCTAATTCAAGTGACATGAGCCTTCAGACAGAAGACTTATCTCTATTAGACCACATGATCCTATAAATTACAAACCAGGTATAATAAAAGTAAAGGTTTAACAGCAGCAACATTATTATACATTTATATAGCGCCATTAACATAGGGAGAGCACCCACAAGATGACAAGAATTAACACCAAGCCAAAGGAAGAGCTATCAGGACAGGTATTAAGTTTTTAAGGAAACTCTTAAATGAGAAAAGGAGAGGTTACATGAGGGAATTCCAGAGCTTAGGACCTAGAAGGCATGACCACTAAGTGGGGGCCAGGGTGGTGGGGTGTGGGGGAAGCAGTGAAGGAATGGGGGATGGACAAGAGTACAGAGTTAGAGGAATGCAGAGTTCTTGAAGGGTATACAAGTATGCAAGTTGTTGTTGGGTGTAGGGCTGGAGGAGATTACAGAGAAATGGAGGCATTAGGCCTTGGAGAGATTTGAACACAAATATGAGAATTTAAAAACTGTTGGTGTACCAGGTCAGAAAACACAGGGGTGATGGATGAGAGGGTTCGAATACAGGCAACAAAGTTTTAGATGACCTCAAGTTTTTGGAGGGTGAAAGGTCTAAGGCCACCAGGAGACCATTGGAATAGTCCAATCGGGAGGTAACAAAAGCATGGATAATGCTTTCAGAAGCAGATAAATTAAGGCGGGGAAGAGATGGACATTATGCAGGTGGAAGTGGGCAGTCTCTGTGACAAAATAGGCAGATTTAACTTACACCTTCAGATACAAAAATAATAAATGACAGGACACTCCACCAACTTAGTAAAACTAAACCTAGACCAGCATCTGTAACATAAAACTTAAGAGATGAGGTCTTACCTAATAACCAAAGTCTTAAAATATTCATATCTACCTCAATAAACTCAGACGTACTAATGGACTGGAAAAACAGACCAACAGCTCTCTCTCAAACAACACAAAAGCAAAAATACTGCGGATGCTGGAAATCTGAAACACGAACAGGAAATGCTGGAAACACTCAGCAGGTCAGGCAGCATCTGTGTAGAGAAAAGCAGAGTTAACGTTTTAGATCGATGACCTTTCATCAGAGCTGGCAAAGGTTAGAAATGTAATAGGTTTTGAGCAAGTGAAAGGGGGTGGTGGAGAAGAACAAAAAGGAAAATTTGTGACAGGATGGGGGGGGGGCAGGAGACATTAAGTGACAAAAGGTTTCATGGCACAAAGCCAAGTAAAGAAACAAAAGACATGTCTAGATGAGGTGTAACTGGCTGTATAGCAGCTGTACAAACACAAACTAAAGGGATTAAGAAAGAAACAGGGGGACTGGGGGAACCAGCAAAAAAAAAACAAGAAAAGGGAAAAAATTGGGACCCGAAGTTATTATCGAAGATGAAGTGCTGTCCTCGAGCTTGTGTTGCTACACCCACCCTTTTACCTCCTCCCTGTCCAGGGCCCCAAACACTCCTTCCAAGTGAAACAGCGATTTACTTGTACTTCTTTCAATTTAGGATACTGTATTTGCTGCTCACAATGTATTTCCTCTACACTGGGGAGACTAAACGCAGACTGGGTGACCACTTTGCAGAACACTTCAATTCAGTCTGCAAGCGTGACCCCGAGCTTCCGGTCACTTGTTATTTTAATTCTCCACCTTGCGCCCACTCTGACCTCGATCCCTGGCCTGCTACAGTGTTCCAATGAAGCTCAACGCAAGTTCGAGGAACAGCACCTCATCTTTCAACTGGGCACTTTACAGCTTTCGGGACTCATTTGAGTTCAATAATTTTAGATCCTAACCTGTGGTACCGTTTTTGCTTTTCCTTTTCTTGGTTTCTTTTGCCGGTCACACGCCCCCCGCCCATCCCCCAACTTTCTTAAATCATTTTGTGTGTGTTCAGCTGGCTGTTATACAGCCACTTACACTTCATCCAGTCACCACTTCTTTGTTTCTTTACTTGGCTTTGTACCATGAAACCCTTTGTCATGTAATCTCTCCTGCCCTCCACCCTATCATAGACCTTCCCTTTTGTTCTACTCTCATCCCTCCCCCTTTCACTTGCTCAAAACTTTACATTTTTAAACTTTGCCAGTTCTGATGAAAGGTCATCGACCTGAAATGTTAACTTTGCTTTTCTCTCCACAGATGCTGCCTGACCTGTAGACTTTTTCTACCATTTTCTGGTTGTGAAACAGCTCTCTCCGCCTGGGTAAACAGCTGTCAATCCACTGCCACAAACTGTGGAGCATCCTCCAACTATATACAACAAATTACTAGAGTTCAAATTTCACTGTTCTTTGTCAAACAAAAGGTACAATGGCACCTGGTTACTTTAGTCAGAGCATAATAGGCATTCTAACCTTATTCTAATTTATCTTAAATGACTAACTTCAGAACAAAGTAAGGAACCTGGCTTCATGAATTTGCAGGAACACTTGCAAAAAAAAAGGTCTCATCCCTTTAGTGCTACATTCCAGACAGGATTAAATTGGATTCTGTTTGCAGTAAATACATCAAAGGAAACAGTGTGTTTCTTTAAGCCCTTTATCTTCTTCTTTGGCCTCCTTGTCTCGAGAGACAATGGGTAAATGTCTAGAGGTGGTCAGTGGTTTATGGAGCAGCGCCTGGAATGGCTATAAAGACCAATTCTAGAGTGACAGACTCTTCCACAGGCGCTGCAGATAAAATTGGTTGTCGGGGCTGTTACACAGTTGGCTCTCTCCTTGCACTTCTGTCTTTTTTCCTGCCAACAGCTAAGTCTCTTCGACTCGCCACACTTTAGCCCCGCCTTTATGGCTGTCCGCCAGCTCTGGCGATCACTGACAACTGACTCCCACGACTTGTGGTCAATGTTAAAGGACTTCATGTCGCGTTTGCAGACATCTTTAAAGTGGAGGCATGGACGGCCGGTGGGTCTGATACCAGTGACGAGCTCGCTGTACAATGCGTCCTTGGGGATCCTGCCATCTTCCATGCAGCTCACATGGCCAAGCCATCTCAAACACCACTGGCTCAGTAAGGTGTATACGTTGGGGATGTTGGCCGCCTCGAGGACTTCTGCGTTGGAGATACGATCCTGCCACCTGATGGCAGGAAGATGGAATTCTCCGGAGGCAGCGAAGATGGAATGAGTGGAGACGTCGCTCTTGGCTGACATACATTGTCCAGGCCTCGCTGCCATAGAGTAAGGTACTGAGGGCACAGGCTTCAAACACTTGGACTTTTGTGTTCTGTGTCAGTGCGCCATTTACCCACACCCTCTTGGCCAGTCTGCACATAGCAGTGGACGCCTGTCCCATGCGCTTGTTGATTTCTGCATCAGGAGACAGGTTACTGGTGATAGTTGAGCCTAGGTAGGTGAACTTTTAAACCACTTCCAGAGTGTGGTCACCGATATTGATGGATGGAGCATTTCTGACGTCCTGTCCCACGATGTTCATTTTTTTGAGGCTGATGGTTAGGCCAAATTCGTTGCAGGCAGCAGCAATCCTGTGGATGAGTCTCTGCAGACACTCTTCTGTGTGGGATGTTAATGCAGCATCGTCAGCCAAGAGGAGTTCCCTGATGAGGACTTTCCGTACTTTGGTCTTCGCTCTTAGGCGGGCAAGGTTGAACAACCTGCCATCTGATCTTGTGTGGAGGAAAATTCCTTCTTAAGACTTGAATGCATGTGAGAGCAGCAGTGAGAAGATCCCAAACAGTGTGGGTGCGAGAACACAGCCCTGTTTCATGTCACTCAGGATAGGAAAGGGGTCTGATGAGGCACCACTATGCTGAATTGTGCCTTTCATATTGTCATGGAATGAGGTGATGATACTTAGCAGTTTTGGTGGACATCCAATCTTTGCCAGTAGTCTGAAGAGACCACGTCTGCTGAGCAGCTACCACCCGCCTCAAACTGGGCAGCCCTGGGTCAGAAAGGTTCTATCCCACCACAGTCCACCTGCTTTAATGGGTGCTTGGAACTCAGTGTCATTGCCCGACAAGTGGACTGTAACACCATATCAAACAGCACGACCAAAAAAGGAAAGAAGGTACCAGTCCTTTGTTTTGCAAGCTGGAACATCAGAACTGTGTGTCCCGGCCTGTCGGAAGACCTTACACAAATCAACGACACTTGGAAGACCGCCATCAACAATGAGCTCAGTAGACTCAATGTAGACATTACAGCACTTCAGGAGACACATCTCCCTGCGAGCAGATTTCTAAGAGAGCAAGACTACACCTTCTACTGGCAGGATAAGGATCCTGAAGGACCAAGACGGCATGGAGTGGGCTTCGCCATCAGAAACTCTTTGCTCAGCATGATACAGCCACCTTCAAATGGCTCGGAACGCATACTGTCCATCCGAATGCTCACCGCCTCTGGTCCAGTACACCTACTCAGCACGTATGCTCCAACACTCTGCTCCCCACCTGAAGTTAAAGACCAGTTCTACGAGGAACTCCATAATATAATTAGTAGCATTCCCAATACCGAACATTTTTCCCTGCTGGGGGACTTCAACGCCAGGATTAGGGCCGACCAAGACTCATGGCCCTGCTGCCTTGGGCGCTACGGCATTGGAAGGATGAATGAGAATGGACAGAGACTGCTGGAGTTGTGTACCTATCACAAGCTCTGCATTGCCAACTTGTTCTTTCATACTAAACCCTGTCACCAGGTTTCATGGAGACACCCAAGATCACATAATTGGAATCAGCTGGACCTCATCGTCACAAGGTGAACCTCTATAAACAGTGTCCAAATCACATGCAGCTTCCACAGTGCGGACTGTGACACCAACCACTCCCTGGTCTGCAGCAAAGTTAGACTCAAACCAAAGAAGCTACATCACTCCAAGCAGAAAGGCCGCCTGCGCATCAACACTAACAGAATTTCTTATCCACAGCTGTTACATAAGTTTCTAAATTCACTTGAAAAAGCCCTTCAAAACACACCTGCAGGGGATGCAGAGACCAAGTGGGCCCACATCAGAGATGCCATCTATGACTCAGCAATGACCACCGTTGGCAAACATGAGAAGCCGAATGCAGACTGGTTGCAATCGCACTTTGAAGAGCTGGAACCTGTCATAGCCGCTAAGCGCTTTGCACTGTTGAACTACAAGAAAACCCCCAGCAAGTTAACATCCGTAGCACTTAAAGCAGCCAGAAGCACTGCACAAAGAACAGCCAGGCGCTGTGCAAATGACTACTGGCAACACCTATGCAGTCGTATTCAGCTGGCCTCAGACACCGGAAACATCAGAGGAATGTAGGATGGCATTGAGAGCTTTTGAGCCAACCATCAAGATCGCCCCTCTCAAGTCTAAATCAGGGGAAATGATCACTGACCAACGCAAGCAAATGGACCGCTGGGTGGAGCACTACCTAGAACTATACTCCAGGGAAAATGTTGTCACTGATACCGCCCTCAATGCAGCCCAGTCTCTGCCAGTCATGGATGAGCTGGACAAACAGCCAACAAAATCGGAACTCAGTGATGCCACTGATTCTCTAGCCAGTGGAAAAGCCCCTGGAAAGGACGGCATTACCCCTGAAATAATCAAGAGTGCCAAGCCTGCGGCACTCTCACCACTCCATGAACTGCTTTGCCTGTGCTGGGATGAGGGACCAGTACCACAGGACATGTGCAATGCCAATATAAGCACTTTAGATATAAAAAAAAATCATGACATTAAATAGGTCAAATTTCTGAGCTGCTACAAAAGGTGTTATGAAAGAATTATGCTTTTAACACCTTCACCCTCTAGTAGCTGGAGTAGGCCATTTGGCCCTTTGAGTCTTCTCCAAAATTCAATAAATTCATGGTTGATCTTCTACCTCGACTCCACCAGCCCCATATAATGAGAGGTGCCCTTGCATGTTTAATGTCGACGATGTTTTTGCACAAGTTGCTGGAAATGTGAGATGGAAACGGTGCAGCAGCCTCCACAGGGCATCTAGTACCTGAGTGAACAGGGCAAGCAATTATATGTCTCCTTAACTAATCAGATTGAAGCAGTGTGAAATAAACAGCGCAAGGACTGAAGGAAATGTAAATTAGAGCGGGTGAATGTGATGTCTAATCAGGAACAGAAAGAAAGAAAGACTGGATTGAGAGAGAAAAAAAGACGGAAATAGTAACATTTAAGTTTTACATTTAAAAAAATCCTCCAACATCGGATGTGCCGAGGATCATCTTCAAGTCCTCACTAGATACAGGAGAGGTACCAGATGACTGGAGGTCTGCAAATGTGGTACCATTGTTTAAAAAGGGTGCGAGGGATAAGGCAGGTAATTATAGGCCAGTCAGTCTGACCTCGGTGGTGGGTAAATTGTTAGAATCAATTCTGAGGGACAGGATAAACTGTCACTTAGAAAGGCATGGATTTATCACGTTTAGTCAGCATAGATGTGTTGGGGGAAGGTCATGTTTTACTAACTTGATTGAGTTTTTTGAGGAAGTGACAAGGAGGATTGATGAGGGTAGTGCAGTGGATGTGGTTTACATGGATTTTCGTAAGACTTTTGACAAGGTCCCATATGGCAGACCGGTCAGAAAAATGAAAGCCCATGAGATACAGGGGAAGGCGGCAGGTTGGATCCAGAAGCTGCTCAGTGATAGGAAACAAAGGGTGGTAAATCGACGGACATTTTTGTGAATGGAAAGTGGTTTCCAGTGGTGCTCCACAGGGCTCAGTGTTGGGTCCCTTGCTGTTTGCGGTATATATTAATGATTTGGACTTAGATGTGGGTGGCACGATTGAGAAATTTGATGACACAAAGATTGGCCGTGTAGTTAATAGTAAGGAGGAAAGCCGTGGACTCCAGAATGAAATCAATGTTTTGGTTGAGTGGGTGGAAAAGTGGCAAATGGAATTCAATCCAGAGAAGTGTGAGGCATTTAATTTTGAGAGGGCAAATAAAGCGAGGGAATATACAATAAACAGGAGGATATTGAGAGGGGTGGAAGTGGGAGACCTTGGAGTGCATGTCCACAGGTGCCTGAAGGTGACAGGACAGGTGGATAGAGTAAAGAAGGCATATGGATTGCTTTCCTATATTGGCAGAGGTATAGAGTACAAAAGCAGGGATGTGATGCTGGTACTGTATAGAGCGTTGGTTAGCCACAGCTGGAGCATTGCATACAGTTCTGGTCACCACATTACAGAAAGGACACAGTTGCTCTGGGGAGCGTACAGAGGAGATTTACAAGCATGTTGCCAGGGCTTGAAGGTTGCAGCTATGAGGAAAGATTGTATAGGCTATGGTTGTTTTCCCTGGAACTGCGGAGGCTGAGGGGTGACTTGATTGAGGTGTACAGAATTATGAGGGGCCTAGATAGAGTGGACAAGAAGGACCTGTTCCCCCTGGTGGCGAGGTCAGTTACCAGGGGGCACAGATTTAAGGTGATTGGTAGAAGGATTAGAGGAGACATGAGGAAAAACATTTTCACCCAGAGGGTGGTGGGTGTCTGGAATTCACTGCCAGGAACAGTGGTGGAGGCAGAGACCCTCAAGACTTTTAAAAAAGGTACCTGGACATGCACTTGAGGTGCTGTAACCTGCAGGGCTATGGACCAGGTGCTGGAAGGTGGGATTAGTTTGTGCAGGTAGTTTACTCGGCCGGCGCAGACACAATGGGTTGAACGGCCTCCTTCTGTGTTGTACTTTTTCTATGGTCCTAACAATTAAAACCTGAATGAATGAGACTCCGCACTTGTAATAGTTAAATTTCCAAAGACAGAGTTTGAATGACAATAAATAACATTTATCACGTAGTTAAAAGGGTACTTAGACTTGAAATGACTTAGTTTTCTGTGGCGAGTTTACTGCATATCTACTGTGCAAGTAGAGGAACATTTAGTGCATTTGAATAGTGAGGCAGAGAAATGCCATTTTCACAAAGCCAACAGAACAGTGCATCTCCAACAGATTTTTGATTTGAGTCACGCATCTGCCCTTGCTTGAAGTTGCTGGACTATTTGGCTAGCCATTACTTTGGCGACAAATTTTGGGGCAATATATACCACAGCACTGCTTGCCCAACAAGGTGGTGGGTTGCAGCTTTAAGTACACAGTTCGCACAATTTCTTTCCTGCCTCTCCTCTCCATTGTGTAAATCAGCAATGGGGTTAATGTTGTTTCTTGACCAAGTTTATACCAACAGTCTGCCATCAACATTCTGGTTAATTCCTGACAAAAATCTGATTTTGCCCACCCTCTCAATGAAAATTTTGACACCTTACTAGCAGTTTAGAAGAGTAACAGTCCATTCGTGATTGCCATTTATACAAGGTACAAAAAGTAGTAGGGGGGTACAATAAAATGAGAAAAAAATGTTTAATGCTCCAACTATTAGAATGCAACATTGATTATCATCTCTTGCAATTGGAGGATGAGTGTTCTTGGGAATAACAGTGAATCGATGTCAGAAGGTTGTGGATTCGAGACCTACTCAAGGACTTCAGCACAACAATCTAGGCTGACATTCCTTGCAGTACCGAGCAGATGCTGCACTGTCAGAGGTTATCATCATAACTTTTGGGTATGATGTTAAATGCCCTCTCTGATGGGCGTAAACACTGTTTAAGGCGGCTCGCCTTGTGACAATGAGGTCTAGCTGGTGCCAACGACGTGATCTTGGGTGCCTCCATGAAACCTGGTGACAGGGTTTAGTGTGAAAGAACGAGTTGGTGATGCAGAGGTTATGATAGGTACACAACTCAAGCAGTCTCTGCCCGTTCTCATTCATCCTTCCAACGCCATAGCGCCCAAGGCAGGAGGGCCATGAGTCATGGTCGGCCCCAACCCTGGCATTAAAGTCCCCCAGCAGGAATAGGTGTTCGGTGTTGGGGATGCTGCTAATGATGTTATGGAGTTGTTCATAGAACTGGTCTTTAGCTTCAGGTGCGGAGCAGAGTGTTGGAGCATAGATGCTGAGTAGGTGTACTGGACCAGAGGTGGTGAGCAGTCGGATGGACAGTATGCGTTCCGAGCCATTTGAGGGAGGCTCTATCATGCTGAGCAAGGAGTTTCTGATCATACGCAGCTTCCACAGTGCGGACTGCGACACCGACCACTCCCTGGTGTGCAGCAAGGTTAGACTCAGACCAAAGAAGTTGCATCATTCCAAGCAGAAGGGCCAACCGCACATCAACACGAGCAGAATTTCTCACCCACAGCTGTTACAAAAATTTCTAAATTCACTTGTAACAGCCCTTCAAAACACTCCCACAGGGGATGCTGAGACCAAGTGGGCCCACATCAGAGACGCCATCTATGAGTCAGCTTTGACCACCTACGGCAAAAGTGCGAAGAGAAATGCAGACTGGTTTCAATCTCATAATGAAGAGCTGGAACCTGTCATAGCCGCTAAGCGCATTGCACTTTTGAACTACAAGAAAGCCCCCAGCGATTTAACATCCGCAGCACTTAAAGCAGCCAGAAGTACTGCACAAAGAACAGCTAGGCGTTGCGCAAACGACTACTGGCAACACCTATGCAGTCATATTCAGCTGGCCTCAGACACCGGAAACATCAGAGGAATGTATGATGGCATGAAGAGAGCTCTTGGGCCAACCATCAAGAAGATCACCCCCCTCAAATCTAAATCGGGGGACATAATCACTGACCAACGCAAACAGATGGACCGCTGGGTTGAGCACTACCTAGAACTGTACTCCAGGGAGAATGCTGTCACTGAGACTGCCCTCAATGCAGCCCAGCCTCTACCAGTCATGGATGAGCTGGACATACAGCCAACCAAATCGGAACTCAGTGATGCCATTGATTCCCTAGCCAGCGGAAAAGCCCCTGGGAAGGACAGCATTACCCCTGAAATAATCAAGAGTGCCAAGCCTGCTATACTCTCAGCACTACATGAACTGCTATGCCTGTGCTGGGACGAGGGAGCAGTACCCCAGGACATGCGCGATGCCAACATCATCACCCTCTATAAAAACAAAGGTGACCGCAGTGACTGCAACAACTACCGTGGAATCTCCCTGCTCAGCATAGTGGGGAAAGTCTTTGCTCGAGTCGCTCTGAACAGGCTCCAGAAGCTGGCCGAGCGCGTCTACCCTGAGGCACAGTGTGGCTTTCGTGCAGAGAGATCGACTATTGACATGCTGTTCTCCCTTCGTCAGATACAGGAGAAATGCCGTGAACAACAGATGCCCCTCTACATTGCTTTCATTGATCTCACCAAAGCCTTTGACCTCGTCAGCAGACGTGGTCTCTTCAGACTACTAGAAAAGATCGGATGTCCACCAAAGCTACTAAGTATCATCACCTCATTCCATGACAATATGAAAGGCACAATTCAACATGGTGGCTCCTCATCAGAGCCCTTTCCTATCCTGAGTGGTGTGAAACAGGGCTGTGTTCTCGCACCCACACTTTTTGGGATTTTCTTCTCCCTGCTGCTTTCACATGCGTTCAAATCCTCTGAAGAAGGAATTTTCCTCCACACAAGATCAGGGGGCAGGTTGTTCAACCTTGCCCGTCTAAGAGCGAAGTCCAAAGTACGGAAAGTCCTCATCAGAGAACTCCTCTTTGCTGACGATGCTGCTTTAACATCTCACACTGAAGAATGCCTGCAGAGTCTCATCGACAGGTTTGCGTCTGCCTGCAATGAATTTGGCCTAACCATCAGCCTCAAGAAAACGAACATCATGGGGCAGGATGTCAGAAATGCTCCATCCATCAATATTGGCGACCACGCTCTGGAAGTGGTTCAAGAGTTCACCTACCTAGGCTCAACTATCACCAGTAACCTGTCTCTAGATGCAGAAATCAACAAGCGCATGGGTAAGGCTTCCACTGCTATGTCCAGACTGGCCAAGAGAGTGTGGGAAAATGGCGCACTGACACGGAACACAAAAGTCCGAGTGTATCAGGCCTGTGTCCTCAGTACCTTGCTCTACGGCAGCGAGGCCTGGACAACGTATGCCAGCCAAGAGCGACGTCTCAATTCATTCCATCTTCGCTGCCTTCGGAGAATACTTGGCATCAGGTGGCAGGACTATATCTCCAACACAGAAGTCCTTGAAGCGGCCAACACCCCCAGCTTATACACACTACTGAGTCAGCGGCGCTTGAGATGGCTTGGCCATGTGAGCCGCATGGAAGATGGCAGGATCCCCAAAGACACATTGTACAGCGAGCTCGCCACTGGTATCAGACCCACCGGCCGTCCATGTCTCCGTTATAAAGACGTCTGCAAACGCGACATGAAATCGTGTGACATTGATCACAAGTCGTGGGAGTCAGTTGCCAGCGTTCGCCAGAGCTGGCAGGCAGCCATAAAGACAGGGCTAAATTGTGGCGAGTTGAAGAGACTTAGTAGTTGGCAGGAAAAAAGACAGAGGCGCAAGGGGAGAGCCAACTGTGCAACAGCCCCAACAAACAAATTTCTCTGCAGCACCTGTGGAAGAGCCTGTCACTCCAGAATTGGCCTTTATAGCCACTCCAGGCGCTGCTTCACAAACCACTGACCACCTCCAGGCGCGTATCCATTGTCTCTCGAGATAAGGAGGCCCAAAAGAAAGAAAGATGGGCGTAAAATATCTCATCTCACAGAAGAGCAGGGGAGGTATCCCGGCACTATGGCCAATATTTATCCCCCAATCAACAGCACAAAAACAGATTATCTGGTCATTATCACACTGCTGTTTGTGGGAGTTTGTTGTGCATAAGTTAGCTGCCATGTTTCCCACATGTAAAAAAGTACTTAATTGGCTGTAAAGCACTTTGGGACGTCATGTGGTCATGAAAGGCTTTATATAAAATGTTTTTCTTTAAGGAACAAATGGATTTCCCCTTTAGGATAAAACAAATAGCTTTGCAAAAAAAAATGTCCACACATGTGGATGGCGCAGTGGTTAGCACTGCAGCCTCACAGCTCCAGGGACCCGGGTTCAATTCTGGGTACGGCCTGTGTGGAGTTTGCAAGTTCTCCCCGTGACCGTGTGGGTTTTTGCCGGGTGCGCCAGTTTCTTCCCACGGCCAAAGACTTGCAGGTGATAGGTAAATTAGCCATTGTAAATTGCCCCTAGTGTAGGGTGGTAGTGAATATGGGATCACTGTAGGGTTAGTATAAATGGGTGGTTGTTGGTCGGCACAGACTTGGTGGGCCGAAGGGCCTGTTTCAGTGCTGTATCTCTAAATAAATAAATAAATTTTCCAGCTAGGATTACTGAAATAAGTGATTTTCCCCATGTTCATTATGGGTACTAAGACGAATTATAGCTCACCCACTGCCATTTCAGCTAAGAGCAGATAATGCAGCACATGTGAATCAAACCTCCTAATCCATGGGGGCCAATTACGCACTGATTTTACCAATTGACCTGGCAGCAAAACCTTCATATAACAGCCATTCATATAATTACTCCAGAAGAAAAGAGATTACACAAACTGGGATTGTATCCCCTGGAATTTAGAAGGTTAAGGGATGATTTTGTAAACAAAGTTTACAAGATATTAAGGGGAATAGATCGGATAGAAAGAGAAAAATTATTTCAAATGTAAAATACTACGGATGCTGGGTATCTGAAATAAAACAGAAAATACTGGAAATACTCAGTAGGTCAGGCAGCATCCAAGGAGAGAAAAACATTTAATGTTTCAGGTCCGTGACCTTTTGTCAGAAATTATTTCTGCTTGTTGGCGTGTCTAGGACTGGGGGCATAGTCTAAAAATTAGAGCCAGCCCTTTTAAGGAACAAAATTAGGAAACACTTCTACACACAAAGGATGGTAAAAGTTTGGAATTCTCTTCAGCAAACAGCAATTATTAATTTTAAATCTGACATTGAAATTTTTGTTAACCAAGGTGTTAAGAGGCATGAGGCAAAGGCGGGTTTATGGAGTTAGGTCACGGACCAGCCATGATCTCATTGAATGGCAGAACAGGCTAATTGGCTATTCCTGTTACTATGTTCTTAATACTTTTCTGCAAAAACTGCATTTTGTCTCTCTGCTCCCTCAACAGTAAAACAAAATCAGTCATTTTCAGATCTTACAATATCAGCATCATTCCACTATAAGACTTGCAGGCATAATGCCTTTTTACTGGGCACTGAATACTGGGCATTGCACAGCTCCCTCTAGTGAGGAAGAAACTGAGTTTTCAAAGGATTAACTTCTCAATTTAACACTTGAAGGTGGACACTCGTGTTGGGGTAATTTTGTGGATACTGGCAGTGCTCTGATAACTTATCCAAGTGTTCCTAGACAGTGAGGGTCACTAACCTGTTTGACCATGCCAGACACCTATTGCTGAGCTTGATGTTCTTATCTAGTGTCCATACACTCATTTCTAGCATGGGTTTCTGGATAGCCCAGAAACAAAGACAACGTACTGGTCTGGCTGCATTAACTAAGAACACAGACAGGGAATTAAAGCTTCTTGGCCTATATGTTTCTGCACCACAAAGTGCTTTCAAGCAGAAGGAAACTTTGTGTTCCCAATAACTCACGTATACATTCTCTATCACCCTCCACAATATGCCATTTGATAAAAGAATTGCCGAGTTGATATGTCTAAGAATCATAGTATAATGACTGATGATAAACAGCAGTTCTTAAAATTATAAAGTCCACAATGCAGGGATATTACCAAGGTTGAAGAATTAAAGGGGGAAGATATTTTTATTTATTTATTCATGGGATGTGGGTGTTGCTGGCAAAGCCAGTATTTATTGCCCATCCCTAACTGCCTTTGACAAGGTGGGGACAACCAAGTGGCCCCCTTTCAGAGGGCAGTTAAGAGTCAACTATATTGTTGCGGGTCTGAAGTCACATACAGGCCAGACAAGGTAAAGGCAGCAGATTTCATTAGTGAAGCAGGTGGGTTTTTGTGACAATCTGGTGAGCTTCATGGTTCACCTTTACTGATACTAGCTTTTTAGAGTCAGAGTTATAGAGAGATACAGCACCGAAACAGGCCCTTCGGCCCAACGAGTCCGCGCCGACCATCAACCATTTATACTCATCCCACATTAATCCCATTTTTTCCCGCTCACAAAACCACTTTCCCTCAATTCTCCTACCAACTACCTACACTAGGGGAAATTTTTACAATGGCCAATTTACCTATCAACCCGCAAGTCTTTAGCATGTGGGAGGAAACCGGAGCACCCGGATGAAACCCACGCGGTCACAGGGAGAACTTGCAAACTCCGCACAGGCAGCACCCAGAACCGAACCCGGGTCGCTGGAGCTGTGAGGCTGTGGTGCTAACCACTGCACGTCCTTTATTAGAGATTTATTTAATAAAATTTAAATTGTCCATCTGCCATGATGGAATTTGAACTCGTGTCGCTAGATCATTAGTCCAATGCCTCTGGATTACTAGTCCAGTAACATAACTTGCCTTATCAGGTACAGTAGCATAGCGAAAAAGCAGTGATTGAGTGACACCAAGTTTGAGCTTTAAAGCTTGTAAAGGAAGGAATAAGGGAGGAGGGGGATGTATCGAGTTCCATAATTTGAGAATGGAGATGGTGTGACAGAATAGTATTTGTATCTAAAAGAACTGCCCAAGTACCAAAAAGATGCTAAAGGAGATGTTTTATTAAATGAACTTCTCCCATTACAAATAATACTGCAGGGTGAAGTAGTACTTGACATTTTCAACACTGTAACTTTGTATATAAAGCTTACTTCCTCAACATCTTCATCAAGTTGCTCGTTTGGATCAATCTCCCGCACCAGGTCTTGCAACTTCTTCTTGCTTAAAACCTGAACGTAGAATTAGAATAAAGATGCAGAAAATTCACATTAAGGTTTTTGAGTTGACAAATAGTAAACTATGTATTTAGTATTATGACAAGGCTGGATCAGTACTATAAACAAAAGTGCCCACTCTGATTACTTATAGCTGCAAAGAAAGAAATTCTGTAATCTGCAACTTCATATTTGACCTAGACTAATTGAGAACTATAAATGTACAAAATCCACTACACTAGGCAGAATACACCAAAGAATCTATTGGCATTGGAGTTTCTTATTGCCAATAACCTCCAGGTCAAAAGAAGCGTTTGAAACTTAGGTTTCCATACTGGGGCCTATGGCTCCAAGGGTTCAAAGGAATCTGCATGTCATCATATCTGTCCATCTGGCTTCCCATGCACCGTAAACACTGTTTCAAGAATTCTATATTTTTGCCAGTCAATTTTGATTTGTTAGCCTTATATTTCTGTTGCTGTACACCAAAACATTTTTGCAATGTTAGCACTGGTTTCATTTGCGTAAATGAACACAGTATTTTGACAATTCAGGCAGGGGATCCTTGGCAGTGTGTCAGAAACTGCAAGGCTTCCCTCAGTGTGAAACCACTAGTTTGGATTTTTGGATGAAACTTACAATCACAGACACTCGTTTAAAATACTAAATGAATTTGATAATCAATAAGTTAGTTGTATGGTTTGAACTGATAATACCTCCCATTTTGTTTACCTTTGTTCTACTGCTTAATTCGTTCCATTTGCTACCGCATAATAGTGAGCCCCATGCACACACTATGACAAGTATGGCTAAACATCTGTCAATGGCTGGTTTGAAACAAGTGTCCAAAGCAGCGAATCAAGTTTTTGCAATAGCAACAGTGCAATACTAGAGATAAATTATTTTCCTGCTCAATTAAAAGACAGACAAATACCTTTGGTTTAGCACAGGGTTATCCAACATGCAGCCGACAGGCCAGGATCTAGCCCGCCAAGTTTCCTTGCGGTTCGAGGATGTACGTCAGAGACGAGAAATTTTCCATCGTTGTCTTCTTTCAGACCAGCTTTTTAAAACATCGCACTGTCAGTTTCACAGCTGCTGGGAGTGAGAACAGAGGATTCCTGTCTTCGGACAAATTTGCAGTTTTCCAGCGGTCCCAACTATTCTTTAAAAGCCCGCCGGAAAACCCTGAATCTGTCTGAAGTTCAGAAGCTGCTCTTCCCGACATCAGCACCTGTCAGCTGTGAGACTGACAGCACCATGTTTTAAAAAACTGTTGAACCACAAGAGAGAGCGAGAGCGATCCAGAGAGAGCGAGAGCGATCCAGAGAGAGCGAGAGCGATCCAGAGAGAGCGAGAGCGATCCAGAGAGAGCGAGAGCGATCCAGAGAGAGCGAGAGCGATCCAGAGAGAGCGAGAGCGATCCAGAGAGAGCGAGAGCGATCCAGAGAGAGCGAGAGAGATCCAGAGAGAGCGAGAGAGATCCAGAGAGAGCGAGAGAGATCCAGAGAGAGCGAGAGAGATCCAGAGAGAGCGAGAGAGATCCAGAGAGAGCGAGATTAAGCTCACTCCTAACAGATGGACAGCTATCTGACATACTCCACATTGCCATAAGCGTGAGGGCAAACACTACTTGTGCAAGCAAAAAAATGTCAGGTATCTGACTAAATCATTGTCCAACGTAGTGATGAGAAAGCAAGTCAATAAATTCAAGTTCATCGGAGTTCCAAGACGAGACACCGGTGGGGGGGGGGGGAAGGGGGGTGCGGGAAAGGAGTGAAATTAGCAGGCCGGGAGGGGGGTTGGGAAAACGGGGGAAACATTTTTAATTGGCTGTGGGGATGGCGGGAAGGGGTTGAAGGGCAAATGTGAAGACCTTGGGCAGGGCTGGAGGCAGGGAGTTGGGAAAGGCACTTCAGCTTTTCATTATTTTTTCAAACAAAATCCAAAGTGAACTTGCTTTAAAAATGCGAATTTTTGTTAAAGGCTTGAAGCCCTTTAAAAATGGCACTGGTGCCTGCGCAGTGGTACCGGACAACGCTGCTGGGGATGGAGTGGCCGCTCCTCTACGTCATCAGGGGCAGCTGCTCTGCCCCCCTCCACTTAAAATGCGCCCCCACGCAATATATCGCAGGCACTCAGCGGTGGCGCTTCCACTCCTGAAGGCCGCTGACTTCAAAGCGCGCTGCTGCAACGCGCAGCGCCCAATAAAATTCAGCCCAATAGCTGAGACTAAGCACTCTTAAGCTAATTCGCCCAATTTACTGTTTCTATTTTTGGACCGACAAGTATTAAAATTACATATTAAAAATACAGTGGCCTAGCACACACAAACTGCATCCAAATAGGGTATTTATTTCTATTTGTGCATTAGATGAGCATAGATACAAGGCCAGAATTTATTACCTATCCCTAATTGCTCTCAAAATGATGCTGGTGAACTACCTTCTTGAACCTCTGCAGTCCATGTGGTGTAGGTACACCCACAGTGCTGTTGGGGAGGGAGTGCCAGGTTTTTGATCCAGTGACAGTGAAAAAACAGTGACATAATTCTAAGTCAGGATGGCGTGTGACTTGGAGGAAAACTTGCAGGTGGTATTCCCGTGCCCCTGCTGCCCTTGTCCTTCTAGGTGGTGGAGGCCGCAGTTTGGAAGGTGCTGTCGAAGGAGCCGTGGTGAGTTGCTGCAGTGCATCTTGTAGACTGTATACACTGTTGCTACAGTGATTGGGTGGTGGAGGGAGTGAATGTTTAAAGGTGGTGGATGGGGTGCCGATCAAGTGAGATGCTTTGTCCTGGATGGTGTCGACCTTCCTCAGTGTTGTTGAAGCTGCACCCATCCAAGCAAGTAGGGAGTATTCCATCACACCTCTGCCTTGTGCCCTGTAGAGGGTGGACAGATTTTGGGGTGTCAAGGAGGGGAGTTCTCGCTGCACAATTCCCAGCCTCTGAGCTGCTCCTACAGCCATATCATTTATATGGTTGGTTCAGTTACGTTTCTGGTCAATGATAACCCCCAGTATGTTGACGGTGGGGGATTCAGCAATGGTAATGCCACTGAACGTCAAGGGGAGGGGATTTGATTCTCTCTTGAAGATGGTACTTGCCTGGCACTTGTGTGGCACAAATGTTACTTGCTAGTCTAACCAGTGGTGAGTTTCCCCAATTCCCATTGACTTTTAATTTTGCTAGGGCTCCCTGATGACATCAAGGCAGCATTTGACCAAGTGTGGCAAGGACAATCACTCTCACCTCACCTCTGAAATTCAGCTCTTTTGCCCATGCTTGGACCAAGGCTGTAATGAGGTCTGGAGCGGAGTAGCCCTTGTGGAAATACTTGACACCCCATCATTGAGGATGGGGATGTTTGTGGAGCCTCTGCCTCTGGTTAGTTGTTTAATTGTCCATTATTCGGAACTGGATGTGGCAGGACTGAAGAACTTTGATCTGATCCGATGGTCGTGGGGGCTTGCCAACATGTTGATCGCGAGCTACTGGCAGCTCGCTGATGGTCTTTTAAGTAGTTAGCATAAAAGTTTTGCGGAGAAACGTTGGGGATCACGTGTGTCCTGCGGGGCTGTGACTGGAGCATATGCAGTGCGGGTGCTGGACGGAGGCAGTGGTGTCAGAGCCGCAGTGGGTGATAAATCACCGAGTGCAGGAGAGGAATGGAGCCGGCAGGTTGATAGGAAGGCTTCAGAAATACCCAGTGTAGGCCTCAAACACCCCCAATAAGAAGCGACCAGTGCCACATTTGCATTGAGTGGGGCAGCAGCTACGGGGCTTCTCCCGGTGACAAGCCCAGGTTAATGGCTGCCAGCTTTCCAGCTCTTTGAGGAGCTAAAGAATAATAAACTGCATCAAACCCCAAAACTTTAAAGGAAAATTAGCTCAGTTATAAAGGGGCATGGGGGAGGGGAGGGAGGAACCATTTCGGACACAACACAGGGCAGGAGGCAGGTACAGTCACTGCGCCCCCTTTTCCTTGTGGGATGTTATACTGGAGTCTTGTTGGCAAGTGTTTCTAAACTGTCGCACTATCCCAATAATGTAGGTGGATTGTAGGTTGCTGTGAGTATTGGACTATACTGCCTCTCCTCATTCTTCCTCCTTCTCCCACTTGAGCTCCAGGCTGCTAGCTCCAGCAGCTTGTTGCACCTGAAATGTTAACACTTTCTCTCTCCACAGAGGTTGCCTGACCAGCTGAGTATTTCCTGCATTTTCTCCTTTTATTTCAGATTTCCAGCACCGCAGTATTTCGCTTTTGTTTTACTGCAGATGTTCTCACAGAATTATTTGAGAAACACAGACAGTTTGTATCCGGGTTGGCGTTGGATGCAGAATTCAGTCCCTGGCCTCCTGTGTAGGTCTTTTTTGTTGCAACAGTTTCAGCTGGAGTGCAAATGGAAGAAAAGTTGCTGGGTTTAACAGAGTTCTTTTGAGCCCAGTCGGGCACAACAATTTCTAATGCAAGAGTGTCAAGGGACGTAGATTCCAGGGGAGATGATGTTCCTAAATGGACACCAAGTACTCAATGAAGCCATTGTTGCTCTTCTGGACACCAGCAAGTACAGTGATCTCTTGACCAGGCTTGCATGCAGTGTCAACAGTATCAAGTACCACATTCAGGTAAAGTTAAGATCAGTTTTCCTTCATATTAAATATATTATAATGTAATTATAATAGCTACATATTTAGTTTGCATTTATCCATCCATATTTTTTCAACATATGTTTAAGCGGTTCACGATATTTTTCGTTTATCAGAAGTAGGTCTCACTAAAGAAAATGTTGGCAACCCCTGCTCTATAGCATGCTGCTTCCACTCCTTAGCATGCATGTAGTCCTGTGTTGTAGCTTCACCAGACTGCCAGGAGTGTTGTTGGTCATTCATCTGCTTGCCACAGTGAGTTAAGTTTCTCAAGTTCTTTGCCAAAACAGGGAATTGAGAACATGTCACTCTCCCCCCCACCCCCACCGAATCAGCCAGTTGTATAGTGAAAATGGTAGCAGTCATCAAGATATCTGTACCTATTGTTTCTTCCTTATAGCTGAAGGGGGGGGGGGGGGGGGGGGGGGAGATAAATTCTACAAAGAAAAAAAACTATAAACATTTCAAATTAAAATAGACACCAAAAGTACAATATTCAAATTGCAAAACCACTATACCTGATTGCCTTCTGGACTCATACGCCCCCCTGAGCCTGGCGTTCCAGGTATCTTTACCACAGCAGTGCTATTAGCCATTGTATTTGGAGGTGGTGTACTGGATGGATCAGGTTTTATTGAGGGAAAATTTGTCAAATTTATTAGAGCTGCAGGTCCAAACTGGTTCATAATCTGTTGGGCCTTGGCCTTTAAATCATTTAGTTTCTCCAAATCCTGTTTCTGTTTGGGGTTGTGGGGGCCAGGACCAATCAGCTGTTCGAAACATAAAAAGAAAACAATTTGTCAGATGCACTATGTTATGAAGAGTTAAATATAGCAAGTCCCAGGTCTATGCTTTAGTATGTTAAACATATTAAAGTTCTGAAAAATTAAAAGAAAATTGTATTACACTATTTTGGTAGTACTCTTCTGTTCAAAATCAGGTAGCTCTAAATGTAAACCAACATTAATATATCTGGATTATATTCAGAGGCTTTTCTCTCCAAGAGGGTTGTCTTTAGAGTAAATTTTACAGCAATCCTAAATCCCATTTACAAGTCATTGCTCTGTATTATGGCAGTCATTTCAGTTAAAGGATCTGGTATATAAGCCACTGCTCTAAAGACAAAGCATGCAAAGTTATAAATTATATTGTACAGCCAAAGTTATGAGCAAGCATAAAGAACATTGTAAAAAGTTTACAAAAAGTTGGGAAGAAATGTCACAGGCTTTTTATTTGGGACAAATTATAGTACATTTCTTCAGAGATTCATTAAGATTGGAAATGCACTTCTACTATTGACTTTCCCAAATTACAAAAAGAAATCGTGGCAAGAAGACCACATCTGCATGGCTTTACTCACCAACAGCCAATATCAACTCGAGATTAAAAAAAAAAGTAAAATCTGTACAGTCAGTACAGAGATCAATGGAATTGGCTGGAGACTGACTTAACTGTTATAAAATGATAAATAAATTTTCAAGTTATAAAAGCAATAATATTTTAACATGAAGGTGCTACTGGTGAAATGTGATTGTAAAATATGTCCACTTTAGAACAGAAGCTGTATTGATGAACGATGATCCAATACGGACACCAGAAAGACTATATAACATTTGAAAAATCCATCAGTTCTTGACCACATGTTGCATTATGACATCTGCAATTCCTATACGGGTCTCATGAAATCCTAGGCTATTTGATACTAAAAGGATGACATATTTCAGGTGGCAAAGTATGTTAAAAACAATACAACTGAAGCTTTATCTGGCTGAGCAAACTTTGAAAGTGAAGTAATTGAAATACTGCAGAGAATGGGACATCCAATCACAGCCACCGCTGTATGAGGTTTTCCAATGTTTCTTTCAAATGTCACTCGGAAAGCTGCTATAGTGCATCATTTTTGTTTTGCACTCAACTCAGGATACATTTGAATCAGTGTGACTCCCCACCCCCTGAAAAATTCATCAGCCCATCACTGAACGGTATCACACAAAACCAAGTATCTTGGCACCTGTTCGGACTTCAGATCATCTGAAAAAAATTAAAAAACTTTCTTGTTGAAAATGGTCATCAATATCCTCAAAACAACAAATACTACTTTGTACCCCCTGTAACTTCTGTCTTTGTCTTCAAAATTCTATAAATGCAGTGCTTATCTTTGTTTTGTTTATGCAATACAAGGTTTATTATTAGGTCTTAGAAAACCCTCCTTACATTTACTTCGCTATTGGTAGTCTTCAGGGGAACAATCTTAATTTGGGAAAGATAAAACCTCTTAGTGATCTCAAATATTTGATGTTTGGCATAAATTGAGTTCGATGCATTTTAGCATAGTCATTTAGAGGGGTTTTGTTTGCTTGATAAACAACCCTTACAATACAGTCCTGATGGAGTTACTGTTGGAATGTGCAGGAATGGCTGGATTTACATGTACACCAGTTCCCAGCCTGGCATTGGAGTCCCTACTTGCAATTGTTGGGGATGGAGTATCAGGCTGCCCAAACAATGCCTGCGGTAAGGGGGGGGGGGGGGAGGTGGTGGAATTTCCACATCTGTCAGCAAGTGGTGGCGCAGTGGTTAGCACCGCAGCCTCACAGCTCCAGCGGCCTGGGTTCAATTCTGGGTACTGCCTGTGTGGAGTTTGCAAGATCTCCCTGTGTCTGCGTGGGTTTCCTCCGGGTGCTCCGGTTTCCTCCCACAGCCAAAAGACTTGCAGGTTGATAGGTAAATTGGCCATTATAAATTGCCCCTAGTATAGGTAGGTGGTAGGGGAATATAGGGATAGGTGAGGATGTGGTAGGAATATGGGATTAGTGTAGGATTAGTTTAAATGGGTGGTTAATGGTCGGCACAGACTCGGTGGGCCGAAGGGCCTGTTTCAGTGCTGTATCTCTAAATCTAAATCTAAATCTACTTGGAGCTGTAAAAGTTAACCAAAATACTGAACTTTGATCTCAATGACGGAAATACAAAACCCCTTTATGTGCAGGCAGGTTTTGAAACAAACTTATGATACAAAAAGGTGGAATTCTCTCTGGGAGTACTATTTAAGCATGACATGACCCAGTTTCCAGCTACCAATTGAAATATCAGGACATGGGCCTTCAGAATATCTTCACAAAATTCTAAATTTACTAGTTCATAACGGAGTTGAAAATTAGTACAATAAAGAGTTCCTTTTTTCTCCTCGCTGTGCGCCTCAGACCCAAGCTCTGGAGGCAGTTAGCTGACAACATGCAGCAGTCACAGACGTCACAGTCAGATTATATTGATGGTAAAATAATTGCATTGCAAAAATATTGTATTGCAAATTATTAAAATATCAGTAATCTTTTCACTCTCTCTGGATAAATCTATTTTGGCCAAATAAATCAACTCACCATCTTTTTAACTCAACTTTCAGACATATAATTGTGTGTTATCCAGCTTTCATTTCTTGGCACCCAAGAGTTTTATTACATAGGTCCCCAAATAATTTGGTGAGTTTATTCAGCGTAGCAGGAAGTGATCAAATTTCAGCCAGTGTGGAAGTTAAATAATAATTAGCCTCAGTACCACTGGTTTCAGAATGAGGGAAGCGAATGGAGGAAAAAACAAAAAATTATCCAAGGCTCTTATCTGCTATCTGGCAGCCTGGGCTGGAAGTATGCAGAGTGTGAATGTGAGGAGTGGAGTAAGGACAGAACTGGGTTCAGTTCAGACACTCCCCATGCCAAAAAGACTGCCCGCATTCTTCAGCAAAGCTCACATTAATAGTGCCCACCTGGGTAAGGATGTGAAGGGCACTGATGTAAATTGATCTGTACTCTGGCAAGGAGTCAATACCTTCAGTTGAGTAAAGTAATTGGCAATATAAGAGTGTTGACTCTATCATTGCCTGGTGTGTACAATACAAGAAGGCATACACAAATGTTATAAGCATGACTGTTAGTATCCAAAGTGCCAATGGAAATACTCTACAACCATCTAGATTTCACGTGCAGATAAAAAAAATTAAAGGGTGCACTAGTAAACAGCTGACACATCAGCTGTCTACTAGAATGTCGGTATTTATGTCATCAATTATGCAACATGATTGGAAGATACTTACACAATGATTTGGCATAATCAAATTAGCACAGTTTACAATAATGAAGTAAGGCTGTTACGTGTTTTACATATTGAGATAGCTTGGCACCTTGCAATATCGCGAGATCCCAAGCTCCAGCTTAATTCCCTTGCTTCATCCTGTAGATAGGTGTTTTTTTTAGATCCCTTTAGTAGAACATGCTTTTGGTTTAGATATAATGCAGATGCCTTAAATAAGATGCCTCAAGTGTACAGAGTGTCTAAATCACACATTACGTGAAACACTGAATTATTGGCTCTTCCTTCCAAGCCTGAGGGAAGAGGGGTTTTGAATTCTTCCCCCTTAAATTTATTGCATCACTTGGCTTAATTTAGAAACAGACTGATTGCAACTATAATAGAAATCAAGAAACTTTGTTTAAGCAACAAGTTGGGTTTTCATGTGTTGTACAGGAAGCACATATCAATACAACAAAAAAGTTCTCATGTTCAAAAATAAATCCCACCCCATGCAAGCATACACTTTTCTCAGGAACTAAAAGCAACTAAGTACTAAACACTTCCATTTTATTGGAAACCACACAATTTCTTTTTGTTAAAGTTTTGTAATTAATGGGATGAGAGATGTCAACACCAATGAATGGAATACATTTCCATTTTTAACATTCAGTACCTAACACCCGTAGGCCAGTAAAATGTAAAGCTCCCTTGACTCTGTTCCTATTTGTCTTCATTCAAAGGTGTCCAAGCTTTAACGGTCATGTGCCACATAGGTGCATACTATATAGAGTCTAAATACAAAGTTAAACCCATATTCTCATTAAAGTGCATATATCCCAAGTTGCTGACGCTAACAGTTCCAAGTGCTCCAATTTAGAATTAATTGACCAATGAACAAAGGTACTAAAAACAACCCTTTTTAAATCCCTAGGCCCACAGAATTCAAAGAAGGCAAACAGGAAATAAAGTACAAACAGTAACTGATGGCCACTTGAAGGAAATTGCAGGGCTACAGGGATTGAGCAGGGGAGTGGGACTGACTGGATAGCTCTGTGGAGCACAGACATGGACTCGATGGGCCAAATGGCCTCCTGCAGTGCTATAAATGACTTATGAGTTACCTGGGCTTCAAGGAACAGAATGCCAGAGCTCAGGTGGACAAGTTGCTTTAATCCATCCTCAAAAACCATTCCCTACTAAAACAGCACTAATTTTTTAATTTCCCAATTTTGCCTCTGAATGACAAAGAACAAAGAACAGTACAGCACAGGAAATGACATTGATAATGTAGTGGCAACTCATCTCAAATTGTGAACAACTGTGGATCTGTATCCTAAAAGAGCATTTGAAACTACTCAACTAATATAACCCCATCAGTCTGGGCTGGATTCAAACTCTGTCCCCGAGGTGAAAGCAGTGTGCTAATCCAGCCCCATGTAATACAACTTTAAGGTAACAAAATTTTCGTCATTGGATTGAAGGATTCTGATTTGTTTAGGGGTAAAGAAAGCTAGGTGAATTTTCACTCTGTAAAATAGGGAATTTACTTGGGTCATGAGCATATCTATATGAAGGTTGGCTACTTTACGGGCAACGTCGTGTTATCTAGCGTACAGGTTTGCATCAAAACTTCACAAGGAGAGTCGTAGTACAAAATCATCCCTTAGCAAAACATTTTAGGTGAATTAAAAACTCAATTTTTTGGTCTCACAAAAATAATGAATGCCCCTTGTTCAATCCAACTTAATATTCCGTTGTATTGGACATTACAAGTCCAAATGGTTCCCTGCCAGGTTAACATGTTGCAGAGATTGACTGGAATTACCAGTAACCCCAAGCCAAATGTGGAAAAGTTTAATTTTGTGTACAGTCACAAAGTCCACCTCTAAAGACAAAGGCAAAAAAATCAAGACTGTTTAGAGATACAGCACTGAAACAGGCCCTTCGGCCCACCGAGTCTGTGCCGACCATCAACCACCCACTTATACTAATCCTACACTAATCCCATATCGCTACCACATCCCCACCTGTCCCTATATTTCCCTACCACCTACCTATACTAGGGACAATTTATAATGGCCAATTAACCTATCAACCTGCAAGTCTTTGGCATGTGGGAGGAAACCCACGCAGACACAGGGAGAACTTGCAAACTCCACACAGGCAGTACCCAGAATTGAACCCGGGTCGCTGGAGCTGTGAGGCTGCAGTGCTAACCACTGCGCCACTGTGCAATAGGCAAAAAAAATCAATGCACTTCAAGAACATAAACACATTATTTCAATTAAAAAATTACCCATGTCCTTTGTTATTTTAACAAACTTCGAGAACCTGAATCCCTATGTTTTATTTCAAATACAGAAAAACACCATCCTCCACCATCAGTTCTTAAACAAAATAAAACTGGCTTCAATTGTAATTTTGATTTCCCGGTCAAAGTGACGAATAAAATGTTCTGAGACCTAGCAGCTTGTCACCAGACATCACATTGCTTGCTCAAATTCTTGGAAAAAAAACAAAAGTTCTGCAGTCTTAAATCATATTTGTTCTTCCAGCAGTAGTAGAGACTGTAATTGTTTACTTACTGGTTAAAAGTCTAATTATTTTTGATGTTGGGATTCAGGGTTTATTGTTCAGCCAGAGTAAAGTGACTACGCATTTCATCATGCTGTAATTCACAGGTGTGCCTTTGATGCTGGCACTCGGTACCAAAGACGTGAAGACATATTTCATCTTAGAGCAGTTATTCCTCAAATTAATGAGCAAAAAAAGTGTTAAAAAAATTAACAGCCTCAAAACTGTTCTTCAGCATAGCCCAAGGCTGTCAGTGTTGTGGAGGCTGCTGCACCTGGAACTGCAGGTCAGCTTCCATCACACCAAGGAAACCAACCATACGTCACTGATCATAGCGACTACGGGATAGAGCTCCTGATTGTGCTCAAAGTGGGAAATTGCACCCAAAATGCACGTGAATGTGCACTGGTTAGGTTATAGTTCAAGCTTCTGATAAAATATCATTTGCATTATCACAAACATAAAATCTTTTATGAACCAGCACACCAGGCAACATGATAAAACAAACAATTATGTTCTATCTTTTCATTAAAATATATTTCTTGATGTTTTTAAAAGAGTGGTAACCTGGTGCAGCTTTATTAATACAGCTGAAAATGGGTATATCACAAAATAAGCAATTTAAAATCATAGAAAATGAATTTAAAAAGCGAGGTTAAACTATTTACTTTCATTGTTGTACATTAGTCAGTTTATTAACTTTTTTTTGATATGTAAAAACATCAAAACATGTCTACTAGTGCCTGTGCGCTAAAGATTAGTGCACTTTAAAGAGCTTTCCCTAATCAGTGTGATCAGGGCCTAATTTGGCTGAACTGACCTTGAACCAGGGTAAAAATATGGGGTAGCTCGGGCATGAATAAGTTTAGGTGCAACTCACTTACGTTTTAAGTTTCCTCACCTTCTGCTCTGGTTTGGCTGTATTCTGCCTGAATTGCACTGACATTACTGGAGTAAAAGAGTGGAAACTCTACCTCCACATCACCGACCTGTAGCAGCATATTAGTTTCTGCCCGTTATGAAAGTGCTTCCACGTTTTGTTAAATTTTTGAGGACTCATATTTAAATGGTAGAAATCAAATCGATTTTGGAAGGCTGAGGATTTCATGGACACTGGGCTTTGTTTTGTTGTTGAGAGTTCATGGGAAGGACACCGAGGTGTTGCGTTTGAAAACAATCTTTACTGGATGTCACATGCCTTATGATAAATAAACAGAAACCTTGCTGACTTGGGGAAGATTTTTGCAGAGAAGTGACATGTCAAGATTTAGGAGGATCAGGAGGTTCTGACTGGTTGTTTGTGGTTTCACTTCTGAGATACTGTTTTGGTTCAGTTGGGAGTGTGGACAGTATTTGAAAAGCAGTTGAAGGTCAACCTTCCAAGAAACCCCAACTCATTTTCCCTGTACCTCTCTAAGAGACCAAGAGGTTGAGTGTGTCAGCTCCTCTTTCCTTCTGTTTTTGGAAAAATCCATGTGAAACCAGTGTGATAACGGAAGCCTGATGCCGCAGTTCTCCTGGAAAGCCTACTCGACTATTTCTTGAAATCTCCAGAACGAACTACTTCTGAAAAGATCCCAGTAACCTGTCACCGTATACCCAGACGTCAGACATAAAGGGACAACTGACATCTTTCCAGATCTTCCCTTTTTTTCTTCAAGAATTAGCAAGTATTTGGCCAAAGTTTTTTGTTTTTTTTGTAACAGAGCTCTGCAGAGAATTTCTTTATTTTTTTCAGCACATGTGAAATTTTAAAAGGTAATTTCATATTTCAATCTGTGTGTTAATGCTTTGTTTTGTTACTGGAGAAGTCTTGTTTTATAATAAACTGATAATTTTGTTGTTTATTAAAGAAACCTGGTTGGTGCATTTTATTCTGGGATAAACAGTAAAGCACACGATTAACTGGATCCGTAACTAGGTAAACATTTAAATATATGTTGTGACCTGTAGAGAAATGGAATTAGAAAAGACAGTACACTCCCTCCTCACCCCAGTCGTAACACCGTAATCAGTCAGAAGAGATGGTCCCTATGCCCAGTAGCAACATTTATTTGCTGATGCCCCCAGACATAGCAATGAAAACCAGAGGCTTAAGTGCAGCTTGTTAACTTTGGGCACAGCAATATCTTGTGTGCTTTACATTCACGTTATTGCCAAGTGCTGCCATTTAACAGGAGCTCTGGCTCCCGTCTGGACATTTTTGAGGCAATAAGCCTTTCAAATCAACAATAGCAAGTATGACAACATCTGGTAACAAGGGGCTGTTAACTCAAGTCAGTTCTCAGTGGCAGCATGTTGAAAAAAAAAAGGTTCTGAAGTTGTTTGTGTGCTATTGAAATAAACAATGAATTTCTACTGAAACCAGACACTTGTGGAATGTTTTATGTATTTAGCAGAAATTGTTTGAAGCCTGTGACTGGTTAATCATGTGTCAACTTCTAAATGACAGGCTACCCCAAGCCAAAATTAAATCAGAGTAGCTTTCAATATGCAAGTTAATGTCAATTTACAACAACTCAAGTTCTTATATCTACATCAGCACGTTAGAGCTGGTCAAATAGAAATTGTCCCATTGACTTAAATGTCCTAAAGTCAGACATTGTTACACTTATCAGTGTCTCTTAAATCAATTAATTAAAAATTGTGTTTTAAAAGGCGGGGCGGCACAGTGGTGCAGTGGTTAGCACTGCAGCCTCACAGCTCCAGCGACCCAGGTTCAATTCTGGTTACTGCCTGTGTGGAGTTTGCAAGTTCTCCCTGTGTCTGCGTGGGTTTCCTCTGGGTGCTCCGGTTTCCTCCCACAAGCCAAAAGACTTGCAGGTTGGTAGGTAAATTGGCCATTATAAATTGCCCTTAGTATAGGTAGGTGGTAGGGAAATATAGTGACAGGTGGGGATGTGGTAGGAATATGGGATTAGTATATATGGGTGGTTGATGGTCGGCACAGACTCGGTGGGCCGAAGGGCCTGTTTCAGTGCTGTATGACTAAAACTAAAAACTAAACTAAAACTGAACCTGTACTTTGCAAAAAATGATCAAGGTGACATCAGAGAAAGGTCACATGACATGTTAGGGTCTCAAACTGCATGTAATTACTAGTTTTAAAAGACAACAAAGTGGTAACAAGCAATGGCTAATGATGTATTGATATTACAGAATTAATTCTGCAAAAGTAACTTACACATTGCAGGGCAGAAAAATCACTGTATGGATAGTTATTTTCAAAAGGAGTGGATTACAAGTGTCGCGGTCATACTTTTTGATTAACTGAAGCTATGTATGTACATGGCAACAAGAAAATAAGCACATTGTCCTGTACGGCTGGGCTGATGCTCCTGACTTTTATATTAATTTTGGGCTTTGGAATATTAGCAAAACACCTCCTCTAATTGGGTCCTAGATTTTGGGAGTCAGAAGTACAACCTTGTACAGTACTGGCAAAGTTAAGCTGTTGTCAGCAGCAGTGTTGTATGGTAAATGCAGTTTTGCACACACTGCTAAGTTTAGAGTCATAGTCATTTATGGCACAGAAGGATAGTTTTGTAAAATTTCACATGATGGGACTATTCAATACATCTCACCACTGGGTACTCCACACATTTAGAACTCAAAAATATTCTTCATGTTTGAAGAAGGATTGCCCTCTCTCCCAAGCATTTTACACCATTTATACTTTTATAAAGCAATGGTATGTATTTTAATTATTAATTTGCAATATGTCTAATTTTATTGCTGAGAGTTTGAAAGGGATTGTTCAGTTATTTAAGGCAGTGAGCAGCTGTTTTCTTTTATTCGTTCATGGGATGTGGGCGCCGCTTGCCAGGACAGCATTTATTACCCACCCCTAACTGCACAGACCAGAAAGTCTTGAGTTTGATTTTCTGACACTGCTGAGGTTGTTAAACTCAACCTGGGTGCTAGGAAGGGAAAATTTAGTCGGATACTAATCACTAGTCATTGATCTACACTGGAAATATATGCATGGGAATTTCAGGAGAACAGAGTCAGGCTTGGCTATGCAGGCCTCCAGAGTCAAATAGCTTGTTGACACTCTCAGTTTAGGCTCAGGTAAACCATTGCTACCATTATGACAAGGTATTACCTTCAGAAGGGGAGAAAAATTTGCAAAAATACACTTTTATAGAAAGATTATTTTACAGCTGACTTTAGCAATAGCCTTAAAAAGTGACTTTCTACTGGGTCATATCAAACGTTTGCAAGAAAGCCAATAATCCCCATTATCTAAACTAGAAAGCAAAACATAATGCAAAACTCCTGTCCGTGTTCTGCTGCTGCATTCTCTCATGCCAGTCAAGGCCAACTCAGGCACTACTTACTGCTATCTGAGAGTCTAGATCTTTAATCACATCAGCTACTGCTGTAGGCCCAGATAATGAAGAGTTCATTGTGACATGCTGCCTGGAAACAAACAGCAAGGATTAGGCCACATTAGGATTAACTGAACTTCTGCACTGCGAATGCTTTTTAACTGCCTTAATACAACAAATTAAATATTCTACAAATTACTGGTATAGGTTAACACTAAACCCAGGATTATTTCACCAAAAAGTGCGCTTGATAATTTCTTTTTTTGTTACTCCTTCATGGGATGTGGGCATCACTGGCTAGGCCAGCATTTTATTGCAGATCCCAAATTGCCCTCGAGAAGGTGGTGATGAGCTGCCTTCTTGAACCACTGCAGTCCTTGGGGTATAGGTACACCAACAATGCCGTTGTTAGGAAGGGAGCTCCAGGATTTCGACCCAGCGACAATGGTGATATAGTTCCAAGTCAGGATGGTGCGTGACTTGGAGGGGAATTTGCAGGTGGTGGTGCGCCCACTTGTCCTTCTAAGTGGTAGAGGTCGCAGGTTTGAAGGCACTGTCAAAGGAGCCTTGGTGAGTTGCTGCCGTGCATCTTGTAGATGGTACACACTGCTGCCAATGTGCGTGGTGGTGGAGAGATTGAATGTTGAAGGTGGTGGCTGGGGTGCCAATTAAGTGGCTGCTTTGTCCTGGATGGTATCGAGCTTCTTGAGTGTTTTTGGAGCTGCATCCATCCAGGAGTATTCCACTACACTCCTGGCTTGTGCCTTGTAGATGGTGGACAGGCATTTAGGAGCTATAAACTATATTCTAGACTATAAACCACCAGTTAGCAATGAGTCTACCTTGAAGATGGAATTTAATTTTTTCTTTTAAAAAAGGATTAAAATATCCTTGGAGAGATCTGGCTCTCCAATCCCAAGCCCTGTTTCCAGGTTTCTTATTTCCCTCCTAATATGTTGTAAAGAGAGTAACTACAGTGTTTGGCCACAATGAAACATTTTTCAAATTAAAAACCACTATAGGTAATGAACGTATTAAACAGAATGTCTGTAACTACCTTTAAAAGAATGCAAGCTGGTAAGAAGGAAAGTTAAAAAATCCAAGTCTCAGGTTCCATTCTAGTGTGCTGAGTTGGCTGATTTTAGTTGCGGTTGATGCATTATAATTGGCCTTAGCATTCACAGGCTTGGGGGTTGATTGACAAATTAATTAGGACTTCCCTTTCCTTTAGATCGCCATCTATTGACTGGAGAGGCATGAGTGAAGACGTGGTCAGTTCAACTATGTGACCCTAAAGGTCAAATAGCTTGTTGACGTGTATACCATCTACAAGATGCACTGCAGCAACTCACCAAGGCTCCTTCGACAGCACCTTCCAAACCTGCGACCTCTACCACCTAGAAGGATAAGGGGAGCAGATGCAGGAAAACATCACCATCTGCAAGTTCCCCTCCAAGTCACACACTACCCTAACTTGGAACTATGTTGCCATTCCCTCACTGTCGCTGGGTCAAAATCCTGGAACTCCCTTCCTGACAGCACTGTGGGTGTGCCTACACCCCAAGGACTGCAGTAGTTCAAGAAGGCAGCTCACCACCACCTTCTCAAGGGCAATAAGGGACAGGCAATAAATGCTGCCCGAGCCAACCACGCCCACATCCCACAAACGAAGGAAGAAAAATTTACTTGAAGACTTGCCACCTCGGTGAGACAAAGGAAGATCACTACTGCCCAAGGTACCAAATCCCAGCACGAGTCATTCTTCTGTCTACAGGAGTATGGATGGGACCAGGGGGGGGTAGTGGTGGTGGTGGGGGCGTGTTGGGGGGAGGGGGTTGAGGAATACGTTCCTCTGAGAAAGTAAGTACACAAACATATAAAAGCGAAAGTTAACTTGGATGCTCAAAAGGGCAGAATGGTCTACTTCTGCTCCTATTTCCTATGTTCCTATATTCTAACACATTCAGTGCTATTTTTGTTGCACTTACACTGTCCTTCCAAATATTTATTCATTTTCTGCTCATACTGAGCATTTGCCAGATTTTAAACAAAGCACAAACATTTGAAAAATTTGCACTTTCATGACTTCAGAACATCCCAAAGCACTTTACAGCCAATGAAGTACTTTTGAAGTGCAGTTATTGTTGTAATGTAGGAAACACAGCAGCCAATTTGCGCACAGCAAGCTCCCACAAACAGCAATGTGATAATGACCAGATAATCAGGCTTTGTAACGTTGATTGAGGGATAAATATTGGCCAGGACACCGGGGATAACTCCCCTGCTCTTCTTTGAAATAGAGCCATGGGATGTTTTATGTCAATTTTAGAAAGCAGGCAAAGCCCCCAGTTTAACACCTCATCCAAAAGACAGCACCTCTGACAACACAGCACTGGAGTGTCAGTCTTGATTTTTGTGTTCAAGTCTCTGGAGCGAGATTTGAACTCTCAACCTTGTGACTGAGGCAAAACTGCTACCAAGCGAGCCATGGCTGACACATTTTTGCACAAAATGGGATTTTCACACCAGCCACTGCCAGTCCAGTGCCAAACGAAAGGAAGTGGTTTGTAAGTTTAATTGATCAGACACTTAATGAGGTCACAACATTTATTCAATACTTTTTTGAAGATAGTTTTTACTGATCTAATGCTGAGAAATCAAAGTTTGTTGGAAAGTCTCCACTGCTTTTCTAAAATTATTTTGAACAATCTAATTTCTGATAGAGATTGTTCATCCAATTTGCAATTTATAGGTTAGCGACAAGCTAGATGCTCAACTACAGAATGTTTAAGATATATATAGACCGGCATACACAATCAGTAGCATTCCTGCTTTTGATAGTAACCCTGATAATATAACCATGCACAGTAATCTGTAATGGTTGGTTCAAATCCTGAAGTAAAAAGACATTCTGGAAATAGAGTTAGAGTTAAATGTGGTCAAACAAGTGAATCATAAGCAACGTTAATATTCGTTAATAGAAAGATGTGCAGCTCTGCCCTGTACACTCTGTCTACACTCTTCCTGACAGTAATGGTTTTAAAAACCCAAGAGCTTTGTTCCCATATACTCCAAATGTCACAAGGAAACAATCTAGCTTGTGTTATCCCCATTTGCAGTGCTTTAAAAAAAAAATCTTTGGTTACACTCACATTTCAAGTGGAGTATTGGCGACCAGTGTTAAAATTAACTACAGTGCAAAGTGAAGTAAGACCGCTGGAGAAAGAAGAGTGTTATACACTGATGCTGTAGTCGTAGCAGCCTTAGCTTCAGTCATTATGTCAGATGAAATGGTCTTGAGCTGTTGAGCCTGACTGGTTCTCAAACAAATATAAAGGCAGAGAAAGAGTAGGAAGGCAGCGCAGGTGTCCCCTGCGGTCATCTCCCTCCACAACAGGTATACCGTTTTGGATACTGTCGAGGGAGATGGCTCACCAGGGGAAGGCAGCAGTAACCAGGTTCATGGCACCGTGGCTGGCTCTGCTGTTCAGAAGGGCAGCAAAAAGAGTGGAAGGGCTATAGTCATAGGGGATTCGATTGTAAGGGGAGTAGATAGGCAGTTCTGTGGTTGAAAAAGAGCCTCCCGAATGGTAGGTTGCCTCCCAGGTGCACAGGTCAGGGATGTCTCAGATCGGCTGCAGAACATTCTGAAGGGGGAGGGTGAACAGCCAGTTGTTGTTGTGCACATAGGCACCAATGATATAGGTAAAAAACGGGATGAGGTCCGACAAGCAGAATTTAGGGAGTTAGGAGCCAAGTTAAAAAGTAGGACCTCAGAGGTAGTAATCTCAGGATTGCTACCAGTGCCACGTGATAGTCAGAGTAGAAATAAAAGAATAGTCAGGATGAATGCGTGGCTTGAGAGATGGTACAGGAGGGAGGAGTTCAGATTTTTGGGACATTGGGACTGGTTCTGGGGGGAGGTGGGACTATTACAAATTGGACAGTCTACACCTGGGCCGGACTGGAACCAATGTGCTTGGGGGTGCTTTTGCCAACGCTGTTGGGGAGGGTTTAAACTAATGTGGCAGGGGGTTGGGAACTAAATGAGGTCAGTGGACAGTAAGGAGGTAGTAACTAAAGCCTGTAAGGAACAAGATAATGAAGTCAGCGTGACTAAGGGAAAGAGTAGGCAGGGAGCAGATGATGAAAGCAAAGGGACTGGTGGTCTGAGGTGCATTTGTTTTAATGCAAGAAGTGTAGTAGGTAAGGCAGATGAACTTAGGGCTTGGATTAGTACCTGAGAGTATGATGTTATTGCTATCACTGAGATTTGGTTAAGGGAAGGGCATGATTGGCAACTAAATATCCCAGGATATCGATGCTTCAGGCGGGATAGAGGGTGGTAAAAGGGGTGGAGGAGTTGCATTACTAGTCAAAGAGGATATCACAGCTGTGCTGAAGGAGGGTACTATGGAGGACTCGAGCTGTGAGGCAATATGGGCAGAACTCAGAAATAGGAAGGGTGCGGTAACAATGTTGGGGCTGTACTACAGGCCTCCCAACAGCAAGCGTGAGATAGAGGTACAAATATGTAAACAGATTATGGAAAGATGTAGGAGCAACAGGGTGGTGGTGATAGGAGATTTTAATTTTCCCAACATTGACTGGGATTCACATAGTGTTAGAGGTCCAGATGGAGCAGAATTTGTAAGGAGCATCCAGGAGGGTTTTCTAGAGCAGTATGTAAATAGTCCAACTCGGGAAGGGGCCATACTGGACCTGGTGTTGGGGAATGAGCCCGGCCAGGTGGTTGAAGTTTCAGTAGGGGACTACTTTGGGAATAGTGATCACAATTCCGTAAGTTTTAGAATACTCATGGACAAAGACGAGAGTGGTCCTAAAGGAGGAGTGCTAAATTGGGGGAAGGCCAACTATACCAAAATTCGGCAGGAGCTGGGGAATGTAGATTGGGAGCAGTTGTTTGAAGGTAAATCCACATTTGATATGTGGGAGGCTTTTAAAGAGAGGTTGATTAGCGTGCAGGAGAGACAAGTTCCTGTGAAAATGAGGGATAGAAATGGCAAGATTAGGGAACCATGGATGACAGGTGAAATTGTGAGACTAACTAAGAGGAAAAAGGAAGCATACATAAGGTGTAGGCGGCTGAAGAAAGACGAAGCTTTGAAAGAATATCGGGAATGTAGGACCAATCTGAAACGAGGAATTAAGAGGGCTAAAAGGGGTCATGAAATATCTTTAGCAAACAGGGTTAAGGAAAATCCTAAAGCCTTTTATTCATATATAAGGAGCAAGAGGGTAACTAGAGAAAGGATTGGCCCACTCAAGGACAAAGGAGGAAAGTTATGCGTGGAGTCAGAGAAAATGGGTGAGATTCTAAACGAGTACTTTGCATCGGTATTCACCGAGGAGAGGAACATGATGGATGTTGAGGTTAGGGACAGATGTTTGATTACTCTAGGTCAAGTCGGCATAAGGAGGGAGGAAGTGTTGGGTATTCTAAAAGGCATTAAGGTGGACAAGTCCTCAGGTCCGGATGGGATCTATCCCAGGTTACTGTGGGAAGCGAGCGAGGAAATAGCTGGGGCCTTAACAGATATCTTTGCAGCATCCTTAAACACGGGTGAAGTCCCGGAGGACTGGAGAATTGCTAATGCTGTCCCCTTGTTTAAGAAGGGTAGTAGGGATAATCCAGGTAATTATAGACCGCTGAGCCTGACGTCAGTGGTAGGGAAGCTGCTGGAGAAGATACTGAGGGATAGGATCTATTCCCATTTGGAAGAAAATGGGCTTATCAGTGATAGGCAACATGGTTTTGTGCAGGGAAGGTCATGTCTTACCAACTTAATAGAATTCTTTGAGGAAGAGACAAAGTTGATTGATGAGGGAAGGGCTGTAGATATCACATACATGGACTTCAGTAAGGCGTTTGATAAGGTTCCCCATGGTAGGCTGATGGAAAAAGTGAAGTCACATGGGGTCCAGGGTGTACTAGCTAGATGGATAAAGAACTGGCTGGGCAACAGGAGACAGAGAGTAGCAGTGGAAGGGAGTTTCTCAAAATGGAGACGTGTGACCAGTGGTGTTCCACAGGGATCCGTGCTGGGACCACTGTTGTTTGTGATATACATAAATGATTTGGAGGAAAGTATAGGTGGTCTGATTAGCAAGTTTGCAGACGACACTAAGATTGGTGGAGTAGCAGATAGTGAAGGGGACTGTCAGAGAATACAGCAGAATATAAATAGACTGGAGAGTTGGGCAGAGAAATGGCAGATGGAGTTCAATCAGGGCAAATGCGAGGTGATGCATTTTGGAAGATCCAATTCAAGAGTGAACTATACAGTAAATGGAAAAGTCCTGGGGAAAATTGATGTACAGAGAGATTTGGGTGTTCAGGACCATTGTTCCCTGAAGGTGGCAATGCAGGTAAATAGAGTGGTCAAGAAGGCATACGGCATGCTTTCCTTCATCGGACGGGGTATTGAGTACAAGAGTTGGCAGGTCATGTTACAGTTGTATAAGACTTTGGTTCGACCACATCTGGAATACTGCGTGCAGTTCTGATCGCCGCATTACCAAAAGGATGTGGATGCTTTTGAGAGGGTGCAGAGGAGGTTCACCAGGATGTTGCCTGGTATGGAGGGCGCTAGCTATGAAGAGAGGTTGAGTAGATTAGGATTATTTTCATTAGAAAGACGGAGGTTGAGGGGGGGACCTGATTGAGGTGTACAAAATCATGAGAGGTATAGACAGGGTGGATAGCAAGAAGCTTTTTCCCCCAGAGTGGGGGATTCAATTACTAGGGGTCATGAGTTCAAAGTGAGGGGGGAAAAGTTTAGGGGGGATATGCGTGGAAAGTTCTTTACGCAGAGGGTGGTGGGTGCCTGGAACACGTTGCCAGCGGAGGTGGTAGATGCGAACACGATAGCGTCTTTTAAGATGTATCTAGACAGATACATGAATGGGCAGGAAGCAAGGAGATACAGACCCTTAGAAAATAGGCGACATGTTTAGGTAGAGGATCTGGATCGGCGCAGGCTTGGAGGGCTGAAGGGCCTGTTCCTGTGCTGTAATTTTCTTTGTTCTATTTAAGTCCAATTTTTTTGGATTTGCTGAGAATTTTGGTGAAATACTACATGTGAAAGTCATAGAATGATTACAGCACAGAAGGCTGCCATTCGGCCCATCATGTCTGTGCCAGCTCTCCAAGAGCAACTCACCTAGTCTCATTCCCCTGTCCTTTCCCCATTGCCCTGCAAATTTTCTCTTTAGATAATTGTCCAATTCTCTTTTGAAAGCCACAATTGAATCTGCCTCCAACACACACAGGGAGTTCATTCCAGATCGTAGCCACTTTCTGCATAAAAAGTTTTTCCTCATGTCACCATTGCAACATTGAACTCCTTCCTTCAGTTAACCTTGTGGGATTAGGGAATAATTTATGGCTGCATAAATGTGGCCTTACACAGATATATGCTGTATTAGAAACTGTGTCCATATTCCATAGGATTTAGAAGAATCTTCTCTGCAGTATTTTGAGTTTACATTCTATAAAAATGGCACAGGCCATTTCGATAAGCGAAAAGCTACAAGATAAAAGTTGCAGTTTTTTTAAATACAAATCTGGAAAATGTATTTCAAAAAACATCTCTATCACAAAGCTTCAAAGTTCACAACCTCACTGAGGCCAAATAATCTTTTGACACTTACATGGGTAGGATCATTAAAACTAAAGCCTTGAAGCATTTTACTGAGGCTTAAGATTGGCCTATTACCTATCTGACTCACTATGGTGGTCATAAAAGGATACAGCACTACAGAGGCAGAAATTTAATTTAATCATATGTTCAATATTGAGGAGAAAAGACAGTGCCCTTCTTAGTCTCAGCTTTCCAACTGAATTAAAACTACTTCAAATACTCAGGCTGAACCATAAAAGATGCCCCACTACTTATGTCTTTTTATTTAAACTAAAACAAATCTACTCACTTGTAGGCTCTTTGGGGAAATGAATTGCACATGTAGTGCTAAACCCATCTTCAATTCTTGGTCTGTGTCATTAGCTGAATCCCACAGCTACAATTAGCCTCAATATTCCCAGGGGAGGAGAAGGAAAAAAATTCAGGGTTACTGCTCCCAATGGCTTCTGCTTCAATGTGCATGCGAATATTGGGCAAGGACAGAATTGGACATTGCTTTGACTACCTTCTTGGTTGCATGGTCAACTAATGTTCTAGTAAACATAGCGCAAGTTCAGACTTGAAGAATAACTATTTCGGCAAGGTACCAAAGGGCTGCTAAAATGAATCAAAATGTAAACATGTTTAAGTCACACCCTACTGGGGGAGTCCGAGAGCAAAGAGGAGATAATTGCACGAAAAACGTTCCATTATCGATAAAAGCTCCCAGGCACTGGGAACATTTTTTGCAGAAATTATCAATTTTACACATAAAAATCTCAAATGATTACTTAGATTATATAGAGTAATGGAAGAAATGTTTTGATCAGAAAAACTATTTAAATGATATCTCAAAATATGATAAACTAATTGAGGCAATTGTATAAAACTGCAATCCATATTAATTAGCCAGTCAAAAGTTTGCTTGCAGATTTAAAAATGCTTTGATGAAAGATGCTGTTTATAATTTCATACAGTATTCCTTCTAAAAATAAAATAAGGATTCTTTAACTCCCAACACAATCCCAGCCAAGAAAAAGCTGCATTCAGAAAAATACATAGGGTACTCAAACAACAGTATGCATCTTTATCTTAGTGGTGAAATACATAGGGTACTTTCATGGTTATCCATTAGGTAGACAATTAAGCATTTTGGATTAAACCTTACAGAGTAATGGTGCAAATAACTGATACTAAAGTTCTGAAATCGTTTGCACCTCTTCAAGGAGTATTTGAGTGTAAAAGTAAAAAGTGGAAAAAAGGGACTAATTAAGGAAATAAAAACACATTTTAATAATTAAAACATGGCTGTGTTGCAAAGTGCCCATATGAGCAAGAATGAATCAAAATGGACCTTATTGTAAAACTATAATTGTTTAAAAGTGGGTCAAAAAAGTAAAATGAACATACATCCCACACGAGACACTATTTGCAATAGTTATAAAACCTTTGAAGTTAGTGCTTTTCTCCTGACCACTACAAAAATTCAAGCAAGCAAATCTGAACATTGATTCACCCCAGAGGAAAGTAATTAAGTGCTTTTTGACATTGACTCCTACCTGTACTTCTACAAGAACATTTGAAGCTCGGATCGTGTGAGATACTTCAAACCTTTAGCTTCATGACACTTTAGTAGCAGTAAACCTAAAAACACATATTGAGATGCCTGGCCAGACCATACTTGGAGTAACTTGTACAGTTCTGTCTCCATACTAGAAAAATATTTTGAAACAGTGTAGAAAGTACAGAAAAGATTTACAAGAATGTTGCCAGAACTGAGTGATTGTAACTATTAGGAAAGACTGAACAAGCTGGGGCACTTTTCTCTGGAAGAGAGAAGGCCAAGAGGTGACTTAATAGATGTCTTGAAAATTATGAAAGGTTTTGATAGGCTAGACAAAGAGATGTTGCCACTTATGGAGAGTCCAAAACTAGAGGCCATAAATATAAGATAGACAATAATAAATCCAATAAGGAATTCAGGAGAAACTTATTTACCCAGAGAATGGTTAGAATGTGGAACTTGCTACCACACAACAGTGGAAGTGACCAGCATTACATGCAGTTAAGGGGAAGCTAGAGGAAGAAAGAAATACAAGGATAGGGTTAGATGAATTAAAGTGGGAGGAGGCTCATAGTAACACCAGCATAGACCAGTTGGGTTGAAGGGACTGTTTCTGTGCTGTAGATTCTATGCAAGACTACCTGTTGCCAGAAATGAAAGAGAGATCTACAACTACATAAATACACAAAAGAGACACTAAATATTCAGATGCAATTCAATGAAAAATCAAAATTTTAACCAGCTGCACTATAAGACTGAATTAAAATATCCACTCTAGAAGGGAGGAGTGGCTCAAATGATTATTAGAAGTTATTTTATAACCAATCAAGCATCCTCATTTGAAATGTTAAGTTCTCCCTTCTCTCCATAGATGTTTCCTGGCCCGCTGAGTATTTTTTCTACTTGTTTCCAGTATCTGCAGGTTTGCATTTCAAAAATCTCTATCGATATATATGTAGTAAAAATACCTGTAGCTATAGAGATGAATATAGGCAAAAATAAACAGTGCATGTAAACATTTCTCTTTGCATGGTGAGAAAAGCCAACAGGGATAGTAATGGAAACATTATGCTGGATAATTGTGCACAATAATGTAAAAGAACACAAGAAATAGGAGCTGGAGTGGGCCATACAGTCCCTTCAAGCCTTCACCTCCATTCATTAAGATCATGGCAGATCTTCTACCTCAACTCCACTGTCCCACAATAGCACAATATCCCTTAATCTCTATCCAAAAATCTATCACTGTCTTGAACTTACTCAACGATGGAGCATTTTTGGTTATCTGGGGTAGAGAATTCCAAAGATTCACAAATCCCGAGTGAAGAAATTTCTCCTCATTGCAGTCTTAAGTGGCCTCAGACTGCGGTCCATGATCTAGTCCATTTTGATAAATCATTCAATTCTTTCGTGCTCATATGGGCAGTAAAAAAAAACATCCTTAATTACTTTTGCCCCCTTAATACTTTTACACTTAAATACTCCTTGAAGAGGTGCAAACGCTTTCAGAACTTGAGTATCAAAGGTACTTGCACCATTACTCAGTCAAGTTTAATCCAAAAAAAGCTTAGTTGTACACTCGATGGATATTTTTCTGAATCCCCAACTAGGGGAAACATCCTCCCGGCAACTACCCCTAATAATTTTATATACAGAGACGGTGTGAGTGCGCCTGTTGCAGTGGTGACACCGGCTGCTGGTGTCTGCACTGAGCCCAGGCCTGGTGCAGGCTGCAGCTACAGAGCTGTAAACAAACAAGGTGTAAAAGCTGCTGCTCCCTCTCCACGCACACCAGCAGCAAAACACGGGAAAGCACTCACCCAGCCAAGCCGCCTCAACACCAACGCACTCCTAATCGCCCATCATAAAATAATATATTGCTTGTCGCTGCCTACAGCCCCCGTGCTCCGAGCCGCCAGTGCACCGGTCAACGGGCCCCCATAGCGACCCGGAAACACTCGCCGCCAGCCCTGACCCCTCAACCCTCACCCCTCACCCCACCACCCTTCAAATTAATTAAATAGACTGAGACGATTTAAAATACATCCATAGAGGTTTAGTAAATTATTCACTGCGATATTTTCGATAGCAAGCTGTTTTTATTGTTGTTGTACTAAATTAGGAAACGCGCGTGCGCGTGGCGCCCTTGGCTGTTACTAGGCCGTGGTTGCTAAGCGGCGGTTGCCAGGCGGCGCTGTCAATCAGCCCCTGGAGCTGGGCGCATTGATCTCTGTCACAGTTGGGTGGAAGAGGAAAGAATTGCATTGCTATAGCGCCTTTCACGTCCCAAAGCGCTTGACAGCCAATGAACTACTTTTTGCAGTGCAGCCACTGTTGTGATGTAGGAAACACAGCAACCAATTTGTGCACAGAAAGATTCCACAAACAGCAATGCAATAATGAGCAGATAATCTGTTCTTTGTGATGTTGATTGAGGGATAAATATTGGCAAGGATGCTGGGGAGAACTCCCTGGCTCTTCGAAATAGTGCCATGGGATCTCTTACGTCCAACTAAGAGAGCAGACAGGACCTCGGATTAACATCTCATCTGAAAGACAGCACCTACGGCAGTGCAACTCTCTCAGGACTGGCACTGGGAGTGTTGGCCTTGATTTTGGTGGGTAGGTGTACCTAGCCAAGTGCCTGACACTGCAGGAACCATGTATAAATCTTCAATCTGCTAAGAAATACAGGTGGGTAGAGTCTTCGTTTGCCCTGCATATGGAGTACATGGGATAAGCGATCAGGTGGATAGAACCAGGGCTTATGCATTTGCAAGTTGCTAAAACTGTACCCAGTCAACATAGAGTACTGCTAAGTTCCATGTTTTTATATTCCACCTTACCCATTTTGCCATTGATTTGTAAGGTTTTGTTTTATTCCTTCTTGGGATGTGGACATTGCTTGCTAGGCCAGCATTTATTGCACATCCCTAATTGCCCTTGAGAAGGTGGTGGTGAGCCACTGCAGTCCATGTGGTTTGGGTACACCCACAGTGTTGTTAGGGTGGGAGTTCCAGGATTTTGACCCAGCGACAGTGAAGGAACAGTGGTATAGTTCCAAGTCAGGATAGTGTGTAACTTGGAGGTGTTCCCATGCATCTGCTGCCCTTGGCCTTCTAGGTGGTAGAGGTTGCGGGTTTGGCAGGTGCTGTCGAAGGAGCCTTTGTGAAGGTTCTGCAGTGCATCTTATATATGGTGCACACTGCTCACTGTGTGCCAGTGGTGGAGGAGTGAATGTTTAAGGTGGTGGATGGAATCCCAGTCAAGCGAACTGCTTTTTCTTGAATGGGCTCGAGCTTCTTGAATATTGTTGTAGCTGCACTCATCCAGGGAAATGGAGAGTATTCCATCATACTCCTGACTTGTGTTTATGTAGATGGTGGACAGGATTTGCGGAGTTAGGAGATGAGTTACTTGCTACACAATTCCCAGCCTCTGAACTGCTCTTGTAGCCACAGTTTTATATAGCTGGTTACAGTTAAGTTTCTTGTCAGTGGTAACTCCCAGGATGTCGATGGTGGGGGATTCAGTGACAGTAATGCTGTAGTATGTCAAGGGGAGATGGTTAGATTCTCTCTTGTTGGAGATGGTCATTGCCTGGCACTTGTTTGGCACAAATGTTACTTGCTACTTATCAACCCAAGCCTGAATGTTGTCCAAGTCCTGCTGCATTTCTACACAGACTGCTTCAGTATCTGAGGAGTCGCGATTGGTGCTGAACATTGTACAATCATCAGTGAACACCCTCCAATTCTGGAGGGAAGGTCATTGATGAAGCAGCTGAAGATGGTTTGGCCTCGGACTCTACCCTGAGAAATTCATGCAGCGATATCCTGTGGCTGAGACGATTGGCCTCCAACTACCACAACCATCTTCCATTGTGCTAGATTCCAACCTTTGTAGAGTTTTTTTTCCTAATTCCCATTGACTTCAATTTTGCTAAGGCACCTTGTTGCTACACTTGGTCAAATTCTGCCTTTATGTCAACAACAGTCAGTCACCTCACCTCTGGAATTCATTTCTTTTGCCCATGTTTGGACCAAGGCTGTAATGAGGTCTGGAGCTGAGAGACCCTGGCGGAACCCAGACTGAGCATTGGTGAATGGGTTGTTGCTGAGTAAGTGCTGCTTGATAGCACTGTTGACAATACCTTCCATTACTTTGCTGATGATTAAGAGTAGACTGATGAGGTGGTAATTGGCCGGATTGGATTTGTCCTGCTTTTTGTGGACAGGACATACCTGGGCAATTTTCCACATTGTTGGATAGATGCCAGTGTTGTAGTTGTAATGGAACAACTTGGCTAAGGGTGTGGCTAGTTCTGGAGCATAAGTCTTCAGTACTAGAGCAGGGATGTTGATAGGGCCCATAGCCTTTGTTGTATCCAGTGCTTTCAGCCGTTTTTTGATATCACATGGAGTGAATCAAATTGTCTGACGACCGGCATCTATAATGGCAGGGACCTCAGGAGAAGGACGAAATGGATCATCCACTCGGCACTTCTGGCTGAAGTTGGTTGCAAATGCTTCAGCCTTGTCTTTTCCACTAACATGCTGGGCTCTGCCATCATTAAGGATGAGGATGTTTGTGGAGCCTCCTCCTTCTGTTAATTGTTTAATTGTCCACCACCATTCATGACTGGATGTGGTAGGACTGCAAAGTTTTGATCTGATCTATTGATTGTGGGATCGCTTAGCTCTGTCTATAACATGCTGCTTCTGCTTTTTAGCATGCATGTAGTCCTGTGTTGTAGCGTCACAAGGTTGGCAGCTTATTTTTAGGTATGCCTGGTGCTGCTCCTGGCATGATCTCCTGCACTCCTCATTGAACCGGGTTGACTTCCTGGCTTAATAGTAATGGCAAAGTGAAGGATATGCCAGGCTATAAGGTTGCAGATAGTTGAATACAGTTCTGCTGCTGTTGATGGTCCACAGCGCCTCATGGATGCCCAGTTTTGAGCTGCTAGACTTGTCCCATTTAGCACAGTGATAGTGTCACACATGATGGAATGTGTCCTCATTGTGAAGACAGAACTTGGTCTCCACAAGGACTGTGCGGTGATCAATCCTACCAATACTATCATGGACAGATGGACTGTGACAGATAGATTGGTAAGGACAAGGTCAAGTGGGTTCTTTCCTCTTGTTGGTTCTCTCATCACCTGCCGCAGGTCCAGTCTGGCAGATATGTCTTTCAGGACTCGGCCAGCTCAGTCAGTAGTGGCGCTATTGAGCCACTCTTGGTGATGGACATTGAAGTCTCCCACCCAGAGTACATTCTGTGTCCAACTGAGCCAATTGTAAAGAATCGCAGCCCCTGCAGTTTCCATTAGCGTGCCAGAAGAGAAGATTGAGAGGAGAGTGATAGAGGAGTTTAAAATCATGAGTGGTCTAGATAGAGTAGATAGAGAGAAACTGTTCCTATTGGCATTAAAGGCCAGCTACTTGACCTGAATCCAACGGGACCTGCGACATGTGTCGGGGTCGGGTTGGGTTGCACTTCTGGGTCCGGCATTCGGTCTCGGCTCAGGCCGGGTCGCGCTGGGTCAGACAAGCTCCAACACAACCTCAGGTAGGTGGCTCCACTGTTAATTTACTTTTTGGGTTGAAAGGTTGTTTTGTTACAGTTATTTTAAGCTTGTGCAAATCAACAAGAAAGTGAAAAACGGAAGGTAGGTTAACTGATGGTCGGGTCGGTTGGGTGTGGGAAAAAATGGAAGGACTTGGGCCGGGTCGGGCTCGGGGTCAGATGTGGTTCTGTCAGGGTCGGGTCGGGTTTAATTTGCAGACCCGAGCCAGCCTTTAATTGACATTAGGGCCGAGAGCCAGAGGATGGAGACTTAAAGTGATTGGCAAAAGAATCTAAGGTGACATTTGGAAAAACTTTTTCATGCAGTGAGTGGTTATGATCTGAAAAGCACTGCCTGAAAGGGTGGTGGAGGCAGATTCAATCGTGGCTTTCACAAGTGTATTGGAAAGGGGAAAAAAATTGCAGGGCTACAGGGAGAGGGCAGGGGAATGGGACCAGCTAAACTGCCCTTGCAGAGAGCCAGCATGAGCTTGATGGGCTGAATGGCCTCCTTCTGTGCTCTAACCATTCTGTGATTCTATGATGGTTCAACCAGTTGGAGGCAAGGAGCTCCAGCAACTGCTTGCTTTGGCTTCAGACAATGAGCTTTTCATATATAAACACATATATATGTATATGTTGTCATACTCAGACTCTGCATAGTGGCTTTCAGCAGCTGTTGTCCCAAAATTCAGGATTTCTTCATTATTGTTCAAGGAAGCGTTGACGGGGGGAGGGGATGGGAGTGGTGGGATGCCGATCCTGGGGGAGAGGTCAGGAGCCTCGTGGGAAAGGGGGTGGGTGTGGGGGTGCCTAATCATGGAGACTTCTCCGGTAGGCAGCTAGCCCCAGGAGGTGTGAAATCATTCACCTCCTGAATCCATCAAGTCTTCGCCTCCATGAAGCTGTCGGGATTCCCAACGTTCAGGAAACCCAACCGACAGCTGTTAAAGTTGAAAATCTGAATGTCAATGAGGCTTGCAGTCTCATTATCATATGTAAAGTTCCAACACACCTCCTTGGAGTGGATTGGCTGCCTGTCCAACTTCTGGCCTCGGTTAAAGCCAGAAATGGGAGGGTCGGAGGTGAGTTTGGGTCAGGAAACAGATTTTTCAGACTTTAACCTCACCCCACCAACACCCCGCACCCCCCACCCCTCCATCCCACTCAAACTGCCTAGGTTATGATTCAGCCCAATAGGAGGGGTTTCAAAGGTTTAGTCAAAGACCAGGGTGCATTGTAGTGACTTGAGATTGAAAAGACAAATCAGAACCTTGTAAGACTTGTATAGCTGTCAGGGGCTCCTGCAACTGCAGAATTCATGGGTTTATTTGCTGGGGACATATGCAGTACTGCATCTGTCTAGGACAAAGCCATTACATTATAGGTTAACTGTTTGTCTTGTGCTGCACTGAGGTTTTCAATGCACAGAATGAGCTCTCTAGTTAAAACGCAACACAAATATTAGCCAGCATGTTTATTTACAGTCTTCCCAACTGATTATTATACATTTCTATTTAAACAAAAGACCTGTGTTCCTTTGCAATTGGGTATATGTTTACACATGGTGCATACAGGTCTGCAGAAAGGCAATGTACCCACCTTTGTCCTAAAATAATGAATCTAGAGAAGAACAAAAGCATTTCTCTCACAATGTTCTATCTGTATATGTAGCATCTGGTGTATTAACTGAAATATTTTAGGGCACTAGAATAACTATAACAAATGTTGAATGGCAATAAGGAACCTTGTAATTGTTCACAAACTTCATTAAGGCACCCTGATACAACTGAATTATTAACACAATGATAAGGCCCATAACGGAGATAAAACCAAAGACTATAAGGTAGCATGAATCAGAATCTGTTACTTTACAAAAATAACCATGGCTTTTTTTTGCTAGTTAGTAATATAGTTGCAAGTTTACCCATTTCCTGAAATAAAGCATTTATTTGCGAAGTGGATGTGTAAGATGGTTGATCGAATTATGAACATTGTAAAAATGACTGTGTAAATGTGGGTTATGTTCCCTCCCCCGAAGGTGCTGCTTCTTGCTGTGAATGGTATCAATGGTCCTCCAGCATCCTCTCATATCTCACAAGTGGCTTGTGTGAGCCGAGTATGTGAGTATCCAGAGGCTAATTAACGACAGAATGATCACATCTCAGCCCAATCTGTCCTTACCCAACATCCACTTCCCAGAGGGTCTACTGGCTAACAGTTAGCAGAATTAATGGATAATGGCTAGGAAAAGGGACCATGTCTAAATTTCCTCTCTGTACCCAAGAAGTGCCGAGACTAACTGTAATGCTCCTAATGCCACTCCAGCTGAGGTCACTAACTTAGCACTGATTGAGAATTGAAACTGAGATCCAGTTAACATGGTGCCTTTATAAAATAAATGATGAGAAAGCTATAGCCCACATAGGTTTTCAACAAAATCCTGTTAATCCACAGAGTATTGTTTCATAGCATATCCGGTCTGCAGCTGGTACGGTTACTTTTACTATAGAGTATATTCATTAGTAAAAGTGAATTGTAAAGTAGAACCGTTTATAGATATTAAGCTTTAATTGGTGTCCTTGGGATGCCTTGCTATTTTGAAGACATGATACAAATGTTAAGTTGTCGCATCATATTAATCTACATAAACCATATAAAAAATTCTAATCTGTAAACAGAAAGTAATAAAACATTCCTGAGAGATTTTTATGGAAATATTGGCTAAATGCAAAAGTTGCTTCAGTAGCTGAGAGGAATATATAACTGCTAGAAGCAAGGGGTATAAACACTTCACATTTTTGCTTTTTCTGCTCCTCTCTCTTTTCAGTCTTGAGGACTGCTTCAGTCTGCTCACAGTAGTCAATAGTCCCGTTTGATTTGTTGACAACAGGTTCTTTCTGTGGATCAGATTCTGTCCGCACTCCGAGCAGCTCAAGATTCTGCTTTTATTGCTATTACTGAGACTTGGTTGAGGGAAGGGCATGATTGGCAACTAAATATCCCAGGATATCGATGCTTCAGGCGGGATAGAGAGGGAGGTAAAAGGGGTGGAGGAGTTGCATTACTGGTCAAGGAGGATATCACAGCTGTGCTGAAGGAGGGCACTATGGAGGACTCGAGCAGTGAGGCAATATGGGCAGAACTCAGAAATAGGAAGGGTGCGGTAACAATGTTGGGGCTGTACTACAGGCCTCCCAACAGCGAGCGTGAGATAGAGGTACAAATATGTAAACAGATTATGGAAAGATGTAGGAGCAACAGGGTGGTGGTGATAGGAGATTTTAATTTTCCCAACATTGACTGGGATTCACTTAGTGTTAGAGGTCTAGATGGAGCAGAATTTGTAAGGAGCATCCAGGAGAGTTTTCGAGAGCAGTATGTAAATAGTCCAACTCGGGAAGGGGCCATACTGGACCTGGTGTTGGGGAATGAGCCTGGCCAGGTGGTTGAAGTTTCAGTAGGGGACTACTTTGGGAATAGTGATCACAATTCCGTAAGTTTTAGAATACTCATGGACAAAGACGAGAGTGGTCCTAAAGGAAGAGTGCTAAATTGGGGGAAGGCCAACTATACCAAAATTCGGCAGGAGCTGGGGAATGTAGATTGGGAGCAGCTGTCTGAAGGTAAATCCACATTTGATATGTGGGAGGCTTTTAAAGAGAGGTTGATTAGCGTGCAGGAGAGACATGTTCCTGTGAAAATGAGGGATAGAAATGGCAAGATTAGGGAACCATGGATGACAGGTGAAATTGTGAGACTTGCTAAGAGGAAAAAGGAAGCATACATAAGGTCTAGGAGGCTGAAGAAAGACGAAGCTTTGGAAGAATATCGGGAATGTAGGACCAATCTGAAATGAGGAATTAAGAGGGCTAAAAGGGGTCATGAAATATCTTTAGCAAACAGGGTTAAGGAAAATCCTAAAGCCTTTTATTCATATATAAGAAGCAAGAGGGTAACTAGAGAAAGGATTGGCCCACTCGAGGACAAAGGAGGAAAGTTATGCGTGGAGTCAGAGAAAATGGGTGAGATTCTAAACGAGTACTTTGCATCGGTATTCACCGAGGAGAGGGACATGACGGATGTTGAGGTTAGGGACAGATGTTTGATTGCTCTAGGTCAAGTCGGCATAAGGAGGAAGGAAGTGTTGGGTATTCTAAAAGGCATTAAGGTGGACAAGTCCCCAGGTCCGGATGGGATCTATCCCAGGTTACTGAGGGAAGCGAGAGAGGAAATAGCTGGGGCCTTAACAGATATCTTTGCAGCATCCGGAGGTCCCGGAGGACTGGAGAATTGCTAATGTTGTCTCCTTGTTTAAGAAGGGTAGCAGGGATAATCCAGGTAATTATAGACCGGTGAGCCTGACGTCAGTGGTAGGGAAGCTGCTGGAGAAGATACTGAGGGATAGGATCTATTCCCATTTGGAAGAAAATGGGCTTATCAGTGATAGGCAACATGGTTTTGTGCAGGGAAGGTCATGTCTTACCAACTTAATAGAATTCTTTGAGGAAGTGACAAAGTTGATTGATGAGGGAAGGGCTGTAGATGTCATATACATGGACTTCAGTAAGGCGTTTGATAAGGTTCCCCATGGTAGGCTGATGGAGAAAGTGAAGTCGCATGGGGTCCAGGGTGTACTAGCTAGATGGATAAAGAACTGGCTGGGCAACAGGAGACAGAGAGTAGCAGTGGAAGGGAGTTTCTCAAAATGGAGACGTGTGACCAGTGGTGTTCCACAGGGATCCGTGCTGGGACCACTGTTGTTTGTGATATACATAAATGATTTGGAGGAAAGTATAGGTGGTCTGATTAGCAAGTTTGCAGACGACACTAAGATTGGTGGAGTAGCAGATAGTGAAGGGGACTGTCAGAGAATATAGCAGAATATAGATAGATTGGAGAGTTGGGCAGAGAAATGGCAGATGGAGTTCAATCAGGGCAAATGCGAGGTGATGCATTTTGGAAGATCCAATTCAAGAGTGAACTATACAGTAAATGGAAGAGCAATGTGATGACCAGATAATCTGTTTTTGTGATATTGATTGAGGGATAAATATTGGCCAGGACACCGGAGATAATTTCCCTACTCTTCTTGGAAATGGTGCTGTGGGATCTTTTACGTTCACCTAAGACAGCAGACTGGGCCTCGGTTTTATGTCTCATCCAGTTGTCTGGACTTAGAAAGCTAGATGGGCAGGGCTTGGGAACCACTTTGTGGCTCAGGTTGGATGCTTGTGCCCTAGTGTACCAATGGGATTCACCACCTCCCCATTTTCCACATGATTTCTTTCAGAGCAAAATTGTGGACTTTTAAGTTGTTGTCCCTTGTCTAGTGTGAACTGAGTGAGAATATACAAACATACTTAATGTAGCACATTTACAGTAGGTAGGAAGAGAAGAAATTTTCTTTTCATTTGCTTAGGATGATTTTAGTCTCAAGGCACAGAGGCAAATTCATCTGGCCTCCCAATTCCTTGATAATTTAACTTTAACAAATATCCATCCTCAATACAAACTCCCAATGACAATGTACCTTTAATATCCAGTCTCCTTATCACAAATTCTTCATTACTATGCACTATGATGATACAGATTTAGTGTGCGTCACATGTTGAAGGATAAAATATTACAGCAAACTGCAGAAATGCACATTAATTACTGGGATACTTTATTAAAGCCTATCCAATTAACCAATGATAGGATTAATTATAGTTTTGGCATTCATGAAATCCTGTGATTACCTAGACCCAGTATTTCCTTTTTCCTCCTGAAAGGCCATCAGTTGCTGAAAATTACTTTGCAAACAAAAATCAATGAATATATGATCTACCTGTAATCAGCCAGAAAATTAAACAATATTATTCAACACCAACATGAGAAATTGGGCAGAATTTTTACTGCCAAGGGGAGGTGGGTTAGAGCCCTGCAAAATGGCATTGGGTTGGGAACCAGACATGATCTCACCCACTTCTGGGTTTAACCCTGGGTGGGTTTGGTGGCGAGCGGAAACCCCCGCATTGAGCTGTAGGATAAGTAACTAAAACAATTAAATAGTTAATTAACTCAGGATTTAACCCAGTATTCTGCCTTTAACATCCAGTGCATGGGTTTCCCGAGCTGTGTGGAACTTGTCGGGGTCAACCAGGCAAAAACACAATGGGGAGTGCTTGCTCAGTGATACAAACAGGCTGGGAAGCCTTCAAAGAGTGAAATGGAATAGCAGCAGCCCTGCCTATGTGAGGGGTCGGTGCACACAGCACTTCTCCTGAAATGTGCTTTCACTGCTTGGCAGGTGATTTCCAACTTGGAAGTAATTTCACCTGTCTTGGACTTCACTCACCTTGATCTGCACTTCCCTGCTATCAGCCTTCATTGCAGCATGGGAGCAACTCTATGCAGCTCTACCTTGGACCTCTGATGAGGAACAAGTTGAGCAACAGAACCAGGAGCAACAGAAGCCTTCTCCATGGCCACATTTTGTTCTTCAGGACAGAGGGGATGGAAACAGAGATTAACTGGAAGGTAGCGAGACCCCCAACACAGAGTCTGCAGACAGAGCAGTTCTCTTGACATGTCTAAGCACCAGAACCTCAGGCTTTCACAGCAGGTCACTGCTAACATCTGCAGCCTCCTGGAACAAGTCCACCTTTCCAGTGGACCAGATGGGTATGTATTGCCAATGGCCGTCAAGGTCGCTGTCACTGGATGGTCCCCCCCACCCCGGTTCTCTGCTTCTCCCTTGAGTTCTGTGTTGTCTTCTGTAAGGAGGGAAAGCAGAGTGTTGTGAGTGTGAGAAGTGGATTATGTGGAGAGGAGGGAAGAACAATATTTGTGGAGGGTGACTGTGAGGGATGGGTGTGAGATAGCACAAAGATGTGGGTGAGTGTCACTGTTGGCTGTTCAGATGGGGATGTGAGGACGTGCCTTGAGAGATAGGAATGAGTGGAGCTGCAAGGTGTGTTTGGCTGAGGAGTGTTATGCAGGAGAATACTGGGAAAGTCAGGGTGTGGAGCTTGGCATCTGAAAGTGTTAGGCCACTCCCCTTTCCTGCCTTCCTGAGGTCCTTCAACCTCTTAGGGCACTGTATCCAGGTTGGAGGGACCACACTCCTGCTGCTCACTTCCTCTTCATCCATGCCTGTTTGGTTTGAGAAGCTGGCCTCTTCCTCCTGTCCTTGGGTAACATCACCTCACTTCAGTCCCTCAGCAGCACCTCCAGGTAAGAGTCAGAGACTCGGGAGAGGCAGCATTCCCAGGTCTCTTTATTCCTGCGGTTGCTCAAGTCTCAGGAATCAATTTACAGTTCAGCCATTCTGACCCCTGCTCGGGCCCCTTTAACTAGAAATCCTTCCTTTGACAGATGCGACGCGTTACAGCACCCGCCTTCTATGATTGGTTGGGAAGCCTAGAAGCAGGATGCTAATATCATGGCTGAGTTAGGGAGCCATAGCAAAGCCTGCTACTGAATCAAATAGGTTCGTGCCCTGCTACCAGCCTCCCCCCACCCACCCCCAGGGCGAGTGGGTTAGTTTCAGGAAAATTCTGTCCATTGTCTCTATTAACTGAGTTCCCTGTGCCGAGACCTGCAACTCCAAACAACTGTTTCATGTGTATTAAACTATTCCACATATGCTTCTGTGTAATATAGTGCATCTTAAATAAGCCGCTAGCTGCACTATGTGCTGATATATTTGAGGTACCTTCGTGAAATAATTCCTGTCACAGGTTTCACCTTGCCAGTATCCAAATTTACACAGGTAAATTAAAGAAAAACTAAAGACTTGCACTTATATAGTGCCTTTCCCAACACCATTCCAAAGTGCTCTGCAGCCGATGACATACTTTTTGAAGTGAAGTCACTGTTGTAATGTAGGAAGCATGGCAGCTGACTTGCACACAGCAAGGTCCTGCTGACAGTAAGCTGATAATCACCAGATAATCTGCTTAAAGGACTTAATATGTAACTATTATTTCCCACTAATCACTATAGATTTTCACTAGTTTATGTTAAAACCATTTTACGATCACCAATCCTTTAGTAAGGGCATCTTGTTGTTTCCACTTCATGGCGGGGGGGGCGGGGGGGGGGGGATCCTGGACCTTGATAGCTGACAGGATGTAAGTCATGGGGAAACAAAACATGAAAAACAATAGATACAAGGATGTGAATTCTGTGTTGGAATTTCAACTCAATCTTTGGAAGAAGCTCTAAGCTTACTCAAGCTTTACCTTTATGAGCACCTTGACAAAATTACTGCCTTCAAATCACTCCTGTGTATTTATTCTCCATTTAACTTATGTTGCAAAATCAATCCATTGTTTAATGAATGATAATTCTGAGAACATAGCCTGAAGGTGTGCCATGCTTGGGAATTGTAAATCCCATCATTTTGAATGTAGAAAGAGTCTATACAGAAATCTAGATGTCATATTTTATTAATACAAATCTAATTAATTGCTGATTAAATAAACCAGCATCTTCTGTAGCAACAAATATTCTGTAACATAAATGAACAATTAATGCATGCTCCCATTCAATCCTATTTTATGAAGTGCTTTTATCTATTCAGTACTTTAAAAAAATACATTAAATAACTTGACTGTAAAAACTTTCCTTGTTGGAAACAGCATCACATATATAGAGTTCAAAGTGTTCACTTAGTGATTTCAATGTAGTCTTCTTGCCCTGGAACTGCTACCAGCGACTTGGCATTTTTTCCTGATTTCTGTCTTTTGAACCAGTTGACATAAATATTGTCAACTTCTGTCATAATTTAGGAATGTGATGGGTAGTTTTTAAACTTACACAAGTGCTTATTGTTCACAACTCATAGTGCTTGATGGTACATTGGCATTGTAGAGTCATTAGGCAGAGAGGAGCTTTCTTTGGTGTATGTTGCTTGCTGTTTTGCCCTTTCTGGTTACTGTTTTTGACTGCACTCTGTTTCTTGGCAACCTGTGCAACGGTTCAATACATGACACAAACTTGTCTGATGTTTGCGTGAGTGCATCATTCTGAGGCAGCACATCTGGCACGACTGAGGCTTTTAAAGTGCTTCTTGTATAGATGGGACAACTTTTACTATGCAGACATTTTTCTTTGTGGATAGTTCTGACTCTGTACTTTGCTCAACAAATGGAGTAGCGTACTCTGGTTCCTGGTTAGATAAAGGTTCAGCATATTCATGGCTTTTCCCCGAAAATGGAACGTCATAGTGACTCACAACAAGTGGTATAGTGTAGCCATCGTCAATGGGGGGCTTGAAAGTTGATGAGGCTTTTTGAGCGGTTATCCCCCCTTGAATAATGTCAGGCTCTGCATACTCTAACAGAAGAAAAGTACAAAAGCAGTTTAATATTAACCAAGCAAATACATCGTGTTAGTACATTATCCTGCAAGCAATTTTCAAAAGAAATGTCTGTGGGCTGCTAAGTAACAGAAGACACAACCAATAAATGAGATTGTGTTCCTTTTGTTTAGCACCATTCAGAAAGCCCCTGTGCTCCCTGCATTTCTGTAGCCTCCTCCAGCGCTACAACCCTCCAATATCCCTGCGTTCCTCCAATTCTGGCCTCTTGCACAGCCCCAACTTTATTCGCTCCACAATTGGCAGCTGTGCCATCAGCTGCTGAGGCCCCAAGCTCTGGAATTCCCTCCCTAAACGTTTTCACCTCTCTTTCCTCCTTTAAGATGCTCCTAAAAACCTGCCTCTTTGGACTAAACTTTTGGTCATTTGCTGTAATATCGCCTGGGGTAGCTCAGTGTCAAATTTTGTTTGATAATGTTCCTGTGAAGCGCAATTGAGACATTTTACTAGATTAAAGGTGCTATACAAATGAAAGTAGTTGATACAAACAAATGCCACTTCCTGATTGGGTAGGAGAGGCTTGCTGACTTATGAATGAATGCAGGTTATTCACTCCTGTTAACATCAACTGTTCAGGCTCTACTTCAGATCCTTTGTATAAATTTGTGATGATTTTCAGCACTTTTCTCTCTCACTTTCTTTTCCGATGAAAACTATGTGGCGTAGTGTGAGTATAGGATCACTGCACGAAATGGTGAAGGTTATTTGTAATTGGAAGGAAGTTAACATTTCATCCATAAGTACAATATTAAAATCATGTTGATTAATAGTTCTTATTGAAAACACCTCAAGTTTCATAATGGTCATTTTTTTTCTTGGTACAGAATTAAGTTCTGTTACGCTTGTTAGTTCAGAATAAAGGGATGTTTATATAATTAATGAGCTATTTAGATTCCTCGCACATTATGGGCTGGATTTTATGGGACCCCCCCTGAGGCAGGGGGGCATGGAGAATTGCAATGGGTGGTGGGGGGCCCTTTGTCAAGTGATCTTACTGGGGACAGGATAGGCCGACGATGGCCTTCCCGCCCAGAGGCCAACCGAGGCCTTAAATTGGCCTATTAATGGCCAATTAAGGGCCTTTTCCTGCCCCCGCTGGGATCTTACCAGCGGCAGGGGTGCCGCTGCCATTGTGGGGGGGTTACCATGTAAAACAAGGCACCCTTCCTGTGGGCTTGGGCTGTGTGGGTCCCTCCTCTAGGGGCAATCTGTGGCCCATGGAGGATCCCGCTGGGAACCACATTACCCCCTCACCTAGCTCTGGTCCAGGGTTCCAGCGCTGGGCATGGGCCTGAGGCCTCTGCAGTACCGGCAGTGGCCACCACTCCCAGTGGTGCTGCAGATACTGCAGAGCTGCCGGTCCTCTGATCATGAAACTTTGATGTAGAAAGACTGGAGGATTGTTCTGGGGGGCAGGAAAAGGCCGAGACAGGGCTCCCCTCTGCTTCTTCAGCCCGATGCTGGGAGCCCCGCCTCCGACACAAAATCCAGCCCTGTATGTTTTGATGCAATGGAAGGTTTCAAGATATTAATTAAAATTACGTACATTGTAACTAACTTACATTACATATATCATATTATTGGGCAATTCAGGATTTTTTAGCTGAGGGATTTGGAGGTTCAGGTTCGTATTGTTACGACCGAGGCAGGAGGAGTGTACTGTCTTTCTCTAGTTCCACTTCTCCACAGGTCACAACATAAACTTAAGTGTTTTCCCAGTTACCGATACGACCAAGTATATACTCTATTTTTATTTCAGAATAAAATCCACCAACCAGGTTTCTTTAATAAACAACAAAATTATCAATTTATTATAAAACAAGACATATTCAGTAAAGATACAAAGCAAAGGGTGGCACAGTGGCGCAGTGGCTAGCACTGTAGCCTCACAGCTCTAGCAACCCGGGCTCGGTTCTGGGTACTGCCTGTGTGGAGTTTACACGTTCTCCCTGTGACTATGTGAGTTTCCTCCAGGTGCTCTGGTTTCCTCCCACATGCCAAAGACTTGTGGGTTGATTGGTAAATTGGCCATTGTAAAAAAAAATGCTCCTAGTGTAGGTAGGTGGTGGAGAATTGAGGGAAGGTGGGGATGTGAGAGGGAAAAATGGGATTATGTAGGATTAGTTTAAGTGGGTGGTTGATGGTCAGCATGGACTCAATGGGCCGAAGGGCCTGTTTTGGTGCTGTATCACTCTATGGCATTAACACAGATTGAAAAATGAAAGTTCCCTTTTAACGTAGCTGAACTCACACACACACACAGGGCTGCATTTTATAATCTCATCGCCTGCCCAGCCTAGAGCCACTGCAATCTTTTGCTCATTTGCATCCCCGGGGTGGGCCGCCTCCCGCCAATCACATGGAGGGGTCGGGCTGTCCATCGCAGGCGCTGACACCATTTTTAAAGGGCTGTTAGCCCTACTGGCAAATTTAAATATTTAAAGGTGAATTAAAATAAATAAATACATCTCTTTTGCCCCTCTCCCACCCCCTCCCATAACAATTAAAATAATTATTTGCCCTTCCCCACAAAACACAACTTTACCATTTGACATTCACCCCCAAAAACATTCAACTACAACCCTTCCCACCATCCCCTACACCCATGATGTTAATTTGATCCCGTTCCCCCTCCCTGCACTGATAAATTCCCCACCAGTGTTGCACCTCGTTTTCCCGGACAGGGATCCGAAGGTGCGGGAGTGCCAGCCGCCGGGCTGAAGATCGCAGCGGGACATCAGGTGGCAACGTGAGCTTAATTAAATCAATCTTTTAATTTATTTAAATATTCAAATTGGGGTCCTGTTGCCGAGCGGCAGGGAGGCCGTCACGAGGTCTGCCCGGCTTTGGGGGTGTGTGGCAGCCCTCTCCCGGAGAGATTTTTCGGCACACCTCCCCCCCCCCCATCGCAATGAAACACGACGTCGGGGGAGGGTCGGTAAAATCCAGTCCCCACACACACAGGTTAAAGAAAAAAAAAAATTTCTCTTCAGAAATCTCTTTACAAAAAATGACAAAGAAATACTTTGGCCAAATACTTGTTAATTCTTGAAGGAAAGGGATGATATGGAATAATATCAGTTGTCCCTTTTCTGGCGTCCCAAATACGTGTAGACAGCTGTCACTGGGATCTTTTTGGAGCAGTTCTCTTCAGGCGATGTTGAGGCTTAGTCTGGTAGGCTTTCTAGGAGAAATGCGGCATCAGGGGTTTCAGCTATCACACACTGGATTCTCAGGGTTTCTCAAAGGGGTGGAAAAGGATGAGCTGGTGGCTTCTCTCTTTAGCAGGCTGACCCCCAACTGACTCAAAACAATATTCAAAATGAAACCAACTCTTGACCACCATAAATCTTGACAAGTCCCTTCTCTGTAAACAACTCCCATAGTCAGAAGGCATCTGCTGTTTACTTGGCTGAAGACATGTGACTTCCAGTAAGTGTGTTTTTAAACAAAGTCCTTCCAATGACCTTTTTAAAAAAAAACCCAGTCCAACTTCTATGGAATCTCTTCAGTCCTCCAAATGAATCCATTTCCACCAGTTTAAAACACGCGCCCTCAACAAATATTAAAAAATGGAAGTACTTTCAAACCAGTATATATTAAAAGCAGCAACTCAAGTGGGTAAGGCCAATAAAAACCTATAGGAATACTGGGTTTTATGAAAAATGCATAGAATATAAAAGTTGAGATGCAATGGTGAATTTATAAAAAACCTTAAAAAGAGCACAGCTGAGATGCACGTGTGCAGTTTTGGGCTGCACATTACAGGAAGGATGTTGAGGTAACAGAGAAGGTAGAGCCCAGGTTCACTAGGATGCTGCTTGTTGAGAAAAATTACAAACGAAAAAAAAAACTCTTGAAAAATTGTGACTGCTTTTGTTGGAAGAAATTAAGGGGTGATTTGATAGTAGTGTTTTAAATGATGAAAGAATGCGACAGATTAAATAGAAATAGACTGTTTTCAGTGATTAATGAGTCCAAATGAGGAAACACAGATATAAGATTAAGAGATTCAAAACAGAGCAGGAGAAACACAAAAGAAACACTTGCATTTATATAGAACTTTTCACAACCTCAGGACACCCAAAGCACTTTACAGCCAATGAAGTCCTTTTGAAGTTGTAATGTAGGAAATACAGCAGCCAATTTGCACACAGCAAGGGAGGGGGATCGATTGGGGGGGGGGGGCGGGGCGGGGTGTGTTGGGCATTGGGGCACAGGGGACAGCCTTCTATTGGGCACAGGGTGCCCAATCAGGAGGCCCCTCCCCCCCGCAGGCTATCAGAAGGCCGCCTACTTTTTTCAGGCAGCTTTTCGCAGACCTGGGCTGCCTGCCTGTCAACAGTAAAATCCCCACGGCGGCAGGCGGAGACCCTAAAGTGGCTGTTAATTGGCCACTTAAAGGCCTTAAAAGGCCTGGGGCAGGCAGGCCATTTCTCGCTGCCACCTTCCTGTGTAAAATGGCAGCGGAGGCGGGAGTGGGTCGGGACGGGCTCCCCGAGGCCTCCCACTCCATTTTACGCACCCCTCCACCACCACCAGCCCACTCTTTGGGGGGGTGGGGGGGGAAATTCCAGCCATTAGTTCAGCTTCCTGCACTACAGCACTCCCTCAACACTGCACTGGAGTAGCAGCTGGAGTGGGACTTGAACCTACAACCTTCTGATACTGAGGTGAGCCACATTGAGACAGATGGTTGTGAGGCTGTGGAATGTAGTCCTGGAATTTATGGTTGAAGCAGAAACCATGCCAACATTTAAGAATACATTAGATAGGTTGTTGAAGGGAAAGCGTAGAAAATATGGCAACAGGGCAGGCACATGGGATTTGGGCGACTGATGCCGTTGAGATTAAATATCAACAGGAACTGGTTGGGCTGAATGGCCCGTTTTTGTGTTGTAATTTCTATGTAATTCTGTAAAGCCACACAAGCCTGAGGTCCATAGAGTTTAATTATTATTAGTGAGAAAAGCTTGTAGATTGGAAGGTGCTTGTAAATTTCTGGCTTTAGGTCAGATGCAAGCAATATGAAACAAACTTATATTTACGTTTTGGCAGGCGATTGTAAATTTCCAGCTCCAGTATGAATTGACTGCCTTTCTTTCTGGTGTTTTTAATACATCATTTTGACACTTTAAAATGTTTTATTTGAAGCATGACGTTTGCTCGCTAAACTATTATATAGATAGATATAATATAGTGATGTCATTATCTATCCAATAGTGCAGAAGCAGGAAAACAGAATGTTATTTTCATGGAACAATGTCATAAATCTATATTGGTACTGTACCAAAGTCTTGATGTTTATTAGACTCTATTTCCGATTCATTTCACTTAGAAGATATATTTCTTCAAACTGGCACTTTTGGAAAGTGAAATTGCAATTTGCAACAAAAATCAGACCAAAATACCTTCCGGTATCCTGTTCATGGATTATAAAATGATACAGCACCGAAGGAGGCCTTTCGACCCATCATGCCTGTGCTGGCTCTAAAAGAGCTATCCATTCTCCTGCCATTTTCTCCATTGTCTGCCAATTTTTCCCTTTCAAGTATTTATCCAATTCCCTTTTTGAAAGCTATTATTGAATCTGCTTTCAGCACCCTTTCACAGGCAGTGCATTGTAGATCCTAACTTGCTACGTTAAAAAAAAACTCTCAGCGGCGCAGTGGTTAGCACCGCAGCCTCACAGCTTCAGGGACCCGGGTTCAATTCTGGGTACTGCCTGTGCGGAGTTTGCAAGTTCTCCCTGTGACCGTGTGGGTTTCCTCCGGGTGCTCCGGTTTCCTCCCACAGCCAAAGACTTGCAGGTTGTTAGGTAAATTGGCCATTATAAATTGCCCCTAGTGTAGTTACGTGGTAGGGAATATGGGATTACTGTAGTGTTAGTATAAATGGGTGGTTGTTGGTTGGCACAGACTCGGTGGG